>NC_089993.1:2335000-3026250 GCF_036417845.1 Apteryx mantelli | reverse complement strand
GGCTACTTCCTCTGTTAAATTAGTTGCTTAGGGAATCATCTCTGCTGAGCGTGGCCCCAGAAATTGGGCGAAAAGGATGACTGGGTTCCTGCTCTTCTAGGGTCTCCCAGCCTCTTTGCAACCAACTTTCAATGATCATGGCCAGACAACTGAGATTAAATAACCAAGGTCACACCTTCCTCACGAAGTGATGTTATTGCCAAGGCAAGCCATCCTGTCACTCCTAGGGAGAAGAATGTTTAGCTCTGGGGTGATTACACAGAAATCAGCAATTGTCGAGTGCACGTCCACCCCAACTGAATGTCTTGACACTCGTGAAGCAGCAGATTTCACTGGCACTGCTGAAGCTCGTTTTGTCCCGTCTGCTCAACCTTCTGCTATTGTGGGTGGCTGAAGAGGCCACGCATGAACTGAAATTAGGAGCAGTTTATATTCCCACAGTGGACTGTGAACGGTGCCGTATAGCCACACCTTCTATGAAGACAGTAACCTCCGGCCAGGTGGGAGCAGACGGCTGGACATGACAACTTCTTCAGCAGTTCCAGCTAAGTGTGACACTGAATGGAGCCATCACGTTGAGGGATTTGAATTCACGTTGGCAATAAAAGATTGAAAGAGGCAAAGATTTTCTGATCCCCATGGATTTGACGCTCAAACAGAATTGATCAGTGATGCAGGCAAATTTGCTCCACAGTCTTATGAAGTCTGTGAAAACAAACAAACAAACAAAACCCCCCCAAACTGACCTGATCCAGCTCCAAAATTCTCTCTTTTTCAAGTAGAAACTCATTTTTCAGGATTGCAGGGTGGATTGCTGCCTGTCAGAGACTTGCTTCACTCTTTAGTCTAGAAGTTGGTTGAGACAGACACCCCATCTGGTTATAATGATCTCAAAATCTTTCACCTTTCACCAGGCAGCCATACAGAGGAGAACATGTGTACGTACAATATGCACGTCAATGCTGCTTTATTCAGAATATGAATCCCTTTTGGCCACACATTAAATATATCATCATACAGGGAGAATCAGAATTTTGACTGGAAAGACAGGAGCACAGGCAATATAAATATTCACTGAAAAAATACTTTCAAAATAGCTAAGTTCTCGATTTATTTGTCCCTACTTCCTGCAAGTTTATCACATTTGCTTAGCTCATGACTTTTTTCTTATTTATTTCTGTTTTCTGTCTGCCAGCATATTTCTGTATGTGAGGCATGAACTGCATCTTGCTACATTTTGTGGGTTGCAGTGGTTATAACTTCAATTAAAATTTGCAGTTGTGTCCTCAGTGGTATTGTGGGTTAGCAAGTTCTAGTATTAACAAATTTGTAGGGATACAGGGAAACCAAAGATATTTTTGTGTAAGTCAGAATCCTACATTCCTCCCTGGGTAAATAAAATGATCAGAGTTGGGGTTTGGGTTTTTTTCTGTTTGTTTTCTTTTTGGTCTGAGCTGCTGGAGAATTCCTCATCTCAACAGAGAGAAAAACAACTTTGAAGACTGCCTTAATGCTGCTAACAGTTTGGTTCACTTCTCTGTCCACGTTTCTGTGCAGTACACCAGTTGCTCTGATCTTTTTGCCCACCAGTACAAGAGAGGGACGGACAAACTGGAGAGCCCAGCAAAGGGCTGCTGCGATGGTTGGGGTTGGAGTGTGGGGCTGCGGAGGAGAGGCTGAAGGCACAGGTTGGGTCACCCTGCAGAAGAGGAGGTGAAGGGGGATTGAATCACATCTTGCACTGCCTATTGGGTAACAAGGACCCCGGAGCCGAGGGAAGGGCAGGAGGCCACAGACAGCAACAAGGGAAACTCTGGTTGGACATAAAGAAAGGACTCCTCCCCGGGAGAGTGGTGCAGCCCAGGTACAGGGTCTGGAGAGGTGGTGGGACCTCCATCCTTGGAGATTTCCAAAACTCGACTGGGCAAGGCCCTGAGCAACCTGCTCTAGCTTTGCAGTCAGCCTTGCTCAGAGCAGTAGGTTGAACTGGAGACCTCCAGAGGTGCCATCCCACCAAAATCCTTCTGAAATTTTGTTGTTCCAGGATTTAAGGATCAAGCAGCCCATCATTGCTGCTAAGCAACCCCAATTGTCTCCTGTCTTTTCATGCTTTGTAGCCATTTCTGCCAAGACAACTGTGTCTTTGAAATCAGTGGTCCTCTTCCTGCCCTAATATACTTTGAGGGCTCAGGGGGGTTCAGCCTGTGCCTCTACTTGGAGGTAGGTCCTGATACTGCCAGAAGAGCACAGTCCCACGGATGTGGCTTTGCGAGCAGCTACATTTGCTGCTGGGCTGTGTGGCAGAACAAACCTGAGCCAGGGCAAATGGGCGGGTTGCAAACAGCTGGTGGAGAATTAGGCAGAAGAAAACTTTGTACTACTAGTATTAAACGCTGGTATCTCAACCTGTGTGCCAGTGGCACTGGGCAGAATACATAGTGGTGACTTCTCTTGGACGCTGTTCTCTGCAAAGAAAGGCTTTCCTTTGCCTAGACTCTAAATCCAGGAGATGGTCACAGTTATGAATGCTGGGTCAGCCAAAGCTGGGTGCCCCCACCTCTGAAAAGGGAGACCCAAATCTCCCTTCCCCAAAGCATGCTCTGCCGATCCTCTTCAGTGTGTTGCCTCCCATCGATGCCATTGTTTAAGCACCCATCTAAACCCATGTACAGAACTGGGACCTTGGCTGGGTTACTCAACACTTGAGGCTTAAGGAGTGTCTAGCAGGGGGGCAAGCTGCCTTCAAGAAGATGTTGCAACACCTATGTCCCTTTTGAGAATCTAATTTTCCTTATGCCCCGTCTGGATTTAGGCTTGTAAAGCACAGAAATGTTGACTGGAAGCTTGATGTACTTGCTACAGTGATCCATGGTGTTATTTGCACATGCTATTTACACATCTCACACAGGCATCGCTGAATTCATTACAAGTGAATTTCTATTGGAATTATCTTAACTTTTTTTCAACTGTGAAAATTTGAAATGAAACTTTGTGGAAGACATTTTTTAAATCAGTGCTTTCTATCTGGAGCAACTTCTGTGGGTTAGATGAGTCCTTGCAGATGCTTTCAACAGAGCAGTGAGCTGGACAGAAACTGCCATTTCCCAGGCTGACTGCTTAAAGTAAGTTAAAAAAATGTATTGTAATCAAAGATAAACTAAGTGATCATGAGAAAGGAAATGCTTCTGTGAGTAGCTCCTCCGTCATGCCGTCAGCCTGCAGTGCACTGTATGTCTGCCCTTTCCCAGGAGAAGGCCGTGCACACGGCCACCCCCACCCTACTTTGGGACAACGTATATACACAGGACTCGGGATACTCATGAATGGCTCAGCTGGATGAAAGCTGAGCCCAGGCAGAAGCAGAGCTCCCATGTCAGCGCTGTGCTGGGGTCCTGCTCACTGTGCTGGGGTGGATCATCTCTGCTGCCGGCCCATGCAGGGCTGCAGCCCTCCTGCGGCATGGCAAGTTCCTCCCAGGGCTGCCTTCAACTCCAGCACCCTCTGACTTCTGCGCTTCGGTCCCCGTGATCAGCAGAAACTGCTTCCACAACAGATTTCAAGCCTGGCCAGCCTCTAAAAACAGAAAAAAGACAAATTATTTGTGGGAGTGCTGGAAGGTCAAGGAGCAATGGGGAAGGAGCAGCACATGGGCAGAGGTGGGGAGTGAGACCTGCAATGTGGGGGTCACAGCCCACACACGCTCCTTGGGTGTGGAGATGTTCTACAGTGAGAGAGAAATTAGCCGCCTGCAGTGGTATAGTGGGCTATGGTAGCCAAAAACCAGGGGAATTAAAGAAACTGGCTGCTGAGCAGCATTTTTCCCAGCTCTCCTTGGCTTGGTGGAGATGCCCCCATGGTTGGTGTTTCTGATGCTCAGGATAGATACTGCAGTAGCACTGCAATTGCAGACCAAAGCAAAGAAAGCAAAAAAAGCAATCAAGAGCCCCAAGCCTTTTCTTTAGCTGTTCCAGTGCTGTCAGAATTGCTTGGCCCTCACTGTGATGTGCATGCGAATATCCCTTCATATAAGAGACCCTCTAAGAGCCATGCACGCGGCAGGCCAAGGCTGGGGAAGGGGACTTTCCAGGTTTGCCTGTTGGATTAGCTGACAGGTATTTTCTAAGAGGTGCATGGAAAACATGCACCACAGGCCAAATGTCTGTGCTATCACCTCTCATATGGCTCTGAGATCAAAACCTGTCACTCTCCTTGAAAGATCAGTAAATAGGGACTTTCCCCTGCACAAATGGGAGTTACTTGTCTGGACAAAAAAAAAAAAAATCCCCGTTTTCCTGCAGAGAGCTGTGCTCAAGGCGAAGCAGACGTACAGTCTTTGCCCAGGTGATATGCACGGGTTCCTGGAAGCTGTTTGCTGTGGGCTTATCCAGCTGTGCATCACTATGGGCTTTCTGCGGTCCCCTGTGAGTAAGTCCTCAGGAGACCCAGGTGCAGGAAGGCAGCGACGTGAGTGTGCTGTGTTGTTTTGGCCGCTCAGTAGTAGCTGGACAATCTTACAAAATATGTTGCAATAAAGATGCTCCTGCGGTTGGGTTTGGGAGCTGAGTGAGTCTCCAGCCGATGGCTTGAGCTAGGTCCAGTCCTTGCCCCGTGGGAAGGCAGCTAAAGGACTGCTGAGCAAGACACATGTGAGTAAGGGCTGATAAAGCCAGGATGTTGGAGAATGACAGTACTGGGAAGAACCGCAGAGATACCAGCGCCGTAGGGAGCCAGGACCTGAACCCGTCTCCCTGGTGGGGGAGGACGCGCGTGGGAGAGAAGCCTCCCGGAGCTGGCCACCTCCTGCCAACACCAGCCGTCAGGAAGGAGCCCCTTTCCCCAGACACTGTGGGAAACCGTGGAGCAAAAGCTTCCTGAGCTGGGAACCGTCGCCCAAGCAGTCCTGGGGTGCTCTGGGGGGAGCAAAACGCGCACGTGCCTGCGGCTTTGTCCAGCAGAATGTGTCTGACGGCACAAACTGGATACGGGCCTGTAGCTGGTGTGATTTCACTGCTCAGCTGACTGCAGTAAAAGAGCATCTCTGCGCACTCCGGCGAGGATCAGGCACCCGGATTTGTAATACTCTTTCCAAGCAAAAAGGGGCAGGGTGGAGTGAAGTGTAAGGGCCTCTGGGGATAACGTAAGAGTTACAAACCTCGCAGGAATGCTACAGCTATAAAATAAGCTCCAAACTCCCCAGACATTTGGAGCTGAAGTTTAACCCCTGTTCCTTCCAAAAGCAAGCTCACATAATTGAAGGTCTGTCAGATTAGGCTGCTGTAGAAGAGAGGTGTGCTATTTTGGGCACAAGAGGGTAGTTTTCTCCCCGGAGCTTTTGCAAAAGCTCAGCTTTGGCGTGTGAGTCCGTAGCTCAGCCGCAGGGTCCTGGTGCAGCATCTGCTACATGGCCCAGGCAGAATAAACGCAAGCCCGCTGGTGTCATATGCCCCGCAGGACCGCGGCTCTCCTGGGCTTTGCCGTGTCGCCCGGCGCTGTAGCACTGCAGGACCGCGGTCAGGGAGGACTTGGTGCCACTCGTTCCAGGTCCCAGAGCAATTCGGGAATGAGCCCAGGATTCCCACGCTGCTCTGGGCACGAAGCCACAGGCCTCCTTCCCATTAGCCATAATTGCTGGTTTGCTGGATAATTTATGAGACCTAATGCAGTGATATTCGTGAATGCAGAAGCCATTGTAAATGTAATTTGTTTCTAGGAATTGGCAGTGTGTATCCGAGCGACTTAAGCCACCCATCATTTGCAGTGGCTAACGATAACGCTTCTGCTAATACGCTCAGATAACCATGTGCTTCTGTCAAGTGTTGCAGATTCATTCCTGACTTTCCTGGTGTTCAGCTGGTGCCAAGAAGCATGGCAGTTAGTCCCCCTGGGTTAGCTTTGTTGTTAGAAATGTTATTGTTAGCGATTAAATTAGCTAACCCTATTTTCAAGGCTGTTACACTATTTAAGTTGGCTGCTCCAGTAGAGTTTTAAAGTTGTATTTCCAACATATAAGATGGGATAAAAATAGCCAGTATCTAATTAGAATAATCCCTGAAGAAACTCCGATGCCTCAATTTCACAATGAGTTGTTCTCCTCTAAACATGGCAGGGACGATCCAGCTCAGTGGCGGATCCTTCTCCACTGCTATGGGTGAAACTAGACCTCCAGCGTCATTGCTGGGGGGAGGCTGAAATCAGAGAGGACAGAAGAAAACACAACCCATCCTGTGACCATTTCATATCCCAAGAGAAAGTAGCTTCTCCAGGCATCCAATAGCTGCTGCATTTACATATAGCTTTTTCCTTTTCTTAGTGCCTGTGTGGGTGTGTGGGAAAAATCGCCTGCCTCATCAATCACTGGAATTTCTGGGAATTGTGCTCCGCAGGGCAGACTCCGGCTGCAACATCACAGTTTGGGTTTTAGGTTTAGCAATGGTGCCAGAAATAGTATTTTTCAAGCAGCAGCGCGTAGCAATCAGACGGGCAATGAGATTCCACAGGGTTATTATTATCGTAGGAAGCATTCCTGGGGTTTGCAGCGGGGTGCGAGGGGTGAGGCTGCCCAGCAGCTCCACTTGTTCCCGCGGAGGTAGCTGACTCCGGCCCTTGGCTCTGCTGCTCTGGCAGCTGGAGAGCCGGCCAGGCCTCCCACGCTGGCCCAAACGGCGGCCGGGGTTGTTCTCCTCCCTGGCACGCTGAGCTCCTTTACAGGTGATGAGCGGTGAGAGGCCTGGATGTGCTGCTGGCATGGCCAGGCAACCCTCTGCTCCATGCTTGGCTCGGGCAGTCCTGCTAAAATCCTGGAGTAGGTGTCCTGAGGGGCTCTGGGAACATTTGCTGGAGAAGATGGAGGGGTCTGAGAGCAGCTTAGCTTTTCTTCAGCCTGCCAAGCTGGGCTTACTGTGGCTTCTCCCAGATGGACTGAGCAAGCAAAGTGCTCTCCAGGGCTTGGTCTTGTTGCATTTTTTTGTTCAAGACTGTGACATGAGACAAGCAGACAAAAATGTCAGGCAGATGCTACTAACTCATCTGAAAGTTTCCCTGGGTTGATAGGAATGTGACATCTCCTCTGTGCACTCTGCAAGCACTGGGAGGTGTCCTCAGCTGTCCTCCAGGGTCGCCATGAACCTCCATCCTGGGGACAGTGTGCTGCGTGGGACATGTGTTCCCCCCGCCCCCAGATGGAAATATTTCTGTTTTCCAAAATTAGTATCCAAATGTTTTGGAATTTCCTTTCAGCAGGAATTTTTGGAAATCTGGTCCTCATTGTAAAACTGAGCTGCAACTTTTTCAAATCTGTTCTCTGGAATTCCTCACCCAAAGTGGACGGCAGATTTCAAGCATTTCTATTTACAGAACGGCTCTCAGTATTATTCTGCTGAGAGATGGAGGCAGGGGCTCTGAGGGACTCTCCCAAGGCTGGCTGTTTGCTAAGTGGATGATTGGATTTTCATTATAACACTGCTTTAGCTGTTATAGTTAAAGAAAATTGAAGTGCTAATTTGGAAGTTGGTTCTCATCTCCTCCAGAGGGACTGGACCACTTCGGACGTGACGTGCTGGGCTGTGCTCAAAAACCCCATGGACACACGCAACCCTGCACTAGTCCCTCCCGCTTAGCACAACACTGTCTGTTTTCAGAGGACTGTAAATCCAAAGGGTATGCGTCCAAACTATGCTAATACAATAAGAACATTTTACAGCAAGGCAGAGTGTCAGTAATCTTATTTAAGACTGACATATCCTATTTTCCTTGTCTTCTGGTACCATCTGGACCTCTGGGGAAATATCTGGAGTGTCCTGGCAAACTCTCAATTACACATCTGAAAAGAGTTATTTTCAAAAGGCCAGAAAAACAACTGTTTGTGAGAGCTGATTTCAGAGTCTGACTTCACTTTGAGCAGTGGCTCCTTATCAGTTTGATTATCGGGGTCATGCTCTTTTAAAATTTGTGACAAAACTCAAGCTCTATACAGAAAACACAACTGCTTTTCAACATTAAGATGGACTCGGTAGCCCTAAACCACAAGGCAGATAATTTTTTTGAAGCTCCAGTTATAGAAACTCTTTGTATGAAACTCTTCCACAGCAGCATTATCTCATGCGCATCAAACAACCAGCTTCAGTGGGCACCAAGGAAGCATCTATGCCCAGGCCTATTTTGGTAATCTGATCCCAGTGGCTCTTTTGCTCAAAAGTAGGTCAGATTTTATTCCTTTTACAGCAGGATAATTAGGAACAAACTCAAATACAAGATTTCCGGGAAACTAGACAAAATTGCTACTTCTATTTTTAGAAGCCCTGCCAGAGACAAGCTCCTCTGTGCTCAGGCTAACTCCTCTCCTAACTTTACCCTATGATTGATGACTCAAATTATGAGGTTTTGTTTCCCATTTCTACCTGAGATTTCCTGTTTGGACTCTTCCCAGTTGCAACGAAAAAAGTTACCACAAAGATATTTATGGACATATAACTCTAGCTGCTAAATTTGTAATTGCCAAGCCCCAGGGCGGAACATCCTTTTAGCTGAATCAGTGGCTGTATAGCACATACCATGGAAAACTGGCTTCATTTTCAACACAACTTACCTACCGTACTGGCCAGATGGCTCCTTTGGCATGATTACGTGGACTAAAAATATATTAGACTTTGTGATCACTAGGTCCGAGTCAGCAGCACCAGATGCCACGTTCCCTCTACCTTCTCTGTTCCCCCGGCATGGTGGGTCTCCTGGACCAAGTGTCCTGCCTTGAGCAGACCCCCAGTGCTGTGAGAGGCTAAGGCAGGGGGCCTGCAGCCAAGGTTTAGAAAGACCACCCTGCCCTAAGAACGCTTCTTCTGCAGGGGGGGAGTTAAACAAGTGTTTGTGATCCTACTGGGGATCGCTGAGAATTTACATTATTCCCTTTGGAAACAAGGGCAGTTTTCCTTGGAAATGTTTGTTTAGGACCAGCATCAGACAAGCGCCAGCAGTCCCTGCATGTAGCACAGCCCTGTGGCTACCAGGGAGACTGTATATGAGTCTATGGGCTACATGCGATGCGTGTATAATGTGCTGGAGGTGAATCTCAGCGCAGCACACGTCCTGAAGAGCTGGCTCAGGCTGGAGATGTGTCCAGCCAAGAAGCTTTGTCCCACTAGTCTAGGTTCCCTCCTGCATGTCCCAGCAAAGCCACCATTTGGTTGCTACCTGACCAAGACAGAGGTGGATGCAACAAACCCAGAGGATGTGTGCAGACCTGGGACTCAGCAGGGTACCCTACAGATCAACCAAGCAAAATGTCAAATCACATCATAGGTTTTTGCTAGATAAATCAACACTTCCAGTTGCAGCTAGATCCAAACTTGGAGTCACTAACAACAAAAGAACATTTGTGTTGTGTTCTCCACAGCAACCACAGGATTATGGTGGGAACTGCTGTACCAAAGACTCACTTCCAGAAAGGAGAGAGACACATTTTCCAGCCTAACAAGGCTAGGATGGCTCCCACATCCCAGTGCAAGAGGCCTGGTCTCGGGGATGCCCAGGCCTAGATGGTTCAGAGGGTCTCCTGACTGACAAGAGGGGACTGACCAGAAGAGAGAGCACAAGCAGTTCAGCCATGAGAGATCCACCTTTTCTCTTTTCTGGTCTCTCCTGGAGACGGGCCTGGAAAGACAGGCTTGTTCCCAAGAAGCTGGTGTGAGTGGTGACATGCAGGGAGAAGAAAGATGGGTCATGGAAGCAGACTGTGTGGGCTGGCAGGGAGAAGCACAGGTCTCGCCAGTGCTGCTCGTGTGCTCAGCTGGCCCCATGAGACGTGAGGACCAACATGCCTCTGTGCCCTGCCTACAGCGCCCATCTCCTTTACCCTGGTGTCTAAGCCATCAAATCCTTCCACATTCCTGCTCTAATCCACCCTCGGCAGCAATGGCTGCTCCTGCCAGGGACATTTCTGACCTTTGTCTCACGGGTGCAATATGGCAGAGTGTGACGGAGCTGTGCGGTTGGGGTGGCCCCGGGCTTGTCTGCTGCCATCGCTGCCCCATAGAGCCTGTGCGGACAGGTCCCTGAGGCACAGGGCTGCCCGGTGGGGTAAGTTCTCGGGGTGGGAACTCTGGAAGAAAAGGTGTGAGCAGCGGCTGTGGGGTGATGCTGAGCACTGTTCTCCCTGACTGTACAAAAATCCCCTGCAAGGGTCCTTCTTCCCCATGTTTCACGGAGCGGTTTCCCCAGACCCTCCTCTTCAGACATAACTCCTCACCAATTCTGCACAGCCAAGGGCTGACCTAGAGGCTCTGTAATGCAATCATAGATTTTGAATCCAGAAAATAACATTTGACTGACTACTTTGACTTAAGGTGTGAAGACCTTATGATCTCTCCAGCTTTTAAATCTAGGATTGAGTTTTCTGTTCATGGCTCTGCTGACCTTCTGACCCTAAGTCAGAGTCAGTGCAGAGGCAGGATGCATTTGCCAGAGTTGGAGATTCATTAAACACTCTTGCTTGACTGATGACCTGACGCCCTGGGATCTCCCCATGGTATTCAAGAAGCTCTGTGTTCCTCCACGTCACCATTAACACATGCGCAAGTGAGTACACACAGGTGTATAGCTCACAGCTTCCTCTGGGTGCCAGCTACAAATGGGGATCCTTCAGCCATCATCATGAGGGGTGCAGCCTCCTTCTCCTTGCAGCTGCTAATTGGTCAGGGGGACTTTCACACCACCATTTGTGGTGCCCAGGTACTTTTGCCCCCATGTTAGTGGCAGGTTTCTGGCCTGGCGTTCAGGGGAATCTCTCTCATGTCGGTGTACCCTGCCCCATAAACCAGCCCATATCACATGTCTGTTGATACAACAGGTCCATGCTCATTTTTATGGTACTGTGGTCACTGCACACCCTAAAGTCTGGGGGAAATCTCCCAGATATTTACCCTAGATACAGAAAGGTGCCAAACTCTTGACTCTCCACCACCAAAATCTCTAGCAAATGCTTGACATTGAGAGGTCTCCACATTGCATTTCTTGGGGGGAATGAAGCAGTGGGCCCACAGCCAAGGTCAGGCATGAACACTTCTGTTCGCATACAAACAACCACAGCTGAAAGAGCAAACACTTAATGAACAGAAAGGGTCCACTTGCTGCCAGGAAACCACACATGAGCTCATTTACTGCTGAACGGCAACCAACGATCATCTGTGCAATCATTAGACCAGCTTTATAGGTCAGCTTATTGGTGTGTTGCTAATTAAATAATTACATCTGATGACCATCTGAGTCTGCCAGTATGGACTGTGCAACTGTGAAAGAGTGTGGGGCCACAGGAACAAAATCCTGGTGTCTCCTATCACAGACCTGATCAGAAAGGTGACAAGGAGCCAGCTTCCTCTGTTATAAGACACGTGAGTTGAAGTAACAGTGACCCTGTGGAAGAAGTACACTCACATCTGGCAGCATGAGGGTCCTTCCGCTGTGGCATGCTCCTGGAGAAGCTCTCTCTTGTATGTGGTGAGTTGTTTTACTGGAGACTAGTGGATACGAGGTTGCTGTTGGTTGCCCCCTGCCCCTCAACCTGAGCAGCAAGCCTGGCTGCAGGGATTGCAGACTCCATGCAGGTGTTCTCCGGGAAAAGACCATGTAATAGGAAGAAAGGAGAAACCCTATTGCTCCTGGCAGTCATGCTGAAGCCACAGATGGTGAAGAAACCACATAACCAAAGGAAGCTCTTGAGAAAACATCCTGATCACCTCCTCCTGCAACCAGAAGCCACCACTGAACAGCTCACAGCAGACAGTGGTTTTCCCCCTGAGCTGTTCTCTCCCCTTGCACAGGCCCAAGGGTTTCTTCTGTTTGGTAAAACCATGATGCCAGACACCCAACAGGGACAGTCTGTCATCCCAAACTGCCCCTGAGAGCTCAACTGGGCAATCCTTTGCCCTAGTGTTTCCTTCAGCTATCCCAGAGCGTGATGGAGCTGAGAGCGTACCTGGAAGGAGCTGGTGGAGCTGGTGCGAAGGCAGTGCTGTGGTGAGCAGGGATGTCATATGGAGCTTGTCTGCTTTGCCTAGTTTCCCTATTGCTATAAATGAACCTAAGAGCAGAAAGACAGCTTTGTCCCCGTTCCCCTGCTGTCTTCCTGTAGGATTGCAGACATTCAATATCTTGGTCCCATGGAGGATAATAGCTTCCATGGCTGTTGGCAAGGGTAGGAGCGGCTGCCCTGAATGCTCAGTAGCTTGAGACCGAGTATTTGCTCCCTTCCCTCAGAGACAGCAGGAGTTATTTACTGGGGAAAAGATCCTTCATTACAGCTGGAACATGTCCCAGGGAGCAAGGACCTTAGGTAAGAGCAAAATTGGTTATGAAACCAAAAGCAGAGGTGAAAAGGCCAGCCTGGTGATGGAGACTTTTCCCAAATGGAGCCCCATCGGTCACAACCGATGCTCCGCCAGGCTCGGGAGAGCGCTGGAGGAGCAGCGTTTCCCCTCGGCGGTGTGCGCGGCGCATGAGCTCGTGCCCTGGCTCCAGCCCTTCTTCTCCGTGAACAGGAAGCTGGCAAGCAGCTGCTGAATAAGTCATTCTGGAGAGTTTGTACCAAACTGGCTTTCAACTCCTGAATGTGTAGGAAGGAAAAAGCCGTGAATACGCCTTTGTGACCAAGTTTGGCACCGGCAGAGCTCCGCAGGCAGGACAAGAATGTGGTCATTTAGAGGGGAATCAGCTGCCCTTTAAGAAATGAAATGATCCCTTCCCTTTCCTGCGAGGCTTTATTCAGGAGAGAATAGGAAGGAGACAGTGAGCAGCCTTTTTCTCTTGCTGCCACTGAGGGCTGCGATCCAAATGGTGTATGTCAGAGTGCAGGAAAGAGCATATCACAGGGAAGCTGCACAGCCTGGGGATGAGCCTGTCCAGCGGGTCCCTCTCGCTGCCACCCTTCTGCTCCAGGAGGGGTTGGACTGACGGGGGCGGAGAGGCTCCAGATCTGACCTTTCCCAGATGACCATGTTCGCCCTGCAGGGATTTCACTGGGACTCCAGCGAAACATCCGTCCATCTCATCCGCGGGGCTCAGAAGGATTTGGAGCCAAGCCCTTTGGATGGATTTTTCCTGTTCTGAAACAATTCCCCACCCAGTTTTTGAAATGTTTCTGTATGTTACATTAAAAATGGACTGTGTCCAAACATTTGTGGGTTTTTTTTTTTGGAAAGACTTAAATATTTTTGTCCCTTTCTTTTGTGGACAACTTGAAATCCAGGGGCTTTACAGTAATCCAGAATGAAGACATAGTCTGTGTTTTGTTTTTTCTTTTTTTTCACAGCCTTCAGGAAGATGGCCTTCTGTTTTCTGTCCATTTGAAGCTTGGACCTTGATTACTGGTGCAATTTTCATGTCTAGTGAAAGAGGGAACAGGTCTCTGGGGCAGACAGTCTGACTTAGCCAAGGCTTGGAGAAGACAGCTTGGTCACGTGTAACCAGAAGTTTTCCAAACGGTGACTTAGGAGTTTTTTGAATGACTGATTTTGGGACTTAGGAAGTCCTGGAGCAACAGGAAAGCTTCAGATGATTTCAAAATGCCTCCTGAGTCAGTATTTTAAAAGGAAGAATAAGCAACACAGATATATGTAGGCTGGTTAGTACTAAGACATATCACCCCACTGGGATTATTTGCCCCAAGTTCAGACATCTTATAATAAATGCCAAGCATTTATTGATCTTGGGTAGGAATCAGTATTAATGCTCAGCTCTATTGCTTTCTTCTTGGATTTAAGAATTATCATTCTTCTCTTGCCTTCCTCTGGTTTGGCATCTTATGAGAAGCAGAATATTGATTAAAAACTTTGCTGGCAGTTTCCTCTTTGTACCAAGTTCTGCTGAAGGTCTGGAAAAGCACGGACAGATCCACTAGCTCTTCCTCATTTAAGCTCAGCAGCACCTTCTTTATTTCCTGCACCAAAAAGTCTGCTGGAAAATGGGGGCTATCTGCAGCACAACACAGTTTGACAGATGTTTGTAGGCTCACTGTTGATGGAGTTTAATTACTAATAATCCTTCTGTTCCTATTTATATAGCGGTGGTGTTCCAGTGTACAAGTGTTGCTGCATCCAGTTTTGGACTCCACGGTACAGGGGAGATAGAGAGGGACATAAAGAAAAGAATCTTCCTGGGGGCAGCGGTGCAGCCAGGGACAAGGTCCGGAGAGGTGGTGGACCTCCATCCTTGGAGATTTTCAAAACGCAGCTGGGCAAGGCCACACTATAGATATGCTAAAGAGAGAACTCAAAAAGCTTTGGAAGCTGGTGAACACCTCCTTTTCCTTGTCTCCTGTCTCAACCTGGCAAATCATCCTTACAAGCAGGAATAGTGCAGAAGAACCAAGCCAAGAAAGGAGTGACAGACCGGGAAGAGGAGCCATCTTTCCAACTGCACCATTTCCCACTGAATGGGTGGCATGGGAGACTCAAAGTTTATACCAGAACCCATAAATGAGATTATTTGTATTTGTTTTTCCATTAAATATTATTGTTCCTTAAGACTAACTAACTACAGTATTTCTTGCTACACACGTACCTGGTTAAATTATTTGCTGCTGGAGAGTGGATCTAAGCTATGTAACTGAAACGGAGAGAGAGTGGATTTTACTTTGAAATTTCAGCCTCTTAGTCTCTAACTTGCCTATGCCAAAATTATTCTTAAAGATTTGTTTAAAGATTTAGTGGATTTACACAAAGCCCTGTTATTTTAGCTGAGCAGAATCTTAAAAAGATGGCCATTACTGCCTTCATATTTTTACATCAAGATAGCATATCTCTGCTCTTTCTTCAAAAATTTAGATTATTTCCAATAGACCAAACAAAATTCCTGTACTCTTCTATAAACTGTTTCAGTTCATTTATGAGTAACTGAACCAGAATAATCTCTCTTCTTCTTTTTTTTTTTTTCATTAAATTCCCTTTTCATTTATTTGGAAGGCTATGAGGTGCTGAACTTCACTGTGGCCGTCGGAACAGAGCGAGACAGCTAATGCAGGGTTTGGATCCCTTTCAGTGGACGCTCTCCTTTCTGAACGGAAATAAATCGCTCCTCCCGACCAACTTGGAACGTTTCCCTTTGAGGCTGGTCCCCAGCGGCAGGCTAGGAGCCACCTGGGCTGGCTTGGAGGAACGCGCTTACTGGCTGCAGGCTACCAACCCTTGCTCCTCCACCTGGCCTTGGTGCTCGCTGTGCTTTGGGGAATGGTATTTTTGGCTGCCGGCTGCTGACGTGCCGCACTCCTGCCTCTCGCACACATCATCTTCAGCAACGTGAGCGACTCCAAGTAACCAGCCCCAGCGCGGGGCCACGCAGGAGCCCCGAAACTCCAGCGTGGTGCTCACCTAACAGCGACTGAGCTCACACCCTTCCCTGGGGATCAGCTTTCTGTTTTAGGGTCCAACACCCATTTTGCTTTAGCGGAAGTTGTGCAATTAAAAGGCAGGCGCCGTCCAAACCTTGGGTGCCCCAGACTTATAGATCACCAGCTATAAGGTAATTTGTGCAATTTGGTTCAGCCTCTGGTATACCTGCGTGCTGGCAACGAGGTTTAATCACGTGCTCAGTTGCTATGGTCCATATTTGAGTGTTTTTTAAGGGTCCGTGTGTGCCTCTTGGAAATAAATCCTAGTTCTGAAATTCTGAAGCAAGATTATTTCATCTCTTGCTAGTGGTGGTTTGGAAAATGCTAGTACTCTTTCATGCTACATAACTGATATGCTGGGGGTTTCATCTTACTACTTGCATGATATTTTTATTCCTTTCATACTAAACATACATATATATACACATATATTTTATATATGTATATAAAAGATATATAAACACACACACACACACACACACATGTTACCAGCTCTTTTTTTTTTTTTGGTGGAATAAACTGGGGAGAAGAAAGCTGTTCTGATAAGCGACATTTCCTAAATATTTTGGAAATAAGAACCTTCTTCGTGTGTGCTTTCTTCTTTTTCTTTCTTTCTTTTTTTTTTTCCTGCCAAGTCACCCCAAAGGGTTGACGGAAATGAAAATTGTTGTTTTGATCGGAAGGGATTTTCTGGGTGAAAAAAGATTTAAAATAAACATTTCTGTAGAGGCTGGCTGTGAAATCCTAGTTTTACGCTATTTCCACTCCTCCCCCTCCTTCTGCCCCCTCAAACACACACATTCCCCGCAGTCAGAGTTAAGAACCATCGGTTGCCGTTAATTTGGGCAGGAAATGAAAGGGTGGAGTTGTGACGTGATTTCCTTGTGCTCCCGCTGGGCAGCAGCTCCCGCAGTTGCAAGCAGGCTGGTGCACCACCACCTTCCCAGACCATCAGCCTTTTGGCCCCTCTCCTGCTTTGCCTCTAGGGTGAACTTTGGTTTTCATCCCTGGTCCTCCACCCATGCCCCATGTGGACTCACTGAACACATCTGTGACCTGGATTATCCACCCTGCTTTGGGCTGAATAAGCCACAGGCTAGGACAGAGAGGCTTGGTTTTATTTTTGGACCTCTTCCCTGGACCTCGTCTCCTGCTATTCCATCCCGATGACCAAATTTAACATCTGCCCACTGCTCCTTGCACGGCCCCGCAGGACTGCTGGTGGCTACGACTCAGGGACTCAGCCCCGAGCGCACCCCGTGGCTCGCAAGGGGCGTGAAAATGTGAGGCTGGGGTCACCAGTGTGTCCCCTGCTGCCGCAGCGGGACCCCACAAAACCGTGTCTGTGATGTCTGCTTGCGCCTGAGGGTGGCAGAGGCTTCAAAAGGCTTTCAGCTGTGTTGAGTTTTTGAATTTAATGTAAATTAAGTAGATTATAAGAAATTCAGGTTGCAACACAGATGCTTGTCAGTAGAGACTCTTTTTTTTTTTTTTTGTCCTTTGGAAAACAAAAAGTATTTCACTTGCACTCCAAACTCAATGGCAGTATTTTTCTTCCCATTCGAAAGCCCTCCTGATGTGTATCCGCCTCTGCCAGGGCAGAGAGGTGCTGTGCGCGTCTGGGGCTGCCGTCACCTGTTTGTGCTGCTTCCACCTCTTTCACCTTTCAGTGCCAAACGTGCCCTGGCCATCAGGTCACTGCAATGGCCAGAGCTTAAATTCGCAGGTCAGCAGCACGAGTCTCTGTTTGGCATTCGACCTGGAGAGATGTCCATACCCAACCATTTTGCGCGATGCTCCGGCTCCGTGGGGCATTAGTGGCCATGGCACTGGGGAAAGGGCCCTGCTGGGGCTGGATGCTCGGAGCAGCGTTGCCCTCTTGGCTGCTGTTACCAGACATGTGCCGCCCCTTCAGCTCTTCCTTGAGGAGCTGCTCTCGTTCACCACGGGGCGTCACGCTGTGATGACCATCCTGTCGGGAACGCTTTCCAGATGCCAGCCCGTCTGCTGGCCCTTCTCGGTGTGCAGCAGGCCTGGTTTGAGCTTGCAGGAGGTGATCATTGCCTTGGCCCTCAGCCCCAAACCCAGAGCTTCTGCAAACGTGAGGCTGCTCGGGCAGGTGTGCCGCTTGAGGCCTGCATGAAGGATGCGGAGCAGCCGGTCCTAGAATTAGAGCTGCCCTGTGCCATTGCGACCCACAGGTATCAGAAGTGAGGCTTTGGCTAACGAAGAAAGAGAGACTTTACAAAAGCTCTTATCTCGAGTCGAGCCACCGGGTAAAACCTTGGGCTGTGTTAGGGCGAAGGAAGGGCTGAGTGGGACGCTGCGGCAGAAGGCAGCAACGCAAGCTGTAGATGCAGAAGCTACGGTGTAGCAAGGAAGAACAGGAGGCAATTTCAGTAGCAGCTCTGGCGACCAGATCCCGCAGTAGCAACCGCAGTTCTCCTGTCCACAGGATCCTCCCAGCACATTGGGCACAGGAGCCTAGCGCCGTTCCTGGCTCAGATGAAAACCCGACCCAGGCGCCCTGGCTCGCTCCCTGACGAGGGGATGCAGGTGATCTCCGAGCCAGCACGGAAAAGCGTTCCCCGAGGGGAATCCCAAGCTCAGCCTCCCTGTCCTCGCGCTCCTGGCAGTTCCCTCTCTGGCTCCTGGCCAGGCCACCTGCACTTGAAACTCCCTGGGACTCTGCTTGGGTTTCTGCTCATTAATCCTCCCGGGGAGAAATCCCAGGCCTTTCTGGACCTCTTCCCCATTCTCTAGGATTGCTGCCAGGCTGTGCTGCTGCTTCACGTCAGCGCAGGAGGCACCGCAAAGCCAGTGTATTTCCAGCAGGCGAGAGAAGCTCTGCTTCTCCCTGTGAATGCTGCAATCCGATGCTCTCTGCTCTGGTTATTGGATACTAGGATACTCCTCTGGCTTAAATCCTGAACAAAGCAGGTCAAAATCAAACCAGCTGTCTAGATAATCAGCTATCTAGATAAAAATAGACTTCTGTGCTCGTGCTGTGTCCCAGCTGTCCTCACATAACCATTAGGCAGCGCGCACAAGCCGTAGGAAGGTAAGGGAAAAGGGCTCAGAGCGATGCTCGGCTCCCCAAAGCCCTTTGCCCAGCAGTGGCCAGGGAACAGGGCCATTGGCCTACTTGCATGTGCAATCAATATTTAAATCCCAAATAAACTGTTGTGAACAACTTCATTGCTCTGGCTGAAAAACACAGGTAGCACTCTGACATGCTGTGTCCAGCGGCTCACTGCCTGGGGGCAGAGACAGAGATTTCTCACTGCGGTTTTGTCCTCAAGGGCATGGGGAACCGTTCCCGTTGCTGAGGAACACAACAGCTCAGGACACAGACAGATTTTACAGTTATTGCCAGGCTCTCGCAAAGGTTTGGGGACAGACTGGAAGCTGACTGGGCTGTCGTGGAGCTGACGCAATGACATTTTTGCCAAATTATGTCAAATACTCACTGTTCATGCTGACCTGCTGGGTCTAGCTCCGGGTCATGTAGGAAAAGCTGCGAGTGAGTCATTGGGAAGGGGCACTCATCCGTGCCTCCCAGAGACTGCTTTTCCAAAGTCAGCAATAAAGTGCCCATGCTGAGCCCTCTAGATGGGCACAACACACCTCTCAGCTCGCGTGGGTGCATCCCTGGAGTGGTTGTCCTGCTGGGCAGGCTGCATTCCCAGCTTTTTTTTTATCAAAGCTCCAGGCAAAGGCTCTGCCAGGATTAGGTGCAAAGTCGGGAAAAGTTAGAAGCAAAAAAAAACCCAGAAAAGGCGATCTAGCCTATGCTTTGGGTACAGTTCCACTGTGTTACCAACCAAAAGAAGGAACATTACTTTGTGTTGGAACTAGAGAAAGTGTGGTTATGTGGTGAGTCAGACCAGCTTGTGGACCCAGCTGAAACAAATCCCGAATGAAATAAAAATAGCAATTCTTTGCCAGTTGCACGAGGAAGCTGGTAAGAGGCAGCATCCAGGTGCTCAGTGCTACTCACTGGTGTGCACACGTGGGACCAGTCAGGACTGTGGGAGCAGCACTGGGAGGCAGAGAAGGAAGGACCACCGTTGTTGGCATGGCGTTGAAGGAAAACCTGGCATTGGCGCTGTGCATTCTCACGACAGGCAGTAGTGTTTGTTCATGCTATAAAAGCTGGCCCCGGACAGCAAAAGCTGTTACAACTGTCTCGCTGCGGACAGATCTAATACTTGGCTGCACAGGATAAGTGCTCCAAGGAGTATTGCATACGAACGTGCATACAGGAGGGAGAAACGTGGCGTGCTGATGAAGAAGAGGTAACGCACAAGCGTGTTAACTAGCCACGGGCCTTTATGTGCTGCACAGACTTCTGGCCCGTCGAGCCCCACTAGCGCCTGGCTTCCTCTTGTAAGCGGGCAGGCATGCGGCTCGTCCGGCTTTGAAGGAGCCGGCTGAGAGACACACGGCAGCGGGAGCGCTGCACCTCGCGTGCTGATGGATATCTATTTCACTGTGTCTCAACCATGTCTTGTGGTGGGATCACAGTTTCTCATGGGTTTCCAGCAGAAGGGAGGAAATTCCAGTTTCCAGCAGAGAAAAATGAAGCAAATTCATGTAATTGCATGCTCATGTGAAACATAAGCACCAGAAGAGAGCTCTCCTTCAGCTGGTCCTCAGAGGCCACATTTCATGCAGAAGTACTCTCTCCTGTAAGCATTCACGAGGGAGAAAACAAACAAGGCCGAGTTCTTTTTTTAACAGCCCTTGGGAGAAGGAGTTAGGCAAATAATCTCCAGTTTTCCTCCTTCCCTAGCTGAGACCTGCAGCCTGGTAATCCCAGCTGGCAGCATCTCGCTTTGCCTCGTCAGACAGGTTTCCCTCTGTGTGAGCACCCCTTGCACGGGTGCGAAGAAAACCTCCCACTTCATCCCAGCTAGTGCATTTTTCAGTCCTGGGAACTGAGCGCCTTCATCAGACCCAAATATGAAACACTGCAAATATTTGTCATCCTATTGAGAAGTCTGTACACATCTGGGAAGCTCTTCTGGTCAGGCTGGGTATGACCTGCCTTAGGCCCATATTGGCTTTTATCAATGATACCCACGCAAAACACCACTGCAGAATCTTTCAGAGGACCTAGGTTGAGTCAAACATCTGATATCTAAGACCTAGCACAATCTAAACACAGGCTAGGACGGGAAACTACCCTAATAGCTGCTGGATGGTCACCTGCTGGAGAGGGATGGACGACAGGCATCCCTTCCCCTCCTGCAATCCCTCTGAAGCCTGAGACGCTGCTGCCCATAAGATAGCACCGACCTATCTGAGAGACATGCCAGGCACTGAAAGGAATTTGCAAAAATGGTTTACATTCAGTGAATAGTGATGAAGACATCAGCTTTACCTCTCAAGTCCTCCTTCGGATGTCCCACCAAGACTACTGCTCTTCCTCAGCCTTCCCAGCGTGTTCCTGGAGCTGTCAGGCTGGACAACTGGCTCATGCCTGGGACTGGCAGGTAACACTGGGCTCTACTTCCCCCTTCACAACCCACAGAAGTTCCATCAATACCAAACTGCTGCAGTGCGCTGGGAAGTCAGCTGATGCCTGGTGAGCACCTTGTTAGAGACTTTGTCCAGCCTGGCTGATGAGCTGCCCAGTGATTCCTGTTTGGTCATCTTGCAGACAGATGGCAGCGGTGAATACAGGGAGGTCAGCTGGTAGCTGGCACCTGATGGAGTCACTGTCTACTTCCCTGTGGGATGAACCATCCGAGAGCTTGTGGAGAACGCAGGCTTTGAGCCATGTCACCTGCCTTGTGACCCTTCCTTGCTACCGCTAGCTCCTCAGCAGGGCTCCTGTTTCTTGCTACTATCTGGCCAACGCCATGAACACAAGGTGGTCATTTTTTCTGAAGCTGACCTTAAGTGATCTTTCCAACATATTGTAAGCAGATATGACCCAGTGCACTACAGGAGAAACACCCTGATTGGCGAAAGGAGCACGACCGAGATTTTATCGGACTAAGTTCAGATGCTTGAAGTTGCGTAAGGAGATCCCACCCTATGGCCCCCTCCTCTGAGAGGGAGGGAGTACTGGAGCAGTGAGACTCTCTGAGCTTGTGGGATTGGGTTAGGAACACCGTCTACAATAGGATTTTAAGGGAGCAAGAAATCACGCTTCAGAACTTCGTTTTTCTTGCAAAACCCATGTACTGTTGGCAGGAGGCTAAGAAAGAGCAGGGGTGGGTCAGAGTCGCACTCTGGCTCCAGAGCGTTCCTTCTCGGAGATGCTGAGGGGCCTGTAAGTTCATCTTTTCTCTGTTACTTGACATTTGTGTTGCTTGTTTATGTGGTAGAAACATCTGAAAACAATTTGTCCGTTAAGCTTCACAGAGCTCTGCGGACGGTCAGTGTTCTGCGTGCAATTTGGTCTCCACCTCATCAAGGACTAGCTGGGGCTTATCTGTATTTCTTCATTAGCTAACGAGACGAAATGTAGTTAGCACAGCTCTCTAGAGGGCTGCCTTCGACGCGTGGTGCGTGCGTGGGCAGACGCGCGGTGGGTGTGGTGCCGATGAGCTCACCCTTCCCGACAAGCGGCGGCCCCCGTGACGGCAGATCTCCTGCTCATCTCGACCGCTCTCGCTCGCAGGTCGGCAGGGCGAAAAGCAAGAAGCAATACGATGGCAAAGAAATAGTTCTCTGCCCCCGGTTGTTATTAATATAATAAAGATCTGCAGCTGCAGGTTTGAGACCGGCTAAAGAAGAGAGATGTGTTTGCTGCAGGTCTTGCTGGAGCATTGGTCGGTGCTCTAGCAAACCTCTGCATGAACAATACGCACTGACCAATGCTCCAGAGAGGCCGGATGGAAAAATCTTCAGCGACAATCCTAGGACAAAGGCGAGGACCGCTGAGCAATCGAGATGGGCCGCTGCCATCCTGAAGGGGGGACAGTTTAGACTGGGAGGAGGAAAGAAACAGCTTGGGGAACGGCTGAAACACCAACTGCATGGCCAGAGTGGGAGGTGTGAAGAGCTTGATGGGAAACACGGGAATACTGGAGGGGGCCAAGAAAGTGGGAAAATGATGCGAATGAGGCAGGGAAGAGGCAAAGGGCAGCAGAGGAGCAGGAATGAGAGAGGAGATCAGGAACGACCCAGGCAAGCGTGGGTGGCTCTGTGTGAGGGCAGCTGCCCCTGTGATGGACTACAGCTGCGAGGGCTCCCCGTGCGCGGGGCACAGGGCCCGGCCGGGGGCCGACGGCTGCCGTGCCCGGGCCGTGCCCACCCTCTGCGCCCAGCAGGCCTGTTAGCCGGGCTGCCGGCGATGCCGGGAGCAGCACTGCCAGACGCGGGGCTCTGCAGGACCTGCTGGGGGCTGCTCCCGCCACGCGTGGGTGCTGCTGGACCCGACTGCTCCGGGGAAGCGGGTCGGAAGGCTTTTAGCGGCCGCCGGAGCACCCTGAGGGCTTGGGGCTACTGCGTCCGCCTTTTCTGACCCAACGGTGTCGCCGCAGCTCGGTTTGAGCCTTGCGGGGCCCCCAGGGCGGGGGTGCGGGGCGACACGCGGGGGCTCCGCGCTCCGGCCCCGGGGGCAGCGGGCGGGGGGCGCCTGCGGGGCGGCCGCTTCCGCGCGGCGCGGCTCATTCCCGCGCCCTGAGCCAGGCGGCGGCGGCGGCGGCGGGATGCGCCCCGCGGCCCCGGGCGCTCGCAGCCCCCCGGCGAGCGGAGCGGAGCGGAGCGCGGCGCAGCGCGGCGCGGCGCCCGGCGCCCATTTGCATGGCGCGGCGGTGACTGAGTGGCGTGCCCGGCCGGCCGGCCCCTGGCACGGCGCGGGGGAGGAGCTCCGCGCCCTGCGCCGGCCGAGCGCGCCGCCGGCGGCCCCTCAGCCGCACTGGGGCGGCCCGAGCGGCGGCTCGCTGCTGCGCGCCCGGCCGCTGCGCCCGCGCTTCCCCCGCCTTCCCGGTGAGTTGGGCCGCGGCGCGGGGGCCCGCGGGGAGGCGGGCGGGCAGCGCCGTGCGGGGCCGCGCCGGGCGGGCGGGCGGGCGCTGCCCCGGGCCCGGCGCGCACGTGAGCTGCGGGCTCCGTCCCGTCCCGTCCCGTCCCGCGCCGCGGCCCGGCCGCCTCCGCCGCGGCTCGGCAGCCCCCTGCTGGCGGCGCCGCCCGGCCCGGCGGGGCTCCCGCCGCCTCTCGCGCACCGCGGCTCGCCGGGCCGGGCCGGGCCGCGGCGGGGCCCCGAGCAGCCGGCGCCGCGGGGCAGGGACGCTCGCGGCGGGGCTCCGCGGGCCGGGACGGCCTGGGCGCAGGTGCCGGCCCGACCCCCGCCCGGACGGGCCTCCGGCCGCGGGACGTGCCCGGGCGAGCGGCGGGACCCGCCCCGGCGGCGGAGCGGCCCCTCGGCCCCGGGGGGGAGGAGCCCGCCCGCTCCGCACCGGCGCCGGGCCGTGCCGGGGGTGGCTGGCGGCGGTGAGGCAGGGCGCAGCCTCGCCGCCGGCCGGGGCTCCCCGCGGGCCCTGCCGGCGCGGGGCGGGTGGCGGCCGGGCCGGGGGGGGGGCGCCGCGCTCCCGCCCGGCTGCGCGTGGAGCCCGCGTCCTGCCCGCGCCTGCGGGGCCCTGGACACGGAGCAGGAGCGGGACTGGGCTGGCGCGGGGCTGGCGTGCGTCCCCTCGTGCACGGGACGTGGCTGGAGCGTGCGGGGCCGGGAGCCGCCCGCTCCCGTCCGGCCGCCGGGGTCCGGCCTCCGCGGTCCCCAGCGCTGGAGAAGACGCGGTCCGGTTCTTCCCTGGGCTGGTGACGCTGGGGCCTCGGTGACCCCGACGCTCCTCGCTGTAGGCGACGGTGCGTGTTCGTGGCTTGTTCAGGCTGATCCAGGGCTGTGTGGGAGCTGGAGGGCCCTTCCTCCCCATCTCTCGCCTTGTGCTCCCACCCGCTCCTCCCCTTCTGCTGGCACTGCTGTCCTGGCAGCCACACTGGGAGCTGATCGGGCATCTGATCTGGTGGAAAACGAATCTTTTTTTTGTATATAAAGGTTAGTTTTCTGGATCTAGTGCCTGAACTGACTTGTGATGCCATATGCTGCGGGCAGAGAGGGAGATGGGCATGTCTTGCTGGAAGGGGGGATCGCAGCAGCTGTAAGCGGGGCTGCTGTAAGCTTTCGTGGGACTGCACCCCTCAGTGCTGAGTCCGCTCAGGCTTCCCCAGAAGTGACCCGCTCTGGAGCGTTGCTCCTGCAAGTCTTGGTCCCGCCGCTGATTCCCTTGCGGGCTGGCTGGTGGCAGGGTGGGCAGCATTGATCAGAGATGTCTCCAGGCCTGGTCTCAGAGCAAGCGGGAAGTTGTTTCCTTTCTTCCTGTTTTTGTCCCCATGACTGCTGATTTCCTCCGGGAAGAAAGCTATGCATTCTGCAGTAAAGGAAAAAATAGCCCTACGTAATGGGTAGGGAGAAGGGAACGAAGCTGACGGCAGAGAACTGAAGTTGTTTCTGAATGAAGCATGGGACAAGGAAAGAACACAATGTATTAACTGCAGAAACATTGAGCGGCAAAAACAAGTAACACCCCTTGTGCCAGGAACACAGGAAAAAGAGGGTCCCTCTGGGGCTAGCCGCGGTGCAGACCCTTGGCAGGAGAATTGGGTCTCCGCTCCAGTGTGTGGAAGCATGTTGCTCTGTGGCACTTCTGTCTCGGTGTGCAGAGTTGCAAGACGAGGTGATAAGGCTTGTTGGATCAGTTGATAGAAAAAACAGACGAGCTTTCAGGTACTTCCTCCCTCCACGTTTTGGTTGTTAATAGGACATTAAGAAAGGCCCTGCGTGCCTGAAAGCTTGTCTGCTTTCACCCTCCTCCCAAATCTGTCGGTCTAATAACAGCTGTCATCTCTCCCTCCTCCCTGCATCCCTCTTGTATCCTTAAATTGTCGTGGCTACCGCAACGAAACCACTGGGCAGCTCAGGTCTGCGTGCCCACGTCGGCTAAATGGGGTGTGCGGGGCGCCCGTCGCTGTTCCTGAGCTGGGACCCTTCCAGCCTCCGGAGAGGTGTTTTGGATTTGGAAGAGGGGACCAAGCTTTGTTGTTCCCTCCGTGCTCCGGAGTCCCAGGGCCGCCCGGAAGACAGCGACTCTCGCGTGCGGCCGTGTGTCAGCGGCGTGCCTGCTTCTGCGGGCTCCCGTGAACGGAGGTTAACGCTGCGCAGTGTGAAAGCAACTCCCACAAAACTAGTTCTGCTCCGGGACTTCCCATGACAGGTCTTTTTTTTTTTTAAGCAATACACTTGCAAGAGATCTGCCTACAAACTGGCTTTTCAGGTTTGGGGGAAAGCTATGGGCTGGCCCAGGTTTCAGGAATGTCTTGCTCTGTGCTAGGTAGGCCGCAGCCAGGGCCACGAGCTCTAGATGCAGAGCGCCGCTCGCCTGCAGAGCGGTGCCCGTTCTCTGGCAAGCCCGTCCTTCCCGTGGCTTGGCGCTTGAGTGCCTGGCCCTGACGCGTTGCCTCGGTCAGAAGCTACTCCCCTTGGAGAAGGCCGGTGTCTTGTCGCTGGATTTGGCAGCTGGCTCATTTCACTTTTGTGTCAGGCACTGTAACGACGCTGCGGTTGAGCGAGATTGCAAGGCAAGAATAGAAATTCCTCTTGGGGTCATCAGTCCTGTTCCTCTGGAATTCAGCCTCAGAGAGTAGCCAGCAAGTCGCAGCATGTTCCCCCAAAAGAGGCAGGGTCTGCTGAGCGTAGCATGATAGGACAGTTTATTCCGGGCACAGAGCCCGCATGCTCAGATATAATTAGTAAAGATTTGATTCCGTTCAGTGTGTCGGGTCTCTCTGCAGCGTGAACACAGCCTAGTTAGTGCTGAGGTCTGAGACAGGCAACATGACCAGGAGTCCCAGCTTGTTTTCCTTTTTCATTGAGCGTGTCCAGCAGAGAGGTTGGCGGAGTACCCTGCGTGCTGCCAGGGATGCTGCCTGCTGAGTGGGGTTGGCTGCGGGCTGAAGGTCCCGGCATTTCTCTGTCTCTCTCTGTCTAGAGTTTTTATCTGGCAGGACAGTCTTCAAAAAGGTTCCCCCCGTTGTGGTCGCTGCCTTTCTTCCTTAGTCATCTCTGGAGGCTGTGGCATACCGTGGAGACCGCGTGCCCTTCTTGGAGGTTCCAGCATTAATGGTGACCCCACACAACACTTCTATTAATTGCTGTTCCTGCAGCCACCTGCCTGGCACTGGTGTATGACCCATTTCAGTAGAAGTACTTAAAACTCAAGGATGGATTTCTTCCTGCACTTTCTCCCTGAGTGCAGACCTTTTTTTTTCAGCTGGAGAGATGCTGGGCCAAAATCGAACTTTATCATCATCCAGCTGGAATGAGGCAGACAAGAAATGTGTGGATCTGGCACAGTTGTTGTAGGGTTGTCTCCTTGCTGCTGGGTATGTACCTGTTGTAGTTTTAAGGTGGAAGGTCTGCACTGCCTGAAAGCTCACGTGTCTTTGTCTTGCATCCTCTCTGCTGAGATAGTAACAGCATCTCTATAGCTACAAAACTTGCATGGTGGGACCTGCAGTGTGAATTTATTGGGATGCAGCGTGTCCTCGTTGCGGGTAAAATGTCCCAGTGCTCCTGCAAAATAGAATGAAGACGGTCTCTATCCTCGCAGGAGGAGAAGCTCTGGTGGCCAGTGTCATGAAGGTTATCTTCACCCCGGTCAGTTGTTTGGCCTCGTTCAGAACTAGCAAATGAATTGGCTGAACTGAACAGGCATCAGGACCTGTCGCTTACTCTGTTAGTGTCCAGCAAGTCACCCCTGAGATCAGCTCCCATGCAAATAACAGAGAAACACTTCGGAAGGGACAATCCCAGCCCTGCAGCTAGCAGTTCCCGGAGACTGGGGAGGCAACAGGCAAGATTTAATGCTGGGAGGAAACAGGTTTATTAGACGTTTCCCAATGGTCACGCTAGCAGCGCTGTTTGAGTGTCCTCGGAGAACCCCGGACTGATTCAGCGTGTGCTGCGCACGGTGTGAGCTTGGCTGCTCAGGCCCGCTTGCCCGAGGCAGAGCGCCCTGCCTCTGCGTTCAGAGCCTCGCGCCAGCACGGTGTGGGAAGGGCAAGGCTTGCCCAAAAACCTCTGCTCTTCGCCGGTGGGCTTGCCCCTGCCATTGCGAAGGACTGGGGTCGGCCCCGGCGGAGTGAGGCTGTAGCCTGTGGTGTTGACGGAGCGGTGGAAACTGTGTTGAGATGGCCTCTTGTATCCCTGTTAGCTGAACTGCTTAGGGCCGAGTGCTTGCTCCTCTTTTTTATTTTTTTATTTTATTTTATTTTTATTTTTTGGTCCTTCTCATTTAGCTGTTGTCGAGGACTGGTTAAATCCTACCTAAGAGCAGCACTTGCGTCTCTGAAACTCGTCATTTCGGTCCATGCTGCTGTAGGAATGAGGAAGTGGTTTTTTTACGAGTGTTGTGATGATGCCACAAAGAGCAAATTAGTAGCTGTGTTTGAACAAATCATCCAAACTCTGGTGAAATCCATCTGTACAACAAACAGTGGCTGTTTGCTGCTTGTTGAAGGCAGCGAGTTTATTCTTCATGTTAACCTTAACTGTTAAGTGTCCTGTGAGCTACACAGTGCAAGTCTTATGGACTGTGGTCCCTTGTGCAGGGACTGCAGATGTCAGATTGACATAAAGCTTGTGCTTTCTCAAGCTCAAGCTTGGGCTCGCTCTTCAACTATGTAGATACACTGCTTGTTTCAAACATCATTTAAGCTATTCTGTGCATACCATAGAAATGCTAGACCTATTGCGGTATAGACCTGAGCAATAGGTATGTTTTCAAAGAAATTCTGGGGCCTTCAGCAACAAATGGACCTTGCTTTAATAGTCAGGACATCTCTAAAGCACAGTGACTGTTAAAGGAAATGGAATTTCTTCCCAGTGAACTAAGAGGTGACATAAGAATTTTTATCTAAGTATCATTGCAAAAGACTTCCGTAGCATGGTGCAGCCTTCCCAGGGAGAGGAGAGATATCAAGACATGCCTGGTCTTGCCTTTTCTGGAAAGCCTACCTTGGCTGCCTCCTCCCCTTCCTGTTTCCACTTTGCTGAGAGACAGCCCCTTGCTCTGCTGGTCAGCAGCATTCCCTGCTTTAAGGTTGTTTTGTTTTGGTTTTGTTTTTGTTTTATTAAGGAGTAATCTGCATGGGATTATCGTGAAGCTGCACAGGATGCTGCTTTTACTGTTCCACGGGTCTGACGCTTAGCTTTGGCTTAGCGAAAGGTATGGCAGCTTGAATTTTAAAATCTTGAGGGCTCAGACAGCTGGGACCTGGTGAACACAGTTTCTGTGTTCCAGGTGCTGTTGCCCCACAGCAGTCAGCAGATGGGAGGTGTGTTTCTCTGTTGCTTGAATTCAAAGCCCAGTGCTTTAAAGTGAACCCCGGAAGACACCAGGCTATGAATCGTTTTGGCAAAGGCATGAGTGCACCTTCCCTTTCTCTGGCTGCTACGGGCCCGTAACTTCTGGGAGGACAGTGAGAAAGCACCTGCCATTTGCTTAGTGGGCAGATGATACATTGGATGACACATCTCTACATCTAGGGATTTTTTTGCTAAAACAAAGTTAGAATTATGCTCATTTCTGTTTGCATTATCAATGAGTTGTGGCACTGGGCACACGTGAATGTACCTGTGTGTGTGCACACCCCTGCGGAGCAAGACACGCTCTTCCTGCAACTGCTTTCCAGTTAGGCTAGGAGAAGGTGGTGTGGCCAGCTGCTGAGCACCAGCAGGAGCAGCAATCGGAGCATCGGAGCGGCAGCCTGGTTCTCGTTGCTTTGTGCATGGACGCAGTTCTGCAGACCTGTTCTCTCATTTGCGTCTGGGTGAACATAACCGTGGTTGTGTTGGAGAAAGCAGGTGTGTGAGGGTGAGTGGGGATGCTCCGAATTTCAAAGGAACATGCAGAGAAACTTATCCGGAACGGCTCAAATGCTGCTACTTCCATCCTTCCTGAATATAGAGTCTGTCTTCTGGTGGCTTCAGTGTTTGTTATTGTTATTTCCTCTAAGATTTTTTTAGATTGCTATTCAGCGTGGTTTTATGTAACTTTCCATAGGAAATGTTGTCATTTTGTGGCAATTTTGATCTCATTTGTCAGTGAGACATTTTTAGTTAGCGCAATAAACAGTGATTCTTAGTTGCTTTTAATATCGAAAGTCTTTGCTGTAGACATTTGGTGGTTTCTGGTCTAACCTAATTTTTGGGTTGAAGTATTGTGATCTTTTCAGGGGAGGTTACTAGGTTTGGCAGTTGCTCTTCATCAGTTGTTTATTGGTGTCATGTTTTCTAAATTGCATATACATTATAAACGCTAAGTGGCATTAATCTACTGAGAGAATTGCTTTTAAGGTGGATATGTGGCTGGCAGCTATTCCAAAAACTCCCAGAGCCAGAATTCACGGTTGTCTTGAGAGTCATACCAGGGCCATGTTCTTAGCTTTTCTTGTGTCCTGAACCCTTACAGTGCTTGTGCTAAATATGAGAGCTGATTTGAAGTTTTGCATTTAAAACTTTTTTTTCTGTGAAAAATGATACCTCTGTTAAAACACAGGTCTAGGATTGTGTTGTTGTATTTTGTTTTCTAAGGTGGGATCATGGCTGCTCTGACGCAAGTGCTTCTGTGAATCTCACCTTACTGTATAATTTAGGCAATGGCTGTGTCCATGGTACTTGGTAGATCAACCAGCACTTTACAGTACACCTATTTTACTGGTAATGAAAAAAAGCCAGTACAGTGTCTTTCAGAGCCCTGGCAAGTTGTTGCAGTAAGTTAAATGTGTACTAAAATAATTTCTGTGATTACCCTTTCCTTTGTTAATGAGGAAGCTGGCAAGAATGTAGACAGGAGAGTATGTGACTGTTGATTGCTTTGAGGCTGCCGCGACCCTGGAGCAAAGCGCTCTGTTGGCTCAGCCCATGCTCAGGAGACGGTTGTGATTACCTGTGAAATGGGTGTACGGAAAAGGCTTGTATGGATGATCCTTCCCCTGCATGCACTTCCACTGCTGGCAGTCAGTTGTTTATAATTGGGACTGTTAATGTTTGAGTTGTTAACATAATTATACCTGTTATCCGTTCTGGCTATGTTCACTTTGGTACCCGACCAGCAGTAGTATCTTAGCTTCTGGTGCGGACGTGCTGAGATGCAACAACCGTCTGGTAGCCGGTAATGGATTTAGCTGGAAACCAGCCCCCTTTGGGGATCAAGCAGTGCTGACTCTGCCAGCTTCCCTTAGGAAGGGAGGTGCTGGTCAGTGCTGACTTCTCACCCTCTGTGCTTGGTGTGCCGTCGCTGGAGCTATTAGCAGGTATCAGCAGCAGTCCGTGCCGGGATGTATCCTGTAAGTGATGCAGCACAGGACTGATATCCCTGCTGCGATGGGGAGAATGCTATGAACAGGGCATTAGGATACGGTGGGCGGAAACGTGGCTATTGCATGTGGTGCAGGGCTGGTGTTCTCTGTGCAAGGCTGCAGGTTGTGTGTTCACTGAGAAACACGATGAAGACACCAAAGCGGCCCAGAAAGTTTCCCACTGCTCCCTTCTTTGTTGGTTATATTTTATGCTCAGACTGTTCCCCTTGCTGCTTGCTGGGTAGGTTGTGAATGGCTCTGTATCAGGCTTACTCTAGGAGATAGAGTTGGATGCCGATTGCTCGTTGTCTGGGCCCTATCTGGACTCTGGGGTGCAGGTACGCTGGCTGGTGCTGTGAACGTACTTCTGTGGGTCGCACGGGCTTAGGAGATAGAAAAGGGAGCCCCTCTGCCCAGTCTTCTGTACTTGGCTCCTTTCCCTCTAGTTGCTTTGTGGGTGCTGAAGGCCTGAGCAGTCCTGGCAGGTGGAAACTCACCCCTCGTCTTTGGAACCTTCCAAAGAACCTGCCCGCAGATGAGACTTGGCCACCAGCTCTGGAGAAGTCTGGGGATTCTGTTTTCCATCCAATGACACCAGCAAAAATTCACTCTGCCTCTGGTGATGAAGTAGTATTTTACTCCTACTCCACTCAACACCTACATTGAGAGCAGTTTTTGGAAGACTATTTAGCCTTGAGAGATGGAGAACCCACCACCTCCTACGTGATAATTGTTAGCTTCCCTCTGTGCTGCAAATGGGTGTCTTTGGCCGCGGTTTCACGATTGATTTAAACTGTACTGCCTCGAGAAGCAGTTCTGTCTTCTGGCTCCAGCTGCTGTTGTTGTTCCTGCTTCGGCCCCTTTCCTTGTGCTGGCGCAAGTGTTTTTGGAGCTATGTGGATCAGGGAAGGAGCTCGGGCTGGAACAAACAGTTTTCTTTGCTGAGTTAATGTGGGTCAGTTCCCAGTGCGGATCACAGCTGTGGGGGTGCTCGTGCCAGCACAAGGAGGGGGGCGGCACAGAGGGCTGGGGGCACTGCTTCCTGCATTGGCTTGCATCTTTTTCAAGTGCCTGTGACATCTTTATTGCTTGAATTTTAACAGCTTCTGTGTGTTGGCTCCTGCTCTGCCTTTGTCTGCTGGAACAAAAGGACCTGGAAGATCAGAGCCTATTGCCTGTGTGAGTGTTTGCAGGTTGCAATTGGGGTCATCTTTTAACCTGTTCTTGGAGAAGTTCAACCGTAGATACAAGAACTAAAAGGCCACGGAAGAATTTTTTGAGCTCTCTGTTTTTTCCTGCCTCTTTGACAGGAGGATACCAGACCTGGACACCTCTCAAGTCCCGTGTGGAGCTGCTTTGAAAGCTCATAGTGCTAGAGTTCCAGTAGGAGCTCATTTTTAGTTGGTTTTGATCATGATACTGCATCCTTCTCTGAAAATCATGGAAATCAGTGGTTTAAAGGAATCTCAGATCTACTTTCCTGATCTGCAGTTGGCTCACAGAGATTCAGACCTCACTGTCAGATATTTTTATTATGGTTTTTATTAAAACCCTCTGGCTCTTATATATAGCTGAACCTCCTCCAAGATCAATGGGTCCCTGCGCTCTTGCCTTGCACTCTCACTGCGCACTCTCAAAGTGCATCTTGCATACCAGTGTAATTCTAGAGGGCTTTGTGTGAAATCCAGAATCTTGTTTTTTCTAATGTAACTTCCCATTTCTGGTCTAGAGGTCTGCCTGGTCTCTTCTAAGGCAGAAAGTTCCTTTTAGTATTTCTCAGCTAACTAAATGAAGTCATTCAGGGTATGATCCCTCAATGCTGCCTTGGTTGCTTGGGTAGCCACAGAAGTTAAAGACCTTCTCCATAGCTTCTGCATTCACCTCAGCTTGGCCTGATTCCTGCTGCAGCGACTCTGTGGTAGTACTCATGTGCTGCTTTTCCACGATCTGCTTCAATGCTGGTTTTACAGCCTCCTGCTCAAGTGTGTATCTTCTGTTCTAGCTCTTTTCAGAGCACTGGTTGAAAAGAAAGCTCCCCCCCCACCATTGCATCCAAATATTTCCCTGAGCATGGGAGTTGGACAGGGCAGCTTGTCTTCTCTGCTGGCAGCTACTCCTTTCCTGCCTCTCTAGGTTTAACATCAACATGAATCCTCCCTTGCTCCTTTTTTCACGATTACAGCTGCTACCAGGTCTCTGGTTGTTGCTTAGGCTGTTTTGTTAGCTGGTCCCAACAATATGTCAGGATAACTTGGAGTGGTTTTCCAACCCTCTAAGGGGCCTTTTTCAGCCCTACCATAGTGCCAATATCGAGGGATATCATACGCTCCCACAAGAGAGATTGTGTGCCTTGTAATGCACTTTCTACAAGGGAAATGCAACCCTTTAGGTTGTTCCATCAAAGTCTATGCAGAGGCTTCCAGTCCCCCAAATCCGTTTCTTCTGTTTCAAAGTCAAAGTTTGGGTACGGGCAAGCCTTTGCCATGTGCCACGCTGGACTGCGAGAAGAGTACGTCTTCGGCTGGCTGTTCCTCAGTCCTCTTGTCTGGCCTGTCTCCAGAGGAGGCTGCAGGGGCTCAGCGTGCTGCATGCGTTGGCAGGGAGAGATGCGGTTTCCCGAACACAGATCTGCTAGGCCAGGGATGGCGGTGAGCTGTTTCGCTTTGGCAGAGGGCAGAGGCTCAGGCTGCGCTTTGATGTTTCAGCCGAGCTGATGTTGTGGTGAGCTCTTGCTGAATAGGCCTGTCCTACCCTTCCTCTCTGGGGTTGCGCAGAGCTTATCTGAAATTGTCTGAGCCTCTTCAGGATGCCAGATCAGCAGGAAATGATTTACTTTTGGGTAGGGTTAGTTTTGTGCTGGTAAAACCCCTTGAAGCGGCTCAGTGGGGAAGGCAAGGCTGCTCTTCGGGCAGCAGCTAACTGTCAGATTGGTTTGCCTGTAACGGGAAGGCAGGGGGAGAGAGCACTGCAGAGGACTGCTGCTTGGCCAGTACTGATGTCCTTGTTTTGTTGCCAACGTGGTTTCTTGGGGTGGGATGTGGTGGTGGTCTCTGCCGAGGCCTGGATGTTGCTGTGCCCTGGAGAGCTTTCCCCAGGAACGCAGGGTCGCAGGCCTGCTCCACCTTCCCTGTCCCTGCCTGCCTCGGCCCTTCCATCTGGCTTGTTTTAAGGGTCTGGCTTATGCCTAATATTTGGGATATTATTTGTAACTTGCTGGGTCTGATCCCTGGTAGATATTTTTTTTGGCAGTCATCAGGCTGAAACCCCATTGCTCCTTTTCTTGGACTTCCCGCCTTTCCCTGCTAGCTGTGCCAGCAGAAATCCTCCTGGAGACAGAGCCGTGGCCAGCAGCATGCTGTGTCCTCTGGCTCAGTCTGTCTGGAGAAGACATTTAGGATCCTGGTTTCTTTGCTGTCTTTCCACTTGGAAGCCTGCCAGCCTACCTCCACCAGAATACCTGCAGGGGCAAACCCCTTCAGGTGCACCTAACTTGGAGCAAGACCTGCTGGTCTTGCCTGGGGCTGTGCATACCAGCCATTGCAAATACAGCTGTTACAGTGACCGGGGGAGGGGGAGGGGGGGGAGTGTTGAAAAATGTAGGAAAACAGTTGGAAGCTTGTCAGCCGCTGAACATGGGACGTGGTGACTGCATTGCAGTGGAATAGCCCTGGTGTCTATTACCTCCTGGGGGGTGTCCGGAAGAACACGCATTCACTGTGCTGGAGAGGAACACAGTGTTTTGGGGAAAAGTGCACAGTGCGTGTTCATGCGGTAAGGTTGGATCAAGTCTTTTTCACTCAGAACCTTTTGTGGGGGAAAAAAACAGGTTTATTTTAAATGAAAATGCTAGCAAAAAAATGGAAAATTTGGAAGAAAAAAACAACAAGGTTTCTATGGGACTAGCTTGAGTTGTTGATTTAAATGGAAAGATAGTCTTTGTTTGAAGTAGTTGTGCAGATCTCTCAATGTACTTGAGATGCCCTTCAGTTTTAGGGGCATATTCAGACACTCTGTATGAGGCTTTTTGTTCTCTATTTGGGTCCGTGGATTTCACTAAGCAGCTTTTCTTGATCATGTGCCAGCTTGGGAGGTTAACCCTCTCCCTCTTTGCTGGTTTGGGCCACAGCACAGAGGATTTGGATTTCATTCTGGTACTGTAGCAACCTTGCTTTGGCATCGAGTTTTTGAAGGCAGCTTTCCCAGAGCATCTGTGCCATACAGATTTGTTTTAATTGAAATGGCTTTTGTTCATGTTTTTTGTCTGTTGCTGTGGTTGTACATGCAGCTGGTCGGTTAGAAGATCCTAGATTTGCAAATGCTGTATGTTCAGCCTCTGTGCTGGAGGATAGGGTTGGTACTTCCCGGTTCCTCAGCTTTGCATGCCGAGAGAACAGCCTGGCGGATGGGCAGCGCAGATGGTAGCACCAGTGATGAGACCATGCCATTGCTGGGAGGAGGATTTCAGGGAGGAGTTGAGCCCTTCCGCCTCTTCCCAGGCTCTTCACACAGCCCCCTGGGTTCTCTCCTTACCCCCCATCTCTGGTGGCTCTTACACATTTTTAGTAACAGTGGAGACTTCTCTCTTATGCTACTTGTTGGAGTCAATATCCTGCAAGCTTAGAAGGATTGAGTTTCTACCCCCAATGACTGTTGAGAAGAACTTGAAAACATGAACATTTTCAGCTACTCAGATTGGTTGAATGTGTTTAGCATTATTCTGAGAACCTGCAGCTGCTGTTGGGATTGTTAGAGCATTTCCTAGGCTTTGAGAGAGCTGCAAGCCACAAGCACAGGCAAGAGGTCTGGAACAACTCCTGTCCAAGGAATAAGCAGCTGGATGGCGATCACACTGTGTGGGAAGAAGAAATGGTAGAAAGAACATGGAAGAGATCTGTAGAAGCAGGAGTGATGTGGAGAAGGGGGATAGGGAAAGCTGTTCACTCTTCTAGCCTAAGAGCTGTGGAGCATCAAGAGAACCTGGTAAGTGGCAGGTTTGAAAGCAAACCGAAGGAGACAGCCCTCCACACAACACGTGTCAGCTGTGGAGCGCTCTGCCACAGGCAGTTACGGATACTAAAGGTTGGCATGAATTCAAGAGGGGTTTGGATAAATTCTGGAAGAAAAAAAACACAAGATTCATTAAATGCAAAGGCATCATCACTGTTAGGAGAAGCCCCTGAGTTATTCATAGCACATGCCTTGACTGTATGCTGGGAGATATGACTGTCAAGTGATCCTGTGTGTTATACCCTTTGCCAGGCATCCTCTGTTGGAAATGAGATGCTGGATTTAGATGGACCTTTGGCCTGAGCTCACATGGCTGTTCTGTGTACGTTCCTGTCCTGCTGCTGTCAGAGTCACTTCTTGAAAACGCTGGTCAGGACAGTGCTGAGAAATTGGGATTTTGTGAGGATCCAGATGAAATACATATCAATGCAGTCAACTTTGAAACAAAGCAAGTTGGCCTGAACATGGAGCATGGGCTCTGCATCCTGAAACGCTAACTCCTAAAAATAATCTAGGGGTTAGAGTGAAACTCAGAATGTGCTTCTGGCACAATGCTGAGACAGAATTTGGTGACTATGGCACTTGAATGAAGATCAGGTGTAAAAAGGGACATTTTGCCTTGCGAGGACAACGTTCAGCCATCCAGCAGTACTACAGATACAGCTGAATCTGCATTCAGTCTTGCCTTTAACCTCCTGTGGACCTGCTTGCTGCATCTGTACCCAGGTCTCATCCCTGCCCTGCGACGCCGTGTGTTGGAGACTTTGGCTGACGTGTGCTGTGGCTGCCTGTTTGCAGTGTGCAGGGGGCCCAGCCCTGCTAGGGCAAGGACTGCAAATCTCATCCCATGTATTTGAAAGGTTTAGACTGGGCCACTCCAAGTGCACACGTATAGCTGGGAATGTTGAGCAGCTCTGCCTATACCGCCCTCTTTTATTGGGAAATGGCTATTTTGGTATGTAAAAAGGGTCAAACTGTTGAAAGAATTTGCTCCTGAGTTCAAGTTCTCTGTATGCAATCAGAGGTCAAACTTGCCTGGTTTTTAAATGCTGCATGCACACACACACAATTGCTACCTACACATTTTGATTCACATTTTCCTATTTTTCCAAGAGCAAGGGAGGCTTAACTTATATGGTAAATGTCCATTTCACTTACGGTTTAACATCATTCCAGGGTAAAATACTGCTCCTGCACTCCAGGCAGGATTACTGGCTCTCCTTGTCCTCAAAATGTCCCTCATCTCTGCTCTGAATCATTCCCAGGTGGGGGATCTGGTGTCCAGCTGCAAGTCCTCCGGTGTGAGCTGATTCATTTGGAAAGCAACTGAAGTGTTCGTTTCCTCAATGCTGAGATCACTGCCTGGATTTGCAGCAGTTTTCTTAAAGGAAATGCAGAGCCCTCGTGCAGGAGCTCTTAAATGCACCTTCAGCTAGTTATCAACTTGTGCTAAGTTAGGCCATTTCCAGTCAGTTTAAGAGCATTAGGGAGGATTTGCATGAACGGTGCAGCCAGGCAGGCTCAGCTGGTTGTGCAGTGGGTCCACGCGCAGGTCTCCTTGCTGCTCGGAGCTGCTGCCTCCTACAGCTGGTCACAGCTGGCCTGGGGAACTATTACATACCTACGCTTTGGGTCTGCGTAGCTGTGTGCAGAGCACTTGTTTGGTTGCTTTCAGGACCACTTTGTCTCCTTGACTTTTCCTTTAGCTTTGAAGCTTCTTGTGGGTGTGAATATGAGCGTGCTCTGCTGCCTCCAGCTTTGCACAGGAGGAACTGCCATGGGCTTGTGTAGACCCAGGCTCTCTCCTTGCCCATGCTGGACCCCATGTGTGTGCACCCTCTGCTCTCTTCTCTGCAGATGGTTGGGTGTGTGCTGGCTGTAGATCCCAAAGCTCTTGTCTGTGTGGGTCACTCTGAGGATGGTGTGATGGGTATGAGGCACAGTTAACTTCTGTGTCGCAGCCCAGGCGCTTGCTGATATCCTTGTTTGTGGCGATTTGGGACAAATCCCAAATTTCCCCCCAAATGGGGAGGGGGACTGAAGACAGATTTTGTCAGAAAGTCACTGTGTGTGACTCAAACGAGTGTGCCTGTTGCATGGGAGTTGCCTGGCAGTGTCCTGTCTGTGCCGTGTCTGGGATGGGGGGGCACTTGTGCATCCTGTCACACTAGTCCTTGCGGCCTGGTGAAGGCCTCCCTGGTACTCATGGACCACAGCACGGCCCTTTCTTTCTGCTGTTCTCCATCAGGATCACCTCTCTGAGCAACTGGCATCACCAGTGAACTGCACACCTCTGGCCTGTGCTGGGGGCTGGGGTACGTGACAAACGAAGGAGGACATAGTCACCTGAGCACTAGGAGTCCCTGAGCTGAGCCTGCAGGACTTTTCCTCCAAAGGATGACCGAGCCCAGTGCAAGAGAGGCCTTATGGCTGGTGTCACTCGGGCCGTCTGAGCTGTGTCTCCATGCCAATCCCCGTAAATAGCCAGCCTGTGAACTGCTGGGCGTGCTCCGCGGAAATCCAGGTGGATACGATCTGTGACTCACTCCCCTGTTTCTCCGTAGTGTTTGCGTAGTAACCTTCCCAGAGCCTCGATCTTTCCTTGCGTAACTGGAGGATCACGGAGTGCAGGCGTCTGAGAGGCCAGGAGGGTCCGGGAGCATCGCGCAGCCTCCCTGCGCGGGGGCTGGCCTGCGCCCACGGGTCCCCGTGGAGCTCGGCATCGTCGTGGCAGCTCTTACGCAGCGTGAGAGCGATTCTCACGCTGCCTTCCCTGCTTGGCGTCACAGGTCAATAAAGCTCTAGACGGCTTTTTATTAGATCTTAACACATGTTTGTGTGCGCTGTGTCAAAAGCACCTGCTCTCCAAGGCAGCTCCATGGGTGGACAGGAGGAACATTGCATGATGTCTGTTCCTTGAAAGACGCTGGAAAATGAAGAGCTACTACTTCAGAGGTGCTGAATTTGTCCTTGAAGGTGCCAAAAGGAGGCTCTCACCTGGCCCCCGTGTTGTGTATGAAATGGGTTGTGTTTGGGTCACCCCGGAGAGGCAGCTCTGTTCCTCTTGGCCAGCCTTTCCGTAGAGCACCCTGGGGAGCCCCGGGGTGCCCGACTCTCGCAGGGTAAATGCTGGAGCTCTCCGAGTTGCACTGCAGGAGTTTTTCGGGTGGGAGCACTCTGCTTTGTTCCCTGTCCTCCTGGTGATGGTGAGTTTGCCTGCTGTGGATGCAAGGCTCAAAGCTGTCCTGTAGCGGATTTGCCCTTTAGACCATGCAGCATCTTGAAGCAGAGGACATTCAAGCATCTCTGGCCGAGGTTTTGGTCATGTGAAGGGTCAGTTCTCTCGCGCGCCTTCCCTGCCCTCCGTGTCGCTGTGAGTTAGTGCACAGCGTGGAGCACCTTTGGGGAGCTGGTGTGGCTGCAGACAGCGTACATACCCCAAACTGCTTGTGTGCAACCGTTCCTTCTCCTGGACTTCCGACCAAAGAGGAGCTGCTACTGTGTCTCTCCATACTGAGGCCTTAGACTGTGACATTTTTTTTGATGCTTTGCACTGAGATGAGTGATACAGAGGGGATTCAGCAGAGCTGCAAGTCTCACTTGTTGCCTGACATTGAGGAATTTGCTGTCTTTGTCGCTGTCTTATGTGACAGGTTGCACTGTGCCTGGGCGAGGGGGTTGTGTGAGCACCCGGAAAAGCCCCTTTGCAAGTAAAACAGAATGGTGGGTGGGAGCCCACCTAATGTCCTCTCTATTCGCATCTCGTAGGAAGTCGGAACAGGTGCTTTTAGTCACCCCGAAGGTACAGGCACCCAGACATAAGGAATCATGCCCCTTTTTCTGTGCGGCAAAAGAGGAGGCATCTGTGTACGCAAGAGCGTGGTGCATGTACAAAGGGCATGCCTGTACAGGCTAGATTATGAATTCCCAGACTTTTGGGGGCCTGCGGTATTTGCTGAAACTCAACCTTCATCCACCTACAGCCAAGTCCTCCCTTTCTGTCGTTCCAGCTCAGCTGAGCGCAACACTTTTGGCAGCCAGCCCAGCATATCCAATTGAACTAGCAGCTGGTCTTCACCTCCTCTTAGATGCGATTCACTTCTCTTAACCCAGTCCAGGTCACCCCCCACCCTCAATCCCTTTTGTTGACCTACTTCCCCCCTTCATCTCTTTGGTAATGGTAAGCCTTGCTGTTTGTATGGCTCCCTTTCTAGGAACAGCTTCAGCAAGCCATGAGAATATGATAAAAATGACATGAAAGGCAGTGTGTGCTTCAGAGAATTAGAGACTAATGTGGGACCTTCACAGGTTGCCTGGTCCAGCCCCCTGCTCAGAGCAGGGCTAATTCAGGCTGCTCAGGACCTCGTTTAGTTGAATTCTGAATGTCTTGCAGGATGGAGGTCCCACCACCTCTCTGGTCCTATCCCAGGGCTTGACCACTCCCAAGGAAAAATTCCTTCTTTGCATCTTAGCCTCCAGTCCAAACCTTTGACTGTGTTGTGCTTTCAAAATAAATTGACTGTGTGAACATTGTAAGTGCACTGTGTTTTTAGTAATTTGAACAGAGAGCTTTTCTTCTGCTCCCTTTTGAGTCATTTTGGCTTGCAAAGTTAACTGGATGCTCGTTCCATCTGTCCACCATGGAGAGGGAAGAGGCTGGGGCTCTGTGTTGATTTTTGTCTCCTATGGGATCTGTGGTCTAGGAGAACACAAGGAGGGAGCTGGAAGAGAATTGGATCTGTTGTCCCATGCATCACACATGCCTCCTCCTGCTAGCTTGGGATTGCCTGTGTGCTTAAAAGGAAGGAAACTTAGGTGTGTAGAATAACTTAAGTTAGAAGGGACCGGTTGAGGTCTCTGATCTGACCCCCCTGCCCAAAGCAGGGCCAGCTTAAGACAGGTTGCTCAGAGGCTTGTCCTGTCAAGCTTTGAATATCTCCAGGGATAGGGATTCTGCAGCATATCTGGGCCCTCGTTCCAGCTCGTAGAAGTAGTTTTTTCACTCTCCCTGGAAAACGCCTGTAGGAGAGCTCTAATTATTCCTGACTGTTTCTCTTGGCACGCACAATAAATGAGGTGCTCTCCCAGCGTGAGAGCTGCATGGTCCCTGTCCCGCTGCATGCAGCCTAAAGGGCAGGAGAAAGTTGCAAGGCAGCAGAGTGGGCAAGATGGCAGTGAGTCACTCTGGTTACTTTGGTATTTCTGTGACACAGTGGTTTTTATTTAAATACCGTATCATTATTATTAATGTATGAAAACCACTCTTAGTTCAGGATTGATGCCAGTTTTCTAACGTTCATGCTGTGCTTATACTGTTCTGTGCGCTGTGTCATGTCTCTGGAAATGATTACATTTAAAGGAGATTAAAACCAGCGATGAGAAATGGCCACTGGCTAATTGCTAAACAGTAGTCGTTGGGTAGGAAAGTGCGGTGCTCGGCTTCGGGTGGGCGACGTAGCCCGTGTGAATCACAGTCGGTTTTCAGAGGGAGATCAGTGGCTTTTATTGCTGGCGTTACTTAGCTGGTTGGACTGGATCCAGATCTAATTAAGAATTAATCCGTGACTGCTTCGTATGGAATCTGGATTTTACAGTAGTCTCAGAAAATATTAACGGAAGTGACTCTAAAACCTGTGACTGCAGTCGCTGGCTCAAGGTCCTCTGGACCTTAGAAACGCGCTGTGCTCGGGGTGTCTGCTCCCGGCCGAGCAGCGCCGACACCAGCTGCGATTTCTGAGCACCGGCGAGGCGCTCGGCGAGCAGTCCGGCGTGGTACTTGGGTCCCGTGAGTTGCAGCCTGGAGAAGGACAGACTGCCAGGCCCCGCTGTGCGCCGGAGATGAGCCTGGCTCCCTCCCAGCCACGATTTCTCCCCTCTCCTAGGCCTGAGGACAGACGCGGGACGATGTCGGAGGTGCGGCGCAACAGCACCAGCAGTTTACAGCGGAAGAAGCCGCCATGGTTAAAACTGGACATCCCGGTGCCGGTGCCCGTGTCGGCACCGGAGGAGCAGGTACGGGCAGGAGGCCCGGGGGCGGGCGGGAAGGTCTGCCGGCTGTGGGGGGGATGCGCGGACCCTGCTGGGCTGCGGGCGCGGGGGCACCCGTGCTCTCGGGCAACCCTGGCCGTGAGAAAGGCGGCCTGCGATGGCTGGTCACGAGGCCATGAGCGAAAGGGCAGAACCATTGGGTAAATTTATGATAGCAATAACCCCCACCTCGCGGGCAGTTTGGGAGAAGGGGCTGAATCAGAGGGCGAGGGGGGGTTGCAGACGTATTCAGATCCCTGGATGTGACTGCTGGGAACTCAGTGACACCTGTGGGGACTGTAAAAAGTGCCCTGGCTAAGGGGATAGGGGCTTGAGGTGTGCAAACAAGCATTACCCAAAGGGACTGGGGGAGCGAAGGGCTCCTAGAGAGAGACGCAAGTGCTGGGGAAAGCGAGTTCTCTATGAGCAGGGCATGAATCTGACTTAAGAATAGGCAGGATAATTCGAGGGCCTCATCAGTAACAGTGGAGAAGGAACAGTTACTGGTGGCCCAAAGCTGTTACCAGCTTGAGGAGTGTAAGAAAATGACACAGGAAGAGAAATAAATAACACTGAAGATTGGTGGAATAGAGAAGGGATGATAGGTTAATAGGAATGGTACAAAGTATGAGAGTAAAACATTCATGTTTGTGCTGGGAATAGGAAGAATAACAGGAATTACTGCTACAAGCTGGCAGAAACTCTTACATGTGGGTGAGACCTGGGTAGGATGACTGCTGGCCACTCGTGTGACCTCGCTGCAGGAACGGTGACTACCTGCACCAAAGGCAGAGCCCAGAGAGGTACATATTTGTTCACCTACGTAGGTAAAAGAACAGTTTAGCCATCAGAGAAGTGGAGGGTTGTACAGGTTCCCTGGAGGGGAGTTGAGTGCAAGCTTGTCTTAACAGGGAGCTTGGGTGGGAGCTTTTTGTGATGTGCCTTGGAAGGAAAAAAACTGAGGTTCGACCTGCAGGAGTTGTAAGTGGAATGCAGGGTTTGAACAGTGCATGTTGAAACCATCCAAATCGCTTAGATAAGGCTATGATGGATGTTCTCTTACTTGAAATCTCTAAATCCAGCTGGGCATCTTCTGGAGAGATGCTCTTCATGTAGGATGGAAGCTGACAGAGGGACTGTTCTCTGGAAGTCTGATGTGCATAGTAGGCTGGCAGGCTGAGGGTGTGCAGTGGGCTCCTTTGGCTTATGATCGAAGTGTCTATGCGTTGTTTTTGCATAAAACAACAAATAAAAGTTTAAGATCAGAGTAAATTAGTAGTTCTTTGGCTAGAAGGACTGGAGTGGCAAGCAATCTTGAGGCACAGAGACTGGGTCTGACCAGAGAAACAACTGATCAGAGTTTCACTGGCAAGCGAAGCAGAGGGGCAGTTGTACAGGATGAAAACTGCCTGGTGAGCTGCATTTGATAGATGACGTTCAGCCAGGAGAGGCTGGGACCTGAGTGTATCTAGAGAATTAGCTTGTGAGCAAAGCTGATGCAGCTTTCCTAGCTCTCTTAGCCTGTGCTGGGCGGCAGCTGATGTGAAAGCTTTGGGTGAATCTGTGCTGACCTTCTAGTGCAGATCTGGAGTCACTTAGGAAGCAAATCTCTCTTGTCCCCGCTTACTGCACTTGGCTTCACCTTGCAGAGCAGTCTCGGAGCACGTGATTTGAATTGCCTCTAGCTGGAACAAAGCAGGAGGATCCGTTGCAGGAGCTCATGTAACGCAGCTCTCTGAAACTGGACGTCAGTCTGTGGGCCAGGCTAGAGCCACTCTGAACTGCAGCCCACTGCCACATGCAGGTGTCGAGTCCTTGGTGTGGTCTGCTCTGTTCTGCAGATATACTCCTGTTGGTTCATGACTGGCTAATGTGGACATAGTCCTTGTTAGCCTGACTTTGCTGCCCAACTGCGTGCACCCAGCGTGTGGTCAGGGGGACCGTCAAACTGCAGACTTCACGTTTCACACCCTGGCTGGCCCTGTAAAGCATCGCTCGGAGAGCACTAACTCCCCACCTGCTTTGCTTTGCAGCCAACAAGACGTCAGGCCTTTCTGCGAAGTGTGAGCATGCCTGCTGACAACACCCGCGTGCCCTCGCTGCCTAACGAAGTGAGGAGACCGGTGCTACAACGACAGACCTCAATCACCCAGACCATCAGGAGGTGAGATGCTGGGCACATGGAGCCTGCTTTAGTGGATTCTGCCACCTGTTGCCATCCTTTATTCATGGTCTTCTGCTTGTCCCACTGCCTGCCACTTACGTGGCACTCTGTCACAGCAGGATTGAGTCGTTTCCCTCATTTTCTTTAGTGAGGTTGAGGCAGAGGGTGGGTGTGGGTTGGTCCCCAATATGTGTGCCCAGTAGGGCTATAGAGCATCTCTTCAGTAAGCAAGGAGCCAAGTCCTGGGAGGAAAATTGCAGAGGTCAGGATGATGAGTGGTCCTTGGCCAGTCAGAGACAAGTCTTTGACTGCCCTGTGCCCCAGGGAGCTGCCTTTGCATGCAGGATGGCTGTATTAAGCCCTGATGTGTAGCTCAGACTCTACGGTGTGGTGTGCTGGGCTTGCTTTGGTGCAATATCTGAGAGCACGTGATTGCTGGGGAAGGCAGAAGCCCGGGACACAGTGCTGAGCAGTCCTGGGGCTCGCAGCAGCTTGGCTCCTTGTGCTGGCTCATTCGGCAGGTCTGTGAGATGGCTGAGGGAGCAATGGAGAGTGGGGAGAGGCTATTCCTGTCCTGTCCCCCATGCCTGTGTGAAGGGTTATCAGTCCTCCCCATGTCCCAGGGGTCTCTGACATGCAGCCATGCAGCTGGATGCTCCTTCTCTCCCCATCGCAAAGGCTTATCCTGCTTTGTCCAAAGGGAGCGGCTCCCACAGCTGCTTTCCTGAGATGCCTGGCTTGTATTCCTGGCAGCATGCCAGGCCTGCCACGATGCTGGGAATGTCCCTGGGGCTCCACAGGTCTGGGGCACTTCCTTCTAGCCAGCCTTCACCCACTCACTCTGTGGAGCAGCTTTTCAGCTATGGGGAGAGACTGAAGTCCCACGCGCTGTTTTCCTTCGCCTCAGATGATCCCCAGCTGCCTTGGTGGTGAAGTCCTCCCACAGCATCTCTCTGTGGTCCTGCTCCTAGTGGGGCTTGGAGCTGAGCTGTGGGACGGTGGCCGCTCAAGCTGCTTCTGGGCCTGCCTGAGGCTGACCTTGCATGCCTGGATTGCCTGTTGCCTCACCACTGGGCTCTCATCCTGCTCCTTGCAGCAGGCCAAGCCTCTATGGCCATCCGTGCCAGGAGAATTAGGCAAAAGCATCTCAAAGAGGAGGGGATAACCTGGGAGGGTGTTGCCGAGGCCTTGGCCAAAGGTGCTGCGTGGAAAGGCGAGAGCAGCCTTGTCCCCAGAAATCCTCACAGTGTGCAACTTGTGTATAGGCTCTGGAGGTGGGGGAGGCACAAACCACTTCGGCTCTGAGGGGCACAAATCCGTCTAGGAGAGAGACAGGGCAAAGGAAGCTACAAGTGAGCAAGGAAGGAGCCCTGGGTGTTGGTGGTGGTAGTGAAGCTCCCGCACCCTGAGGGAGGTTGCTAGTGTCCTGCCTAGCGTCAGGGCCGTGGGCAGGTGCACATGGCAAATGTTTTTGGAAGTGCTGCGAGTCTTCTGTTCCAGTGGCATTGATGCTGTTTTGCAGTGTGACATGTCACACGCAGGCTGTGTGCAACACAGGGGTGGCCAAGGCTCTCTTCTCCTGGAGCTGCTGTCCTCAGAGACACTGAGGACTCACAGCTTGCAGGTGCTTTCTGCAGGGTCCTGTGGTTGTGGGTGGGAGGGCAGGTGTGCATGGCAGGTGGCGGTGGCAAGGGCCGCCCAAGGGGCAGAACTGCAGGAGATACACATGAGACACTGAAACTAGCAATAAGAGCATGAAATAATTGGGTCAGAAAAGAGAATGGCCTAAAATCCTGTGCTCCATACGGAGCCAGGGATGTGATGGAGAGCTGCAGACCATGCATCAATAATAGTGTCTTTATGATTTGTTTTATGTGTCCAGGGAGGCTAACTTCCAGGTTTTCTGCTTAATGCAGCCCCTGGCCCCTCTGATGCACAGAACGTGAAACTCTTGGCACCAGGACTCCCCAACAGCCCTTTGCCTGGGGCTTGGAGGACACAGATCAGGTGTGAGCCCAAGGTCAAGCCTGTGTGATCCAGAACATGGCAGTGGAGTGATTTGGACACCTCAGTGTAGGCATCTAACACCATTTCCAGACTCCCAGGGTGCCTGAGATGTCCACATGGGGTAGCAGATGTGGCACAGATAGACTCGTGCCCCAGGTGAGATCCTGCCGGAGGACATTTCCAGTGGCATCAGTCACCTGTGTCTGAGCAGAACATGTCTCAGCCCGCAGCTACCTTTGTGGATTCACACTTCAGTGCCCAAAGTCAGCCAGTGGGATCTGTAGCTGGATTTCTGGGCAGAACTCAGAGGTTTGGGGGCAGAGGGGGAACGCAGCATCCTTGGTGTCCTCGAGAGCAGTGGGAAACATAAGTCAGGGATGCAGATGCACTAAAGGGACTCAACAGCCTACTGGGTTTGAAGACGGTGGTGTGTGTGGCTTGAGTTTGGTTCTTTCCTTTAGGTCGCGCTGTTGGCCAGAGCCTGCTGCCATGCGCAGTATGGCACAGCTGCTGCAGATGGGACTAAACGAGGAGAGGGGGAGGTGCTGGATGCAGGTCACTGCCCCTCTCCCCAGCCCAGCGGGCTCCTTCCCTTCAGCTCTTTTTTTTTTGCAGCAGACAGGTACGGTTTCAAAGGAGTCAAACCATGCCCATTCATGGGCACCGGGTGGGCAGGAGGTCCCTGAGAAAGCGGCAGTCCCTGCCCCGATCGTTTTTCAGGTACTGGTAGCACTTGAGTGTGAAACCCACCCCTGCATGTGTGCGCAAGGGCTGCTTTGAACTGCACAGATTGTGGCTGTTGCTGGGACCAGATTGCCTTCCCAGGGGCCGGCCAGGAGGCCCGCAACAGGGCTGAGAGTGAGAGAGTTTGTGCGTGCATCTAACACAAAACGATGGTCACTCCTACTAAGTATGTAGGCAGCTGTCAATAAATAGCATGGAAGTGACTAACGAGCTGTCCACCCGCCAAGCCTCACTCCCTCTTGCCTTTCCTAACAAGCTGTCAACCTCCTGGTGTTTGTTGTAGCTGGAGCATCTCCCCAGGGCAGCAGTTGTGCAGCCTGCCTTTGCTAGCATCCACGCCACACATAGCATATATGTATGTCAGCCCCCAAAGCCTCCTTGGGGCAGAAGGGGAAAGAGAGGAAGCCACGCTGAACGGATGTTAGTTGTAAGAGGTCCAGACGGGGCTCAGAAGCTGGTGAATCTGACCCTTCCCTCTTGACATCATAGGACATCATTAGCACATGCTAATCCAAATGACTGTCTTCTTTTTGAGGTGGAGGTCTTCTTAACATCAAGGAGATCAACCATTCCTGGAGTCCGGGGCACACCCAGCACAACGGCCCATCCATGATCCCCCTCCCTTCCCCAACTGAAGCGCAGTGAACTTATGAATGAGATGGACAATGTGACTGTGTGTCTGGCAGGAAATGGACCTAATGCCCTGGAGTCCCTTTCCATCCTTGCCTTCCTCGCTGCTACCCTTGGCCAAATCCCACACTGGCACCACATCTGCCTCTGACAACTGCTTGGGTTTGGGCTCAGGCCCTCGGGCTGATAGAAGAGCTTGAGAGCCAGCCCCTAATGTTGGTTCATTGATGGCTGCAGTGCTTTAGGAAGTCTCTGTAGGAGGTGGTGAGATTCCCCAGCCAGAGGGGGTGTTCAATACCTTCCTGGGGCACTCTGGATGCTCTGAACTCCATAGGCAGCTCTCCTGGACCATCTCAGCTATGGTCAGAAAGTAGGACAGATCTTTACCCTGGGCCTGAACCAGCAGTGATCTTTGGCAGTTTAGGAGTGGCACTCACTGTGCAAAGCACCTGCAGTAGTGCTTGTGCTTCCAGGTAGTGGGAATACAGTTTTAGAGGGCTCTTGGGTGCCACTGTTTGCCCAATGGCCAGTCATCAGCAGGCTCATACAGATGCAAATGACTCTGTCTTCTCCCTTTGAGGAGTGACCCACATACTGGCTTGTCCAAGGTTGCCTTGGTGTTGAAATACTGGTTGCAGAAGTCTATGACAAGCCTTCTGAGTTGTGTTGTAAAGGTTTTTTGTGTTGTGTGTTATACCTGCATTGGGAGAGAAAGACAGAGTCCTTGCTTCTGTCCTGGTGTCTGCCCAGACAGAACATTTCCTCTGTGCTATGGACTTGGTTTGGGGGTGTTGGGCTGGGTGCTGACCCTAGGCCTTTCCAGTTCAGAGATGAATGTTGCTCTGACAAGGTGTGGGTCTGTGGGAGCAGAGCAATGCTCCGAGATGCGTGTAGCCCCTTCTCTGGAGCTCTGGCCCTTACTGACATGCTGTAGGCATTAGGAGAAATTTGGGTCAGTGAGATCAGGTAAGATCTAGCATCGGCCCACTTGACCTTGGTGCCTGTTGAAAGGGTTTGTTGTGGGTCACTGGGAGAATGGGGGCAGGCTGAGGGTAGTGCATGGTCATTTGCAGCTGGAGGTGCTGGATGGAAAGAAGGGTTTTGAATGTACATGTTTTTACATACTGGCAGGACATCTTGACCTTTTCATTGATGCCATTTTTGTTCTTCTATAGAGCAAAATAAGCAGAACATAGGGCTAGTTCTCCATCTCAGATGGATGGCAGAATCCATGTGCATTGGCTCGGTTTACTTGCGTGACCTAACTCTAGGTTTAACCAACCACCTACTCCAATGTATGTTTTAATGCTCCCTTTATGATCTGTGAGATTTTGCTGCCTCCTCAGCAGCTGGTAATCCTGCTCCTGAGCAGGGGGCTTGAGGCCAGGATTTTGGGTTTGGCTTGGAAGGACTTTCAGGTTTCGGCACTTGGGCCAGACAACTGTGGGCTGACACAGCTAGTCATCTTCTAAAGCAGGATTAGCCGCAGTGGGGAAGGCTTGGCAGGCCTGAGATGGTCTTTGTAGGTTTACAGTACCAGCTGTCCTTCAGTATTTGATGCAGGTTGTTAGTCTGATTTACACCTATCCCTCCCTGCCTTCCTTGGGGTTTTGCTTCTGATCCAGTGCTCTTCTGTGACAGCAGCCACTTGGCTGTGCAGGCTGGTGTGTTCCCAACAAACCTTCCCCGTGGCTGAAGCCTTGGGCTCCTACTTCTTGCCACCAGCAGCTCAGAGGTGTGTGCCCGTCATAGCAAAGCTCAGGACCACAGCAAACCTCTGCCATTATAGTTACCTATGAGCGGGATGGAAATCCTGCAGCATGGCATGGAGAAGTTGGAGATATATTGGTAGTGTAGGAGAAGGCTGGGAAACAACGGTGAATTCTGGTGGCTTCTGGGAGAAGCTGCAGAGTCATGAAACAGCACAGTCCCACCATGGTGGGCCTAGAGCTGGCCAGAAGGTGGTAAGTGTTCCATGGATGGTTTTTAAAGAAAAATCCCTTTCATCTTTTTTTTTTTTTAATTTCTGTTCCATCTCTTTTTCTTTCCTTCTAGAAAACCTCAGAACTAACTGTCCTTTACACACAGTGAATCTCTTCTGTCGTTTGTTTGTTTGTTTGTTTGTGCGTGTGTTAAATGACAGAATGTCATTGGTGGGTGAACATTTCTGGCCAGCATCTGTCAAAATATAAAAACCAGGCTGAGAACAGGCTGTGAGATGCTCATGGGGAAGAATTCTGCCTGCCTTTGGACTGGGTGGGCAGGAAATGGCCACCAGGACTTTTAACTTGCCTAGTCCAAGCAAACATAAAGCTCCTGTGCACTTGTGTGTTGCAATCTTTCAGAGGTACAGCAGACTGGTTTGGGGTGAGCAAAGACAGTGACGCTACTCAGAAATGGCAGAGAAAGAGCCTCCGCCACTGCAGCCTGCGGTATGGGAAGCTGAAACCTCAGGTCATCCGGGAAATGGATTTGCCCAGCCAGGACAATATTTCTCTAACAAGCACAGAGACCCCCCCTCCGCTCTATGTTGGGCCTTGCCAGCTGGGCATGCAAAAGGTGAGTGACACCTAGGACAGAGTCAAGGCCGTGAGCTTCCTGCCTCCCTGGAAGCTGTGGGCTTAGTTCTGCCCAGATACTTCTGGTCTGCATGCTCAGACACTTATAAAGCCTCAGATACATTTTGGCATACTCCCTTCTTCAGCAGCCTCTCTCCAGTCTGGTTGGCTGAGATCCTACGACTCTTTTGGTGACAGGCTCAGAGCTGTGTCTGTCACATCATGACGCTGGTGCCATGGCAGGTGATTAGACTCATGGGCAGCATGGCCAGAGGGTTCTCAACTCAGGCTTACTGCTGCCATTTTGCAAGGGCAAAAACCTGTAATTCACAGAATGGACTGTACCCTGGACCCCGGTGTATGGTAGGGAGCCAGTTGTCACTCAGGACACTTGCCTATTGAATCCTTGCCCCAAGCTGAATGCGGGCAGTAGCACAAGTATTGACCTCCTAGAAATCTGGCTGTGTTGTAGGACTTCACAAAGTGTCTCTGGCATCAGCTGCATTACAGCTCTGCTCACGGGTCCTTAGAAATGTTTTTGGGTGCCTGCAAAGTGTATCCAGCACCCCCCTACTCCCTGTCTTCAGCGCTGACCCCAGGAGACTGGACCCCATCAAACACATTCAGTCACCAGCACTTAAAAGCTAACCCACAATATACTAGCTCTTCTCTTTGCTCCGTTCTGTGGTCTTAAGGGATGTGGTATTAGGACATCAGTGAGAACCACTGCAAGGTGGGCAAATGGAAAATGAATTCCCCCCAAAGCAAGTTAGACTGTGACTTGAAACCTGGCTGCGTCATTGAAGCAGAGGAGAATATTATGCATCTTTTGATACGAGTGTCACCTTGTTGTGCTCTTTCTCACCAACTGAAGTGTCTTGCACTTAGTCTTTGGTCACAGAAGACTCAGGTGTGCTGTGGGGCTCTACGTGAACTGCATTAAATCAGAACATGCTGTCAGTAGGTGTAACCCCATAAAGCTTCCTGTTGAGTGTGCAACTGTGGGTAAAAAAGATCATAAAACATTAGGATAAAGTACAGAAGTCATATGGAAACCGCAGCTATGATGATGTAAGGAGAGAAGCAAGGTTTGGAGCTGAAGGTGATGTTTTCATTAGATTGGTTAGCATATTTGGAAGAAGTGGGAGCTTCAGTGGGTAGAGCCCCAAAGAGGGGCTTGCAGCTCCTGGAAACTTGTCTGCTTTTTCCTGCTGTTATAATGTAATTAATAGAAACAGATATAAATCCACAGTTAACCTGGCTGCTGTTTGAGTCCTGGGCTGTTCAGACTCAGATAGGAAACTAGCTAGAGAAAGAGCACAGCTGCATTCAGGATTTGTCAAACTCCTGTTCATGTAGCACATCCTCCTACTGTAGAGCTCACTGGCACAGAGGATGAATAAAAGCAAGAGTGCAGGAAGGACTGAAGAAGGTTTGGAGTCCCTTATGAACATAAGGAACATTCTGGGTTAAAACTGTCAATACCAACAAAAAAAAGGGAGAGATTTGAGGACTTGCATTTGTGACTTGGAGCCAGGGTTGAGCTTGGGATATGTTATTTGTCATCTCCCTACTGTAGAATTGCTGTCCTTTCAAGCCTGGTTTCTGCTCCATCTCAGGAGCCCAGCCACTGTAGTGGTCTCGGGAAGTTTTCTTGGAGGGAGGAGGGCTTGGTGGGCAAGGGTTGAGGGTGCAAGGACTGATAGGACTCCTCTCTGGGCAGATCATAGACCCCTTGGCCCGTGGCCGAGCTTTCCGCATGGCTGATGACAACGATGGCTGCAGCATCCCACACACACCGATCACGCCAGGTGCTGCATCGCTCTGCTCCTTCACCAGTTCGCGCTCGGGGTTCAATCGCCTCCCGCGACGGCGGAAACGGGAGTCTGTTGCCAAAATGAGTTTTCGAGCAGCTGCAGCTTTGGTGAAGGTACTGCCAGTGGGAGGGCAGGGACCAGTCTGGCAGCAGGACATGGCCCTGCTCTGGGAGAGGGGTGAGAGGGAAGGAGCTACCTGTGTGTGGGGAGGTTGATCACGGGGAGAACAGTGGTGGGGGACAAGAAACCAGGTCATCCTGCTGTCCTGTCTCTGCCACTTGTCTAGGAGGGAGGATTTATGAGAAGGAGGGGAGTTGGTTGGGCTTCAGTATATGCCTTGTTCACCCTTTATCAGCCTGGGGGCCTCATTTCCCATGACCAGCAGCCTCAGAGAGTCCTAGCAGGTCCAGTTCACCCTGCCTGGACCTCTGGGTATCTGTCTGCACCTGGTCAACAGTCATGGCAGAGCAGAAGTACCTGAGCCTCTTGTGCAATGCTCTTCCACCTTGCACAGGTTCAGTTCTCTTTTCTTGTGTGGCTACTGGAGCGCGGGGCTGTGCCACAGCCCCGAGGGGGGCCAGCATCCCTTTTGCTGTGTCTGATGCCACATGTCACTGCTGTTTGCTCAGAGACGTGATTGTACAACACGTGATAGAGGAGCATGTTGCAGGCCTTGCCTGTCAGCCCCTATGGGAGATGGGTGCTGCGGGTCAAGAAGTGGGATAGGATTTGTGAGTCTTGCAAGGAAGGTGTCAAATACCAGCAGGACCACTGCGCTCCACAGGTGAACGTGAGCCGGTTCAGCGCTGGGGCTAGCCAAGCGCTGGCCAGGGTGTCATTGCCTGTGCCTGGGGGTCAGGTTTCTCACAGTGACTTGATGCTACTCTCTCCTGCTGCAGGGTCGCTCTGTGAAGGACAGCACCCTGAGGAGGGCTCAGCGACGCAGCTTTACCCCGGCAAGTTTCCTGGAGGAGGACACGGTGGATTTTCCAGATGAGCTTGACACTTCTTTCTTTGCTCGGGTGAGGGGCAGGGCGCTGGCATGGCACTGGGTGCCAGAGGCAGTGCAGGACTCTCCCATGACTGATGTCTCAAATGTGATGATAGCTCCTTCTGATGGGACTTCTGTTTCTTTGCCCAGGAAGGAGTCCTCCATGAGGAACTCTCTACTTACCCCGACGAAGTGTTTGAGTCACCATCGGAAGCTGCAATCAAAGATGCTGAAGTGAAACCTCTGGATCAGACGGATCTCACAGGAGGTGCCTTGGACAAAAATGAACTTGAGAGAAGCCACTTGCTACTGTGAGTATCTTCCTGAGAGCTGTCAGTGCCTGTTGTGGGGCCCCCAACCTGGTCAGAGCAGGACCTTCTGTGCTGGGCAGCTGGTGGAGTGAAACCATCACTCCTGTGTGGAGTATGCGAGGGTTCGAGTGCTGTGGGCACTTGGAGTGGATCCGGTGTGTGACCAGTACAGTGACTGGTTCTCTTGAAGTCCATCTTTGCTTCTCTTGATGCTTTGGGTGAGAGACCTCCTGCTCCAGCTACCCAGGCATGTGGAAGGTGGCTCTGAGGGCACCTCTGCAGTCTCTCCAGCAACTTCCACCTTTACATGATGCGTTTCAGAGGCTGTATCATGCCTTGAGGAAACAAAAGTCACTTTAAACCAGCTGTGCAGATGCTCAGGGCCCAGCTTTCAGTTATGAGAATATAGCAAAGATGAGAAGGCTGTTGCCATTGCCACAGTCACCAGGAACTGTTGTCTTGCTCCAAGGAGCGGTGTGAAGCATTGCTGAGTGTCGAGCCATGCTGCATTCCTCACTTGAAACCAGAGAAAGGTGTGGCGCCGATGCTGAGAGCCCTGCAAATATGTGGGTGGTACTGTGCTGTGTGCCTAGATTTTTTCCACCTGAGTAACTGGTACTGAGTAATTGCTCTGTGTCATTCCTGAGTTGGCTCTGGCTGGCTGGCGGCTCACCCCAGCAGAGAGCTTTGCTAGGTGTGAACATGCAGCAGACAGGGAGAAGGTCCTTGTTGTGATTCTGCCACTCACAACCCATCTTGCTGGTGCTTTCCCTTCAAGTGTTTCCAAGACCTTGACTCAGTCTTAACGTAGGTGGAAGTAGCACATGGTGGGAGTTTGGTGTCTCTCCTCTCAGACAGTCTGAATCTTCTTGCCTCCATTTGTATCTCCTCAAATGGTTTTTATTTACTGAGGAAAATACACTTCTTTCACACTTCAGAGAAATATTATCAGAATGCCAGTCAGGTGTCCTTTCAGATAGCCAGGGTTTATCTTGGCATAGGCTGATTGCAGAGACCAGCACAGGAGATACTGGGAAACAGTACGTCCCTAGCACAGAAACAACTTGAACTCTCAGGGCAAAAGCAAGCTGTAGTGGACTCTACACCTTTTATTGGAGAAAGGCTTCCCAAGAGACATGTCATGGAAGGGTTGTCCCAGTTGGGGCTTTCAGCTTTGTGAAAATGTGTCTTCTGCTAGGTGCAATATTGCAAAGAGATGAAGTTCCACAGCAGTGTTTTTGGCTAATGAGGTATCAGTTTCTCCCTCATCCTGTTGCTTGTCCATGCCCCAAAGCTGTGGTGACTTCTCCGAGATGCTCTGGTGAGCAGTGATGCTTCAGATTTTTATTACGCTGTTGAAGCCTGATTTTGTTTTTTGTTTTTCCTGAGAATTGCGTGCATCAGGACAAATAAAGGGAATGGTGGAAGACAGGTCCTGAGAGGTAACTGGCACAGCTTGCAGCATGTGACAGTGTCACTGTCTTGGTCTGGAAAGGTGCTTGGATTTCTGCTCTTCTCTTCTGTCCAGTTTGATGGGCACTGGGTTTGACTTGCCATTCTGATTACAGTAAAATACTTCAAGGGTGGATTTCCCCTGCAGGGCAAAACTGCACTTCCATTTCATAGCAGAGCAGTAAGAGGAATGAAGTAGAGGAGGAAATAGATGTACATGAGGGTTAGAGCAGAGTCTTTGGGCTGCTGGCCCTGGAGATGGTGAGGACGCAGCCATGGATATGTCATATGGCTTCTATTCCTCTCCATCTTTTTTGAATCAGAGACCTCTCAGTCAAGGCTAAAGCTGAGAGAGGGAAGTGGTCACATGGTGCTGCTGCTGCTCCCTGTTGCAGAATCCATGCTGGGAGAGTGGAAACCTCATCTCCCCAAAATGAAAATGCCCCATGACACCTGGCCATGGCCTTCTCATTGTAACCTGTTGCTGAGAGAATTCTGAAAAGCTTTGAGAGCTCCTTGTTGATGTGGCTTAGTTTGGCACAGCTTCCTTGAGCCACTTTCTGCATGTGGTCCTACACCATCATCACACAGAGCTGCATAACTTTGGAAGTGCATCTGCCGCTTCAAGGTCCCTCATCTGCTATCAGCTGTGGCCCAGCCCTGCTGGTTGGGTGTGGAAGGAGCCACGGAGAACACCCGATGGGTGCTGGAAACAAGCAGGGAGCCCCAGGGCTCTTCCGTGTGACTGGAAGCCTGTGCAGGAGACATGCTTGTTCCTAACACGCCTGCACAAAATCCAGACATGGAGACATGCTGTGGGGGAAGAATGAATAGAGGGGCTTGTTTTGCTGGAGAAGGGCTGATCCGTCCTGCTGTGCCATGGAGAAGGAAACCATTTCTGTCCGGCTTTGTGTTTCAGCCCACTGGAGCGAGGCTGGAGGAAGCAGAAGGACGGGGCCCTGGCACAGCCCAAAGTCCGCTTGCGGCAGGAGGTGGTGAGCGTGAGCCCGCAGAAGCGTGGCCAGCGCATCGCCGTCCCTGTCAGGAAGCTCTTCGCCAAGGAGAAGAGACCATACGGGCTGGGAATGGTGGGGAAGCTGACAAATCGCACCTACCGCAAGCGCATAGACAGCTATGTCAAGCGGCAGATCGAGGACATGGACGATCACAGGTGAGAGTCGCGGTCACAGGAGGTGTCCTGACAAAACTAGCAAGTGAATGAGTGCCATTGCCCCTCGGGGACTCGGGGCACTGCCTGAGGATGGTTGGGTGAAACATGCTGCTCGAGACTGTATCCCTGAAGCACAGCATCACTGAACTGCAGCAGAGAGCAGCACATTGGCATCACCAGGCACTGGGAACTCGCCCCGCTCCTTGTGTTGCTTTGGGTGCCATTATACCTGCTGTTGGTGAGGGATGGTGGGTCTCTGCCCTGCCAGTGCTGTCCTGGGAGGGAAGATGAACAGGAGGGCACAGGTTTCCCTGTCTCTGATCGTTCCCCTAAAGTCATTATTTCAGACACGCGGCACACACTGGTGTCAAGCTTGTATGTTCATAGTTGTTTTTCTTGGCAGAGGGTGGCTTGCCCTGTGCTGTGGGGGGTCAGAGTAGACAGAGGGTTGTCTGCCAGCAAGATCTTAGGTCATTGCCTCCAGTCTTGTTCATCCCGGGTGATCTTAGCCCTGTTCCCTGGAGTATGGCAGGCCCCTGGGGAGAAACAGCAGGTTTTTTCCTGTGCTCTGTGAACAGATGTAATGTGCCTGGATTTCAGCCTTTGATCTTCTCCCTTTCCCTCCATCCAGGCCTTTCTTCACATACTGGGTCACCTTTGTGCATTCACTCATCACCATCCTTGCTGTGTGCATCTACGGCATCGCCCCTGTGGGGTTCTCACAACATGAGACTGTTGATTCGGTAAGTAAATCCCCATGACCTGCCTGGGGTGTGGTTGCCTCTCAGCCGTGACGTGTCGTAAGCCCCAGCATTTCGGCTACTTGCCCGCAAGCCTTGATAGCTGGACACCAGTCATCCAGCCTCGGGGCGCTGCCTGCAGCACCTCTGTGAGCCAGTCTCGGCCTGTGCACCGTCCGCTCTCCCTCCTGCAGCCACACTGCTCTTGCCGTTGCTTGCACCCGTGGATCCCGTGGCAGCTGGACTGCGTTCTGGGTGGGCTTGGGTGCGTGCCTGGGAGTTAGGGCTTTTAGCAGTTAGCTCTAGCTGGAGGAGAGGTGATCCCGGGCGGGTAGAAGACTTGCCAGCAGCACTGGGACTTCTTTCAGCTGTTTGCAGGGCAGTGGAGATGGGAACCCAGATTCCTGGCAGTCGTGCAGGGGTGGACTGAAAGGGGGTTTGTCCAGGCCCCTCAGCACTTGGCACGCAGCGTGGCGGGCTCTTTACAGGCTCTGGTTGTGTCCTTGCTGGGAGCCCCTGGAGCAGCTTGTTCCCCTCCTGGTGGAGACCGGGAGGATGTTCACAGCAGGGAAATGTTTCAAATCTGAGTTAACTTTCTGCAGCAGCTGTAGGAATCTGCTCCTGCTGAGAGCAAAACTGACCTGTCCGGCTTTGAGAGCTGATCTCAAAGCTGTTTGTAACCTCCCCATGTGCTGTCAAAAATCTCTCTAAGGTATGTGTCCCTACAGCCGCGTCCCCGCTCCATGTGGTGGGTGCTCTGTGGTGTCTCACCACCTGCTGCCTCTGGGTGTCTGTGCCTGCACCACTGGCATGAAAGATGCTGCGCACACCTCTGCCCTGTGTGAAGCTCTCTGCAAGCTTTCAGCCATACCCACGTCTCCAGGCCTGGGATTTTCTGACAGTCAAAATAGTCAGAGATAGACATTTTAAATGAAGTCTTAGGGTTGCTGTGCCCAAGCTGAGTGATGTGCCTTGATGGCGGTTTGCCTGCCGTCTTGGAAAGGCCAGTTTGAGAGAACCATGTGCCCAGTCATTTGATGTGATTTCTGCTTCTCTCATGGGTGCCCTCTGCTCTCACCAGGCCCCTCTGCTTGCCCTGCCACCCCTGCGGGCAGCAGCTCACAGTGCTCTTGCTTTCCCTCCTCTCAGGTCTTACGGAACCGTGGGGTTTATGAAAACGTCAAATATGTCCAGCAAGAAAACTTCTGGATTGGCCCCAGCTCGGTGAGCACCGTTGGCTGGGACTGTCGGTGGGTTGAGGGGGCTGCGTGCCGCAGCTGGGCCGCCCTGCGGGCTGGAGCCCTCCGCTGCTCGGGGCCTGGTGCCAGCAGCTCCCCTCGGCTGGGCTTTCCATGGGGCCCTGCTGTTCCTGCGAAGGTGCAGCCGTGCGCCCTGCCCCAGCAGCCCTGCCGAATGGGTTAGCGGGAGGCTGGGATGGAGCGTGGTGCTCCTGCTTTGCACCCTGTCTCTACGAAGCCAAGCACGGGGCCAAGAGAAAATACATGAGTCCTGTGACAGCTTTTCTGAGGCTGGTTCCCACTGGTAAAAGCCGTAATGTCCCAAAGCCTCCTTTCCCATCCACAGTACTGGTGTTGCTGAGGCCGCAGTCAAGTAAATCCCTGGACTCTGTTTTGGGATTGCTTCTTCAGGGCAAATGTTGAGAATATGTCTGTGTGCAGGTATCCCTTGTGCAGGACTCGTCCCTGGTCCCTCGGGCCCTGGCAGGGATGCCCCTCGCAGTGTCCCCCAGCCTGCTCTGCCCTGGGCAGCCCTCACCTGCCCCTCAGCTGAGCTGAGCGTTTCCATCTCTCTTCCAGGAGGCCCTGATCCACCTGGGGGCCAAGTTCTCACCGTGCATGAGGCAGGACCAGCAGGTGCACAGCTTCATCAGCGCCAAGCGAGAGAAGGAGAAGCACTCAGCTTGCTGCGTGCGCAACGACAAGTCGGGCTGTGTGCAGACCTCGGAGGAGGAGTGTTCGGTGAGCGCAGGGGCCCCTTTCCCACCGTTCCCGTGGGCTCAGGGCTGCTTCTGTTGATGCCCCTCCTGCCCTGGCCTTCACAGTGATGCCTCTCCTCTCCCCTCTCCTGCAGTCCACCCTGGCCGTGTGGGTGAAGTGGCCCCACCACCCCAGCACACCAATGCTGGCGGGAAGCAAGAGGCAGTTCGGGTCCGTTTGTCACCAGGACCCCAGGTAGGTCCTGCCTAGCCCAGCTGCCGTCCTGGGGCCACCAACGTTGCTGTGGCAGTGGAGAGAGGCATGGTGGACCCAGGCCAGTTCATTGCTGGGCAGGCAACAGCTGCCGTAAGGACCAAGGGGCATGTGGGTGGTGATGTTCTTACCCGCCCTGACAGCTGGTAGAGATCAGGGTACCCGACGGAGGGCAGGTGCTGAGGCTTGCTGCGGCTGCAGGGAAGTTTGAGGCAGAACTTGGGCGCAGGCTGGCCCTGCTCAGTGGTCAGCAGCCATGTTCCCAGCGTGCCTTTGCCCTTGGTCGCCGTGGTTGGGACCAGCTGAATCCCCACTACTGGGGTCGTGCCCACCTGGAAAGGAGCCAACTCCAGCAAGTTGTTGGGCAGCTGTGCGCTCTCTGGTGGCTGCCTTCTGCTGACGGTGCCATCTCTGCTCACTGGAAGGAGACTGTGACCCCCTCACTAGTGGCTTTCAGCAGATCTTTGGCTGATCCAGTGTAACGTGTTGCCAGCCCTGTCCCAGGGCCAGAGGAGACCTGTGGGACAGCAGCCTGGGGTCGGGGCAGTCTCAGGGTAATCCCACCTGCTGCTGGTGGTGGGGAAAGTCATTTCTCTGGGTGATCTCTCGGCTTTCTGTTGCTGCAGGGTGTGTGAGCAGCCGGCCTCGACAGAGCCTCACGAGTGGCCGGACGACATCACCAAATGGCCGGTGAGCATTGCCGGTGGCACGGGACCTGTGCTGGCAGCTGTGATGGTGTTTGCAGCCCTGGGCATCCCGCTGTGTAGAGCCACAGCAGCGTTGGTGGAAGGGCCCCAGGCTCTCTGGTGCAGCCTCTCACTTGCAGCAGGGCTGTTGCAAACACCAGATCAGGGCGGCCTTGGCTTTATCTAGCTAAGGCTTGAAGCCTTCTCAGGCCTCTCGTGGGCCCTGCCAGGAGAATGACTCAGTCAAGGGGCTGTTTTCATCACTCAGCAGCCAGGTGGTGGTGATTCAGGCCCTGGAGGCCCAGGTAGATGGGGGTGTAAGGCACCATCTTGCTGTCAGAAGAAGGCTTTGGGAGGCCTTTGTCTGTGGTTTCCTCCTGGGCTTCTTCCCAAGGGGCTGCTTTGACCTCATCCAGGCAGCAAGCAAAGCCAGGGTTGTCTGAGTGCAACCTGTTGTCATCTTCCAGATCTGCACAAAAAGCAGTGCTGGGAACTACACCAACCACCTTCACATGGACTGCGCGATCACAGGCCGGCCCTGCTGCATTGGGACCAAAGGAAGGTAATGAGTTTTACCTGTGCGGAGAAGGGCTGAGCATTGGGGTGAGACACAGGGGTCCTTTTCCGGTCGTGTGTGCAGCCACTCATTCTCTTCCTTCCTGTGCAGAGCCCAGAGCCCTGCCAGGAAGGAGGAATTGGACATGGAGCTGTGACAGGTCTCCTAGATGGAGCAGAGCTCTGGGACAAGCATGGGATAACGGCCAGCCTGAGTCCTTGGTGTGGGTCAGGGTATCTCGCTCAACTGTTCCTGCAGTCCAGAAGGACTCCTATCTCTGGGAATTAAATACTTGTCCTGGGGAGTTCAGCACTTTTCCTTGGGAAAGGCCAGCTCATTCCTGACATGCTGTTTTGGTCCCAGCATGGTATCGCTGAGCATTCAAGGAGACATCAGGAGACTACCTGCTCTGGGCTTGCTGAGGAGGAAAACATTCTTCTTCATGTTGCTCCTCAGCTTGAGTAGTTACCAGTGCTTAGGCCTGTTTTTTCCTGCTAGGGAGAAAAATCAGTGCTGCCCTGAGAACTGTCCCTCTGTCCCTGAAGGTCATGACAGGACACCCTTGGCCTAGCCCCTACTTTCTGCTTTGCCAGCTGCCCCCCAGCCCCGGAGGTCCAGATGCCCCAAGCTCCCAAGCTGCATTGTTTCTTTCTCGGCTGCAAATAGCTCACCTCCGCATTTGTTTTGCAGTCCCCGCAGGCATGGCATTAGCGTGTATGGTGGCTTGGGCTCGTGTTTGGGAGGGAAGCAGGAGGGGATTATTGGAGAGTGGTACCCAACTCAAATGGGAATGTATTAATGTATGCATTGTAGAGACACTATAGCATGTCGGGAACAGTTCTTACGGCTGGACCTGGGATGAGGGGAGTGGGATCAGGTGGCCTGGGAGGGCACAGGATGGTCCTTTGTGCCATCTGCATGTGCCTTGCTATTTCTCATTTGAATTACTTCTGCCTTCCCCAGGTGTGAAATAACCTCCCGGGAATATTGTGAATTCATGAGGGGCTATTTCCATGAGGAGGCAACTCTCTGCTCTCAGGTAACTGCTGAGCCAGAGGTTCGGATGTCTGAGCTCCTCCCTCCTGCTCCCCTTAGCAGCGTGGCAAGATCTGGGGGAGGCTGTGAGGCAGTGTGGGTGGGAGTGCTGCATCCTGCCCCCAGGCCAAGCCCCACTGCTGAGTCCCACCTCAAACCCTGGGGAGGTTGCTGACCCAGACGGAAGTGGTAGAGGGATGGCCCTCTGGGGAGACTGGTTCAGGACCTGAGCTGGCAGCCACAAGAACCCAACGCCTGGCCACTGTAGGAGCACCAGGAGTGCAACTGGCTTGCTTCATGGGTGAGCCAGCAGTGATGACTCACTTGTATGTGCATTGGAGTGAAGAATAATGGAGTAAAGCTGCATTAGGATATGGCTGGGGACACGTGATTTTGTGTTGGAGACAATGTTGGGACTTGATGCAGTGGAGAAGAGGGAGGAGAGCTCCTTCTTCAGAACTAGCTGCAGTCTCTGCACGCTGGCCTTGGTAAATGGCCATGCCGGGTGCTGCTGGCTGGCACACCTCGCGACCCTGCTTTTGTTGTCCTAGGTGCACTGCATGGATGACGTCTGTGGACTCCTGCCTTTCCTAAATCCAGAAGTCCCTGACCAGTTCTACCGTCTCTGGCTCTCGCTTTTCCTCCATGCTGGGTAAGTGTAGGTGTAAAGCTTCTGGAGTCTGAGGGAGCCCTGGTCCCTGGCACTGGGATTGTTGAGGGCTGTTGGGCAGGCCCTTCCTTGGGGAACTGGGGGGCTGAGCTGTTGTCCTGGCTGAGGTTCTGTAGGCACTGTTTGCTGGTAGGGATTAGAGGGGTGGGCCAGGCCCGCAGCCCTCCACGAGGCTGGGCAAGAAACACAAGTGAGGATAGGGGATGACTTCAGTGGCTGCTGCTTCAGCTCCTGTACTCTGAACTTGGCAGGATCCTGCACTGTCTGGTTTCAATCTGTTTCCAAATGACGATCCTGCGGGACCTGGAGAAGTTGGCAGGATGGCATCGCATTTCTATCATCTACCTGCTCAGTGGCATTACTGGGAACCTTGCCAGTGCAATATTCCTACCCTACAGAGCAGAGGTGGGTCTCCTACAGACTAGGGTCCCACTAACTTGCCCTGACTGCTGCGCTGAACACAGGCCTGCTCTGTGTGCCTGCGGCAGGCTGGCTGGCAGAGGCAGAGAAAGCAGAGCTGGGCTCATCTCTGCAGCACATGGCTTGTGCAGATTTGTAGCTAGAAAGGCAGCACCACACCATCATCTAACTGCTAAGCAATAAAATCCCCCAGAGTACGCTGGGCCTTCCAAGTGACCGGCCCGTTCTGGCTGCAGTAAGGAGGCTGCCTCTTGCGATGAATGGGCTAATGCTCTTTGTCCAGCCAGAGTATGAGAGGCTCCTAGCAGGCTGGGAATTGAGATGAGATCTGCAGCTAGTGCCAGAGACCCTCCACGTGGGACTGGCAGGCAGCTGAGGATGAGGGCAAAAAGCAGAGCTTGCCTTCCCCACACACTGTCCAGGACTGTCCTTGTCCATGTTCCACAGCTGGGGAAGTCCATGACCATCCAGCTTCACTTCAGAAGACCTGGAAGGTCTGTGGCAGGACCTGGAGGACCATCTTCCAGGAATGGTCCTTCATTGAGGAGAAGTATGTGGTGGGTGGGGTGGGGAGGGAAGAAAGGAGCTTGAGTCTTCACCCTGGTGACTCAGACCACATCTGCCTTCCTTAAACATAAAATCCATTCTGGCAATTGCAGGCCTCATACCTACCTCATTCCCAGGATCAAACCAGGCCCTTTACTCCTTAAACTCCATTATAAGGACAAAGGCTTGGGCTGTGGCATCTCCTTCCCAAGTATTCCTGAACAAGGAGCTGAGTGTCAGATAACTGTAATGCCTGGAGCTGGCTGCAGAAGCCAGGCATGTGGCATGTGGCTGATGTTACTCGTAATGCTCTTCTTCTGCAGGTTGGCCCTGCAGGATCCCAGTTTGGGATTCTGGCCTGTCTCTTTGTGGAGCTCTTCCAGAGTTGGCAAATCCTGGCACGCCCATGGAGGGCCTTCTTCAAGCTGCTGGCTGTGGTGCTTTTTCTTTTTGCCTTTGGCCTCCTGCCTTGGATTGATAATTTTGCTCACATTTCAGGATTTATCAGTGGCTTCTTCCTCTCCTTTGCCTTCCTGCCCTACATTAGCTTTGGGAAGTTTGACTTATATAGGAAGCGATGCCAAATTATAGTTTTCCAGCTCATCTTCATTGCACTCTTCTCAGGACTTGTGATTCTGTTCTATTTCTACCCCATCAAGTGTGAGTGGTGCGAGTTCCTTACGTGTATACCATTCACAGACAAATTCTGCGAGAAGTACGACCTGGATGCACAGCTCCACTGAAAGGCAAAGACTGGCTTCTCGAGCAGGCACTGGAGATGGACTGTCTTTGCATTTGCTGTGCCAGTTCCTTATGGACAGAGCCTCTAATCCAAATGACACTTCTAACCCTGCCCGTGGTTAATTTAAACTGTCTCCTTAGCACTTGGCAGGCATGGTTTGCCTTATCTCAGAAGACTCTGAAAACAGAATGTTTGTGCCTTGTTCAATTGTATTGAACCTTTTCTGCTGCCATTATTTTTATTACACTAGTTTCAGTACTACATTTTTAACCAGAGTTGTTTACTACTGCTAAGGTGGTGATTAAATGGAAAGGTAGCGTTTTAGCTACTGTTAATTGTTCTGCATCGTCTGTGGCTATGTTTGTTACTTTATCTCATCTATGCTGTTCCATGCACCTGTAGGCCAAGTCCTTTTCTAGCACCCAAAGCAAAGCCAGACATGGGTTTGCAGCTGGAAATGAAGTAAGGGCCATAAAGCGTTAGAAAACTGCAGGGTCTCTTTAATCCCTGAAAATGGACACAGCATACAGCTCCGAGGCAGACATTTCAAACAGCAACTACAAAAGCTGTGGCATGTGGGAGCTTCCATTCAACTCTGTTTCCCTTTGAAATGCTACAACCTTTTCCTCTAGGAAGGCGTTGGATCCACAGACTGGTCTTGGTACAGCTGGATTCTCTGCTTTCTCTGTTAAAGAAAGAACAGATTTGGCAGGGACAATAGTCACTGCATGCTGGGCTCTCGTATTACCACAGTATTAGGTCTAGAGTGTCCATGGGGATCACTCACTGCCTTAGGTGACCAGTGGTCATAGGCACCACCAGGCAGATGGAGCTCCTCTGTCAGTGCACGTTTTCTTATGGTGATGCTGTGAATATGGCAGCATTGAAAAAGGAAAAAAGCCACCGTTATCGCAAAATGACATTTTCTAACCCAGACAGTTGGAGCTGCAAAACAAAATGAGCAAACAGACATTTGGAAAAGCTGATATTACCACTGCTTTTCAGAGTTTTAGATGCATTTTTAGATGGGGGGGATAGGGAAGTTGGCACAATTTTAAACTTATTAAACTTGAGAATCTTGGCTGCACCATGCGTTTACATGTGTACATAACTTTTTTTTTTAAAATGACAGTCTGATACTGGAATTATGATGCCCACGTGGGTTACATGCAGGTAAATGTACACATATTGTGCTTCCTGTGCTGGAAGCATTCTTAAATGCATCAGTTGCACAAAAATACCATGAACAAAAGTTGTCTAGCAGTATGTCTAGCAGTATGTCCTATCTTCCCAGAACAATGCATCAGCTGAATTCAAGTCTCCATCAACCAGAAGATAGAGAAACTGAGAACAGAAAATACAGGACGTAAGCTGAGGTCTCTTTTCTCTAGCTTGCAGGAAGATGGCTCAAAATACACCCTCTGTGGAACAGTGGAGAACATGCTGTGTTTGCTGTTGCATTTACTTATGTGCACCCACTGGACATTTCTGTTAACTGCAGGTGCTCTGCATGGTACAGGAAGGAGCAAGGAGCACAGTGGGAGAACAGTTGCTCTGCTTTGTCTGGAGATAGTCTGAGACACAAAGAAGGATCAAATGAGCTGGGTGATGGCAATCAATCACCTGTAGGCACAAAGAGACCTTCTTCATCCTACGGATTAGTTAGCAGCCTGCCACATTCCTGACTGAGCTCTACAGATGAAGCCTAAAATAAAGCAACATCCTAGAAGCAGTTGTAAGGGCAAACAAAGGAATGCTGCACTTACTTACTTACTTACTGAGTCTCAGGACGTTGTGGGAGCAGAGTCAGAGTCCAAATGTAAAACAAGATCAGAGATAAGCTATTGCCAGCACTCAGATACACCATTTCAGGAGCAGCAGCAATGTTAACAAGATGCTGCATTAGCATCCATGGCCTTGAGAGCAGCACAGGCTACAAAACCAAAATGTGGAAATGGACTAGAGCCAGGGTGCGAGCGTCATGCAGACACGGGCATTTAGGAATGCTCTGCTAAGCAGTGAAGAGCAGCAACACCAGCTGCTACAAGCATTTGCCCTAAAGCCCTGGGAAAAGGAATATGATCTGGTAGTTCTTAATGAATTTTTCAGGACTTACCTGACAGGTTACTTTCGAAGTTTCTTTATGAAGCTGACCTCATCGCGGTTTCTAATGCCATACCTGAACAGGGAATTATGCTGTTACATCAAATTCCCCAGGAACCACCACCTTTGACTGACATCCTGTTAGCCTTCTCTTTCCCCTGGGGAGATGGACTCATACTTTCAAGTGCTGTGCTCCAATGCAAGACAAAATAAAATTCTCACCTGCCCGGTAGAACATCCTGCCAGCACGCCAGGATGTGATCATCTGCCTTTTAAACTGCAACACACCCCACGCATACCCATGGATCGATCTTTCAAGGAGAACTTTCCTTAGGTAGAGCTGTCTTTCTAGGGATTTTTCCTGCTCTTGCTAAATCTGTTAATAATACTTGGGACAACTCTCCCCCACTCCCAAAAGGGGGGTGACGAGTGAGTGACATGCTCTAGGTGACCCTGCCTGAGCAGGGGGGTTGGACTAGATGATCTCCAGAGGTCCCTGCCCCTGGCAACACATTCCGTCATTCTCTGACTCCAAACACTCCATCTGATTTCCTCCTTCAGACCACCTTGGAGCCCTCCACCACATAATATGACCTGCCCCATCTTCCCGTTGGTAGCTGCTCTCCATGCGCTTCCATTAATATATATATATATATATATACACACACACTAGTTCCCCCGGATGTGAACTAATGTGGCCCTCTGAACTGATGCGCGCCACGTGCATGACACCATCCCTTGCCTTACCGCTCAACCTTGCTTTTCAGGGGCTAATCTGGTTTCTGCGGGGTATCTAAAGTGTGAACTGAGCAAGCATAACATATTGTGCCTTAGTTTTGGTGTGGACACCCAAGGGGTGATAACGCGGGGCCTGGGTGTGGTTTGGACTGGACAGACGCTCTCAGCGCAGGATAGCCGCGGCTGGGCAACTACCCAAGGCTTCCCTGTCCTGCAGATGGCCTCTCAGCGAGGGAGCGGTCGCACCGCTGTTGAAGTGCTAGACCCAGCTTGCAATGATTTTTCAAGTGGAGAACCTAGCTGAGCCCGAGCACAGCGGCCCAGATTAATCCTGGCCTGTGCGCAGGCTGGACGGACAGCCTGACTCCAGAGCGGCCTCTTCCCTCCCCGCTGACTCGCAGATGCCAGGAAACACTTGCCCACTCACTCTCTCAGCTTCTTTCTGTCGTCTGCCAGTTTTTCTCCAGCGTAGGTTAAGTGGTACGTCCTCCATATGTACTTCCTGGGGGGGAAACGCTCAGGTGAGCAGGCAGAGGGTGTCTCGCCCCCCCCTCCCTCCCGGCAGGGCCCGGCCCAGCCCGCAGCCCCCCGCTCACCAGCTGAGGTGCTGGACGCCGCCCTGCCGCGCCTGCCGCAGCTGCACGTGCCGCCGCAGCGCCTTCTTCAGCTCCAGCACCGAGGCGTTCTGCACCACCACCACGGCTGCGGGGAGAGCCCTCAGCCCTGCACCCCGGCACCTGCTCCCGGCACCCCCCCCTGCCCACCCGGCACCCCCTGCCCGCACCGCCTTGCCGCCCTCCGCCCGGCACCTGCTCCCCGCGCCCCCTGCCCGCACCACCCTGCCACCCTCCGCCCGGCACCCGCTCTCCGCACCTCCTGCCCACGCTGCCCTCCGCCCAGCACCCGCTCTCCGCACCCCCTGCCCGCACCGCCCTGCCGCCCTCTGCCCGGCACCCGCTCCCCGCGCCCCTGCCCGCACCGCCCTGCCGCCCTCTGCCCGGCACCCGCTCCCCGCTCCCCTGCCCGCACCTCCCTGCCGCCCTCCGCACCTCCTGCCCACACCGCCCTGCCACCCTCCGCCCGGCACCCGCTCCCCGCTCCCCCTGCCCGCACCGCCCTGCCGCCCTCCGCCCGGCACCCCCTGCCCAGCCTCTCTGCCCTCCCCAGCGCCCCCCGGCCTGGTACCCCCCCACCAGCCCAGTAACACCCCCCACCGGGCCTGGTACTCACTCACCCCCTACCCCGGGCCCGGTACTTCCCTAGCCCGGTACTCCCCCCCCCCCCCCAGCCCAGTACTCCCCTGGCCCAGTACCACCCTGCCTGGGGCCGGTACTGACCCCCCCCCCCCCCCGGTACTCCCCTGGCCCGGTGCCCCCCCACCGGCCCGGTAACATCCCCTCTTCCCCGCCCCCCCCGCACCCCTGGCCCGGTACCCCCGGGCCCAGGACACCCCCCCCCCCCCCCGGCCCGGCACCCGCCCCGCCCGCTGACCCGGCACCCACGCATGGTTTCGCCGTCCGCCTTGCAGACGCGCACGGTCATGGCCTGCCCGTACTCGAGCGCCACCTGCGAGCCGATCTCCTCCGGCGTCACCTGCGGGCGGCACCGCCGCGACACGGGAGCGACACGGGCCGTGCGCCGCGCCGCCCCCCCCCCCCCCGGGCCTCCCACCTCCCGCCCCCCCGCCGCCGGCCCCACCTGCGCCGGCAGGTCGCAGAGCAGCGGGTCCTGCACCAGCCGCGCCAGCGCCGCCTGGAAGAGCTCCAGCACCTCGGCGTGCGCCAGCTCCTCCTCGGGCTCCGCCGCCGCCGCCGCCATCGCCGCGCCGGAAGGGGCGGGCGGCCGGAGGAAGCGGCGATGTTGCTCTTCTGCCCGGCCTGCGGCAACGTCCTGGTGGCCGAGGAGGGGCCGCGCTGCCACCGCTTCGCCTGCACCACCTGCCCCTACGTGCGCAACGTGACGCGCAAGGTGCCGGGGGGGGGCCGGGGCGGCCGGGCCGGGCGGGCGGCGGGAGGGGGGGGCCGGGGCGGCCGGGCCGGGGGGGGGGGGCGGCGGGAGCCCGGCGCCCCGCTGACCGGCCTTGGCGCGCAGGTGACGAGCAGGAAGTACCCGCAGCTGAAGGAGGTGGACGACGTGCTGGGCGGCGCGGCGGCCTGGGAGAACGTGGACTCCACGGCGGGTAGGGCCGGGTTGGGGCCGGGGCCGGGGCCGGGGCCGGGGCCGGGGCCAGGGCCAGGGCCGGAGGGGAGGGGGACGGGCCGGGGCCGGAGGGGAGGGTTGGCTCGAGCCGGGCCGGGCCGGGCCTGACAGGGGCGGTTCGGGCCGGGCCGTCGTGGCCCGAGGTGGGGGGGGGGGGGGGGTTCGGGCCGGGCCTGACAGGGGCGGTTCGGGCCGGGCCGTCGTGGCCCGAGGTGGGGGGGGGGGGGGAAGGGGGTTCGGGCCGGGCCTGGCAGGGCGGTTCGGGCCGGGACGTCGTGGCCCGGGGGGGGGGTGGGGAAGGGGGTTCGGGCCGGGCCGGGCCGGGCCCGCTCGGAGCTCACGCGCCGCCCGCCTCGCCCGCAGAGCCGTGCCCCAAGTGCGAGCACCCCCGCGCCTACTTCATGCAGATCCAGACGCGCTCGGCCGACGAGCCCATGACCACCTTCTACAAGTGCTGCAACGCGCAGTGCGGGCACCGCTGGAGGGACTGAGCCCGGCCGCACGGGGAGCCCCGCGGGGCTGAGACCCGCGCAGGGCAGCCGGCTCTGCTGCAATAAACGTGCCCGTGGATGGGAATAACCCTCTCGCTGTGTGCTGGTGTAGAAGCTCCCGTGCTGCCGTGGGATGAGACTGCCGCGTGTAACTGAAAAGGACCTTCAGAGGCCCTGAAATGACGTTCTCCGTGTTTTGGTGTTGGGGGTGGGGAGGGGGGATGGGATGGGCCGGGCTGATGAAGCCCGTGTTTCTATGAATTGCACTGGTTCTGCTGGAAACACGCTCACTGAAGTTATTGCTGTGCCTGGCTTGTGCTCAGCATGCAACACACCAAGAAATCGTGGCTTAAAGTACTTAATGGAGAACTGCAGCTAAAGGCTAAAACCAGTAGTCTTACAAAATAGTCATCAAACTGCAGCCCAGGTCTGTATGGTGGGTGATGGAACAGTGTACAGAGCAACGGGCAAGTGTTACCTCTGCAGGCTTAAGGGGAGGGGAAAAAAAGGAGAACTTCCCCTGGCTGTGCCACCACCAGAAACCAGCCTCTGTGTGGAAGAAGTTGTATGTGGGCAAACACAATCACATATTCTGTTTAAAATCTTGCAAAAGCTGGAAAGCTGGAAGTACACGTAAACCTTTGGGCAGCTAGAGTAGGGGCTTAGCGGTACAGAGATTTCTTTTGAAGAAGAGGCAGAGTCAGACTCACTACTTCATCCCCAGCTCCAACTAAAACAACATGAGCATCTTTGGGAAAAAAAAGAAGTACAGCTTTTTATAAACACCCTAATTATATGGTTCACTCCCAGCCAAAATAAATCTGTAATTTGTCCATTAACAGGTGTAACAGTACTGTCTTTGAGACAGTGTGCTACAATACTACACTATTAAAGGACCTACACAGATGCCTGCTGATGAACAAGTATAGCAACTAGAAAGAGTGAAAAAGGGCATTACACAAAATGCTACTGTTACCAGTGTGCCTACATAGCAGGGAAGATGGGGGTAGCACTACCATGGATTGTATTCTTGCATGAGGGAATTTGACAGCATGCACTCCTCTGGTCAGTCCAGCTGGGATGCATGCCAAAATATCTATGACAAGTATGGTCTGACCTACATTGGTTGTTTCTCATCAGCTTTTGTCCTTTGCATTCAAATCAGATGGCTTCTCTCCTTTCTCTCTGGGAACTAGCAGGGCATCATGAACTGACTGGAAGCAGGAATTGACATATCAGTGAATTAAAACAAACAGGTAGGACGTAAAAGCAAGTAATTTAGGAGCCAGCAGAATGCAGGGAGAGGTGATGAACTAGGGAAACAGGCATGCAGCAAAGTTCTAGGTGGATGCGATTGAAAGGGCATATTGCAGTTGACAGTATCTTGCAGTTACTAAGGTGGGTCCAGATAGGTCCTTCATAGCTAATTGTCTTAAGATTTTACCATAGTATGGACATGAAGAGCTACAGAGGCCTGAGTCAAAGACAAAACTCAGGTCACAGCTCTGAATGATGATCAAGATGATGGTAATATTCCAAGAGGAAGACCCAGAAAGAAGCTTAAAAAGGCAGCTAAATTATGAAGACGCATCAGACTGAATTTCATCTGGACAGGAGGTGCGAGGTCTGGAGTAACCAGGTAAAGTTGAGTAGTCTGCATGAAGAGCGTAGCTGAGTTTGCACAAAACCGCAAAAGATAAGGCAGAAACTGTGAATTATATGCTGTACAAGCAATTAGAGGTAAGAAGAGCATATACTTAAAATATGATGAAATATGACCTGTATCTTAATGTGAGGTTTTATTCTCAGTATATACATTCAAAAGTAAAAAGGATAAATAACTTTTCTTACTAAAAAAAAAACAAAACAAAACATGGAGCACAAATGCATTAACAGTCACTCCTACAGGCTAAACCAAGTTAACATGACTCAGCTTTACATCTTTTATACATGGATCATCTGCACCCATTTATTCCAGTTAACTTCACAGGGGAACACTCTTCCCAGCCTGAGAGTACAGTCTATGGTAGGCTCATAGTATATTGTTGGGGTTTCACTCAGTTTGGGATTGTTGAGCTGTTCTTCCATAACTGGACGAGAAAAGAGAGACACTACTGATGGCTTTTTCATGTAGAATCGTTTGATGCAACCAAGAGCTTCCAGACCCTGTAGAAAAATTCACATGATTTAGCTACAACAGTTGCACAAAAAGACACATTAAGTGCTATTCTACCCATAGTGTTTTCAGAAACTTTAGACAAAATTTATACTGAGTGGCTCATCCCTCCTGCCCCCAGAGAGCACTGGGTACAGCAAAGATTACAGCAGAACAAAGCAAGTTCACATAGCTGGATATGTGCTCATTTATCACTTTGCTTGTCAATTATAGTATCTATTCAAGATAAAACCTTCCAGCACAGTGGTTGGCATCTGGAAACTAATACAGAATGTGTTCAACAACAGATTTGCAAGGTTTAGGACCAGTTACAAATCATTTTAGTGCTGCTGTATATGGACATTCCAGATTTCTAGGTTGCTTCTCGCTTGAAGGATTGGCAGTCGTTCTCACAACCAAACCCAGCGAGACAATGTAGGTGCTGTAAATATCTAGCATGTGTTTGGTGATCTTACCTAGACAGGCACCTAGATTTATTAATACTTGGTATATTGCAGATAGAAGCTGTGTACATGGTTTCACAACCAGTTATCAAATTTATCGGTAGGGAAGAAGTTAGATTCAAGTTCTCTAATCTCTGAAACGTACTGGTAATTCCTTGAGTTTTGAATCATTGTAGAAAAGAAAACAAGCAGATTTCACTTGCAAAGTGAGCTATGGTGGCAGGCATAAACTTCCAGATGCAAAAAAAAGACTGAGAAACTCAGGTTTTCTCACCATGTATTGTTCTACAATTAAGGATGTATGCCTTTAAGCACATTTGTGAAAACAGAAGGTATTATTTACACCGTTGTCTAGCACAGACACATTTCAATCTGCTGCTCATGTCGAAAGACTACCAATGTGAAATACATAGAAGGAAAATTCAAGATAAACTCCGTAGTGATTAACACCCTATTAAACAACCCAAGTTAGTATTTCATGGTGACAAGCCACTCTTTAGTAAACAACTAGAATTTCAGCAGCATTTATATCCGCTTTAGAAGAAAACTCAAAATTTTGAATCAACAATACAGTAATTCAGTGAACAGTGGTAAAGCAGGCCTCCATCCTCACTGCTCATAGTACCTTACTCTGGCTTTGATTAATTTGCACTCAAGGGAGAAGGCTGTTTTCTTCATGGTCCATTGACAATTGTCACCCATTGACTCCCAGCAAAGGAGTTGCCGACTGCTCAGTACAGACCGAGCGTGGAAGCTGAACCAGATTAAAGTTCAAACATCTGATGACTCACATACCTGCAGTATCTCTAAGACAGCGACGGGCTGCAGTACTCCCATGTAATGCTGCAACAGCATGCCTTCCGTTATGCCTGGTTTTGTCATGATGTGATAGAGCACAGCTTCCATCATTCCCTTACACACAGGTTTATTCAGATTCCCATCCACAATCCTCCACGGCCTCCCAATGAAGCAGACGTTCTCGCAGGCCCTGCAAAAGATGGTTTAAGTTCAGCTCTGTCAGTTGCTACTTTGATGGTGAGAAATGCAAACTGCATTGGGACGCCTCTTCAGACTCCCTGTACTAGCAGTCAAGAAAAAACACTTGCAAGCGTATCCTTGTCTTGTGATTTTATGCAAATGTACTTACCCTGTCCTTAGTCCCTACTGGGTTTTCCTGACAGGAATGATTCTTCTAGCTAGATTTCTCATCATCAGAGTTATTGCTTACTAGAGGGTCTTACTGCATCCATTGCCGGTGCTTGCTCACATACTAGGTATAAAATTCTGCAGCTGCTCTGAGAATGGGCAGAGACTGGTGCTAATCTACTAAGCAGGTCTATAGACCTGAAGCATTTCATACTAGCTGGTCACCATCTGAGAAGCACTATTAGCACCATTATACCACCCAACAACCACCTTGTGTCTTATTGACCAGGAAAGCATTCTTTGCACTAGGCTCTAATATCCTCCAAAGGCCATCTAAGACATGCTTCAAGCTGCAACATGCAGTGGCAGTGCTCAGACAGGAAATGGAATTCCTCATTTTTAGCATTTTGGGATCCAAGGACAGACCCTGCAGGGAAATCCGTAACTTCCCATATTGCAGTTTCTCCAGGCCCTTCCTGGGGAATTGTAAGCAGAAACCTAGTGGCACTAGACTTATTTGTGGAATAAGATTATTTTTGCTCCTTTGATATTTGGAATTTGTTCATTTTTGAAAACGAACATGTACCAGAGAGATCTTCTCAGAATGCATACAAAGACATTAACAAGGACAATGGAGAAAACATGGGGGTTCTCCATCTTCAATACTCTCTGACCATCAGCAGATAAAACTAAGGTCACCAAAGCATTTGCTTTCAGAAGTTATTTTGGTAATGCTAACTGTTAGTTATTCTGCAGACATCTCTGCTACTCACCTGTCCTGGGCTGCCTGAGATAGGTCTGTCATGGAACTTCCTGGAAAGAAAAGGACAGGTAGACTTTAAGTAGCCCAAACTATATCCAGTGCAAGGAAAATAAAAGGTGGCTAAGCTGTAAAAGGCAACGGTTTATACTAGAAAATAACACAACAAGCTGAGCTGCGTGTTGTTGTCAGTTGCATGGGGAGTTCTAAGCTTCCACTCTGCATTTGATCTGTCTGCAGGATCTTCTCTCTTCCTGCAGCTATTCTCTTAACAATGTCTGTCTACTCCAGCTACACTTTTTGTGGTCCAGTCCCAAATCATAGCAAGAAGTTTTATTCCTATAAGTCTTGCTACATGGCTGAACGACAGATAATTATATGGATTGAAAAAGAACCAAGTTTCGCACAAAGAGCGATGCAGGGTCTCTGCTTGCAAGCACTCACGTAGGTTTAACTTTACTGCTACCAGCAGTCATACTGAAGTTGAGCAGAAGTCTGAGGAGCTGTAGATTTGAGAATGCAAACTCAAGATTTCAGCAGGGTTCAGTTTTGATGAGAGGGCAGTCTGTGCAGCTTCCATAATGCATTATGACATGGGCTTTAATTACACAATTAATTAACTTTGGATAATTCTACCACACCCAGAGGCTAATAGCTTTGGCATAAGCACATATCTTGCCTTCCTATGTAAACCCTTCTGAGTAAAGCAGCTAAGCAAAGGGAATAGACTAAAACTCCAGTTGGACCAAGTCCAACTCATGACATGTGTTGTGTGAGGACAACAGACCAGAATTCTAGACCAGGGATCTGGAAATCAAAAGAGCCCTAACAGGAGCTTTCCAAAAGGTTTTCTTTACCACACTTGACAGCTTGAGCACTTAACATTTCAAGGCAAATGGAAACAGAGCAACTACAAATGCTGGTCAGATGCACCTGAAACCTTATTTAAAAACCTGGGAACTTGGGAACTAAGATTCAACATGGATGCAAACTTTGTCTTTTGGCAGACACATCATGACTGAGCTAAAAACTTGGAGTTCAAATTGTGTAACCGTAGCCATACCGCATGTTTAAATGTCTCCTACTTTAATTCAGTACACAGGATGTATCACTTGACAATTGCTTATTTAGAACATGTGATAATGTTTTAAGACCACAGAAGTGTTGCACAAACACGTATCTCTTGGTAAGTGCCAGCTGGACTTCATAAATAAGACTGGTAAGAACTGTAAGCTTGGTATCACAACTAATTAGGATTTTTTCCCCTCCTAAAAACAAAGAGGAAATTAAATCAAGAATACATTAGTAGTTTCACGTGAAGAGCTGCTGAAGCCTATGCTGTTTAGACAGCCCTGAGCCTATACCCTGCAGGAAGGCTCCATTAAACAATACTAAGCTCTATCGATCGATCTGCACCGATTCATATGACAGCCTGCAACTGAGTAATGGCAGATATTGGCAAAAGACTACACAAGCAGCTAGCTTGTAATTCAATCTGAAATCAGGGCTGATAGAAACAAGAACAAAATAAACCCCCCAACAACAAATTTAAGGTAGTGCTTGGCATGGACTATTAGCTAATAAAAAAAAGAACACTAGCAGTAAAAATGTAATAAAAGTGAAGTCAAACTGGGTCATAAAAGAGGCTATTAATCTCGCTGGCATATGCCACTTGTTGGTGAATGGTTTAAAGACTTTGCAGCTTTCCGTCATTGACATTCTAGTCAAATGTACATCAGTAGCACTGGATTTTCCAGTTTTAAAGATGTCTAGCCTTTCTACTGAATCCAGAGAAGAGAAACTCAAAATCCAGAGATGTTTTTTGGAGAAGATTAAGACGTGAAAACATGTTTCTAAGAAGAGCATATTTCTGGACTAGTCATGAACATTCCAGCAATAGGTCTGGGGAGGAATCTTTGATGTACTCGAAGCTTCCATAACCTTCCAGATCAACTAGTGCAACACCACTTTGTCTGTGAGAAATTAAAACCCCTCTCAGCAGTATATGTCTTCACAGAAGATCTTGTATTTGCCTATAAAAATGTAGCTACCTGTTTGGGATCAGCTGATGGTGAGCTAGTCTCTATTCCTTATGTGCAGAGCTCCTACATACCTGTAGAGACTTCTGGGTTCTCCTGTAAATGGGAAACCTCATCATGCTGCTCCTTGGCTGAGTGTTCGAAGCTAGGGATCTGCTTGTCCTGCTCAGTGGTGAGATCATTATTCTCTGCTTGAAGCTCTTTGTCCTCAGAACAAGGTTTATCTTGTTCCTCGTGAGCGTCCACATTCACAGCATCTGAAGCACATGCTGAGTCTTGAGCTAGGTGTTCTGTCTGCCCTCCCAAGGGGCCTGTTTCTTCATCAGTGACTAAAGCTTCCTTCGTTTTAACAGGATCAGTAACATCTGCATCAGAGTTAATTTCACTTGCACTTTTCAAACCACTCTGTGGACCCTGGCAGAGCTCGCTGCCATCTTGAAGCTCATCGTTTTGAGTCTTACATCTCTTCCTTGGGGGTTCTTCATCACTGACAGATTTTAAGTCTTTTGCTGGCTGTTCCTCCTCTGTTGAGCACTCCTCCCCCTTCTTTGGTCCTGACTGCAGGCAATCCTGTTGCACATCTGAGAGAGTGGTGTCTGTGCCTTGCTGACCAGAATCATCCGGTTTATTCTTCAGACATACTGAATGTAATAGCCATGGCTTGGCAAATACTATTGCAACCAGTCTTAGGGTATGGCCTCCTACTTCTAAAACCTGTTGCATTTCAATAAGGTCCTATAAAGAAAGGAAGAAGTTTCATTAGCTTGCACTGGAAAATATCAGTATACCCCAATATGGAATTCTTATCCTTAACTGGCAGCAAGAAAAGAGGAAGAGCTTAGTGGGGCATTCAGTTTTCTGTCCCTTTGTGTTGAAGTTGGAAAAATGTTCTGCCCCTTATACTTTTCTGAAATTACAGCACAAGACATTTTTGTTGACCTTAAATTAAATGAAAAAGTAACTGGGAAAGTCTTTTTCTTCCAAAGGTGAACTCTGGTACCTCTAGGTTTCTGAAACAGTTCATTCCTAGCTTTGACAAAGTATTGCTCCTAACTATGAGGCAAAACTGCCATCAGGCTATTGGTATGTTATCTCTCTATCTTTTTTTCAGTTTATATTTGCTTCATACAGCCTAGGAGATTGTCCTGCTCAAAGGGAATACTAAACATGAACACATGTATGTATGGAAAGCAGCTGGCTATAAAACCACCTGAATGTACTGCTGCAAATTCCTGGTGCGTGCAGGTTCCATTTCTTCATAGCTGCAGAAGTGTCTGCCCAGCTCAGCTTTGCCAATCCCAAAGTGGGAAGTTGCCTCTATTGCATTACGGATCTCCAAAACAGCAGCTACATCTCTGGGATTATAGCCATAACATTCCGTACACTCATGAAGAAACCGATCGACTTCATAATTTTCTTCTTGGACTTTTATCAGTCTGGTGAAAGTTTTAGGGAGGCAAGAGACTCCCACAACCATCTTGTCAAGCACAGAAGAAACTGCAAAGTAAATAAAAAACAAGCGTATATGATATGAAGCAGCTGTTACTATGCTATGCACTATGGAAAGATAAAAAATCTGAAACAGACAGGTTAGAGGTGTTCTAGACTATTTCAATTAAAAATACAGCTGAGCTTTTCATGTTCATTACTGCAGCTTCTCATTCTGCCCTACATATCTGTCTCTGAAAAGACCTGTAGAAGAAGAGCAAGGTGGTTTACAAGGGCCGACCCTCATATCAAAGTGAAGTATCAGTGAAAGACAGTGTAGACTTACTGGTATTGTCTCTAACACTCAGTTAAACTCTTAAGTTGATGAGGAAATCATCTTTTTCCTTGAAGAAGGTCAAGTGAAGAGCCTATGGCATGAAAAGGCTGCGGAGGACCTTATTAATCAAAATATCTAAAGAAGCTGATCCAGGGTAGAAAGCTATTGGCCAAACATGGTAAAACCCACAAGTTTCCAATGCCTTAGTACCATCAATATAATAAAGCATCTGAGCATAGTGTGTTTGGGGACAGGTCTATCACTGCACCAAAACCCACCCCAACTATACAAAGCTGAATCAATATAACAACTTTTTGCAGTCCTGGATGACTAGAGAGTAGTTTTGGCAGTGTTCTTATTTGCTTCCCACCCTTTCATCTGCAGGCTGCCTTTATTATATTGTGCCTTGTGGGACACTCATGACAGCTGTGCTTCTTTGACAGCCAAGAAAAGATGAGAGCCATTGTAATGAGCTGTCAACTCAGCAGACCTGGAGGGCACATGTGGTAGCAGAGACCTGAGAAAGAACTTCTATTTTACCTCTATCACAACAGCAAGGGGAATGAGCAGGGACAGCGCTAGCCCTTCCATTACAAATAAAGGCTTTCCTGGCTACATTTGCATTACAGCAGAAAGGAAGACACTCTTCAAGAGGGGAGAGTGCTGACAAAAAATTGCAAATTATGCAAGCTGTAAATATTATCAAAATGTTTAAATTACTGTACCTAAAATGCCAGAGATTAAACACCACGATTCCAGACACTTCTAGGAGACAAAGTAAATGTGATTTTCTGTCCAAGGAGCTCTGAAAAGATTTTCTTTTCTCTTTACAGAAGGGAAGGTCTTAGTATGACATAATATGGGATTTTAAGTTGTAAAAGGGACTGAAAAACTTCTTGGTAAAGGGATAACAAAGTAGAGGACTAACTTCCTCTTTGGATTAATGGTTTCACAAAACATGAAAGGCAGCCAAGGACTTATTACGAACAAAATGTCCCTCTATAAGCCAACCACCTGTTAGAGCTAAATCAGGAGAGGAAGCGTTACAAGGCAAACCACATGTTCTAATGAGTATGAAGAAGAATGTTCCTATTAGGAGGTTTGTTCAAATCAGTTCCTCAGCTCACAAGTTTTCCATCTTGCCTGTTCCAAACTACTTCTGTGCAAGTTAGGCCAAACAGAAACTAACCTGGAGAGCTGAGTCTTCCTGGAACTGGTGTACATCGCAGCTTAACCTTCACTTGGCAGGAATTAACCACAATATTGTCACTGGGACTCAGATTGCGTGTGCTGACAATTCCAGGCGCATAGTAGCCTCTCATCAGTAAGTAATTGGTATGAGATGCTTGACGAGCTTTTACTTCTATTCTCCGTTTGCCTCCAGAACTGTCATCTAAGTCGTCATCCTCCTCCTCCTCCTCCTCCAGTCCTTCTTTTCCCAAACTACAGCAAACAGAAATGTTTTGTTTGGCTTTTTTTTTGCTTTTTTTTTTTCCCCCAAAATATCATCTTAAGTGACTTATTACACAGAGCAGAGCAAAAACACATGCTTTTCTGCATTCCAGAATTTAGTCATAAACAGCTGTGGATATGTCGAAGGCAGGCTGAGTTAAAGTGCTGAGAACAAGCAGCTACAGAAAGGATGATACAATGAAGGTCCCTGGAAAATGAAACACTCCTTTCTGTGAACATTTTGAAAGGAACCCAAAACGTTTCAGCTCACACTGCTGGGACTCTGGTTCAGGAGGCACTTCGTCATGAGGGCACACCTGTCAGAGCACAGAGGCTGAGACCATAAAGGATATTGCAGCATAGAGCAAACAGTGTTTATTTTTAAGGAGGGAGAAAAAAAGTAAGATTTACAGACCACACACTTCAGTTACTTAAAAAACAAAACAAACTGTTTGTAGACAACCTCCAAGTAACATGGGAATAGTAGTAGCAGCCTGGATGGATTTCCCAGGAACAGATTTAGTCAAACCAACACTATTTCCTTCCAGGACAGGACACGAGCCCTGATGGATAAGCAGATAAGGCTCCAAGCAACCTGATCTAACTCTGAAGCTGCCTCCGCTTTAAGCAGAAGATTAGGCCAGAGACAGCCAGAGGTCCCCTTCCAACCTTTTCTAAGATTATTTAGACCTTAAGTACCTTCTCTTCTAACATCTTTATAACCAAAAGAAACAAACAGTTAGAAGAACTAGTGCAAATCCACAACCTGTTTTAAAACTGGACTCAGATGCCTGTACTCACAACTGGGACTTGTCTAGGGTTCAGCCTTGTCTGTATTTTCGCTAATGATCTGGATGATAAAAGAGGGACTTTGCTTATTAAGTTTGCAGGGGATACCAAACTGGAGAGGCTGCAAGCGTGTGGGAGGACAGTATTTAAGTTCAGAACGTTTCCAGAAAACTGGAGAAATGGCCTGGAAAAGAACAGGAAACAATTTAATATGGACAACTGCATACTATGTATCTCATATACTATGCACCTGTCCCCATACTGGAGGGCAAACAAGCGACTATGTAAAAGAAGAGAATCTTGTTACAGTGAATCACAAGCTGGACATCAATCACCACACCTTTTTTTTTTTCAATCCCTAACAGTATGGCCATTCAACATCTTGGGCTGTATGAGCAGACATATCTATATAATACGAGATGTAACTGGCATATATCTGCCAGCAAGAACACGGTATTTGGTTTTTGACATCACAGTTCAGTGCAGAGAAGAGTAATGAGAAAGACAGAGATTTGGATAACATACAAAAAAACCCCAAACAACTAAAGCAACGGAGACTGCCTATTTTAAAGAACAGCAGATTAGGGAAGAAAGACTATGATAACAGTCTTCAAATATGTAATAAGCTGCTCTAAAGGGGAAGAGATTATACTGTTTTTCATGTATACTGGCAGGAAGCAACAGGTTAAACTGCAGCAAGAGATTTTAGCTGCACACTAAGAAAACATAATGATCATAAGCATAACTATTCATAAGATTGGACTACCTAGGGAGAGCATGGAATTTCAATTACTGGATGTTTAAAAAAAAAAAAAACCCAAAACAAAGAATAGACAATGCATAGAACAAATACTGTGTAGAGAGTTTTCTCTGAAAGCTGAACCCTTGTTGTCCTTGAAAAGGGACGGTGATGAAAATGATCATATAACACACACTGCTCTCCTTATCACATTAGCTCTGGTGGCAGTGAAGTGCCTGGCAATTTAAGTGTCACGTATGCGAAGACAAGTGTAGTCCAAGGCTATAAGGACAAGCACCAACTAAAGTGCCATTAAATCCTCAAAATGTTCCCTGAAAAATAAAAATCCAAACAACGTCACAGCAAAACATGCTAAGACCCAGAGCAGAAAGTGCTAATGCCTGTCAGATTTCATTCAACCTTCAAATTTTATTCACTAATAGAAATAACGGTGCTTACCTTTTGATCACTTCATTCTCAACCATAGTGCTGTCCACTACAACTATCTGCTCTGGGATTCTCACATTCACAGATACAAGCCCCAAGGCGAATAGGGAAAGCATCGCCACACAGTGGCCTCCAGGTCCATCCATAGGAAATGCAATCATGCCTTCTGATGTTTTAGTTTCTTGATCTTTAAATGAGAAGTTATCTGGCTGGTCTGACTTTTCATTATCCTTCAGCTTCTCGAGGAACCGAAAGGATTCTGTACAGATTGTACTGGGAAACCGCCATGTAAAAACTCTGCACAAAAGAACAAATTCAAATAAGCACACAACATCGATATTCTGTTCTTACTGTTTATGAATTTCAGTCCACTGGTAGCACAAAAAGAATGCAATAGTTTAGTTACCAGCTTTAGCATGGAACTTGTGTACCTTCTACACCTACTTGCACAGCTATGTGGTGCCCAAATAGCTATATGGAAAATGTAAAGTAAAGATCTCACCTGCTGCTTTGGCATTAAATACATTTACAGCTAATGCCCTCCTCACCACCACCAAATATCCAGGTACAGTGCAGCACAAAACAGCACAAAATAATGAGAGGAAAGCAAGCAACCATCAGAATGACAAGAGTACTAAAGAGATCTTTCCACCATATCAAGAACTTCAGTGCTACCTCCCCTCTCTGTATGCCTTCGTAAAGGCTTGCTCAGTGAACTTGGCTAGCCCTAATTGCTAACTGAATAAAGGGCTAACATACCTTGATGTTACCTTCACCTCTTCAAATTCAGCTGTGATGGTCAGGTTCTTTGCTCTAGACACTTCATGCATATTCTCTCCTCCATGCCAAGCACACCTGGGTACATTCTTTTACTGGGTCACGCTTAAACGGTGAACTTTTTGACACCTACCTGTAGTAACTCTGAGACAGCTGATATGACATGGGCACGAAGGGCAAAGCTCGGCTTTTCTTTGGACCCAGCGTGTGGTTTACTCGACGGCGATTGACCAAACTTCTCTTCTGACACTCTACGAAAGCCTTCACGAGAATGTCATCCCGGTACTCGCGGTACAAACGAAAAGTCTGGAAAGAAAAAAAAAAAAAACCCCACTCAGTGTAAACACTTAACTGGTAGTTGACATTATAACCTCAACCAGACACTAATTTCCACAAAGAAGTGTTAGATCCAAATCCACTCTTATACCTGCCTACTTGAAATTTCCTTTAACTAAACAAATATAGAACTACAAGCCAGAACTTAAACGATACATATAAATTCACTTATTACAGTATTCTATTGCTTTTATAGGCTTCCAGGCTTTCCACAGCAAACACCAATTAAATTAACTAAATACTAGAGAACACTTCATATTCAAAATGGGATCAGGCTCCTGCTAGAATTATATATGTAAAAAAACACTCATCTGCACCACATCTGGGTGGACTCTTCCCATCATTTTACCAGGAACACCTGCTTCCATGAGCTTGTCTGATAAGATATTAATCTCCCTTTCAACTTATAACTTTTTTTTTTTTTTTTTTTTTTTAGTACTTGACACTCATAGATGATCTATTTTTTTTATGGTCCCCAATGCTGCAGGAGAAGCCAACTTTAACACCATTGTCAGCCAGACCCTAGGACTGTCTTTGTGATATCTCCTCCAGAGCATAATTCCAACTGCTCGAGTAGGCACTGAATCATGATATAGTTTGGTCCATTAGAAGTGATGTGGAGTTCATTTCATATGATTCTCAGGGACTGCTCCAACCTCCCATCTTGCAATCTTATCCTCACAGAGAAAAGCAACATACTGAAAGTCTACTTGGAACATATAATTTCCTTCAAGTAGAAGAAAACAATCCCCACAGAATGGACACAGATCTAAGCTTCTGAGTTTTTTATCTCCCATTTATCTCCCATTATGTCAAAGTAGGAAGGAGAAGCTCTTCAGGGTTGTATATCCAGTAAAGTTTGGTCCAGATACTGTACCTGAAATGACTGGCAAGATTTCATCTGGTTATCTGAGAGCGCCAAAGTGCTCTGAATCAGATTCTGTAGCACTAGAAAATGAATATCAGAGATGCTGAAAGAAAAAAAAAGGGGGGGGGTGTTATTCATGATGATTTTTGAGCAGGAGGTACCTAACTATTAACCTAGCATAAAAATTTTCTAACTCAATCAACTACTTCTAAAATAGATGTATAAAGATATGAGATCCCTGCAGCTGAGAACTGTTGATATCAAGGAGCTTGTTCCTTTTTTTTGTCTCTCCACCCTAAACTTCTGGATCAGTCCAGATAATTTGACATAAAATTACATTCTCTTTGATAACATCTCCTCCTCTTAAGGTATAGCACCCATATAGGAAACATACACCATTGTCATAATGATAACAGACCACCAGAATGAGTGATTATTGCCTAGTTTTAGTTAAGAATATTCAAATAGGAGAGCCTGTTCTTATTACAAGTTTTGGAGAACACCTCACTGGCAGGTAAAACTTCCACTTCAATCTCTACCTGTCCACAGCATGAGACTCCCCATGATATTTATAGGCTAACAACACAGAGGAGGTGCTTCCCAAGTGCAGAAGCCTTCTGCCAAAGACCACATTCCAAATTCTCTCTGTTTTCTGCAAACATGAGACCTGGGTTTGGCTGGCAGTCTTGCATTCAAGATACTTTCTCTTCTCTGCACATGACCCCTGATGGAACCAGTTTTCCTAGAGCAACTGAGGCTTCCCGAACACAGTCTTAATCAACACTGAAGTTGTTTAAGCAGTTGTGAAGTAAAGTACTTTGGGACTTCAGTGTTGCCTATGTAAAGTACCTAACGTAACAGGGTCCCAAATGCAGAGGACCCACTGGTTGCCAGTGAGAGCTACCTACAATTAATTTTTTTCTCCTGTGACTATTTTATCTAGCAGCTTCTACTCATATCTTATGATAAGCTTCCAAGAAGTCATGCAATTCTCTGATTGATGAAGTTTAGTTTGAGGACTCCCTTTTTCTTGCCAACACAAGTAGCAAGCACCACCTCACTAGTCAGAGAATCAGAGTGCTCAGACTTTCACTGATGCGAGGGTTGACATGATCTTGGGGAGTCCTAATAGGAAAAAAAAAAAAAAAAAAAAAAGAAGAAGATATTACTGCTACTCACCTGGTGAGACTATCCTCTTTAGTGTTTTGATTTGTGTCATCTCCAATTGCCAAAACTCGGAATCTAGTTAAAGGAAGAGATAAGAAAACATTGAAACAAAAATAACATGCCTTATGCTGGATCTGTGCCATACAGAGACCTTGATTTTATAGTCAACTGTGAAACCCAGAGGCTGACAAATGCCACTGCTAATAAGGTATCTGTTGAAACAGCGCCAGGGTACTATCTGCTCCAGCAGCTCTCAGCAGAAGTGTCAAAAATTAGATGAACTGTCCAGATCAATCTCCCTCACTCTACTAAGATATCTGTCCACAAGGGGAGACACGCATGGACAGAAGACAGTACAGAATCAGCACAAACACAGGTAAGACCATCTTTGACAGCAGGATTCATGCAAGGAAACTCATAATTTTCCTTCCCCTGTTCCATGACAAAAAGGATTTGCTATTTTATTGAGTTTTTGGACTTCCAGTTACCAACCCCAACACTTCTGCTGTAATGTACAGCTCTTCCCAAAGTAAAAAAAATTTACAAAGGCGCTAAATTTGTTATCAGAGAATGATTGAGGCCCGAGTTTCTGCACTTATCTCCAAGAGTTATTCATCATTGAAGAGCTTGACAATCTGTGGCTGGAGAATGCTATACAAAGCTAAGCACTCTTCTGTATCAACAGCTTTAGACACAGTACTGAGATGATTTATCTGAGTAACCAGCTACAAATTATGATACAAAATGAGGCCAGATAATCTGGAAAATAGTAAAGGGAAGTCTTTTATGACATTAAAATGTTACATCTGAGTATCCACATCTCTAATAGCAAAGCTGAGGAATTGACCATGTATGAATATTTGATATTGTGAATTTGGGGTTTTAAAAAATATTATTTAGCAAAATGCTTATGCAAATAACAAAAAATTAGTGATATGTATTTAGGGAGTATGGATTTGAAAGAAATGTTGCCTGTTCTATTAACTGAAATGTCTTCTGATACAAGAACAGATAACAGAAGGTGTAAATCACACAAGCAGAGAACAGGTAAATCTGAACTGCCTTCCTCCCACCCTCTCCCAGCACCCATACAGACTCAAAAATAACTAAATCATAACTAAATCATAAATAAAATACCTGGAATATAGTTCCTGCAAAGTATCAGGAATCTCAAGTTTGGGATTCCCCAGGGTTGAACTGAATTTCTCTTTCAGTCTTTCCACAAACTCTTTAAACTCTTTTGAACAAACCTTTGAAAACAAGAGATAGAAAAGTTATCAAGCTCAATTTCTTAGAGTGGGAAAAGACGCTGTACTTTCAAAGTGTTCACAAAAAGTTCCACTAGAAGTGGCTAGGTGAATCATCAAATTGGAGAAACAGCCCAACAGACAAACCTGCAGAATGCATAAAAAAGCCCTGTAAATGTTATATTTGCTGATTTGCTTAACAGTTGCTGGTTCTATTTGTTATTAGGCTGTCTCATAGTTACAAGTAACCAACCAGGAACATTTTTTTTTTTTAAAAAACAATTACACTGGATTAACTGCACAAAATCTCTTGTGAGAGCTCTGTTTAAGCTTCTCCTTAAGTCTTTCTTCCTCCTCTCATACCCTTCATAGTCTGCATCGTATTCTTTAAGTCTGTTTGTACAAGCACTGCTTGGAAGAGACCTGTTACATGAGAATAATGGTCCTGTATCTCTCTGCAAACAAGTTTTTGCTTGCCTCCAAAGACAGTTTTTGGGGATGGGGACAAACGAGGGAGAAAAAAGACCAACAAGGTAAGATAAGATAAACCAAATAAAACATTTCTCCCCTATACTGTAAAACTAACTGGAGAAGAAATACATAAAAACTGTGCAAGAGCTGCTTTCTTTGCAGCTTCTTTCCATTGAGGCCCTCTTCTCAGAAGTGTAAGACCTCATTTCGACCTCCTTTCCTTAGCTCTCAGGGCAGAGTAGGTGAACAAGAAGAGAAGATGCATTTGGTATTATTTCTGAATTCCCTATAAAGTAAGGAAGTGTGGCAGAAGACCCAAGCAGAAAACATCCAATCTGTTCTCTGCAGCATGCATATTACACACTGTACGCAGTTTATTCCCAGAAGCAGCCCAGCAGAACCAAAGTCAGTCCTTTGGATGCTGTTTATGGCCATATTCCAACTAGAAAGTCAGGCCATTTGGTGAAACCAGTCCAAAACAACCCAAAGACTACACCACCTGCGCTTCATATACATTGAGTATCTCAAATTCAAGCATGACAAAGCACTGAGGAACAGCAGTTACTACTACCTCAGCCAGTCTTCTAGGGATTTCTGCTCTCTCTTTTCACAAAGTTCCTAGTGGTCAGAGAATGAAAATTGTAGCTGCAAATCACTAAAGATGCAGAGCTTTAGGAAGATTAACATGAAGAAAGGCAAAAGGCATCAGAAATATCAGTCGCAAGGTAATGCAGAGACACATGCAATTGTTCCAGTAGTGTCTCACCAGGGAGCAACTATTCTTTATTTCAACAAACATGAATCTAACAACAGACCTGGTTGGGATTTTCTGACAATATAATGAATGTAGTCATTCCTGGATAAAAACAAAGGCAAACTTGCCATGACAAGGTCCCAGTTCTGAAGTTTTGAAATTCAAAATGGAAGGTTTACATTTTCAGTGCAAACCAACTTTCCACTTTGAAATTGTGGTTAACTGAAGTGATAAAAAACTCAAAACTTAAATGAAATCTTTTGATTGACCAAATGAAGGCTTCTCTCAGGTGATTTGTTTACATTCCCTCACTCACCCTCAAGATTTGAGGCAATATTTCAATATGAAACTGGAATAAAAAAATGAGAAATTACAGAGCAAAATTGTTTTCTTGCTCAGATAACAAGGTGGCTGACAGGACTGGAAAAAAAGAAGCAGTGCATATGCATGCCTGGTCACAGATGCTTAGAAACAATGAAAAAACAAAATTTTGCTGCACAGCAGAGCTGTTTATGTCCTTCTGGAAGGCTGCCTATTCTTATCTTGCTCCAAAAATAGCAATGATGTAGCATTTTTACAATGATGCTATTTTTAACATAGCTAAGAGTACAAGGGAGAGATAAGAAATGAAATCACAGTAATCCAAACAGAGCAAGTATTCACTAATCCAAACAGTGTAAATACTCAATGACCTTTGAGAATATTTCTCTTCTTACCTGTGGATCTTCATAGTTATTTTCTCTATTCATGAAATCCTCAGTGAGGGCTTTATCTTGGTAAACCTCAGCAAGGCAAACTCTGCAACAGATACAGTTGAAGGTGTTGTAACTAGTTGAAGTTTTCTCAGTTCAATGCTGCTCAGAGGAATTAATGCACTTATTTCAGCTGAAATATCATTTCTGTACCTTCCAAAGAACAGCATTAATCAAGAAGGATTCAAGGAAAAATTCTGCCTAACTTATCACGCACATACCAACGTCTTCAGTGCAACCAAGCCAACTCATCACCATCTCATCACTTCATATGAGCTGTGACAGAACTGAGAACCAAATGTAAATTCTCCTGCTATTGTATTTGTTCTCAAGAAAATGCGAGCTAATAAATGATAAAGCCTCTTCCTTTCAGAAAAACTGCCGCTCCACAGCACAAACACATTGCAAGAGGAGTCGCCATGTAAGCCAGCCAGTGTAGCACCATCTCAAGGTTTTATAAGGAAAGAGAGAAAGTGGATGGGGACGGGAAGCAGATGTCTTCTGAAAGGGAGGGGGGAGGAGTTGAAAAAACTCAGAGAGGGGCATTTTGGTTCCTCTGAAACATAGGATGCCAAGAAATAGTTTGTAAGGGAGTTACCAGTCACTGGTATTTTCCTGTTGATACGTCCTTGTTTTAGTCGGAAGATCAGGGCAGTAGGGATCAAGTTCTCATGCCTGTCTTTCTTGAACATCCCTGTATCTCTAGGCTTTTAAGAACTATTTGACAATTAAATTCTGTCATTAATAATCCAACTTGGATTAGTTCATCTGTATATGTTTATCTCCTCTCTCTAGCTGAAGAGGAGATAAACAAGTAGCGCTAGTAACTTTTAAGTACCTCAACACTTGCTTCCCGGTTTGAAAAAGAGGCAGTTATAGACATTTATAACTAATGATCTAAGAAGGCATATATAACTGATGATGTGATCTTTCCCCTCATGGTTTTGCAGAACATTTATTTTAGGAACAAAAGATTAATCATAATGGAGCAGACCAAAGTTCCATTTCAATCAGTATCCTCTTACGACAGATGCCAAAAGGATATGGATTGGAAAGACTTAAGAAGAGACTGTGCATACAGTGACACTTTCTTGGTGTAATCTCCCTGCTTCAGGGAGTTGAAACAGGAATTTTCTGATTCAAAGATAATGTATTTATATTTAACAGCCCTCCATGGATTTTTCTTCCATTAATTTATCTGGTTACTTTCTGAACCCATATAAACTTTGGTATCTAGAGTATCCTGGGCCAAGGAATTCTACAGCCCTAGTGTGGGCTGTATGAAGAACCATTGCTGTTCCCTTTGAAACGGCCAGCTTTGATCTTCATGTGATGCCCCTGCTTCTTGTGCTGGTAGAGACAATGATTAATTGTTCCTTCTTAATAGTATGAATATGATGAATGATTTTACAGTTCTCTAACATCTCCTCTCAGTTCTGTTTTCCAGGCAGCAAAGTTTAAGTCTATTTAGCCTGTCCTTGTATAGAATCTGTTTTTACACCTCTGATTATCCTTGCCACTAATCTCTGTACCTTTACAAAATGTACTGTATCTTTTTATGAAGTTTTAGGGGAGGGAAGAATATGCGGACAGAATATCAACTAGGACCAGAACACTATAGCACCTTCAAGATGCAGATGTACCATGAATTTATATTCTGGCATATTTTTTGTTTTGCTCTTTATTCCTTTAATAATAATTCTCCATAGTTTCCTTTTTTTAAAGCTTTTTTTTTTTTTTTGCCATTTTCATGGCATAGTAGAGCCCCAAGACCATATCTGTCAAAATCAGCCATTGTATATGTAAAATTACACTTGTTCCCCTTTCAGTTGAATCATTTTATATGAAATTTCATCTGCCATTTTATTGTGTAGTCACACAGTAACATCACGAGGTCTTTCTGCGCTGCCCAGAGTCAGCCTTCATCTTCATTGACCTAACTAAATATCACAGATGGATCATCACCTAGTGTTCATCCCTTTTGCCAGCCCAACTAGTATGTTGAATGGCATGTGTCTCACCACATATGCCTGTATGACTCCACCAGTGACTTCCCTCAAATCGAGAAAACTGATTATTTACTCCTGTTATTTGTTTCTCACCTTTAATCCAGTTAGTTTGAGTACGTGAGGCCCTTCCATTTTATCCTATGGCAGCTTGATTTGCCTGAACCTTACATGAGGGACTTGCCTAACACCTTTGGGGATTCCAAATACATGTCAGCTGTATTATTGCTGATCCTGCCTTTCCCATTGGAAGACAGATTTGGTAGCACTACGGAGGCAGAGAAGTAGAAATTTATATTCACATGAAAGAAGACAAAAACCTGGGAAGAGCAAATCCCTTAATTTCATTTCAGAAGACTTTAGCTTATGCCTAGAACATAGAGAGAAACTTTCTTACTTATAATTAAGATAGGTCTGGGGATTTCTGACAATGTAACGAGCTCTTCGTCCAACAGAATGAGAAGTTTTATCTAGGGACTCTTCAAAGCTGGCATGCATGATATCTCGAACTACTTGCCATGGAACAAAGGGCCCTTTTACCTGTGTGAAGAACAAAAACATTCCTAGTTAAACTTCAGCTTTTATGTACACAAATGATGGTTAGAACTGGGATGAATTCCTAGGACCAATGTTAAGTGTGCTGAATATGTAAACCCATTAAATAGAGGTCTTTTCAAATACCTTTGCATTTAGTACGTGACTAGCAATTCGGCACAGCATGAGCAAGCTGTCTTCTTGCACTGTCCAAGTGACACGCAGACGTGTCATTCTCTGCAGGGCACTTTGGTCAGCTTCATCATGGTAGCGGAGCCTTTTGCTTTTCTCTACAGAGTTGTCTTCTAACAAATCCAGAAGAAGACAGTTAATCTCAGCAGTATATATTCTGATGAATACCAACTCCTATCACAGGTATTATCAGAGCTAATTGTGCTAAGGCAACTCCAAGGAGCAAAAACTAGAACTGGAGACTTACTGGGCTAAATACACAGTCCTTGCTTTGGAAACATGGCCTAAATAGAGAAGAAGTGGGTTAAAGGAAGCCACAAGCAGAGGGTGACTGCACAAAACCCAAGCTCTTTCCACTGTTACGTTTCTGTAATACAGTCAGACTATTTATTATGACACACAATAAGGGAGGTGCAATGAAAAAAACTCTGAAATACCAGATAGGTCAAATGTATTTTAATGAGGTTAAACCTCCTCTGTAGGAAAAACTGAAAACTTGCTACAGACTACGCATTCAACAAGGTGCATGCACTATGAAAGCTTACGACTTATGTTTTGGAGAATACTGTACTACATTAGAAAGTGCTTTCAAATTACTATCTTCTCTCCCAAAATCCTTTTATGTTTTAATTTACACTGAATTGTCCTTAGGGCTAGGTGCATCAGAACAGGAAAGGGAATAGCTTGCCTTGAAAAGATAGCTGAAGGGCAAGCTTGAATCATCACAACTGTATTTTACACACAATGAAGTCAAAGCGATGTTTCTTGTGAATAAAAGCACAAAGAAGCAAAACATTTCAAATTACAAAAGAGAAAGATGTTTACCTTGACTAGTGCAAGAGTGGAAAAACAAGCAATTAGGGACATGAGGGGACTAGGGTTTTAGTTCCCACCGCTAACTTCCAGCCAATTCAGAATATAACAGTCTCCTTTTTACTGCTGCTGTATGATTTATCACCTCAATATCATAAAGACTATAGTAAGAGATAAAGTCTGCCAGGAAGAAAGTTTGTTAACTACAGTCTAAATTTTTTGTTTCTTTCCTTTTGTGCTGCTTTTCTACCCTTGGTTCTGTCATTCAAATGCAAATAGCTGATTGTGTAAGAGAATTCTGTTGCACACCACCTTGGACAGAAAGAGGAGCAGTCCAGATATGCACAGACATGCAGTGGATCAAAGAAAGTTTATCTGTCTGGATGTGAACCCCTAAAAGGAGGATGAGGAAGAGTACAAGGCTTGGAGCAGTACTCAAAGTTGAGTTTGTAAGAATGAAAGAACAAAAGCAGAGAAGGAAGTAGGCAACAGCAGCTGAGAAAGTAAAATGCATTAATACCTTGCCTAGGAATGAGGAAATAACCATGTTAGCAAGCAAACTGACTACAAAACATCCTCCATGGGAGGATGCTCTGAGCCAGCAAACAAAAAATGACTGTGACATTGTAATGAGCTGATCTGGCCCAGACACAATTGGGACTTCTTTGGTTTGCACGGTACAGCAGTACAACCATGACTCAAACACAGTAATAGTTACAACATGCTCCTGTTTTTCTCTAGAGCTAGTACAGAGCCCTGTGACATTTGAGTCCCTTCACTAGAAAAGCAGCCCAAAGAGACGGCCAGTCCCAATTCCCATACCACGTGTCAGTCGCCACAGCTTTTCTGAAGCAGCTTACAGCAGGCAGATGCACTGAAAAGAAGGCTTCTTTTCATGACATGCATGCTAGTTACTTACCTTTCTTTTTCTTCTTCATCTTCTTCCCAGTGTCTTTCTTAAGCCTCTTCCTCTTTTGGCCTTTTCCACCTCTCACTCGTTTGGTTCGATCCTGAGTTGCTTCTTTACTTATTTCAACACATTCTTCTTTCTGGAGAGGTGACTCAGATCCTACTTTTGCTTCTCCCAGAATGTTAATTTTGCTACCTAAGAAGACATGTGTTTACATTAGTGGAATTCTATAGCAATTACATTCTATAATATCAAGAGCAAATGCCAAAGTTTCAAAGACGCCCTCTCAAACTTGCCTTTTGTTAATCATGTAATTTCATGTCACTTCTCAGCAGCTTATACAGAATAACATCTCACATAAATGAAGAATGGTCAGGTAATTACTAAGTCTAGAGTAAGGTGCACTACCTTAAGGGAGCCAAGTTGAGTTTTATTATTCAACCTGAAGCTCTTCCTCCTTCTTAGCTTAGATGTTAGGCTATGCAATTTTAGCAATGCCTTAATGAAGATTCAATACAGTAAACTTAAAAACTTACTGGAAATTTAAATCAAGGCAGACTTGACGAAAATGGCTTAGCAGTTTCAGTTATGAGTGTTTAATGTTGCATACTCTTCTCAATTTAATATTAAAGTAAAAGGTTTTTAATTTAATCCTTTAATCCTTTTAATTTGTCAAGTGGAATTTATAAAAACGTGACAAGAATCCTTTGCAAGAAGGCCTTTGATTGTAACTTAAACTAGCTACTACAAAACAAGCTAGGGATGAAGAAAATTAGAGGTTTTAAAATGCAATAAGCCTGTTTCAAAACAGATGCCGTTGTCTAGTCATACCTACATATAGTGTACACCCAACAGCTTGTTTGTAGAGCAACCAGAGCCTAACATGTAATGAGTACAAGAGTGTGAACACTCTTAACTTCAGTTAAAAGATGATACAGCTGTTTTCAAAACAGTCATCTCAATACAGAAGTATGCACAGGCCAAATTTCAGTTCATTTAAATGTAGAATTGTCCGAAGTGTTGGAACTCTCTTACAGGAAAAATATTTTTCTTTTCTCATCTCCTAGTTACTGAGGAAAGCTCCAAAACCAAGGAAGCAAAAAGTTTTCCACTTTTGGGAAAGAGCAAAATGTGAAATTCTCATCCAATTAAGCCAGTGGCAAACCACCCAAAAGATGAAAAAAAAAACCACTCACAAATTGCTTTAGAAAATAAGGTTCTACACTACATGGGTACAAACCAGACCTCTGATATGATTAAGGCCTTATCAGAAAGCTATGGCACCTAACATGCCAGTCATAGATAATATTGGTTCCTCTGGGCTTTCTGCAAACTGCAGAGGAGAAATAACCAAGGATAAAAATTATTGTTCCATATATCTAGAAATTGGAAAGGAAATTAGTTTTTATTTATTTTATTGCCCCAGGAGCATCCTAACTTATCGTAAGAAAACAGGAATAACCCAAGTCATCACTACTGGATCTGACAAAGAGGGCAACAGCTACAATGCAGTTACAGACAACAGGTATCATCACCTTACCTCCAGTACTGAGTGGAAGGGGGTGTTTTGTTAAGAAGGTCTGGAGTCTCACTGTCAGTCCATTTTCAGAAACTGTATTTTCCTAAAACAGCAGAACTTTCACCAAGGTGATATGCAAAAAGCCAAAGAGTGCACAGGTTTTAACATTACTATAAACAATTATCTTTTAGGTAGTGTTATGATCAATTTAGAAAGATGTTTTTTAGCATAAATGTTAGAAAGATTCCCAGTTATGATGAAGTATTGATTTATTTTTCTTATTACTACTACATATTTGAATGATTCTAGAGCGTTTCTTAAATCTTACTAAAATCATCACTTGATTACGAAGGTTAGAATTTCAACAAATCCGTTCAAGTTAAAAAAAAAAAAATCACTGGAAAAGAAATGCTTGACTTCCTTCTTGTTAAGCAGGCTGAATAGAACTCTCTGTAAAAAAAATTGTTTTTTTTCAAAGCAGTTTACATTTCACATGACCTTCAAAAAGCACACAACCAAAATGCAAACGCAGACATAAGCAAATGCCTCCTATACCATATTCTGTTCAGTATAACTCTGAGCCCAAACTGACTGCAAGATACCAGAACTTTTGCCATTCACAGCAAAACCCATTTCCCTTGTGTGATGTTCACTGGTGATAGAAGTTATCAAAGGAGTAAAGAGGAGGGCCAAGAGCAAAGAATCGCAGGAGGCCCTGTTGGTGCTGAAAAACTGGGTGACAAAATGGTAAATGAAATTCAAAGTGAAATGATACTGCCCGAGTGGAAAACAGGCAATTCTAATTTTACATATACACTCATAGGCTCTAATTTGACCATTGCTGTTGGGAATGGGATCTTAGGGTTATGTTAGCCAGTTCTGTGAAAGTGTTTGTTTAATGCACGGTAATGGTCAATAAGCAAAGCAAATGCTAAGAATTCTTAGGGAAGGAAAGGATATTAAAACATGGAAAGGCACTGCACAATTCATTTAAAAATACTTACCTTCCTAGTCTTATTGATGATGTAGCTTGTCCAAATCCAATTGCGTTTTAAATGCCCATAAAAGCTGGAATCTAGACCTGCAGCTCCTAACCCATCCCCAGGGATAGTTCCATCATCAACCACTTCTCGACTGCCTCTAACAGAAAGAGTAACAAAAAATAATTATATTGCAAGAGCAGCTGAGAAGACACTTAAAAGACATTGTGCACACCTAAAAGATGCGTACAATGTGCAGAACTCTCTCCCTGCTCTCACAATTTAGATAGGGTTGGAAAACAACAGGAGAAAGAGATCCTCGCTCCCTTAACTCTGCTCCAGAAGTAGAGTGGCAACCAGGTTTTTCCATGATGTTTTTATAGCCAATGTGTAACCACTGAGCTTCCAGTTTTGAAATTACAACCAAAGCAACTTCATTATTGTTAACTAAATTCCAACTGCCATGTTAAACACTGCTCTCAGTACTATTCCTGCCACAAAACTAAAGAAAATACCCGCCCAGAGGAAAAACTTTCTCAGGGCAACTGTGGGGAAAATTTTCACAAGAAAACTGTAGGCTATCACATGCCATAGATCATTCAAACATACTGTTAAGTACAGTTCTCTCCAGTTTTCTAGAAATACATTAAAGCTTTGTTTAAATGCATGTACAAGCCAAAAAAATGCCCCAAACCACAATGTGCATCTAATTCCCTGGAAAGATAATTAAACTGAGAACAAATGGCATGTAACAGATGAATCAGAGCCCTTCCTGCATGACTGCAAGTAGTTCAATTATTAATGTGGTATTATAGTGCAGGATAAAAAAAAAAGTGTCCTATTTATAAAGAAAAAAATTCATGGAGACAACACCTGCTTCTTCAAATAAATGGAAATATGAATGAGCTTTACATGTCTAGTAGGTAGCATAGGTCTGACAGTTTAGTATGAACACGAAAAGGTATTTTGGAAATCCTGTTTCGCCTTATGAAAGATTTATTGAGAGCTACCATGAAAAAAGGATTTCAGTCAAGCTTTTAGCTAACAACTGTTTGATAAAAACATTACATCACCAATTCAATTAAAAAACTGTTTCTTGATCTTAGAGAAGTTACAGTCATCTCCAGCCTAACTACAAGTCATAACAATTTAAAAGATTTCGTAGCATATAATGGAGACCATATGAAAAAGCTGACAAGTGGACTGAACACAATTTGATCTACCAGTATGGACCAGTGGAACTACGGTCCCTCAATTTTTTTAAGGTAACTTGATATATCTGCCTGTAACAGTGAACTAATTGAAAATACCTTTAAACAGACTGTTTATAGCTTATTAACACAGAAGAGAATATTGACAACAAAACCAAACCACACCACACAACACTCAACATAAAAAGTGTAACTGGCGTTCTGCATGGTTAGCACAGGTCATAAATCTGCAGTCTTCCCAAGTTTCTGGTTGTGATTAGGCAGAAGATGAAGTGTTGCAGAGGATCCTTCCAGATATCAGCAGTTTACACTGATACCATAATAGGAATTAATCTGTAAACAATATGTAGCAAATTGCAAAGCAGAATTTAGAATGGGACTCTAGGGAGCTTCTGAAGCTACACATTCCTTGGGATCTATAAAGCCTTGGAACAGAGAATCTTCAAAATTTTCCCTTGCATTAACTGTACTTATCATTCTTTTTCTCTCCACTTTGCTTTCCCAAAAGATTCTTGCAACCCATGTCTGTGCTACTTTGGAAGGAAATCTGAATCTGGTTTTCCCACTCAGCTAGCATAAAAACCTGCTTGGTAGATAACTTACCTGTAAATACGATACATAACTACCTATCCTTTCCATTAGACAGCCTCTGTATTGCAAAAACCCCACCAGCTGAAATGCCAGAATCTTAACCACCTTTGCTGTCAAGTAACATTCTCAAAACTAGAATGGCTTTTTTTACCCACTCTATTTAAGCAACAAAACAGGAAAAAGACTTACGTGGTATATTCCAACATTGCACACTTTCGTTCCAGATTGTGTTTATCCACTGCTGACTCTTGTTCCATCTCTACATCTAGCGCAGTGCCAGTCTCCTCTCCTTGAAGATTACTTCTCTTTGAGCGAGGAAAGCGGACAACGCCTAGGCATACAAATAGTTTTGACTATCAGGATGAGAAGCAAGATTTTAACAGATCCACGTTGCTATGGAAAACTGCTGCACCCTCTCCTCAGGGAAGAATGTTAACATTTTTACCACCTCTCCATAAAAGATGCTACTGTGTTACAGATGGCCTTTCAGTTAATTACCTGTACAAGGTGCTAACTTGCCCAAACTCTACTCAGGACAGAAGTATAGGGAGGCTGGTACTGTTTATAAGTAGAAAATTGCAGCAGTTCAGTGACATTCTAGGCATGAATCACAGCCCTTAAGATGAGATGCAAGCCCTTTATGTTGGGGATATATTTGGGACATAGCACAGGAGTCACGTGAAGGTTCACAGAAAATACTGCAACACAAGAAAGCTTCTATAAATATGTGAGCTGGTGAAACAGTATCATTCCCATATTTTGGATGCCAAAAGTATTCAAGGTTTGATCAGCCAGTGAAAGCTGCAACAATCACAAAACATGCTACCATTTGACAAAAGTATAAAGAGCTTTTTGCAGATAACTGCTTTGATGCAAAAGTAAGTTAAAATTATGAATAGATTCTTTCCCTTGGGTGACTACATTACAGAAACATAGAAAGTGTTGTCTGGTATTTCAGGTGCTCCCTCTCCCCCCCCCCCTTTTTTTTTTTTAAGGTATACATTTTGTAGCTGTCTATCCTATTTAAAAATGTAAAAGGACCAAACACAAACTCCAAAATACTGGGTTTCATAAACTCCCTTAACTTCTACTTCTGATCTAACTCAGGCTATTTATTAGAAGGTTTAGCAACATGATTCTAAGAAAAAGGAATCTCCACTTCAACTGATAAAGAGAACTATGGCAAAAACTACTGGAAAATAGTTACTACTGGTAACTATTTTTGAAAAGGCTTTTTCATGGTTGGGTTGAAGTTTAACACGGCTATGATCAAATTTGATACTTCTAACAGGATAGCAACATTTTCCTTTCAACACTGCTTTGAAGATATGAAGTGTGCAATTCTGATTCTTGGATCTCAGCTTCATAGAATTACATGGGCAGAACTCCAAGTTCTTGCATTTTTTGGTCCACAAGGAGACCAGTCAAGGGAGCACAACAGCAGAAGTGACAAAAAAGAACCTGCCTCATGTTGTGGGAAAGGAAGAGGAATTGTGGTATACACGGAATAAAAGGTAAAGGTGGTAAGAATGTACAGTTATACCATACCCAATGGTGTATTAAGGCAGACACATTGCAAATCAAACCAGAAGTTTTCCACATCTTGCATGGTACTCAGAACATATAAGCGTCTCTCAAACGGGCGGCTGCTTTGAGCCAGGTTATAGTGAGGGTCGCAGATAGTGGTATCAACAATCACTGCATTTCTCTTCATATACACAAATACCTGTCAAATAGAGCATGTTTCAGGCTGGTAGGTAAAAATCACTGGAATTGCCTAATTTACAGAATGAGCAATTTAATCTAGTTCAGGAGTGGTTAGAACTTGCTGAGTCTTTGCTATTTGGAGTCAATACTCTGATGAGAGACAGACAGACACACACACATACACACATTGCAATGCATTCCTAAACTTACTTTGCTAACGATCCAGAAATTTCATTTCTAGATTGATAATGACAGTTTCTTTTCCCCCTTGTGCACCAGGACTATTCCAAGTTTCCACAGAGAGTGATTATTTTCTACAAGCTTTCATTCAGAATTTGATGAATAATTAGATCTGATCTGGGGCCTAATTAGCTTTCTTATTCTTACAAAGCATATGCTGGGACGGGTCTCCCTTGCATGTTCTCTGTATCTACAAAAAGATGTGCAACAGCATCATCTATTTTACTCTGATTTTATTCTGTGTTAGACACCCAAGACCTAACATCATTTTAAAAAAACCATTCTCACCTGTGCTAAGTTAATATGTACTGTTCGTTTCCTTGAATTAAATGAGAATTTCTAACAACTTGTCTGTGGTATCCCTGCAAGTAGGTTCCTTATGCTGCCATTACATAGCCTAATTAAAGTGTATAACAAAACTATTCCCCTCAGTTTCTCTATAAGCTAAGACTGTAGGAGAATGTAGCACACATGTTCAAATGAAAAGGTTGCATTTCACAGTTAGGGTCCCTGGAGGCCCTTTCAAGGCTTTCTTCACCCAAGGATTCAAATGGCACCCCAGTTCGGTGTGATGGAAGAGAACATGACACACACATGCTTCATAGGGGGCTACCAGTCTGGAAACTTTCAAGTCATTGCTGTGGGCAACTTTCAGCATTGTATGTTGGAGACATCTCTTTCCAGAGAAAGAGGCAAAAGTTACCTGCACAACTTGCAGTATGTCACTAGGAATTTGAGGTTTGCATAAACATCTCCACCATCAACATTTTACTTGATTATTTAAGGTAATCAGAAGCCCGAAAACTCATTTGTCTCACTGAACAAATACCGTGCAGAGTAACAGTTAAGTTCTCAAAAAATTACCTGATCTTTGTCTTGAAACTTCTCTGTTGGACCAAACTGTACTAGTCCCATATAACATAATCTTTGAAGATTTTCTACCACCGAAAAGATGTACCTCCTGCAACAGTGTTAGAAGCATTACAATTAGCACTCATGAAAACAGTAATTACAATGATACCAGAAAACATATTATGGAGCAGCCTCAAGTTTCAGGAAACTCGCTGCTTTTTTAAAAACACTGGGTTTTAGAATTTCTAAAGTGATATTTTCTTTGAATCATCAGCCTGTGGAAAACGTATGAAACCCCAAAGCCCACATTTCCTTTCCTCAAATCAGAAACACTATTATTTTAGCCAATTAATAACAAAATTTTGCTTTCAAAGAACAAAATTTGCCAGAAATACTGAATGTACCAATGAGTTAAAGAAGGTCAGAACACAGGCAGATCTGCAGACAATTCTGTATTACGAAGAGAGAATAAGTTAGAGGAAATGACTGGTAAATATGAGCTGACAGAACTTCACATATGTCCATATAAAGAAATGGGCAACAATTCTTTGAGATTTGTAGTTAAAGTTGTTTAGAGCTACCTGCTCTAAGACACTGCTTTCAGTTGCTTATAAGCTGCAGCAAAGCAAAAAAATATGACATTTTCCATGCTGTGTATCTACCTATTGTTATTTATTTATTTATTTATTTATTTGAAAGGAAAACTGTAAAATTCTGGAAGTCTCAGGAAGCTTTTGCAAGATCTAGTTTCTGAGACAGAGTTTAGGAAAAATTCAATTTTGCCCACATTTAACTTCACTAAGATCTAAGTTAAATAGGACTTGTATTTTGGCAGGAGTGTTCCGTAAGGTTCAGAAAGATCATTTGACAATCCCACAAATAATGACCCAACTTGGTAATGGTAGAAGTTTTGATGAACGGAGGGGCAAAGAGGCAATTTGATTATGTACCACACTGATTTGCACAAAGCTATCAGATGAAGTCTGCAGATTTCAGAACACTTCAGAAATCCAGTATGCTTGTTACTAAGATTTAGAAAGTAATACATTCAGAATTGCAAACCTGAGTAACCCGAGACAACTAGACCAGATTTTTCTGAAGAGAAACCACTGCCATAAGAGAGACCAGCTTGACCACAAGTTCTGTCTGGTTCTGGCAGCTGGTTCTGTCTAGCACTACTCACTTGCCAAAGACATGTTTGCAGATTTGCAAAATGTGGTAAAAGCCCCCAACCAACCAAATCCACACCTGTGGCAATGGCTTCCTGGGGGAACTAACAGCATTACTAAAACAGTAATGGAGCCTGTAATAGTGCTGCCAATTCCACGTATTCAAATCACTTCACTATAATGTTGCTTTCCTTCTCTTTCCTCAACCCAATCTCAATTTTTAAACCTTCTAGATGAGGAATGACAAACAATGGCAGACATGCCACCGAGAGCACGTGGGTAGAATCTAAATGGTACGTATGAGAGGCTGGAACTGGGATATGTGGCATCTTCCGAGAGATTTATGAAGGACAGCAACATTTAGACTCTATTAAATTCTGAATTTAGCAGCAGGAGTGTGTTTTGAACAGAAGCAACATCCTGTTGATGAGTTGTGAAGGACAGAGTCTCCCAGCTCTCAAAGACTGCCTGACAGCATGCATGAATATTGTTCATTAATTTCTTATTACCTTCTATTTGGGAGAGAAAAATACAATTTCGCACACTGTCCTTAGAAGATTGATGAACCTTGTTTTAGGTTACAAAGTTCTCTTTGACACAAACAGAAATAACAGAAAAAAACAGTCAACTGTTCCCCCCCTAGAGCCATTTCCTTTGACTCATCGCTTACCTTTTATAGAGAAGCTGTTGTCGGACTGACCTTGGAAGAAATCTGATCAGTGTGTGCTTTTTCTGTGGATCGTTTAAAAAATCCTCGAGGCCATCCACCTAAAATTATTTTATAAGTTAATCAAAATGTGAAAGATAATTATCCTTTAAAGTATCAAGCTTTTTTATCAGAACTGTCTACAGAAGTATTTTTGAGCAAATATTAACTGTTTTTGTAAAATGGTTAAACATTATTCAAGTCCAGCGAAAGAGTACTAAGATGATTAAGGGACTAGGGCTTATCTCAAATGAGGAAAGGCTGAGAGAGCTGGGACTGTTCAGCCTAGAGAAGAGAAGGCTGAGAGGAGATCTTATCAACGTGTACAAGTATCTGAAGGGAGGGTGTCAAGAGGATGGGACCAGACTCTTTTCAGTGGTGCCGAGCGACAGGACACGAGGCAACGGGCACAAACTGAAACACAGGCAATTCCATCTGAACATGAGGAAATACTTTTTCACTGTGAGGGTGACAGAGCACTGGAACAGGTTGCCCAGAGAGGTGGTGGAGTCTCCTTCTCTGGAGATATTCAAAACCCACCTGGACGCGATCCTGTGCAATGTGCTCTAGGTGACCCTGCTTGAGCAGGGGTTTGGACTAGATGATCTCCAGAGGTCCCTTCCAACCTCAACCATTCTGTGGTTCTGTGATATTCATGTTAATCAACCAGGCAGATTACAGAAAGCTCTTTGCAAAATATTACCTGAAGGATTTGCTGCATTACAGGGCTACACATTTTTTACAGTGTGACTGTAAAAGCAACTAACTTTTAAATAAAAGAAACTATCAATAACTAAAGTTTCTGCTCGCTACTGGCTAATTTTGTTAAAATAGACTAACAGAATATCTGTTACTGTTTATAGGTACAGTTGATACTATCGGATTTTAAATTGAACCAAATGTGAAACAAAGAAAAAGCACTATACCTTGTAGCTGACTTGCACTATCTGAACAAAGACGGAGAGAGGCAAGCAGAGAAGAATGTCACTAACAAGAGCCCATCCAAATCCAAACTCTCTATGAACTGGGAGAGGAGGGACATAGCGCATCCACGATGCATCATCCACATACACTAGGAACAAGAAGACTGGCTTAGACTCAGACGGGGCAAACCTAATACTTCGTTTGGACCCCGGACACAAGGAAACACATAAGTCTGAAACGAGGTCTACCTTCTAATCGATTTTACTGTGATCGTTGAAGCAGAACACCTTTGGCAGTTCATAGACTGGAAATCTGAAAATTGAAAATGACCTAAAAATAATCTAACTTACAGATTTTCAATCTTTTTTTGTAGTGGATTTTTGCAGTTTTTTCAGTGTTAGTGAGGACTCTTGAAAAGCACATTTAAGCCTACTGACAATAAGTTTGCTCTCCTTTCTTAACTTACACAGACATTTTAGAGCATGGCTGAAAACCACCACTATAATCTATTCTCATGTTCTGAAATATGAAAAGGATACTTACACTACCCCCATCAAACTTATTTTTCCCCCAAGATAATCTGTTCCAAGGCTTAACTAGCCCTTACAGTATGAAAAAATCTTTTGGATACCCAATGCCATTATTTCTTTTTCTACCCACAATAGCACAGAGAATAATCTATCAACTACTTCTAACATCCTTTTTCACCTGGAAAGACATGTATCCTCTCCCTCTTACTACATGTTCTTTTTGTATAAGAAATAGAATGTGGCAACATTTTCTGGATTAGTTTAATAGTAGTTAATGTAACTAGGGTTTCAGTGTGGATCTATCCCTACTGAAATTAAATTTCACTCTAGACTCTCTCTCCAATAATTCAAGATCATTCTGAATTCAAATCCCGCTCTCCAAATGACAAGCAAACCTCCAGCTTGTTATCACCCACAATTTGAACCTACTTTATTTCATTATCCAAGTAATTAGGAAAAATATTAATTAGGATTGGACCCAGAACAAAGCCCCTGCATGACATTCAATCTGAGAACAAGCCACTAATAATCTCTGAATACTTTTTTCCAAGCATCAAGCATTTGTCTTCCCACCTTAAAGCATTTTCACTAACATCATATTCTGTTATGGAAATATTACACTGAAGCACAGCAAAATCTGCAGTAAAGCAAGGATGTGCCACCTCTCACCTGTTTCATTAGACAATTCTACTTCAGTCTCTTGCGCAGTGATTTCAAGATTCACCACAGCTGTCATACTTTGCGTAGTCCCAACTGTTGCCTCTGGTTGGGCTTGAAGTGCTGCAGCATTCACGTCCAGCCCTTGCTTGTTGCCTTTTTTCTCACCATCACTACCTGCTTTTTGTCGTGTTCCATTTAAAGGGTGACCATAAATTAGGTACCAGAGGAACATGTGGACCATTCTTAAACGGGGCATTTTGGGAAGAAAGCCAAGAGAACGCCCAAGTCCTGGAACTGGGAGGAAAGATTAAGTATCAAACAGAAATAAAAAATGGATTAGAAAAGGTAAAATAGCTAACTCTGCAAAATTGATGTGAAGAAAACTGGAAGGAAAGGCTGGCAAATGAAGGTAAATATAAGTTACAAATGGTAGTGAAGTAGTAGTAAATGAAAATGCTCCATTTCACAGTTGTAAAGAAAAGAAAAAGTTAAAGGACATTGGATAGTGGTCCCTAGCTGAGGCTGCCTCTAATGTAAGACAGCTCTACAAAAGAGGAACGAAAACAAAAAATACATATATCTTACAAGAGCTCCACATCTGAAAGTGATTATTAATAATAGATGGGGAAGTGAAAGATGCCAGAAAAAACAAAGTTAAATGTACCTGTAACAGGGTGGTAATTTTTTAACTGTGTTATGCCCATTTTTTCATCAGTTTTCCTTGCCCGATTACTATTTTCAGCTTTACAAGAGCTGTCTTCTGTTTCTCCTGAATCAGGAATGGCCTCTTGCCCCAAGTTTTCTTCCTCAGCATGCTCCTGGGATGTTGGTGTCTGGGGAACTTTAATCCTGAATTAAAACCACACAGCATTTCGGTAGAACTAAAGCAGACACTCATGCCTTATCTAAGTTGAACAGAGATGGCATCACTGAGGCTGGCGACTAAAAGAAATGCAAATCTCCTTTTCGCAAAAGGAGGATGGCTTTGAACTTGCTTCCATGAAATTATACTGAACAGGAATATTTTGAAGAAGAGGTCCTTTTATGGGTTTATTTGGAAAGATAAGCCAAGCAATGGAATTTATCATGCACAACCCTGTTCTCAAAGACATGAAAACAGCTTGACAGAAGATTCCTTGTCCTATATTAATCTTTCTAGACATAAGGGGCAACTACAAGCTTGTGATTTTCATTTGAGAATGCACAAACAGTCCTTGAAGAAGGGATCGAAATCTCATCTTAGGGAAGTGGCCTCCTTATGAGGCTACATGATCATGTTCCTTGTTTATGCTTTGTCTCCAAACTCATGGATCTTATACTCCCTGCTGCTCAGGGGACTGCTGCTTGGACAATGATCTCAGCCTACACTTATGACTAAGGTGCTGAGTAGTAGAAGATGCAAACTGGAACCCCCTCAGATCCTCCTCCTCTTAAGAAAGTGCTCAAACTACCAGATATCAGCTCCAGCTCATCTTCCTTTGGTGAATGTTTTAAAGGAAAAGAGTGAACCAGTCTTCTCTAAAAGTCACCTAAGGCTTGCAAGTGAGCCAAAAATTGAAGTTCATATCTTTAGCAAATTAATAAGTTAATGCCTATACTGTAATTACTGGTCTCCCTATGAGGATTTGTTTATCTGCCCACACTTCACATAGGCAAAAAAATGTCTAAATATCAAAAGAAATACAGCTGAATTTTCTTCCTAATTCATCCCAGCATTCTCTTATTTCTGTCTGCAGCTACAGTGAATCCCACACTTTCTCCAAACACCACACCAAGTTTACAGGACTAACTCAGGCTACTAACCAAAGGACCAAAAATTAAGCAGCTTAGTTTGTCCCATAGATAAGCCCCATTCTCTGTGCATGGGCAAGACTCTTTAAAGAGGGCTGTTCTAGATGACTAGCTGGGCTGGTGACACCAAAAGAAGACAGCCTCTCTGAAATGCATATGGCAAAAGGAGCATGGGGAAAACTAAACCTTGAGGTTAAGGCTCAAAGTTCAAGGGATCAGAGTTCAGTTGGTCTCCTTTCATGATTCTGGGAGACATTCAGGATGTTGCTTTATCTTTGTGCTTTGGTTTCTCTATTGCTAAAGAAGAGGCTAATTTTTCTTTTGTTTACTTTATTTCCTCCATGTAATTTTGCATGTATTAGATGTAATAAACCAAGTTCCACACAAACCCTACAGACCGCTGCAACTTGCCTGTTTGCTGTGCTTGAATTGGAGATTCGGAAACGCACCTGCTCAATGGCACTTTTTACAAGGGGATCATTAGGACTCACAGAAGGATGAACAACAAACTCTACCTGTTTAGAGAAGCAGAAAACAAAAGGTAGTTATGGTGATATTGGCTCTTAATCCGCTGCATAATTTATCAGAGGTTAAGAGCCAGTTAATTAAGGGTAGCCACAATGGATGCCCTATGCATCCTGTAAAGTTTTAATAATTCACAGAATACTAATGCCTTTGGATCAAAAATCCCATCGTTTAGCTTGTACTACGAAGAAGTCGGGTCATATGGTCTCTGTACGAATGAACAGCTCATATGTTCAAGCCTCTTTTTTTTTTTTTTAATCTGAAATATTTTAGGATCAAAAATTTAAACTTGCAAGTATTAGGCTGAAAAGCACAAATGAAATCCTGTACTTCATAACAACAAACTAGTTCATTACCTCTGGAAATGTATACACACAGTTCAGATTAGTAAATTTTCATATGTGCTCTGCAGTAATTGTGCAGCAGGTAATTTTCAATAGATTGTTTCTATCCCTGCTTATGAACATATCACAGTAACGAGTTACCTGACAAGTGTCAGTTTTATAAAACAAAATTAAACTACAGACATTTTACTTCCATAAAACTTCCACCAAAGGCAAACAATGGATTTTGTTAAAAAACAAACAAACAAAAAAAAACAAATCACATGCTATAAATTTCAACCCAGAGGTTAACTAATGATTTCTCATATACCCCTAGATTTCAAAAGTGGATTAAACACAATTGTGTTGCAGCTTGAACAGTGCAGAAAGAACCATGAATTGTGTGTTTGACAAACAGTAGAACCTCTTAAAAGGAAGATTCAGAGATTTTTATCTCTAGACTATTTCTGGGTCTGGGAATTATCTAGAGCACAATAATCGAAAGTACTGATCTGGTTTTCATGTAGCTTGGTTTGGGACACATAGTTTGTGGGCAGCTCAAATGTGGGTTCTGCTACAAAAAGTGAAGTCCTCCAAATATTTCAGTAAAAAGGCCCAAAACACTTTGCTAAAGCAAAAGGACAAGAAAAGCTGTTTCTATTGCCAGAGTTGGAGCAGTCACCTTTTTACTAATGCCATCTTGAATGACTGTAGTACGATAGAGTCTGAGGAGTCCTTCTCGTGAAAGCTTCTGCACCAATCGGATGATAGACTTTTTGCAGCATTTGGTGGAGACACCTTCTTGCTTCTCTTGATCCATGACCATTTTCTGAAGCCTAGAAGAAGCAAACAGCATCTTGCACTTTAAGCCCAGCAATGCTCCAAACTGCCCAACCAGTTCTTCCCCTGTAGTAGTCTGCAGGAGCACGCTCACATCCAACTATCGCTAATGCTTGTCTTCACATACTTTTGCACGAGTGCCCCAGGCCCTATTTCTGACTCTTTCAATATTGAAAAAAAGAGTTTTGAACCTGTTGGCAGCACTGAAGGAGACAAGCAAAGACTTGAAATGTCTTCTAAGCCTGTTCTTGGACTTGGCTAGATGACCTGTGATGATGCCATGCCATAAGACCAGGCTATAGTTTCACAACACCTTACAAGTGGACTACATGACAGAAGTCTCAAAATTATCAAACCGGATGAGAATAAGGCCATGATTTCTTACTAAATTCCTTTGGAAAGCAACCCTGTGTGTATTTGTGCGCCAGGATTTCACGTGCTGACATGGAAAATGGGATGGTGCAATCAGATTTGCCACAACAGTGTCTGGTTAATCTGGAAGTTGGGACTCCAGGAGAGCACCAGAATTTTCATTTCTCCTTTAAGGAGGATCATAAAAGGCTGAAAGATGTTATAACACTCAGGGAAATATCTCTAGTCCAGACAAGACAAATCATGAGAAGACATATAACCATCCCATGTAAAATGGAAAAAAAAGTAATCTTTTGGGCCACCGCTAGACTCTGGTAGCCAATGATGACTGACTGACAGGAAGATAAGAATCTCTACAATCAGTGACAGAATAACAAAAGAATAAATTTTGAAACAAAGCAGAAATAAAACAAAACCTATGCATATGAATGCAGGGAAGTGCTGCATCCTACTACGTAACCCCAGGCACTGGCATACTGTGAGGAGAAAAAAAAAAAAGTTCTCTGATCTCTATTGATTGGGCATAGGACGTATAAAAATTAATATGTACAATCATCTGCAGAGACACTATTATTGCTTCCAAACAGCTGATTCATATATATGCATATGTATACCTGCATTACAGCCCCTCCCCCTTCCACTTGCCATCCTCTCCATCATTACAGAAGGCAAAACACTACCATGAGGCCCCTTTCAGACGATTTTCAGACAGACTCACGTGAACAAGCTTTCGATTAGCCGGAGGTTTCGGACAGCTTCCACAATGAGATTTCGACGCTTCAGCAGCCTGTATGTTTCATGAGATCGCTCCACTGCTGTTGCTCTGGATCGCTTTTCCTTCTTCTTTTGGCCACAGGTCTTTTCACGCACAGCATGGAGAAAACAAAAATTTTACACAAATTATTCAATGTCAGCAGCCTAATGTTAGCTCCTCGTACAGTAGTGCCTGAGCAATCCAGTGTTTTGATGTACTTATTTATAACATACCCTAGTCAACTGGGAATTATTATTTATCTGCCCTTCACAGGCAGGGAATCAAGGCAGAAACTAAGACTTCCACACAGGTAGATGCAGAGATTTAGGCACTGTCTGCCCATGTTCCTAGACAGTTGAACTTGAGAGAGTTTTGGCATAAAAAGCCAACTGCATTAACATAGCACCGAGTCCAACCCAACATATCCTGCCTCTCAGAAAGGCTTCTTATCTCAGGCTCAGTCCTGTGGCAGTGAGGCTAACACAGTTTAAATGTCCAAGCCCATTTGCATCCCCTGGTTTAGGGTAGGCACACCAGATGAAAGGCAGCACTTGTGTGCACAGACAAACATAAAGCTAGGACATGCATTAAGTCAACACGAGGACTATGTAGAGCGCCAAGGAACTAATCCCAGCACTGCATTTTGGATACCTACCTTCCTAACTACTGAAATATTTTCGATTTTAGGTTATAATTACACTGCACCCAAAATATGGATGTGGTTTCCTTGAGCAATTCCTATTTTAACTTTAATAGTTGCAGCACTGCTAGCAATACAGTTCAGGCAGCACAAGACTCAGTGCGGCACGTTCAAGATTTGTAGCAGAAAAAGCCAGTTTTAACAAACTACATGCATCAGAAAGAAATCTCCATGCCTACAAGAAAAATGGAATCATTACAGATTCGAACAATGAATATTCATAGAACCACACGAGTGCACAGAAATATGGAAAGATGAGAAAAATGAAATTAAAAAGAAAAATCAGTCCCACAGATGAACACAAAAACAATAGCTTGAAGACTTGCTATAGACGTACATAACTGTTAGCTCAGACAGTCAGATGAACAATAAAACATTAAGACGTGTGATCTTACCCTGGGGTCTTCAAGTCTGACCTCCTCAACCACAGCCACATCCCCATCTTCATCAGTGGAATGAGCATAGGTGGAAAGACTGGACTCCTGCTTCAGAGCTTCCAAAGTAGAATTCTCCCCTGAAAAGTTGTCTGATGGCTCATACTCTTCAAGAACACGAGGCGAAGGCAGCTTCTTCCCTACAGACTTCACAGCTGCTGGCTTTGAGCCTGGTTTAAGAGTAAAAAGCCAGAAAATGGGCCTTGTAATTGTTCTGCTCTCACAAATTCCTGCAAATGTTCAGCTCCTCTCTACGTTAAAGGCTTTCCCTTGACCACCCAGGGTAGTGCACTTGAAAGCATTCTGCTACATTTTTCACATATCCTTCTTCCCTGCTGGAAGCAGTGATTTGATCATAAATGATTGCACTCGGTCTCCAAAAGTTAAAAAAAAAAGAAAGAAAGAAAAAAAAAAAAGAGTGAATTCTGAATGTGCAGTCTTCAAATCATGCTCCTCTCCAGGCAGAAGCCTCTTCCAGAGGCAGACTCTTATATGGCCACGAGGGGCCAGATTAGCTTATCCAGGAACTGCTGTCTGAAGAAAGGGGAGTTTCTGTCTCACAGATTCTTAAGTTCTGCCAGAAACCTGACAGAAAAGGTTCTTACTCAAAGCAGAATGAGAACAAGGATTTTGTATTACTCCAAAAAAATCTGCATCAGATATGCAGATCTGTTCTCCTCTCTTCCCTGGAGTTCATTAAAGAAGTGGTAGGAACGTGCAAAGGGTTACAATAAATCATCATATCGCTTCCAAGCTCTGTCCTCAAGAGGTCGGCAGCTTTTACATAAAGAGGCTCTAAATCTCTCAAGAGAAAGATGAAGCAGTCTGCTTTGTGAGACATATTGTGTTACAATATGCTTAGATGAATGAGGTTGAGGGTCAAGTCATCCCAAACCTACTTCTCAGGTGGTTAATTACCATCTTATCTGGTCTCAGTCAAGGCATCGGTATAAGGCTACATGTATTCGTTCCACTTAAAGGTTTGTGTCAAATACACTTGCCTATGTACAGATGCAGAATAGAAAGCGCAATACCATACATTTCCAACGGAAAAAAAATACAGCTGAAGGGGGGAAAATTTTAGACCTGTTTTGAGAAAAAAAGTCTTGTCGGCTCCTGTGTTATCTCCTGCACCTAAGACATTTGCATTTCCAATGGAATAAAACAATGCATTTTAATGAGAGGCACAGCTCGCCTATCTCCTTAGTGAGGAAGAAATAAAACATGTTTCAAGAACAATAAAGTCTGTCCAAACCGTCTCTGCAGTCTTCAAGGACTTTAAAAGTTAAAGCTCTACCAAGATGGTGCTCTCTAATGGACATAACCTGAGCTGTAAGATATTCTGAAAAACAAGACCCATGACAGACACCTTGTCAGTTCCTCCTAGAACAACTAAGGGAGATAAAAAAATTTATCCAAGACTGAGGCTCCTGCCAGTAGCTTAAGCCAACATGACTGCCAGCTGCCACGATCTCCCTGTTGTGATCATTCTTAGCCACATGGTCCTGCCTTCTTCCTTGCAAGACCCTCTGCTGAATCATCTCAGCTCTTCAAGCCACCTGCAAAATTTCTGCATATCCAAGGAACAAGCAAGGTGTGTGAGCCCGTTTCATTTGCACAGGGCAAAGGGGAGAACTGACTTATGGTTAAGGAGAGGCAGATGTGTTTTCCCAGTGATTAATGATAACCAGAAGGTCACTCTGGCACACGGAGACACTGGAACACACTTCAGCCCTGAGAATCCCCAGAGATTATCACGCCTACAGTATTCCAAAACATAGCAAGGTTTGGGAAAACAAAACATCAAAAAAGCAAGGAAATACTGGAATAGATGTAAAAACAAATATAAGACCAAACCAAAACTTAACGGAAGCTAATAGCATATGAAATTTATAAAAAGATCCATCAGAAAAATGCAGGAGTCTCTCCAACTCTCTATGATCTACCTTTAGCTGGTGTTGACTGATGGGAACCACCTCGGAAACTTAATTTCAACACAGAACTTGAGTTGGCCTTCTGACCTTTTCCTTTCTTCTTGCTGTATTTTACTTCTTCTTCATTGTCAGACTCTGAGAGAAAGGTGTCTTCTTCTCCAGGAGACATATCTTCCACAGGCGGGGAATCTTCTGGCACTAGACCCAAAGTAACTGTAGCTAACTGCTCACTCCGAGCCTTCTCTCTCTCAAACTGACGGTTCAAATCGCTTTCTTCTGCAAAAATGTATGAAATATACTTTGTTGTCCTCTGCCGACCTTCATCCTCCATAAAACCCTAAAAAATAGTAGGAACATTATTTTACTACCTTACTTCTCATCCTTGCTGTCTGTCCTCCAGTGTCAGCAGTGGGAAAATTTTCCAACTGTTCTCAGCTCATATCAAAATATCATTATCTTTTTTTCTAAATGACAAAAATGTTAACCAAACTCAGTATATGAAAAACAAAAGAATATTCTGTTTGAAAAATAAATAAATTGGTATTACATGCATATTAAAACGAAATGCTCACAGTATGTGGGATATAGAAACATCTAAGCAACAACAAACCATATGTATTTAGATTGGAAGTCTTTTTTTTTTTTCCAGAAAATCTTTCTACAAAATAACTGCAACATAAAGGCTACCAGACTGAATCAGACTTGTGTGAAACTGCTGTTACCCGGTCTACTACATCAGGTGCTTTTAAGTATTTGGAAACCTGAATGCTTAGCCTATCAATGAAGGAACATTTCTTCTTCACACTTAACTTAAAGTATGTTTAAATACTCAAATGGTTTATACATTTTTTTTTTATTTACAAAACTTTTTACCAAATAACAAGATCTTATTAAAACAATGCTCTACTGAAGGAAGATGGCAATTAGTGAACCTTTGTGGAGAGGGGGTTTGTGTTAGAAAGGACAGTTAAAGTTTGTTCATCTGTAAGTCAAACTTGTTGAAATGAAAATGAAATAAATAATTAGACACCTGGAAATAAAGAGTTTAATCACCATAACCTCTGCAGAAGTATCTGATTTTTCAGAATTTACTGATACTTTCAAAAGGCAAGTAGATCCACAAATTTAGACCTACAGAGGGCCTCCTTCAGTAGAGACATCAAGGAGAATAACTAGTGTTGCAAAATAAAAGTTGTTTCATAGTCAAAGAGGAATCAAAATGGATATTTTGAGTTGAGACACACTTAGGCTCATCTCCATAAAGTACCAGCCCACAGGAAGTGCAGACCCCCTGCGTCACTTGGGTTACCTAAGTCAGTTCCTGCTGTCAGTGGGAAGTGGTTGAGGCCAGCTGAAGCAGTGTTGAGGCCTATTTCTCTGCCCTGGCTTGTTTTGGAGGATAAACCTGCTTCATAGTGCTGAGGACGATGCTACTGCAGAACACTGTGAAGCTGTGCCTAGTAGAATCCCACCAGCTGGGTTGGATCACCAGAACATTTACTCTATACAGTCAGCAGATATGAGACAATGTGCATTTTTCCCCCAATCTTAATTACTTCAGCACCCAATCACAGACAGCAAAAAAAAAAAAAAACCAATGAGAAAAACTTGTACATCTGGGTCATTGAACTATTAAATGTCAGGACATCTAACCAGAAAACAACATAGAAAGCATAAGGTAGGAGACCAGATACGCTACATTCTACCCACTAAGCTTAGTCCTCAGGCTACTTATAGTAGATTAAAATTGTGTGTATTTTAACTGAATGCTTTTTGAACACTTCTCTTGCATCCCTTTTCCTCAACTGAAGTCATAAACTTTTCTATTGCACCAAAACTCTTCCACTGTCAAGTGTCAAATCCCTTCCATTTCTGTTTTATGATGTTAGTAATGTTTTAACTTATTATCACAGTAATCACAATTGTAACTCCAGTTTTAAAAAGTGTCTGAATTATTTTATTTTGATATTACCTTGACAACTTTGTATCTCTCCAGAAGACGACAGAGCATTCGTGCTTCTAGCTTTCCCACATTCATAGCCAGTCGAATTTCTGCCTGAGAAATACCTTTGGTTCCTCTGCTTTCAACTATTTTAGAAAGGAAAACCAGAAAACATGTCAGAGAAATAATGTGATTGAACTACATATGCATACATTTGTATATACATTCACTTTACTCTGAGTATCTGTCATTAAGTTAAACTTGCCTTAAAACCAATGTAATTTGGAAACATATTCCAGAATATATGAACCTTAACGTTCACCACTAAAAAAAGGCAACTAAAGAATTTTCCCAGGCACCCACAATATACAGTCAAATACTGTCACAGAGAACCTGTTTAGGATTATTTTGCAGGAAAAAAAAAAATCTATCACACTGTATTTTAAAAAGTGGTAGATGCTAATTTAAGAGCCTTTGCTGTTTTGGTGGACCATGAGGGGCAGCCAAAAGGATGCCCTGATAGAACAAGGTTTGAAGGTGAGAGTTTCAGATTAAAGGCTGGAGGGGACTTTTTCCCTGACAGCCTTCTACTGTCAGATAACTGTTTTTCCATTATGAAAGGAAAAAGGGTAGGAAAAGAAGAGGAAACACTGTTTTCTTCTTCACCTTTTCTCATCTCCAGCACAAGGTCCTTCTGTTTCTACCCCTCCCAACTATCTTATTTTGGGGATCCTGAATAGTTGGTAAGACTACAGGGAAGGGTAACAAGTGGCAGCACTGGAAAGGAAGCCCAGGCACAAGGCAGCAGCCACCACTGTCAAACAGCGGGGGAAAAAGCCTGAAATCCTCCCCTACACACAATTATGGAAAAATAGATTCTGAGTTCTTGCTTAAACTGTGAAAAAAGCCCCAATGAAAAGCACAATAGCCCAAATTAAAAACAAAAACAAAAAAAACAGCAGCATGAACTGTGTTTAATTCCCTTTTTAAATACTTTGCAAGCTAATTTGTCTTTAAAGTATTAGTTCTTTCCTGCATATAAAGGAGCAAGATGTGAAAAGATGAACTAGTAGGGGAAATACCTCAAGCTGAAAGTTTTTAACACCTGCATGTTTTCTGAATTCCAATAACAAATTGACATTTTGAATCAAGGAAACCTTGCTAAAGATTTAGCATCATGTTCTTCTCACAGGAGATGCTGGAGAGCCTAACAACCGTGACTGAGCTCTTTTATAGCAGAGCCACAGTGTCAAGCCAAAATGGCGACGAGGGAGGCCCAGCTCTGATCGACACCGGCATGCTATACCTCAAAGATTGTGACTATCCCAACAGTTGCCCCAAAAGGTAAGGGAAAAGTATTTTCCCCTTCTTACACATAGACGACTGAGGTACAAAGTGATTAAATGACTGCCCCAACCACCTACAGGAAGCCAATAGTTCCAGTCTAATCTGAACATAAAACTCATCTTTTTGCTGAAAAAATGACACCATCCTGTACATAAACACACACACACACACACACACACACAATCTTATTGCATCACCTACTTAACTCATAAGCTTGGGTGAGCATATCCCTTTCACAAACAATATCCACAGGCTGAACAGCTTTTGTCATTATCTCCTCTTCATCATCGTCATGATAATCTTCCATTTTCTTTCGAAACTCCTTTAGCAGTTTAAGGCAACGGACCATGACATCGGTCCCTGTAAATATGAACACTAACGTTAGCAACAACCCTGAATAAAACTGGTGGGGGGAGAAACTCCAAACCATTTCATTTCTTTCAGCAGGACTAAAAAGAAGCACACTAAACAGAAGTAGTGCAAAGGGGAACAAAAGGCAACCGCTGATTTCTAGGAAAGGACTGCAACAGTTTTTCTGTATACATGAGTCTGTCAAAATACTAACTAGTAGAATTTTTGAGATGCTCCAGACCTTTATGTCTGTATCCATACTTGGAGTGCCCAATGCAAAGATCTATGAGTGGAATGGAAAACGCTGCTGTAACAAGAGAAATATCAATAGTAAAAATAAATCAGTGAAATGAGCAAATGCTGATCCACAGAGTTACATCTTCAGAACACCGATCCAACTGTGAGATCACTCATGTGGGTATAAAACCTCCTTTTATTCTACAGATTCAAAGCATTTTTGGTTTTCAATAAACACAAATCACATAATGAAAGGCAGTCATGCTTCTGAAGATAATAAACTGAATAAGCTATGCGGTTGCCACACTGTTCCTTAATGCAGGATTGCCGTTCCTCAGCAGCTGATCAAAGCAGACACTAGCTGGTGGGCCCTGTTGGGTGCCGCCCCCAGTCACCAACATTTAAAAGTCCTGGCTCCTAAGAGAACTCTCCCTTTACCTTACATCCTAGCGCCTTCTCTAACATGTATACAAACATAGAAGGAAGCACGCACAGAGCAACTAGCTATCACCTGCCTCCTGAAGAGGGTCAGACAGAACAGTCCTACCCCACCCAGGAGGCTCGGACAGCATGACGAAAATGCACAGTTATTTGCACAGTTCCAGCATCGCCAGGAGAACAAGTTTGTTTCAGCCTTTGTCTGCAGACTCCACAACACATGATATCAGCTATATTAATGAAGCTCTCTGTGCAATAATGTATGAGGAGCTAAACGTACAGATTTCTTGCTCCAAATCCTGAACTACTTTCTGCCCCTATGGAATGGCTACGTTTGTTAACACATGATGTACTATAACTATATGCAATGAAAACAGAGAAAGCTTTCTACCCCAAATCTAAGGCTGTTATATACAAAGAAAGACAACACTGCTGCTCACCAGCCACAAGACTCATAAACGTGATTCGGGTACACACCTTAACAAGTTACCACGCACTAGCTGCGCTGTAGTAACCTGCTTTGCCCTTCTGGGATCTTGCAGAAGAGGGGACAGATGACTTTGGGATAGCTGTAGTGACCCTCCTCGCTGATACAAGAATGAGTCGGTATCATCAGTGCCATTCAGCAGCTGCTGAACAACTTAAAGACCAGTGTTTAAGGTAAACTAATACGAGGCTACTCTACAACGCCAGCTTGTAAAGTGCAGTAATTCAGCAGCTACTGCAGAAGCAGCCTGCATCACCCTGCAGCAGCGGATGTGAACCTCTAGAGCCATCTCTGTTCCTCTGGCAGAGTTCTCCTCCGTGATAAATACCAGGCAAAAGGCTTTAGTTACGAATCTTTTTCATTGAGGTTTCAGTTAATGAATTTTACCTTATGTTTGTATATGATCAGTTACTGAAGCTTAGCTGACATGAAGTTAATCCACAGCAACTTAATCATGTGACTAAACTCCAGGCCAGATGCTCCTATTATTTTTTCCCCAGTTTGAATCCTTTTGCTGCCAGATACTGTTTAGAGCAGTAATAAAGCTCTGACATTCTGGCAGGAGCTGTAGGCACTGTTACAAGGTCCTCTGTGTTTCTACAGCCCATTAGTTTTCACTTCAAGCAGTATTTGAAAAAGCATGTCTTTTTACTATAGCTCCTTCTGCCCAATAATGTGCTTCCCACGGCAGACGCTCTGGCTTCATCCTCAGTGGGTCCCATATATTTCTATCTGCTTTCCTATATAATTCCAGAGATTAAAGAATCTTGCACTCCGATGAAACTCAGCCATTATTAATTCATCCTAGTTCAATACCTAGAGTTTTTAAGGCATTTGGTGGATTTTCAGCTTTTGCATCCATAAGTTAAGATGGAATCATCACTCAAGTTAAAGATTCATTAGTTCGTATTTTTATGGCAAAATTTTAAGCAGTAAATGCAGCTGCGATTGTGCCAACATATAAAGTCTAGTGCCTTGTGTGTTGCCACGAAGCTTAAAAATAGATTTCTTGTATTTCCTTGTCTTCTAAGTAGATACTTAAATTGGAAGCTAGATTTGTTTTTGTTACCGATTATAAACCCTATTTTTTTACAATATGGTCTAGCCTTCTGGGTTTTATCTGCAAATGTCTTGAGCTCATTAGAGCAGCTCTGACACTGACTTCAGTGAGAGGAAGTATAAACAAACATAACCTGGTATAATAGTACTAGGACAACGGACCAGAATATCTAGATTTTTGTCAATGACAATGATAAATAGCGTCTAAGTGGCTAAAGATATCCTTGTACGACAAGCTGCTGTATGTTGAGACATTTGCCTAAACCAGAAATACATTAACTATGCACAATACATATTTTATAACAGTTTGATGACAATTTTATCATATCCTGATCCATTCTGGAATATCTTTGAGGACCTGCAATGCCTTCTTGAAGCTGAACTTCTTAACTGAATTTTGCTCTGTACATCACCCTCTAGATGCTCGATGTTGTAGCTACTTTAGGCCATTGCTTTCTTTGTTCACAATACAATTTCCCTGCTCAGACATTTCCTTTGCCCATACTTAAGAGAAGTAATTTGAAGTAATTGTCTTATCAAGAGCCTTAATCTATGCTCCCTGTAATGACATTCACTTTCTTCTTTTCAAAATTCCCACGTTTTGACTCTTTCACTTCTTCCTTTATGATGCAAATAATCTTCCTTTATGATCATTTTACTGCTGAGAACTATCTCATTTGTGATGAGAAATAATATATTTTTTGCACAAACAGTTCACTGCATTTCTGAAAAACACCCTGTTCATCTTTTAGAACTATTTTCTTTTTTTACGCTGACAAATCTGCCAGTTCAGGATTTTCTGAGATTAAATAAAATTTGACTTAGATTTCTTTCAGCAATTTTATTAACTCCTTTGCTGATACTGTCCTCCTCATACTTTCTATAATTGCTTCCTGCATTTTTCCACACAAATTTCATCTGCGTCTTCTTCGAAAAGCAGTTGCTTTTGTTTGTTCCCTATCTTCAATGCAGATCTACTCTTCTTTGTCTTTCCATTACATGTCTCTAAATTCTCAACAGTTTCTGTAAACCTATAACTTTGAATGCAAAAGTAGTTATGCATAGACATTGTCCTTCCATGACGAATCTAAATCCTAAAGCATTTGAACCTTGTTTAAGGGCCTGAGCCCAGGCAGCCAAACCTCCAAGAAGGGGGATGCTCCCATGGCCCATACTCCTTCCTCACTGCAGTTTCAAACTGCTAACAGCTGTAACCAGATTCTATTGCCTGTTGGTTATTTGATTACTTAAGGTCATAGTTAATGTCTCCCCCTCCAGCTCAGCGAAGAACTTCTTGTCTCCCTCAGGAGACTATGGCTTTTTTGAATAGCAGTTCTTGGCTATTTTGGCTACTTTAAAGAATTCAGAGGTATCAGTTGTGGCTTTTGTCGCTACAGCCATTATGCTAATGTTGCCAAAGCTTACTTTCATAGTCTGACATGGAAATTTCCAGAGAAACTCTGTTTTCTGATGACTTTCAGCGCAAGTCAATTACTGCTAAAATGGCCTATCTCTTTAGCTTGGTATTTACTGATGGTGGCCTTCTTTTATTTATATAACCTTTTGTAAGAATAGTTTTTTGATTTAACCTTCAACTTCCCACCTGAAAGGTCAGCAGACTGCTCCTTGTCCCTAATCTCTGAATTGGCTTCAGCAGTCTTACCAGGACTCACAATCTACTGAAACAGCTTCCATTAAAATACAACAAACCTGCCTGCATCCAACACGCGTAAAGTACTACTTTCTCCAAAACCTGGAACACCTACTTAATTCAAGTGGGCTGCAGTGTTATAGGTTTATTAATACATTTCTCTAAATAACTGCAAAGACAGGCTTTCACTTAAGCATGTTATAATTCAAGATTTGAAGTTTATAAATTAAATGGAATAAACAGAATTACACAAAAAGCAGGAATGTGGTTCTAGTTACCTTTCTTTGTCTTGTAGGGTCCTCCATCAGGGTGTATATCTTGCAATGGGATAGATATTACCTTGGCTAGGCCAGCATTCATCATATATTGATATAGCCGTTTGAAAGTTCTTTCACAAAGACCCTAATGCAAAGAGCAATGACAAAAGTCACTACTGTAGCCCAAAACACTGTATTTCAGGAAATCCATAGACTTATACTTTGATCCTCACAAAGAAGCAAACATAAACATCACAGGACCGAGGGGCTCTCTAACTCCATGATCTTTTTCTACAACCAGCCTCTATTCTTTATGTGATTAATATCAGAGACATTCATACTGCCAGTTTTTAAATACAGTATTTTGGGATAGTGTGTCAAAAGAAGGATCTTAAAAACCTGCTAGTGCAGATACCAGGCAGAGGTAGAGGTGCTTCTGCAGGCTGTAATGTCTGAGACTTCCTAGCTCTGCCCTCCAAGGAAGCAACAGCAATCAAATACAAGAACAGCACAAGGATATTGTTGCCTGGATATGGAGAAAAAAAAAAAAATCTGGTTCTGTGACAGACCTTTTTCTGAAGCTGTGAACAGAATAGAAAGCCTTCCTTATAACAGGCAGGGAGAGTAACTTGATCTAGAGCAACAGACCAGTCTCCCAAGAGAGGTGTTTTTTTTTTTTTTTTTTTTTTAAGATTCAGTAAGCTAGCAGGTTCTTAAGATCTTTCTTTTGATACCCTACCCCAAAGTATGGTGTAAGGTTAGAAACAGGCAGTAAGAATGACTGACTTTGATAGTAGTCATCTAGATTACATAAAAATATGAGCGAGAATTTGAAAAAGAATCATGAGTCTTACCAATTCTTCCCTCAAGTTTCCTAATGTTTCCATCTGGTTTGAACGAGTGCTTAGCATACTTGAGAGCTTCTCCATCAGAATATCATATTTACTCCTCCTAACCAAGAAAATAAAATTATTTGACACATAAGCATGGGTATAACTTTAAAAGCATGAGGTGTATACCATCACAAAATATTAGTCACTAGAGGATGTAACCTGAGAAGTGGTATTAAATTGTTTCAGGAATTACACTTATTTTTTCTTGCTGTGAATAGGCTTCAAACATGATCTAAGAATGAGTTCAATAGAAGATGGGAGAATTTGTCACTAAGAGAACCAGACTGAGGGAACAGTGACAAGGCCCATGCAGTTACTTCATTGGCAAGCCAGGGTAGCACAGGTTCTAATCATGTACATGAAAAGAAAACAAAATGTATTAGAAATGTGTTTGAAGTAAGAACACTCAAAAGTAACAGAACGATTAAAGCTACAATGAAAAGAGTAAGGCTTATGTAGCCAGGTGACAGGCACTGCGATACCCTATTATTTACAGCTAAAAGCAAGGGAAGTTTTTATTGTCCAGCATCTGGAAGAGGAGTTAATACAGAAAACAAAGTCAATACCAGGGAATTTGATGGTTCTGTGACATGAGGGCAGCCTTTCATCATACTAAAAGGTCACAGTCTACGCTGAAGATATTTTAAACATCTGAGTGGCACATACCTATCAACATGAAAGCGAGTCAGAAGCAAAAGAATGGAGTGTTGCTGTGCTCCACTTGGTAGTCTTATGACATGGGACTGCATTGTTATGAGACCATTTCTGTCCAGTACTCTTCTGTGATAATGAATTTTTCCAGCATCCACTCTAAAGGAAAGATGGCAAGATATCTATAGTAACAGGAGATTTTGCAAAAATATTCTAATTTCCTGGTATTCCAACACACCCTTTATCTAAATTATCTACGGTCTTAGTGACACATGTTCTTTTAACTTTCAAAGTGACATTCTCAAAATTAGGAAGTGCCACAATTGAGATAGCCTGTGAACTTTATTCACTCTATTACTTTCATTAATTTCCTGCTCATTGAACAAGACAAATGCCTTTATATAGAGAGAGTAAATTCATTCTTGAATTTAGCTTCGTTTCAGAATGGAGGATGAGAATTACACAACAATAAACAGTCTTCTAGGTAAGAGAGTTGGACACAGCCTTGTAAACTTGAAGCTATTCTTTCTTTCAAAATAAGTTTTTATACAATGATAAACAAGTCATTTAAAAACAAGCTTTTCAGAGCAGCTATTAAGTAGGAACTCTATTTTTAGGCACATAATTTAAGGCGTTACGACCTAGATTTCTGCCATAGCAACAGTAGGGAAATCATTTACCTCTGTACATACAATATTGATAAGACTGCAAATAGAATATAGAACCCAATATAATGCTCTGGAAAATACTAGAGAAAGACATTTTTACAGCTTTCCTCTGAACTATGTTCTGGAAAACAAGCTTTAGTATACAGTGTATGAAAAAATTTATTCCTTTTATAACACAGGAGATTTGGCGGTGATTTTAATCACTGCTTATGGATAATCAATGCACAGAAGTGAGTGCCTCTCAATTTCTGATTTTCCCATAGCATTAAGGAAGTGCCTATTTCTACAGAGAATTTACTGTATGATCTGGGTATTTTGCCTCTTGTCCTTTGAAACAGAAAACACAGGACACTGGCTGTGATGACCTGGGCATCACTTGCATAATAAATTGCCTCCGATTCAAGCAACATTGAGCACAAGTAGTAGCTTAATTCCTTCTATTCTCTGCATTGTATTCAGTTGTCTGAGCACTGAAATCCTTTAAAGCCTCTAGCCTTCTGTAATGCACTTGGACTTAGAATCACAGAATTATGTTGGTTAAAATAGATCTTTGGGGGTCTCTAGTCCAATCCCCTGCTCAAAGCAGGTCCAGGTAGAGCAAGATCAGGGTCTTGTTTAGCTGAGGTCTGAATATCCCCAAGGATGGAAATGTCACAACCTCTCTGGGTCCCTGTTCCAATATTTGACCACCCTCCTGGGGGAAAAAAAAATCACTATATCTATTTAAGAGTTTCTTGTGTTCCAATTTCTATCTGTTGTCTCTCATTCTGTCCCTACGCACCTCCAAGAAAAGTCTGGCTCTGTCCCCTCCACACCCTCCCATTAGGTAGTTGGATACAAGACCTCCTCTTAGCCTTCCCTTCTTAAGCTGAATGAACAATTGCATGGTACTCAGAAAGTCAGGCAGGACCAGTAACTTTTTATCTTAAGTTCTATGAAAAAAACAAAACAGAAGGCTGTTCTTAACAAATTGGCTTTAGAAAAATAAGTAAACAAGACCCTGCAAGTCTTAACAATTTTGTTTTCAGTAAAGTGTTCTGGTAGCAGATAATAAACCCCAAATCAAACGTGCAAAAATGAGAACAACTTGTGTTGAATAACTGCCGATTTGGCAAGCATTTTGCACGTGTACTGAACGTCCAGCAAAGGGCCACTAAGATGATTGAGGGATGAGACCACTGGCATACAAGAAGAAGCTGAGAGGCAGATTGTTTTGCATGGAGAAGAGAAGGCTCAGAGGGGATCTTATCAACAGGAATAAACATCCGATGAGAGGGGGTAAAGAAGACAGAGCCAGACTCTTCTCCGTGATATCTAGTGAAAGGAAGAGAGGTGATGCACACAAATTGAGATACAGGATATTCCATTTTTTTTAAAGAGAACTTTTTTACTGCAAAGGTGGGTGAACACGAGAAGAAGCTGTCCAGAGTGGTTCTGGAGTCTCCATCCTTGGAGATACTCAAAATGCAACTGGACAAGGTCCTGAGCTACCTGCTCTAGTTGACCCTGCTTTGAGCAGGAAGGTTGGACTAGACAATCTCCAAAGGTCCCTTCCAACCTCTATGATTCTATGAATATAGCAGGGATCCTGTAGAAAATAAAAGTGATTGTGTTATTAAATAATATATAAAAATACACAGGTAAAGAGGGAAAAAATATAGTTGCATGGGTGACATTTGTTCTGACATTTTCTAGCTTCTGCAGTTTTCTTGTTGCTTGCTTTTTATATATGTATTTCTATTCTCATATTCTAACCCTATATTTGAAAAATAAAGAGGGAAAGAGCAAGTGAAATAAGCAGTCTAGCATTTTTTATTAGTAGGATAAGAACTTGTACATGAACAGAAAAGCCTTTTACCACTTCAGTGAACAACAGTAGCAACCAGTTATCCTCTTGGAACCAGTGCTGAGAGGCAGCTAATACCCAATTTCAAGAGACTAGTTGATATACATGAATGCTGGGACTTGGAGATCTTGGATTAAACTCCTATTCTGAAGAACACTCGTGATTAGTCTTCTGTTTTTAACTTCCTCCATTCTTTCGCTCTTTTGTTTTCCAGACAAGCTATTTTCTCCTCTGTCTCCACATAATCTGGATTCTAGTAAGAGGAAAATATTACTGGTTTGCTCTCAGTTCTTATGCTACATATACTCCACAGCTCATGACTGACAGGAGAACAACTGTAGTGTGTTATCTGGTCTAGGTTCTTCTTCAGAATCTTCAGAAGTTATGTCCTAATTGCAATTTTCAGATTTGTTTAATCCAGTTAAACAGAGAGATATGCCTCTGATCTTAATCTGTGGTCTCCACACAAAACCACAGTCTAATGATATGGTTTGATGAGACAACTAAACCAATATTGTCCCTCCAGGCCCTCCTTCCTCCTCCTCTCTTTCTAGCTCCTGGCTACACCACAATCACTGTCCCCCTTGTGTCAGCTCCGATATTCATCTCACTCCTTGGTGAGCTGACTCAGGCCACTGAACTGGCAGAAAAACATCCACAAAAAGTTTTTTTTTTTCCTGTCAACTTATTTAGCTAAGACACCTTCCAATGGTGCCCGTTTGGGTAGAGAGAGGAAGTGCAGAGGTGCAGTTGGTTTGGGGCTGGAATAGGCATGCCAGGGCCAGTGCAGGGGCCCAGAAGAACTTGGCTGCGAGAGCTTCTTAGTGGTTCTGGAGGCTGAGCTCCTTGGCCAGAGGAGCCGGGCCACAGTCAACAATAATGCCAGTGTAGTTTAAAAGCCACATATATTTCATCCCCAGAAGCAGGGAATCCTTAACAGCAAAGCCGACGCACTGCAGCGCTGCCATACAAAACCAAAAGTTCCCTAAGAGGTTGTGTCATGCTCCTCCACAACAAAACTCAATGTCTGGTTTGGGAGCTGGTAACCCAGGCTCCCATTCAAGCGATGCAGGGAAACGTGTCCCACAGGGCAACCGTTAGCCAGAATACCTTTGGCTTGCAACCAAACAGAGGGGACAAAAGCTAGGCATCTCTTCACGACTTGGGCAGGATAACTTGCTTACTCAGCAGTTTAAAAAAGGAAACGAAAATCCCCTTTCAGCCAAAATTTAAAGAAAGTGATTTAGAGAGGAGAACTTCCCCAAATTAGAAACCTGTGTATTGACCTGATAGACCACCCGTGGTTTCGTGAGAAAGTATCAGGGAATTTTAGGACCTCAAGGAAGAGACCAACACCTCTAGTGACATAGGCTCCAAGAACCAAAGTGCTCCTGTCAGTAAGGATGAGACACTCCTGATACAGATATGAGTTTCACTCAATACACGGGAATTCTTAACTGGACAGAACTTTATAGGTAACCAATGGAATGTATTAGCGTCAATTTAGTTTACATAATAAAACCTGAACTTACTTGAAAGCTCCGCTGTGAAGGTCCCTCTGAAGCTCTCCTTGCCACCTAGCACGACCTAAACGCTCCAGTATGCAGTAGGAGAAGTCAGGGAGTTTTAAGTCAGGATCACCCTCCCAGCCTATTAAAGCTCTGTAACGCTGGTCTTGGGAAGCAACGATGACTAGTTTCTCTCCCCATCTATGAAACAGAATGAAAAGTAAGAAAATAAATTTAAACCCATAAACGCAGGGATATTAACTTCTTCCTCCCCCCACCCAAGGCCATTCTTGATTTAATCGGCACAAACTGAGCTAAAGATCAGAAGTATTCTCTTTCAGTGACTACCCACAGTATCCACTAATGCCCAAAATGTTTAACTGCAACCTAGGCAAATACATTACTAATGCTGAACTAGAACATCAAGACATTATTTGTTAAATTGCCTACTCACCTCCAACTAAAATTTTCCTGATTTCTTCCCGTTTTCAACCACATCTTAATGAAGTCTCAATAAAGAGCAAACATCAGTTGCTACTAAGGATAAAAGGTTTACTACTTGTATTATGAAAGCTGCTCTGATTTCTCATTCCATTTATCTCCATCAGCACAACACTTTGCTTTAAAGCATTGAGCAGACCGAGTAAAAAATAAATAAATAAGCTGCTTTGTGACACAAAACTGAAAGCAAAGGAATACATTTAGCTACTGCATAAAATTCAGCCTACAAACTCCCCAAATACTGTAACAGTGACACGTTTGTAGCAAATGTTGATAGGTTCCTAAGCAGCTTGTTTAATAGTATTTTACTCCAAACAAGCTTCAACGTAATTTGAGAAATGCTGAAATTTAAAAATCTACAGTTAGAGTTTTCAGTTGTTAAAATGAAAAATAGCCACAGAGATGCTAAGCCAGACTAAGTATTTGCTTCAGTCCATGCAGTTGGTTTAATGCAGACACAGACTATTTAAATAACTAGCAGTTCAAGTTCATAACGATTTTCCAAAACTGGCATCTTCACCAACTGAATTAATGTATTCAGAGACCATCAATCATCTTTCAGATCCCTGCAGTTATTTCTTTGTCAAACATCAGGCGTGTCTACTCCCAGCAACAGAGGTGTATGAATGTTTAACTGCCTTAACCTGTTTACTTTTTGTTTTTCTGCCAATATGTAATTTTTTTTACTGAAAAACTTCTCCCTTCTGAAGCGAACATCCAATAGTTCATGTAACTGTGAAATGTGACCGCAGTTACATTTTAGCAGCATTATAACAATGAGAAACATTCAGTCTCTGCACTCCTCTGACAAAATATTAGAGGCGAATAGATTACATCTTGAGGGAAAGCACTAGGGCAGCACAGATAGAGAAAGAAAAATTATCTAATGTGACAGTTAGGAAGAAAGTAGCCAGAAAAAGTTCACAGTAATTTAAAAGCTGACTGAAGGATGACTCTAAGACAGTTATTTAAAAAGAGTGAAAGGACTGAATTTTTAAAATTTAATTGAAAGTCATTAAATGCCTATCAAAATTTTACTCACTTTTCAACAGCTTCTGTGTAAGTATAGCAAGGCTGCAAATCCTTCGTTCTTATTTGATCAGTAATATTTATTCTCTCTTTAAAATACTGGCAGGAACCTTGTATGCCATCTTTATTATCCAAAATCATGTGGACTGGATAAATATCATCTAAAGGAACAGGATCTCTTTTTGTTTCCAGTATTCCTGTTTCGAGGTCTATTTCTTCATATCTGAAATAAGAACAGAGCCAATATTTAACCAAGCAACAGGAATTTAGTGCCACCATCAAGTACCTTGGAAAAAATGAAATTAAAATCTTTCGAAACCTCAAAATTGGTGAGCCATGAACTTAGAGTTACACCCTTCAAATAAGACCGGACCTTATCAGCATGCAGAGCATACAAGGTGGGGAGGAAGCAGAAAGTACATTACTTGCTCTTCTAAACTTCAAGAATATTGAAGTGGTTGGAGCAAAAGAAATATATATAAAAAATAGTTTATAGGAAAGGAAAACAAGAGGCACATTTGTCCTGGCAAATTTGGACAGATACGTTCCGCTTGCACCTGAGTGGCTAAAGGTCTCCGGCAAATGAACAGTGTTTGGAACAGAAACCTAGCCAGGACTCTCACCCAGGTCTCCCAAGTGACAGACTAGAAAACTGCCCTCAGTCTCGCCTCCTCTCACCCAGGGAACCCCGAAGAGCTCCACCGGAGGAGCTGTCGCAGACGCCCCGGGCGGCCTCCGGGGAGGCTGCAGGCCGCGCTTGGACTATCGCGGGTCCGTTGTGCACTACCTCCCCCCCGCCCCCAGGTCGGTGGCCGGGCCTGGCCGGGGCGGGGGCGGCCGCCGGGCCCGGGACGCGGCCGCGGCCCTCACCGGTCGTGCAGGCGGAGCGGCGGGCGCGCCCGCGGCAGCAGGTAGAAGCTGACGGCGGGCTGGGCGCTGAGCGCGGCCCACAGGAGCTGCCGCGTGGCGGCCTCCAGGGGCAGCGGGAAGGGCGGCGCGCGGGCGCCCAGGCGGTGCCACAGCGCGCCCGGCGTGATGCCGTCCAGGCCCTCCAGGGCCACCTCGTCCAGCAGCGCCCACAGAGCCTCCATCCCGGCCGCCGCTTCCGGGCAGGGGCCGGGCGCGCCGGAAGTGACGCTTCACCTGCGACAGTAACCAAGGAAACGCACAAACAGGGCGGCAGCGACCGAGGGGCCCGGGCCGGGCGGGGGGTTTCGGTGGCGCGGCCCGGCCTAGCCTGGCCTGGCCTGTTTTCCTCTCCCCTCCTCTCCCCTCCTCTCCTCTCGCCGCGGTCCCCCGCCGAGCCGCTGTGGGGGCCTCCGCCCGGCGGGGCCCGCGGCGAGGGCTCCTGCGGGAGTTTCTCCAGAGTCCGGTAACTGCCGAGGGAGCGGCGGGACTCGAGTCCGAGCCCGCGGCCGTGCGGGGATTCGGCCCCGCCGCTGCGCTAGCTCGGTGGGGGAACAAGAAGAAGAAGAAAAAGAGAGGGGGGGATATTTTCGTAGAGATGCTGTGCAACTGGTAGTAGAAGGGTGTTTTGTTTGTTTGTTTTTTGCTACGGAACTAAATGAAATGTTTTGGGACAAGTTTAAACTCCACAGTTTATAAGATGGGACCTAGTTAACCGCAACTTTCAGCAACTTTCAGCAACAGCTCGAGAATACGTGGTGGGAATTGCTGGGAAGAGCACACGTCTCCTGAAAGGCAAGCACTCTTTTAACTAAATGCTTTGGTCGTATGTGAGCTCTACATTTGACTGACCACGCGGGCAGTAGTAGTTCAGGAAAATCATCCTGTAGTTGGGCTTTAGACACAGCCTGTAATTTGAAATTGTGTTCTCCAGAAGTATGTTAATGCTTTAGCACCTAACTGACCCTTTCAAGTTGTGCCCCAGAACTAAATTTCTTGTTAGTTCTTGGATTATAAATTCCTCATAGCATATGCCTTCCTCTTCTATCATTTTGAGATTATTATTGCATTGTGAAGGGTTCTGAAAAATAAGTAACGCTTCCTCAATTCTTCAAGAAAACTGTTCATTACGCTGTTTTACACTCTGTTGAAGGAGTTGCTCTTATCAGTTTTATAGCATTCTTCCTTATTTGGGTGGAAACACACTAATATTCTTTAGTAAATTGTTTTTGTACTTAAGTGTACCAGTTATATTCTCTTATTTCAGCTTTATATTAAGGACATGGTGACTGATTTTGATGAAAAACATGATGAGTATTTAATATTCCTCCAGCAGAGAAACCGGTAAGATACAGAACTGCTATCAGTGAGTGTATAATATCTGTTGTATACTATGCAATATAGTGTCTAATATCAGCTGTTGTGAATTATTAGTTTAAAAACTTGGTTGTGATGCAAGGTCTAGTTTGATTTGTCTTAAAACATTCAGGTGGTTTTTTTTTAACTTTCTTGTATTTGCTAAAGTACAAAACAAAGTTTTTATTTTTAAAGACCACAGTATTTCTTCAGTGTACCTTAAAAAAATTACACAAAATTACTTACTCCCATTACTTACTCAGAAGGCTTTTGTTTATAGAGCATGAGGTTTTGGGGTCAGAAATAACTGGCACCTCACAGTGCATGAGAATATTGTTATGAGGCAAGGTTTTCATGCTTTCAAAAATACAGAAAATTGCATCCAAAAGCTGTAAAATTTCTAAAGCCAAGTTCTACTAAGATTGGAGATAACAACATCTAGGTTGCTCAAATCTTTGAGTCAACTTTTACTGACTTCTGTATATGTTTGTATCAACTTTCCTGCTTGAGGAAACGGGAACCTTTGTATCTTAGGTAAGGTCTCATAGATTATTTCAGAAAGGTCTACAGAACTTCCTCTCTGCATTCCCTCCTGTACCACAAGCCATAACATTTTCTGTCAAATCCTGCAACAAACTTAATGATTTTGGTCAAAAGCCCCCAAATACTACAACAGCCACGGTTGTATTAAAAGAGCAGACAATTTTTGTGAACTTTCAGAAGAGTGGTGGGGGAGAACCAAGAAGCGAGAAGGTGCAGGCAGAAATCATTACCCATGTGACCCCAACCTCTTGGGCTGCCTGTCACCTCTCTGAAGAAATTAGGACAGACTGAATGTCACCTGTGGTGAAAACAAGGGAAGCTGAGACTTGGAATGGGGAGAGTAGGTATTGGGCTGAAGCTGAGCCTGGAAAAGAAGGAGGAAAGGTGTTTACTTAAGTGTTTGACTGTGTTTCCCAGTACTCAAATCAGTGATTGGAAGCTGGTGTTAATTGGCAGTAAATTTAAATTGAGTAAAAAAAAAAAAAAACAAACAGTCAGGACTGGTTTGCCTGTGACAGTAACTGGTGAAAAATGCAGCTGGACCTGGCATGGTCTGGAACTGGAGTAATTGGAATGTATTTGAGACTCCAGAAGAAGCCTTGATGATTCTGGTATTGGCAATTTGGGAGTTTGTGGTGTGGTGTTGCAGTGCAAGTGGTGCACCCGTTATGTATGGGGGAGAGGGGCAGGTGCGAACAAGGTGGGAAGCGGAGAGCCGGGGGGGGCCCGAGGGAGCTCTTGTGGAGTGGGAAGGTGATGGGGAAGAGAGGGGACAGTGCCTGCTTTGAGCTCCTGCCCTGGTGGCCTGGAGGTTTGGCTGCCTTCATGTGCAGGATCCGAGAGCAGCAGCCTGGGGGCTGCGGCGGCTGTCGCAGCCCGGGAGCGGGTGCTGCTGTGCCGGGGCTCACCATGTGCTCCCAGTAATGCTCCAGAGAGACCAGGCAGCTTAACAGAGCTGGAGAGCCGAGCCGGTGGGCTTTGTTGGAGTAATGGGCTGCTAGCAGGGATGTTAAGGAGTGCACGGCACGAAAGGGAGGCTCTGGTCAAAAGCGAGCAGCTGGTAGTGCTTAACTATCCAAATTGAAGCCTGTGCACCAAGTCGGCCCGGAGGCTGCGGAAGTAGTGGGTGAGCTTAAAGTGACTGCTCCAAGTGGGATCCCAACACCTGGAGTGGGAAAACTGAGGACTCTTGTGAACCAGAAACTCCCTCCATGCAGCACCAGTTACACTAACTAAGCAGACCTGCAAAGATGGTGAGCGCTGCTCCGCAGAGTGTGAGCACTCGGTGGCCCTTTTCTCAGAGGGAAATTAAAGAAACGCGGAACTCTTGGAGTCCCCGAGCAAGCAGGATGCAGCTTTTGTCCTAGGAGAGCAGAGCTCCGGGGAGCTTGGGGCCTGGGCCACTTGTGAGCACTGGTCAGTGCGGCAGAGAAGGGTTTTCAGATAGCTGATGGAAGGATCTGTTAAGCAGTGGACCGACCCTATCGATCCCGCAAATGAGGTACCTTCATGGAGGGACAGAATGTGGAATTTGTAAATATTCAGACTGCTACACTACTGGGTTTGTGTTTTGTAAGGACAACGCTTGAACTTTGTAATAAGCAGTCAGTTTATGAGGATGATAACCCTGATAATCTAATTCACGGAAGCAAAGATGAAGTTTGTGATTAAAAAAAAATTTTATATATATATATAAATATTATATATATATATATGTGTGTGTGTTAGAACTGTGGTGACCCTCTTGGTTATGTGTTTTTCAGGAACACAGTGTGATGTTTGTAGTAAGTATGTGTTAAGACTGTTACAGTGTTAACAGAGCTAATATAGTCTGGTTGTCAGGGGTGTGGGGTTGAACTATAATATTGAGATTACATGTTGAGATTGAATCAATGTTAACCCTGATAATCTGGTCCACTGGGGCTAGGGATGGAATTTGTAATAGATAAAAGTTCAGGCTCTGCTAATGTTAACCAGTGAAACCTCATTCCCTGTAACAATGTGATACAGGAGGAGAAGTGGCTCTTCCCTATCAGGAAGCTAGTTTTTATTTTTTAGCATTTGCAAATGTTTGAGTTGCGAGATAATTTTGAATAAGAATGATAAATGGCCAAGGACTACTAATATGAGTTAGGAGAATTCAATTAATATTTTCCTGGTTAGGACAGTGTGTTAGGCCTTGGGTAAAGACTGTTGTTGCAGGAACTTCAGCCTTGTTTTTTCTGAGAGAGAACCTGAAAAAGCCTGTTCTCTCAGCTGATTCCTCTAGCTAAACATCTTCATGGGCAGATCTGGCCTTGTAATGTTCAGTGACTGACAATAGCAAAGCAGTTCACAGAAGGAAAATAATTACAGCTTATAATGAATGGTAACAGAAGAAAACATGTTCCTGGCCCACATAAGATGTTATGATAATGACTGTGGATTTATCCGAAAGGGTAGTAAGAATCTTTTGTGGAAACTGCCTGTCCTTCCTCTGCGCTAAAGTTGATGAATTGTACAATTCTGTTGCTTCCTCCTCTGCTAGAGTAGTGTTAATCAGAAAGTTTAGAGATGAAATTCCAATCCCATGTGTCTTCTGCAGATTTTTCTGACCTTTTTACCTCTTTTCTTTTAAGCTGGAGTTGTATGTTACAGTCTTGTAGTTACTTATCTATTTCACCAAAAATAAAAACAAGAAAAAAATCCAGCCACAGCCCCTGGAACAAGCCAGTTTTAGAGCATTCACTAAATCTTAGGTATTGCTGACTTCCTCATTGCAGTGTCTACTTTATAACACAGAATTAAGAATTGAATTATTTTAAGAATTGGTAGTTTGAAATATAGTGCCTTTCCAGTGCCAAAAAGTTGTTGGAAAAACTGAAAACTGCTCAGTAGCAGTGTCAGTTTGTGCACAGTTAAAAATATCTGTAACTTGTGTTATGTTCATGGTTTTTATGGGTTTCTATCACAATAGCTTAATATTGGTTGATCTCTTCTGCGCTGTTCAAAAAAAAATCCTTGTTCATTTTATTTTTTACCAGACTTTTCTATTATTTCTAACACTACTATTGATTGGGAGTTTTTCCCCGTAAGTTTCAAAACACAAATAGCAATATTTTTATTTTACACTTTATTCTTGAGAGAAGCTCAACCATTTTTAAGCTTTTTTTATTATTATTATTTATTTTAAACAAAACTCTCAGCAGTTCCCAGGCAGAACATTTGTGTACTAAATTTCAAGTGGGAAAAAGTAATGTGAAATTAGAAGCAGCACAGAAACAGTCTTTATAGACGGGAAAGGCTTGGTCAAATTTAAATACTGACATTGTGTGACACGTTAAAAAAGCTCTAAAATGAGGAACAGGTCCTGGAAGAACAGGTCCTGGAAGCTATATTCTGAACCACTTTATTCAAACTATGAACATATTTTTCTGCTTTTTGACACTGTGCTTGTGTAATAATTGCTGATATGACCACCTGTATAAAGAATGCATATGGATGAGTTGTTATCCTTTCTGTGCTAGGATACTGAGACAATTAAAGAGAAAAGACCCTATACAAATCAAACTGGAGCAGTTAGAACAAGGATTTTGTCTGTATATGAATGGAGCTAATTCAGAGCTGAGAAATTATCCCAAAAAATTCAACTCACAAGGCTACCTTAGAACTGAAGCGAGGACTGCCAGGACAAATGGTGAGTTTCATGAGAGTTTTACAGTGGTTGTAGTCTAGAGCTGTTTTAAACTATTTCTCCGCAGAGCTGTAATCTGGTTGGTGAGGCTGCTGGTTAGGCCTAGTGAGTCAGGCTGTGATAGTGAGACAGCAGCACCTGAGGCTGGTGGAATAAGACTCCATGGGACCCATTCGTCAAAGGACTTAAGCTGCTTGTGTGTGACAAGTAGTCTCTGCGACATGCTGCTTATTGCTCGGTTGATCCCTAACTAATTCCAAAGTTTAAATTCTCCACTCTTCCATTTGTTAAACCATTATACCTGAAACTAGAAGATCAGAAATCTTTACGTGTTGCCAGTATAAAATAATTGTATAGCTTTGTCTGGACCATAACACTGTTGATAGGTTTTTAAGATCTGGAGGACTACAGTGTTATCTAGTCTGGTCTCCTGTACAGCGTAGACTGTAACTAAATTATATCCAATTTGTATTCAGTAACGGCTTCATTAGGCTCATAAGTTTTGTTTAAACTATAATAGTCCTCTTAAAAAGACATGTAATCTTTATTTAAATATTTGAAGTAGGGAAAATCTACCTTTTTCTCTTGTATATTGTTCTGGTGATTAGCTGGTTTTCTTTAAAATGTGTATCTTATTTCTAGTTTAAGTCTGTCTCTCACAATAGAGAGCAGTGTAATATCAGGAATATTTTTGCTTGTGTGAAGTTATAAAATATGATCTTAGTGATGTTTTAATCATTTAGCTTATCAAAAAGTTTATTTCGTTAAATCTCTGTGTAAAGCAGTTTACCAACCTTGCTGCAGGCTTGCTATACCCTCTTAGCAGACACCATCTATGTAGGAACAGTACCTGCTTGAGCTTTATCTTCACTTAAAAATGAAGACAAAGAGTTAAAATTCTTATAAATGAGTGTTTAATATGATTGGAAGTATATTAATCTCAACAATATTGGAAGTTAATTTTAACAATACTAACTTCTTTCAGCCAATGTTGCGACCATGACTGCAACCTCTATATCTCTCCCACAACCCCCGCTGCTGCATTAGACTCATGCTATTTGTTTTCAAGTTTAAGCATGTTTAGGCTTAGACATGTTATATTGGGCACTCTGAAATTGGTCTTACTTTCTCCATGTCTTTTTTTTTTGGGGGGGGGGGGTAGTTTCTCTCCAGTCTTCCACATACTTGCAGCTGTCACTACACAGCAATCATCTTTTTTGTGTAATGATGCAGAAAAGATGGTGTTCTTGAGTATTGAAAAAGAAGGAAATTGTGTGCCTCTGTCATACGGGGATGCTAGACCTTCAGGTAGCTAAAGAGAGTGTAAAACAACATTTTTGACTTTTGTGATCCAAACAGTTTGGAAGAGTATTGTGGCAGGAGTTGTAATAGAACTCTTGTCCAGAGTACCTTCCTCTCCAAGTTCTGCTGTGCAGCTGCCAGCTCTAAGCTTGACCAGATTTTTATGGTCGCTTGTTGCTACTTGATTCAATTCAGGTAGAATACCTAGTTTCTGTTTGAGACCTGCGCTACTGTTCCTTTAATGACTTCAGTGGGAGTCTGTGATCCCATCTCTACTTCCGTTGAGTTAGACGGTAGCATTATTTCCACTGGAGAGGAACTCAGTGTTTTGGTGCATCTTAGCTAGCTGATAGTGTTATTTTAAACATGTATAGCTGCAGTGAAGGATATCAGCCAAATCGTCATTCTGTTTTGTTTCTTTCATTTTATTTTATTGCTAGAGCCTAGAGTGGGAGTCATTGGTGATTTGTACAAATGTCTTGCCTAGGTGTAGTACCTTAGCGGTTTTGTAGTCCACTTCATTTCTAGGCATCTCTCAATGATAGAACATGCTTCTACTTACAGAAATGATTTCTGGTTGAGTTGCAGCACTGAATTTTCTTCCCTACCTATCTCCTATGAGAGTTATTGCATCATTTTATTACTTCTAAAGCATCCATCTATAGGATTAGTCTTCTCTGAAAAATTAGGAATGTGTCATACTTTATAAAGCAGGATGGACACAGATTCTTCTTTGTGGTTCCTGAATGTATTGTCATAAATATCTTTGTCCATGCTATTTTGTCTGTGTTGCCTATCAGATCTGTTGTTGGAGTAATTCATGAGGGATATACTGAAGTGACGGACAAACTTCTTGGAATAATCCACGATAGTTAAAGTATGCTTAGGCCTAATAAACAAATTAAATTGAATGATGGGCTTATAATGCGTAAGGTGGCGATACTGGTCTCTGGGTATACAGTGATTTCTTTGGGTGCCTAACCCAGACATAATTTCACAAACAACTATGCACTCCTAGTGAATGTTTGTGTGGTTGCAAAGGTGTGGCTTAAGGGTAGCATGGGGTCTCCTTGATTATGACAAATATTTTGATAACTTAGTTCTTCACTAATGAAATGGACACTGTCAGCTCAAACCTTCTACAGACTGGAAGGGAATAGCACCAGTTGACCTAGTTTGTGCAGCAAAACAGGAGATGGTTGGTATTCATAGCCCTTCCATCCTACGAAAAAGATGTTGTTCTGAAGTAAAGTTTACAGCACAGGCAGTTAGCTCAGTTGTATCTACTTTGCTTGGAGTTTGAACTACTGTCCTTATTGGCTCAGAGTGACATGAATCCATAACAAAATATTCAAGTAATTCTGAGAACCAAATACTCAACAGTTTTTGAGTCCTACCCTGCCCCCTTCTATTTATATTCACACCATCCACGAGTGGTCTTCTGGGCAGTTGTTTAAAGAGAGGAGTTGCTTAGGAAGCGAAACTTAAAGACATTTCCAGTTCTGCCCCAAAGCACCAACTGAATCAGACCATGTTTTGACAGCACTGTAATCTCAGGACAGTTCACCCTCAGTGCCAGAAGAGCCTCATCGCATTCAACACCAATGATGATGACTGCAAAATATTTTGGAGTTAATTTGGAGTAGCCTATGGAGCAGTAGGAGCTGTAGTTGGAGGAGGCTGTTTTATCAAGCAAGACACCAGACGTTTTCTTCCCTGGCGCAGTCCATTCCCTTTCCTCTCTTTTCTTTGTCCCATTATAGACTTCTTCAGGCAAGAAGAAGATACTTTGTGCTGAAGCAATAGAACAAGCTGTTGTTCATCTGCTCTGTAGCTTCATGATCATTCTAAATTGGCGTTAAGCCAGCACTGTTGCCATAAGAAGTGGTCCTACCCTCTGCCTGCTCTCTCCCAAGTCCTTGTACCAGCATTTGTGCATTCACATGGTGAACCAGATTGGACAGCTGATTGTGATTAAAAGTAATCTTTCTTTTTATTTTTTCCTCAGTTAAAACTTGCCTGTATCAATTCTCTGAACTGTTCACTGCACAGGTGCAAGTATGCTTGTCCACAACAACAAAGAAAATATGGCACTGGGAGCTCAAATGAGCAACCTGATCTAATTTTGAACTAAGCCCTGCTTTGAATGGGATGTTGGACTATGTGACCTCCAGAGGTCCCTTCCAGGTTAAATCTTTCCGTGATTCTATGACCTTGGTAGGAAGACTGCTCCCTTTATTGGTAGTGCCAGTTTCTGCTGGCTTAATGTGACCATTAAATTATGGCTTAAAGAAAAAAAGGTTTTGCATCAGGTGTTTTTCTCCACTGAAAAGAAATTGAAGCTGTAAAACTGTCTTGGACATGGGAAATGATACCTTTATTTAGGATGGTACTGAGAGTTTTGCTGATGTCTTCGCTCTATAGGAGAGAGGAAAAAAAAAAAAAAAAAAGTACATGCCCTGTGACCTGCAGGATACTTATCTGTGTCTCAAAGTGTTGTCTGAGAAATCCATTGCTCCACTGTAAGTTGGGACCATTCCCAGCACAAGGACCATCTGTTCTGCTTAACAATACGCAGAGAATTTTCACAGAAGTTCTGCCACCAACTGTTCCTTGACTTAGAAAAGGAGGAAAATGACTGTTTGTCCTTCGTTCATGACTTTTTCATGAAGAACACTTCTCTGCGCAGTATGTTAAATATCTAATACATTCTGTTTGATCTGCTGATTCCCTAATATGTTTTCCTAATTCAAGAGTAAGTATGCAAAAATCCTCTGTAAACCTACAACATCTGTTGTTCATTAGGATGGTCTTGGGCTCACTCTATCAGTCTGCCTTCGGTAGTATGGATTCTGGGCTCTAAGAGTTTTCTAAGACAGCTTAAATTCTACCCAGCTGGGAATTAGAATGATGTTCTAGAATAGGTGTGTACATCTTTCTGTATTTTCATATCAGTGAATGTGGGGCTTCCCATGTTGTTCATGCAAACGTAGCTTTAAGCAGTTGATTTTCCTGAACATACATGGTGGTGACTATTCCCAAAGAGTTTCAGAACTCTTGCTGCTAACACGGTACTAGCTGGTGACTGAAGCAGAGAGTCTTTTCAGTTGTTAATGCTATTCAGATATGAATGATGGACATTTCTCTCCTCAGCTGGGGAACTGAGGATCATTTAAAAAGAAATTATGTGTGTGTGTGTGTGTGTGTGTGTGTGTGTATATATATATATATACACACACACATATGTGTGTGTGTATAAATATACAAACACCCACTCGAAGTAGGGTGTATCTTGTCAAATATTCTATTTCTGTTTTCTGTCTTCTAATTCTTTTCTTGAAATTCTGGACCAGCAACCCAGCTAGAAGAGAGGGAGTTGCGAGAATGGAGCATACAGACTGCACCAAGCAAAACAAAGCGCAAAGGATGGCTTCAGGTAAGGCTTAGGTTAGAAATAATTTTGTGGGGAAATGGTTACAACTGGTAAATAACAGGCAGTTCATATGCCTTGGGCTGATTTCTCATGGAGGCCTCATGTTGATCTGGTCTTAGGTACTGAGTGGCAACAAGAATAAATATCCTAACCAATTTTTTGCGTACTTTAAAGCCCAAAGAGGCAGAAAATTTCCTTGAAAAGGTCCAGATTCAGTGGCATCCATTACAGAAACTTCTGTAGCCTTGAGGTGATTGATTGGCTCACTGTTCTCCAGCAGAATAGCTGCTGCTTGACATCTCTGCTGGCACGCTTAACCTCTCCAGCTCAAGGATGGAAAACCTCATCTTGGAGATCCATCCCTGCTTGTCACTGCAGTTTTCTGCCCTGCAATACTGTTAAAGGGACACATAGGTGTGATTTGCATAGCTTGAGTTTTAATTGGTGAGAAATTATTATAGATCAGAACAGAGGTAAACACATACAAGTAAAAATTCCCTGTCTATAAGAAATTTGAGGCCGTTAGCTTCATAGTTCTTGGATCAGTGGAGAAATCTGTCATCTTGTCTTTTGGCTTAAGGAAGGATCTGATCTGACAAGTCAAGGAAGATGATTCATTTAACAGAACAAGCGTGTATTTTGAACAACTGGGACACCTGTCACCCAAACAATTAACCTACTTGATTAGCAATTGTCTTGGCTGGATGGCGAGTCTGTGCTCAGATGACTGAAGATCAAGGGTTCATCTCATGCAGGTTTTCTTTTCTTTCAGCAAATACTACAAATTCAAGTTTTTCGGCTGTGTTCCTTTATTTATAACCATTACTACTTATTTGGGTTCATTTTCCAGGCTGTCATTTCTCTCGGTAGATTTCTGCTTATGTACTGGCCTGTCAGACCTTGTTTGCTAGTCATAAGCTGTGTCATTCTAATCACAAGAGTCAAACAAAGAAGAAGGTGCCTCCTCTGACTGCACTGGAAAGCTGGCCAGCTGTGGGTACCTGTACTACTTGAAACTAGCTTAGGGTGATATCTTAAGTCTTGAATCCGATTGTATGGGAGTAAAGTGGAGTTACAGTAGCTTGATGTACAGCTAGAATTATTTAGCTAAGGAAATGTGCAACCACTGAGTAAGCTGCAGGTGGTGCTACACAGCAGGTTGCATTTTTCTTGTTTGTTTGTCTGTGGTTTGTGGGTTTTTTTGTTTTCTAAATGTAGCTTTCATGCAGTATTTGCTAGTTCTCCTACGGGTGCAAGAAGTATTCAGCATGGTGTAAGATCTATGTTCTTCTCAGAGTGCTATAGAATGCTTTGCTGTTTCTGGATGTTTTCCTCCCTCTGGATCTTCAAACCCTCCATTTCACAGAATAGATTCAGAATGGTTCTTGATAGCAGACTGAGCTTACTAGTTCCCTGTCAGAAGGTTTTTTTCATCCACAGCTAGAGAAATTCAACTACCTAAATTTACCTGCCTAAATAGACTAGACTGTCAGTGTGGTATTCTGCAACATGTTACTGCTCCTGTGGGGCTTCTATTCTAAGTATCCTGGATTGCCACTGGAGATAACACAGAGACAGCTAACTTTTAACTATATGGATTAATGGTAAACCTTAATGTCCAAGTGAGGTATGTCCAGCTGTAATTTAATATTCATCCTATGGAAAGTCCTTCTGTTTCTATCCAGCAGTACTGATGGCTTTTCAGTTAGAGGTTTTGCCTCTTGCTGGGACCTGAACTTAGTGTTCACTGCCTTCCTAGGTGCACTATCTGAGCCAGTAGCTTGCTATTCTAGTTACCCATGAGCAGGCTCTTCCTGGTGTTCTAACAAGGGTAGAAGAGATCCAGAACTTGATAGTGGTGCCCCCGTGACAGCCTTTACCCAGACATGGTCACCCTGTAAACTCACCCTCAAACCGCTGCTTGAGTTTGCCATGGGATTCGTCTTGACCAGCAACGACCTAACCAGACTTATTGGTGTCTTGTTTTGTTCTGTTCTGTTTTTTCCCCTGTCTTGAAATGAAAGGTACTGCTGTATATGCTTCAAATGAGGAGAGCCCTGTTCTTACATCCATTTGACTTGATTGTTGTCCCTGTAACAAACAAAACTTTCCCAGGAATTTCCCAATGGCTTTTTTTGGATAGCCGAAGGACCCAGCAGTTTGTTTGAAACTATCTAACTTAATTTCAGGCTGTGCTACAAGGCCAGAAGGTAGAGTTATTGGCAGAACGCGTTCTACTACCAAGTTGCCTTAGCATCTCCTCTCTGGGACATCTCTGTTCCTGGCAGTTACAGAATGATAGAGGAATGTGTGAACAGCCTATAACTAAGTTTGATGTCATTGTGGACGTTTCCAGATCATAAGTCACCCTTCATAAAACCACATTCCCCTTCAGTTCTGAGACTTTCCTGTAAGCGATCCCTGTAGAGGGGTTGCCTAGAATGGAATGCATACCTTTCCACAAGAACTCAAAAGTGGCCAAAGGGTTACTTACAGATAAGTTTGCTCCCTGGGAGGTGCATATGGACTTCCTGCTTTCTGTTTCTCTTTTGGAAAGCTGAAATAGTGTGGCACAGAAAGGTGAGATTTCTCAGATCTTCATGGGTTTTCCCTCATTAGCCATGCTTCAGGAACTGGTGGTGCATATGCTTTGCCTGCATCCTAGTTATGAAGTAAAACAGTAATTTGAACCACCTTCATAGCCATGTCTACGACAGTCTCAAGGGCAAATCAGTCTTTGAGTTTGAATATTTGTGGCACAACATTTCCCTGTGCCCCCAATACATTACACATGAGTAACACATCTTCCAAAAATTGCAATTACTTTAAGTAGGTTTTCTGGTTCCTTTATAGTGCACGGACATTGTTCTGTAAAACAGATTATCTTTTGTGTACTGTTAACAGAACAAAGCCTAATTTCTTTAAATGTTTCTTTTTACAGAAAGCTGTGGAGATTAAAACAGAAACTGGATCTAAACTCTGCATTAAACCTCCTCCTGAATACTCTGAGGATTTTGAACCTTATGAAAGCGTGAACATGGAGACAAATGATGATCCTCTCTGTTACTCCCAGGTACAACTCGCTCTTGCCTTCTGTAGTTCATAGTAATGGCAATGGAAGTGTTGAATGGGCCCAGTTATCAGTCTTGGCTAGTGCATGCAAACCCCGTATGTAATAGCGCTCTCACTAGAGGAATGGCACTGATGAGATGTCATAAAGGAGGAGCAAAATGAAAAGAAAGTAAATGTTTAAAAAAATCTAATCTCAGTCAGCAACACTAAAACATCTTAAGTTTTAGTTCATAGCAGTAGAATATTTTCTCAGACAGAACCAAGGTATCTCTTTAAAGGAGAGTCTTTCAGTTCGTTTAGATTCACATGGACATCACTCGACTCTCAGGTTAGAGAAAGCTTAAGTAACACTTGTTACTATTCTTAGGTTATTTTTTTGAATAGGTAGGCTGAAATTGCTGCATGTCATGGTTTTACCTAACAGAAGTCAGCGTAAAGCTTTAAATACTATAAGGAAAAAAGTTGCTTTCCATCAAAGGTTGTTATTGTATTGATATGACCATACTGTTTGACAGTTTAGCCTTCCATTTGGTTGCTATTTGCAGTTGGTTCTAGCATACTTCACAAATGTCCTGTCCTTAAAAAAAACAAACAAACCGCCACTTATGTCAGGCAAACTTGCCAAGCATATTTTCCTAGTTTGTGCTTCTGTAAAGCTAATAAAACCTCAGAGGTTCATCATCAGCCTTAATCCAAGGGATACATGCACATGATTTTTAGCTATTTGTGTCCTTAATTTTGCAAACTTTACACTTTGTCAGATATAGCTGAAACAGTTTTGCAGGTTATGAGGAAGGGATGGGTTTACAAAGGGACAGCCAGTGTGACTATACAAGTTTTATTTCCATAGAAAACACAAACTTCCAGGACCTAATAACATAGTATCATGGAGTGTTCTTTATTATCAATGAAATGGTTCTAGCTCTAGCTGGCCCTTATGTATGGTGAATAACAGATACTGTTGGGTTTGGAATAGTCACTACCCCACATACATTGTAGTGTATGTACATGCATGTATGTACTTGCTTTGTTAGAGAAGAAAATGGGGATATGAAGGCTCTTAAGGCACTACCGGGGATTAAAGGGTTTCGAATTACTTGTACAATGTGGTCTTTACATAAAATCAATTGCTTGTAGAATATATGACCTGAAAATAATCTGAAACTTGGCTTTCTTTTAATTTGGGTTTTGTTGTGTTTCACGTTTAACTGGAATTTTCTCTAATCACTTCCTGAGATGTCTTTTTTCTCTTGGAAGTAATGCCCACATAGTATTTTAGAAGCTGTAAAAGTAATTTCCGTATTGTTTTGTTTTCCCTTTCAGTTCTACAGTTGGTGATCTTGGGAAATCATCTTCAATTAAAATTACAGTAAACCTCTTAATCTTTTTGTTCCAGAACTTCATGTCTTCCAGTTGCAGTCCATCCAATAACTTTAAAGACTCCACCCTGAACTCCGTTACACAACTTTGCAGTGATGGTAAAAAGGAAAAAATAGTATTAAGTATTGAGGACATAAAGGTATGGGACTGTGTGTGTGTGTGTGTATATATATATATATTTTTTTTCTTTCCACTGCATAATTTGATGATCAAACTTTGTAGAAGCTTGGCATGGTGATTTCAAACAAAACATTCATTTTTCAGGCTTATGAAGGTTCCAGATTCTGTGCGCCGTTTCAGGCAAATCCTGTCCTTTGCTTTTCAAGGCTTCCCAATGAAAACTAATCTGAAACCCTTCTCTTGTTCTCATTCCCTGATCACAGAGATGACTCCTGTCATCTCTGCTTGCTCCCTAGCTCTACTCCCAGAAGTGGGGAGATCAGCAAGCTTCATTTGCTGGAGACAACAGATGGTTTTGTCAAAGTAAACCAAGCTACATCATTTAAATTGCATGGAGTCAAACATAGCTTTAGGCAGAAGGAAATACTATATATATATATGTATTTTTTTCTTTTCTTTTTTTTTTTCTTTTCTTTCCAGTGCTTGAAATTTGAAGGGACTTAAATGCTTTTCAATGTGACAACAAAAGATATCTTTTGGATTTCAGGGTTATTTCTCTGCTGAATTTCAAGCTTCTGCTCTAAACCACCAAGACCAAAAATTGTCAGTATTAGCTTTGCTACCAATTTTAATCGCTTGATTTAGTTTGCTGTACTTTTCTTTATGCTCCCTCAAAATATCAGTTTGAAATAGACAGGATGTCTGAAAAATCTCAGACCAAAGTGCTGAAGTATGACTGCCTCAAAAAAACAACTAAAAATGGGATTATAATGTATTAGGCAGCCATACTAAAAGCTGCGTTTGTTTGTGTATGCTCTTAAGCAGGTGTTTTATGTTGTTGTTGTCTGTCTGAGCATCTTCTGCATAAAACTAGTATCGACAGTGTAGTCCCCTGCATGCTGCAAGGAGTCATAGATACTTTCGGATCGAAAGGCTGAGCACAGCTTGTGACTTTGTTTTGTCAGTTTTGTCCCTGATTTTGATATAAAGCTCTAGGGATATGAGTGAATGTATTACACTGTGAATATTGTTCCTTTGAGGAAAGGTTTTTGAGAAAATGAAGTTTTTATAAGCATAGCTAACTATGGATTTGGCTAATTTCTCCTACAGCCTATCCTGTCCTTGAATCCTGTGACTTGCAATGTCTTTGTTTGCATGTATCTTTATATAATTTTTACTTCATTATTTTGGAACATCCACCCAGCTGTCTGAGAGTGATTTACACTTTAAATCTTGAAACAATTTTCACCTGTCAGGGTTCTGTGAGCCTGAAGGAATGTTTTTGAAGTGGTACATCTAAAAGACACTTGTATTAGCTACTAAATCAACTGTTGCTTAAATCAGCAACCAAGCAGACCTATGATGATTTGGCTCTTTTGTGTCCTCCCCTGTTTTCAGTACAGCTATTACCAGGCTGACTATGTTCACAGCAGGAGATAATGTGACACAGTGTTTAAGATATGAGAATTAATATTATGAATTTTGGCTTCAAATCTCCTATAACAGAAGATTTGAGTAAACAAGTCATATTATGAAAGCTTTCGAATCTCTTGGTAAACATGACTTAAGGGTTTTCTCAGTGTCTTTACACCTGTCTCTTCCAATTACACAGGTGTATACAATTTTAGTGCATTGTTGGAGTGTATATTTGCTACATGTCTTTGTATTTTCATCTAGGGTGTAAAAAAATCAGACTCTGTCTATTCTTGCTTCTTCTTTCTACCTTTCCTATGTTGCTTTTGAGCTTATTTTTTTTCTCTACAAAACAGTAACTTGTTTACACTGACTTTTATAATTATGTGTAAGCAGTAAGCTAATAATTTTAAGCCACCAAAACTTTTCTTTGTATCCCAGATAAATACTTTCAGTTTTCCTGAAGCTCTGAGGTGTTTTCTTGAATGTCGTGTTACAGCACAGATGTCATCAGGTTTCAAACTAAAGCAAGACAAGGCAAGAGAAAGTCCAATTCTGTGTCAAATACCCAGCAATACTAGTCTTGCTTGATGGGAAGACATGCTCAATACAAAGACTCAGGTGGCTTATAGACCTTCTTTTGAACCTAAGTTTGCCTACCCTTTGTAATATGTTTCTGTCAATGAGGCTTCCTGAATCAGTGTAATCTGTACCAGGAGAGCAGTTTGAAGCTCTCATTGTGAACTGAACATACACTATCACAGTTTGTTTGTACCTAAGATAGTTTCAAGCTTTCATCTTACTCATAGAGTTTGCTTACCCTAATACCAGTAAAAGTTAGAAAAAATAAAATGCATTTAACATGTATATGGTCTTTTTGTTTTATGTTCATAAAACCAAAAGGCTCTCCGGCATCATTTATGTTGTTTGTGGCATATGCTTAGAGAGGCAGGGCAGTTTTTTCAAAATTTCAAAATAGATCAACTTTTGCATAAAAACCTGTTACAATGCATCAAATTAAAAAACTTTATGGAAACTGGTAGTTCATTAGACCACAATCTGTTCTACTGCCTTTTCAACTACAGGTGTGTGCAAGACAGAAGTATGATCATCTATTCAATTACTTGTTAAAAAGCTGCTGTTACATTAGCTTTATTGTCTGAGGAAGGTGTTTGGAAAATCTGGATTGCAGTTAGTCTTCAGATAGAGTACCAAATTCTTTGGCTTGATGACTGTGTAAAGGTGGAAGATATATATATATCCTCACTCTCTCCATTACTTACCTCCTGTTTGTAACTTATTCCAGAAATTGGTTTTGCGCATACAAATTTCTTGACCTCCTTTTTTTTTTTTTTCCTGCAAGCACTCTGAGAAGGAACAAAGGAGATGTAGGATGACTTTCCTTTACAGCTCCTCACCAGAAGGGTGAAGACATGGCATAGGAATATAAATATTTTTAGCTGGATCATGGCTCTGAGTTTGAGAAGATACCTGTTCCTCCTGGGGGAGGAAGAGGCAGCTGTGTTGTTGTATTTTAAAAGACATGTTTGAGCTTTCATGACAAATCTGTTTGAATTGTACCAGGATCTGCGAAGAAGCTTGCAACTGAGTATAGAAGAGAAAAGGGTGAATGAGAACTCTTTTAGTGATGATTACGACTCTGTTGAAGAGGACGTGTTTTCAGAACCATCTCCTACTGAGGAAACAATTGCAAGCTTTGGAGATCTTCAATTGCGTAGCAGTAAATCGTTGCAGAAAGAAGCTTTTGAACATCAGGAGGCAGGGAGATGCTCTGGCCTTGATTCTGGTGCACTTATTGTGTTGGAGTTCAAGCAGGATCAAAGTAGTAAGTCTCTGTGTATTAGGCAATTTCTTCTACAGTATTGTAATAATTTTTTGAGAATGCTGTTTTGAATTATGGTACAGACCTGTAGCAGTTCCTTTAAAAGCAATGTCCACAATCTGGTGCTGGAAAGATCTCACACAGGGGTAATACTCTTGCTTCTTTCTGAGGGATGCATACCCCTAGTTGCCTCCATTCCTTCCCAGATAGTGTAGAGAACCAGCAGAGTCCATGTTATGTCTCAGACTAGGCTTTTGGATGTGTGTGTGGGTTCTTTTGTTGTGTATCCTTACTGAAATAATTCTTTTTGAAATATATTTATAAGTTAATATATTATCAGGATCCACCTGTCTCTCATAGTCTCAGGGCCTGTGTCAGGCCTGTATATAATTATAATCACAGGTACCACTTTAAGTGTGTACATATATGGGTAGACATCATATAATTTGTTTTTAAGTAATGTGTAAATAAATGTGAAAATCACTGCTGTGGAATATTCTGGAGGAGGTTAATGGAGGTCAATGGGCTCACTAACAGATTAAACAAATTAATAGGGAGCAGGTTCATTTTACATTATGGGTTAAATTTCTACTTCAGTTCAGATGTTCCTTAACTACAGACTGCCAGAATCAGATTATACCTGGTGAAGAATTGCACCATACATGCCATATTCCTCCCTGTGCATCCACTGCTGGTTGCTTTCAGAGATGAAATCTTGGCATAGATGACTACTTGGCCTGATCTGGTAGGGAGGCTCTTTTGCCTTGCGAGGGCTGCACCCTGGGTTTTGCTATGCTGTTTGCTGAAGGAAAGACCATTGAGGCTGTAGGGATGTGTGGCTTCTCAGTGCTGACGGCTAGTTCAGCTTTTCAGTTAGGGCTAGGAAGACTAGCCTTTGTGTCAAGGTTACGGTAACACCAGTTTCGTGCTTCTTTCTGTGTTGGACCTGAAACCTGCGTTCCCAGGGCCCTTCAGGGGGGTTGAAACTGGTATCAATATTATATAGTATTGAAAGTAACACACAGGAAGATACTTTAGTGTTTTGATAAATAAACACTTTTGCCCAGAGAGGCTGTGGAATCTCCTTCTCTGGAGATATTCAAAACCTGCTTGGACGCAATCCTGTACAACGTGCTCTAGGTGATCCTGCTTGAGCAGGGGACTTGGACTTAGACGATCTCCAGAGGTCCCTTCCAACCTCAACCGTTCTGTGATTCTGTGAATGCTGCCTCTGAATGCAGAAGGCAGAAGCACGTTAGAGTGGACTACCTTTCTGGCACCCAGGCTTTATCTCCAGTTCTCGTACAGTCACATTAGCCAGAAGAAATGGCTGTATCATTCAGTCTGAACAGGCTACCTTGTACAACACAAGACATGGCACTTCCATGAATTAATTGTGGATATTTTTAGAACTTCAGCTCTTTTTCAAGTGTTAGCACATACAATGAAATGAGTGTGTCCTTGTGGATAAGAGAATTTTTGCTTTAGTAGAACCTGTATGTCAAGCTCCTACTTTGTCTCCTTGTGTACTACTTGTAGGACTATATAAGAGTGAGCACACACTATATGTACCTCAGTTCTCCTCAGCTGCCTCTTGCAGTGATTCAAAATCATGGTTTTCCACTAAAAGTCTTTTTTTGTCATCTCTTCTATAGCAACCTCATTAGTTTCTGTTGTTTCTCTTAGAGTTTTTTTTTCTTAGCACAAATGGTTTTCTACTGCAACAGAAAAAATAGCACTCTCTAGCAATGCTAGCTAAAACTTCTGCTGACATTTCAGCTCCTCCATTCCCACCTATATTTCTTTTCAAACTCTCTTCATTTGTTATCCTTTTCTCAGATTGTCTTTCCTTCTGAAACTCTTTTGGATTGTCTGGATCCACTTCAAAACAAGCTTCTAGGTTTTCCAGATGTGTTGTATCAAGATGGGGTTACAAAAACTGCTGGCCTTTTAAAATCTATTCTGTTGTGACAGCCAAACATCAGGTGCTTGTACAGTCTCAAAACAAGACTCAAGTTTCAGATGAGTGTATCTCTAAGGTATTGAAGTATGATGCCTCCAAAAATATCTTAGTCTGTTTTTTCCTTCCTAATGGAGAACAGCATAGGCTACACTTCCAATCTGGCGAAGAGTGACAAAATAGGCAAGGACTTTTTTAGTGTGAAAAAAGATGTTTGAAAGTAAAAGTACAGAGGGGATTAGATAGAGCTCCACAAAATAGCATGTGGTGCTAGACTTTTAATCACTTTCACTTGTAATGCAAGAACTAAGGACACCAATGATGTTTTCAAGCAGTAGGTCTAAAGCAAACCAAAGGTAGTACTTTCTATGTAATGTATAATTAAGTTGTTCCCATTGCTAGAGGATGATATGAAAGCTAAATTTTAAATGCATTCAGAAAGGCTTTACATGACTTCATGGAAGACAGGGGTGCTGTTGTTTAGTAAACAGTGGTTTACTTGCATCCTTCTGCTGAAGAAGTCCCTAAAGCACTGCTGGGCAGTGTTTGTGACTGGAAGTGTTGCTCTGTTCCTGTATGCCTTCTGTGCATCCTCTTCTGACCACTGTCAGACACAGGATTTTTGGGCTGATCTTTTGATCTGACCTTGTTAGGTCTTGCCCTTGCTATCCATTATAGCTGTTAAAATTTTTTTCGTGCAGTCTTGATCATTCTCTAGTAGAGTCTCTCTGCTGGCTCTGGCCTGTGTGGGGAGATGCAAAGAGAAGTATATTGAGTATCACTCACTGACCACTTTGTTTTCCCCTTGTGTCAACCCCTTTGTTTTCCTTTTTTCTGAAGATAGGCTAGGGAATTCACTGTTCGTGCTGGTTGCTCTGTACTCTCCTGAGGTTTTCGTACTCTTCAGCAAATCTGTTGTTCCGATCTACTGATTTGGGAGACTAATGTCCTTTCAGCAGTATCTTAAGGGTTTGGTTTTTTTTTTTGTAAAGTAACCTGTTTAACCTGCTTGTGTCATCAGACCTAGATACTCTTGAACCAGGATCTTCTCAGGCAGTCTACGAAATTTTTCAGCAGTGGTGTTCTTAATATTTCTTTTTAGATTACTTCTATTTATTTATTAGTAATCCAGGAAGCTGAACCATCCCAGTCTCAGCTTCCTCCATTTCACATCCTGGATGCTGATTGCCTGTTATCGTGGCATGTACTATTCATCCCTGTTTAAGGATATAATTTGAGAAAGCTTATCTATCTGGCTATATGAGCCAGACTTTTAGTTAGGTCCTGCGTTCTCCTTTGGAGACATCAATGTCCAAGCCCTGAATCAGTCACTGGATCTCAAAGGTGTTTAGCTCATTAAAGGTAGAGAGCTCAATCAGAGGACGGATCTGAGACTTGCCCTACATTGAGTACTTCTCAGAATTCCCTCCCCATCTCCTTTTAGGTACTTTTTTTTTTTTTAAATCCATCATAGTTAATAACTCAAGAGGAAACGGTCTCTGAATGAATTGAGTGGAGGAGTGTTCTCATTACCATGGAGATGTGGGGTGTGAATGAGGAGGGGTCGCAGGAGCAGAGGTAGGAACAAGGGATGGAGCAGCAGTGAGCATGCCCTACCTCAGCTGAGGACAGCAGAAGGGGAGAGCAGAGGGAGCTTTTTCAGCATGACTTGATTCACAGCTCTGCTGCAGCCACATCCTGTTGCCTTGCCAGTGAGTCTTTAGTAGCAGTGGGTCCTGTGAGTCCTGAGCCTGCCCCAGGGTGTGTTTTATGCCCTTGGGGGGGAGAGAGGGACAAATCTTCACTTTGGTATGTATAAACTAGCAGCTGCAATCTGTTGGCATAGAATGGGAGGAGATCCTTAGTTCTGGGAGACGTTGGAGAAGTTTGATTTTTCTTCCTCTTCTGTCACTGTCCTGAGAAGGGTATCAGGCTGCTTGGACTAGATGCTCAGTCTAAGGTGATCTGAGCGAAGTTTGGCTCAGCCTTTCCATGTCCCCTTCCGTGCTAGAGGGCTTCTATTCAAGTAACAGGATAAGAGCTATAGAACCAGACAACGGTGAAGAGGAGGATGTTAGGGGAACCTCACGTGGCCAGCTCTCATTCAGTGCCCCATGTCTATTCTGGCAGCTCCCAGATGTTCCCAGTGCCTTGTCCGCTGCTAGCGCTTCAGCAGTTTGGGCCAAGATCTTTAGACAGTAAGTGATTTTTCTCCAGAGAGAAGTTTCAAAGTTGTGATTGCAAGCAATGGAGGCCTTAATGTTCTCAAATAAGAGTACTCTATTACAAACTCTGCTAGGCAACCCTCTATCCTTTGACACTTTTAAGTGAGATTAAATTTTAGTCTATGCTTTAAGAATTTATTTTGGCCTAACTTGTTAACAAGTGACTCGGGGCTCCTTGTTCTGTTTCTACGTTTATTGACAGTAATGCAGGTAAATATCTCCTGCAGACAGAGATGTATTGGTGTAATGTATTTTATAATGATATATTTTGTTTCACTGAGTCAGTGCAAGCCATGCATGTGTACTTTTACATTAATAAAAGTGTCAATAAAAGGAAAGGAAGGTGGAGGTTGTCATTTTAACTATGCCTGTATAATTAAAGGGGGAAAACTTTAGTTTTTAAGGTCCAATATGTTTTCCCTGGTTGACTGCTCCTAAATATCTCTGTATTTGATTATTTCTGTTCCTTTATTATCCTTGCAGATGTGAAACCAGTACGAGTTTTCTCTGCAAAAAGAAAAGATAATGCTGAAATGTACATACCCGTCAGACCGATCACGGTAAAAAATGAAATCACTCGGCCACTCTCTGCTGAGGCCTTGCAGCAGGAAGGACAGGAAAAAAATTGCTTGAGTAAGAAATAAAAATATATAATGTCAATAAGGAGAGTTTTCATGCTTTTTTCCCCCCCCCCCCCTCTGGCTCAGGTGTAATTTCTGCATGCATTTGTCATCATGAGATTTTTCTTATTTGTTGTCTACTTTTTTTTTTCCTGTACCACCTCAGGAGTTCTGAGTCAGTAGCACAGTGCAAAAGTCCAGAGCCTGTATGTTTTAATCTTCCTACCTCTTAACCTTCCTTCTCCATTTGCACCCACAGCATAAGACTTTTTCTTCTCCCTTTCAGTCTTACGCTTGCTCTGTTTTCTGCTTCCCTATTAAAGACCTATTCTCTTTGGTACTAACAGAGGTCTCTCTTCTCAAAATTAACAATTGGCGTGTAGGTGGAAGATTTGAACACAAAACATTTATAGCAAGAAAGGAATACAGTTTTCCCACAGCACATAAAAACTAGCTCTGTTTCTACTCTAAGGAGATGGATGACAGATGAGTGCAAAGACAGACACTGCGAAGCAAACTTGGTCAGAGCAGCGAATGGTGCTAGTGTCATCTTTTATATATACAGAAGTAGTGGTTACATGCAGTCAAAATTTAGCATCATCCACATCTAGAAGATACTATGCTGTGACTCTGCTGGACTGTCCAATTCTTTGGGCTCAGCTGTTTCCCACAAACTTGCCTGTGCTCTAGGCTGGCTCGGCATGGACATCTTTTTGCTTCGGTTGGAAAGGTGATCTGCTTGCTGTATTTGCCTGTGGCCCTGCTAAGGTTGGCTGAGCGTCAGGCTGGGACTATGCTTAAATTACACCTTGAACACTGCAGATTGATCTCCAGTGCTGGGTAGATATGCCAGTATCTGGTATCATACTGAAAAATGTTAGTTTTTTTTCTGAGCTGGAGAACACCATTTTGAAGGCACTGCTGCTTATTCTAGAAACTTGCTGCTAAGGTGTGGGCTTTACCTGGGTTTAAAAACAAAAAAACCCTTCAAATTTAGGGGCTGGAATCAGGATTGCAGTTTTTAATTTAGCATAGCCTTTAATTGAACAGGTATGATGAACTTCAGTTACGATAGGGCTGAGATAACCATGGAGTATGGTAACCCTGACGACTTACAAATGGTTTTCAAGAAAATAAAACCCAGATGTGTCCCAAGAAAGCAAGATGTTATTGTTTTTGAAGGATCAAAATAACAGCTTGTTAATTGAAAGAAAACTTCAACCAAACTAAGGAAAAGAAGCTAATTCTCTTTGCCTTCAGAAAAAAATCACTTTCTAGCTCCTGGGGCTGGCTCTCACCACTGTCTGAGCAGGTGTTTGCTTTGACCACTTTCCAAAGATGGACATAGCTTTTTTTTCAGGTTGTAACAGTGCTTGTTAGACCTGTTTCTGTCCAACTATCATTTTAAATCCTTAAATTAATTTTCTTTCACAGGGGGTAGTGTAGTACAGAAAAATTAAAAGGGACTTTGTCCTGTCCCTGGATTTGCAAAGATGACTAATGCTTGTTGGAAGTGTCTGTTTATGGTTGAAGATGACATCAGGCTGAGGGTGAATGCACCCAAATCTCAATTCAGTTTTAACTGATTTCCTGTTATTTGTATCCACCAGCAGTTTACTGTCTTGCTTACTTGATCTCACTGCTCTTGAGTTTAATGTCTGTACAATGAGTCTCTTTTATTCACTTGACTTTGAAGTCCTTGAATACAACTGCACTTCTCTTTTAATTAAGTCTTAGATCCTCTATTGTTCAATTTTATTATTTTTTTAACTATGTTTCCAGCCTGTGATGTTTCTATTTCTCTGGGATGTGTGTGGGAAGACTGGGATGTATATGGACATTTTGATGGCTGCTTAGGTGACAAAGTTCATCTATTTTGCCTTATGCATAACAACTTCTGACTCCCCTGGTTTTGCTATTCTTGGGATTTCTCCAAAGTAGCTGAATATCCATAATTTAAGTGAAAGTCTGGTGTGCTGAAACTGTGTATATACTTCTTTTCAACGAATTTTTTTACAAGGCATTTCCATTAAATACCTGAACAAAACAAATACATAAGCATTTTAAAGTATAAAAATCCCATGTTTCTCAGTTGCTAGTTTTCCTTTTCTTATGATGCTGTTTCAGCTGTTGTCTAGGGTAGATGTGACTTGGAATTCTAATGTAAAAACAAATTGAAGCAATTCAGTCTTGCTTGGGCTGTTTACAGGCTACTAGCTAAGCCCTCTTTTAGTAGCTGAACTGTACGTTTCAAATGTACGCTGTTGTAACATGCTGTGCTCGTACAGTGGGACTAACGGATATTCCTTGCTTCTTTTGGTGGCAGGACCATTAAGTCGACCAGAAAGACCACTGTCAGCCACTCGGAAGAACGAGTGCGAGAAGGATCCCGAGCTCTCCGTTTCTGCTGTTATTAAAGCTATGCAAATTGAAAACGAAATATTGCAGAAAGACTTGCAAAGGCAGTCAGTTTCCGCAGGCCATGAAAAGGTATGGCAAAATACAGAGAAGGGGCATTTGTTCATGTAGCAAAAAAGGCTTTTTCCTTAAACATGAATTACAGTCTTTTTGTATATTAGGACTATGTAAGAATGAACGGTGATGTCTCTTAACTCTGAATTTGAATTATTCTTCCATAGGGTGTTTTTTTTTTTTTTTTTTTTTTTAACCTGCTTCCTCAAGATATCATCCCTCAGCTCTCTTGATTTCAGGGATCAGTGAACAACTGACAGACCAGTCACATGATAGGTCTGTGCAGTCAAGTGCACAGCTGCAAACCCAGTCTTATCTGTGCTTTTAGCTTTTTTTATTCTGGAAGCTTCTTAAGATGATGTGTGATTCCCATGCCAATAAATTCTACTTTCCTACTGAACTCATTAACATGGGCACGGTTCCCTGTTAATACATGTTCTGCTTCTGGAGCAGAGCTGTCATGTACACTTCTGGCTTTTAGTGAGGGGGAGCTAGCGTAGGTTGTCTGCATCTAACTCTGCGTGTACATCTCTTATCTCCAGTACCCATGTTTAAAAGCAATTAGGAATTTCTCCAGCAAACAACAGAATCAGCAAAAACCTCTTCATTCCCTTCGGATTTAGAGCAGACCATTCTTACCTGTTAAGTCAAATAATCAGGAGGTTTGTACTGACAATCCTGGCTAAACTTCATGCGCGTAACCAATAGTTCAGTTATTTTAACAGAAAGAAAGGACATAAAGGAATTTGAGCATAATTTGAAGCTTATGAAGCTTCTTTGGTCTAATCTGCTTTGGATTCTCTGTTTTGGGTAGTGTTCATGGATTCAAAGTCTGTTTCCAATTTGATGTTTGTGAGCCTCATTTTTATAGGACATTGTTGGAGTTTCTCATTTGAATTCTGAGAGTCTCCAAAATGACTGACTTTTTTAACCTAAGACGATGTTCCCTGAGGCTGTGAGATAATGCTTTATGAGTATGTATCTACTTTTGTCTCTGAGGTGATACTAAGTTTCTAGTGAGTTTTGGTTAGGAACGAAGCGTAAAAAGTTTATTTACTGTAGGTAATACTTTGCATAGGCTGTTGTCACCTTCTTTTGGGTCGACTTTTTCATCTGTTCCTTTTACTTTTGAGATATCCATAGTTTCATGATTGAGAGAGAACAATTTCCACGCAATGTTCTCAAGTAACTCAACATTTCCTGCTAACATTGTGACTAATATTGTTGTGCTTAAATGAAAAGTAATTAAGTAGTATTTAAAAGAGACTTTTGTTACGCTGATGCTGGAGATGGAGTTTCAAAAGTCCACAGTGAACTCTCAGGCATAAAGCTGACCTAACTGATCTGCCAGAAGTAATTTAGTTCTGCTTACTAACAATTAAGGGCCTGTTGAAAACCTGGCCTTTGATATTTAAATGTATAACAACGCAGAATTATGAATGTTTAAGAAGTAATTCATTTCTAAGCATTGTGAAATTCTCTTAATTTTCAAAAACTATAGAAATGGAAATGCTGTAGGGAACAGAAGGTCTGCCATTCCTTGTCTGACCAGTTGTTTGCTGCATTAAGCTTCCTGTCTTGTTTAGGAAAAATAACAAAGGGAGTGGGGATACCTAAAAGGTGGGGTGTAGGCAGAGAAAGAGCATGTAGCATTGTAAGAGCCACAAGATTAATAAGAGGAGCAGGCACAATGCAAGAGCTGGGCTTCTCTGAGGATGGAAAGTAAACCTTTTTAAGGGCTGCAGGGGACTGTAAACAATTTACTGCAGTTCATAAAACTGAGTCCAAACTGGAAGGCAGGGATTTTCCAGCAAGGGTGTGGTAGGCAAGGGAACATTTGTTTATATTTCTCTTTAATGTTTTGTCTGACCTGGTCACTATGCCACTTCTCTATTTAAAGTCAATAAATCTAGATTTTTATTAGATAAAACAGCTTTGGGGCGGGGGGATTTAAAAGCCCTTATGGTGTTTTCTGGGGAAGGAGAAAGCCTAGGCGGACCCTTGCTAAGGCTTTGACCAACTTGGAGTCCCACCACATGTACAAAATAAGACGACAGACATATGTATATACTTTTAACAGTCATTTGGGAATTCTTTTATGTTACTTTTCTTACATGTAGGAGTTCAAACTTCAGTCTTGGCTCTCATTACAAATGAAGACAAATTCTATGGAAAGTGCTTAAGTCAGTACAGAGTTACAGGTTAGCTAAGGTTAGCTGATGCCAGAGCTGGGCCCAAACTCTCATGTATTCCAGAGATGCAGGCTAATACTCATTTTGTGTATGTAGAGAAAAACGTGAATGAACAATGTTCATTTTTCTTATGTAGACACTTCCTGCTTCATCTGTTTTTGTTTCTGCAATGGCTGAACCTTCAGAAAAAAGTCAGACAACGACTGCAGTCACAAAAGCTGTTGAAAGGATAAGTCTTTTTGGAAGCAGGTATACATTTTTAAGGTTAGCTTCCTTTCGTGGGGGAGACTTCTCAGTATTGACCTCCACTACACCTGATTGTCTTCAGATGTAGGAGACTTCGGACAAGCAGTGGCAAAAATATGGAGAAGGCTCCAGCCTTGTGCCAGTGGTTGTGAATTTGGGAACTGCCATCATCTCCCTCTATGTATGCCTTTGCATTACCTTCTCAGACCATCTCAGGTGTAGCAGAGAACTGGAGCCCAACCTCTTAAGCAGACTCTATGTATCTAAGATGGGATGCTGAGATGGTTGCCATTCTGCTTGGGGGTGCCTGGTGTGTGGGGGTTCATCCTATCTTCTCTTTACTTTCACACTGACAAAACTGTTTCTTAAATATAAATGAATTATGAAGAAATAAAACTGAAAAGAATGTGTGTGTTTCAGGCAACAGAAGAAACTTCTGAAAGTTCTTCAGGAGATTGAGAGCCGTTCTGCCTGTGACAAGGATGTATTTCTACCTGATGAAAAATCTGAAGCAGGTTCCACAGCGAGAGAGAGGGTTTGTGTGAATGAGCACGATAACTGATATTTCTCAATGTATTTTTCTTTTGATAATATTGAGTGATCTTTTCCCTTATGAATAGGGACCTCCTTGGGCTATTTAACTAAAGTGCCTTTTCGAGGTCGAAGGGAACATAAAGGACATCTCTAGTCCACAATTACTGTGTCAACTGTATCTTCATAACAACCTCTTTGATAGAATAAATATTTTTCTCCCCTGTCATAATGGGGCATCTTGAAGACCTCACTCATGTTTTCATCTCGTTTAGGTTGCTCTTCCTCCTTTTGAGGATTGCAGTTCAGTGTCAGATGGCTCCCTCCTTTGATGCTTTCACAACGTGATTTCTCTGTTTCTCTTATGGGCATGGTGAAAGTCATGACAAATTCAGATTGATGCGGACCCCAGTTACACAAATTTTTAAGAGGGTCACTTTCAGGCTTTATTCCATACAGTTATTGTGGAAATTCACGTATCCCATTTATTCTGTATTCTGTTGAAATGTTTTAATTTCCTAACTTTCATTCTTAAGAGTCAAGGAAGCTAAATTTTTGCACATCTGTTACAATACAAAAGCAGTTTGTATTTGTAACTTAAAAACTACTCAGAAATGCATCCGAGCTCTTTACCAATGGCTTTGACTCTCTCTACTAAGAAAGCAATCTCAGAAATTTGTTTCTATTTTAAATAAGAACATACTGCTGTTTACCAGATTACCTGAGCTCTAATGTGTTTTGGATGACTTGGCCATAAACATCTCTTATACCTGTTTCTAAAATCTGTTTTGGTGTAGGGCTCTTAGTTAATTCATGCTTTCAGTAAAACCTCCTAGTTGCATTTTTAAGCAAACAGATTACTATTTGTTAGTCAGCAAGAGTGAGGTCCTTCGTTAGATTCAGATCACCCTCTTCAGGGTAATCTGAAGAGGAAAAGGGAAGCACAGATCAGCAGCAGTTACTCTGAGATATCTTGTCTACTCAAATTCCTTCTCCTACTGTGCTGTCCTCGTAGTCTGGTCCTGTCAGAGTGCATATTTGCAAGAGACATAAAAGATGGCTGGCTGTCTCTGCCCTTCATGTTCTCGGATGCTATGGGAGGCAAAACATCAAATGCAGTTAGCTGTGCTGGCTTAAAAACCCATTGTTTGAATCTTTACATGAATTTAAGAGTCAAAACTGTTTGGCTGTTGTATCTTAGATATGCAAATGCATGAATTGCCAAGAAAAATGTTTACTTAGTAAACACTGTTTGAGAAGTCAATTACTTAAAAGCTGGAAAATGCCAGAATTTAGGTTGCTTCTGCCTCCTTATTTTGACTCATACCATGAAGTTTTATGATACAGTTTGTAATCACAGTTCACACATCATTTGTATAGCAGAAGACAAAGAACAGAGAGCTGTTCTTTCTTTAGGCTTTGGAGTGGGCTGGAATCTAAGAGGGTGAAAATTTCGGTTCTCTTACTCTGCTGTAGGCTTCCTAGTTGATATGGGGCAGAACTAGTGGAGTGCAGAATGAGTCAAAGTGAATATTATCAGGATATCCTTGAGTCTGCAAGCTTTTTGCTTCTGATTGTTCAATATTACAGTCATTGTGGGTTTTGTTTTGTCATTTCTATGTTATATTATATTACTATAATATTTCGTTAGGTCCAGACAACAACCAGCGTGGAAATTCAGGATGCCATCTATGTGACTATGGAACTTCTTTCTAACTGGGGAAATCCAGTACATGTGGGCTTGAGAGAGGTGGAGTTCTTCGATTTATGCAATGATAAGATATTTGTCTCTCCTCATGATGTGGACATTCGAAATACCAACTACCCAGGGGATTTGTGCCGCTTGGTCAATAAGAAACTAAATGTAAGCTAGTTTATTCCTGCATGTAAAAAACCCTTCTCTTTATAATATTTATTTAATACTCTATTTTTTTATAAACATGATTGCATTTTTAGCATGGATTCCATGACAGCTATCTGATAATTTTAAAATTACAAATATTTATTATTCACACAAACGGAGCTTCCTGGACAAGATGACTGTATTCAGTTGTTATTCTATTTTAGAGCAGAACTGGATTAATTTGAGTGACTGGTCTGATTTATGTAACTGGGCAGCTGGAAGGATGCAGCTTTAACTCTGCCTCCTTTATATATATGCATTGTGATATGATCTTTGAAGGAGCACATTCAGTTTTTAAAGTTTTGGAGTATAATTGTAATATATCTGTAGAACAAGATCACGGAATGCTAAGGACAGAGAATTTCACTTTTTATAGTATGTCTGCTGATTAACTCTAATTCTTGTGACCTGAAGGTACAGGAGTCTCACTTTCACTTGTTGTTCCAGTTGTTTAATATGAATTTAACTATGTTTAGGAGGGAACTATGTTTCTCTTCCCTTGTCCCCTTGTTACCCTTTTACCTTGGGAAGGACCCTGGAGAGATAAGGATGAGTGGGTGTGTGGATATTCTTGAACAAGGGGCTAAGCCAAATGTGTAGCATGACAAAAGAAAAAGGCTGTGCGGCTTCTCTGTGAGATAGTATGATGAGGAGACGTAAGGTGCTTGCATACTAAAGACCCTGGACTTGGGAGAGCTGGGATGAAATCCTGATGCTACTGAAGACATCAGTAAATTTCTATAGCCCTTCATACAGCCAGGATTTCATCCAGGTCTTTATCTGTGCCACAGATTCACTGTGTGTCCTTTGATCAGTCAATAACGCAGAGTATTCAAAAGTCTCCCTATTTCAGAGCTTGCATCCTAGTAAAAATGGGTATAATCCTGGTGGGTGAGGATACTAAATGACTTGGTCTTTTGAAAATATAAATTGCAACTCACTTTGCACTGGTGATAATTTCCTACCTGTAGGAGGAGTGAAAATAGAGGGCATGTACGGAATATTTTGAGATTCAGTTAAAACTCAGTATGGATTATTGTTTCCAGACAAATATTTTTGACTTGAAACATCTTATTGTCTCCTGGAAATTGTAGTTTGGGTATCGTAAATATCCATTCTTATTTATAGGCCATGCTCTCTGATGGGTGACATTTTTACTGAGAACTAGTAATGATTCACAGACTTTCTAGATAACTATAAATTATATAGCAATATAATTATAAATCCATTATAAAACCGTTATCCACAGTATTTCTCATATATTCATATATCCCATTATTCTTAAAGTAATGAGGTTTTATATTTCATTGATTAATATATTCCTTTGATTTGCTGCGATGTAGTCTCTTATCTTGAAGCTAGAAAGGTATTGCATCGGAGAAGATGTAATTTGGACAGGGAGTGTGGTCTTAGAAAAGAGCATGGATATGGGTTAAGTGTACTACAGTTCTCTTCAGAAGTTAATGTCTCCAGATTGTATACATTTCAGATTATAGAGGAAAGTTTTCAAGTGCAGGAGATGAAACAGCGAATAAATGAATCTCCAAGCAAATAATATTTTTTGGCAAAAGCAACACCATTAACATAAAAATTTGCTTTGTGGAAAACCCACTCTGCCATTGATAAAACACACCTTTGATCATTTAGGTGTATGTTTGTACTTGAGTATAGACATACTCTTTTTGAAGATCAGGGATTTTTTTTTTTCCCCCCATCCTTGCAGACTCTTAAGAAGTTTGCTTCCTCCCTTGTAGACAGTGATTTGAATTTCTGGTGTCAGATCTTTGACGTGGTGCCTGAGACTTTAAAACCTGTGAGTTTGATTACCTTAAGTCCTGAGCACTTATTTTCACTGATAAAACAAGACCGTTTCTGTAGGTGCTCTCATCATAAGAATTAGCTTGGGACTGATACATCTTCTGTTGTTTGGAAGAGGATATGCAGCTTTACAGAGATACTGGACAGAAGCATGAGCTGCAGACTCCATTTTGGTACTGACTCTGATGCCCTTCTGTGAAGGCACCTCTGGCTCTGTCTCAGATAATCTGGAGAGATTGGATTCCAGACAAACAAGAACCTCCATGTCCTTTTCTAGGGCATCAGGTCCTGACTTGAGAAGTCTGGAGATGGATCACTCAGTAGGTGGTCTTCTGCTGTTGGCAAATTATTATTATTTTTTTTAACATCCTTGTTCATAATATGACTTGAGAAACAAGATCTGGCTTTGAAGTAGACCCTCCTTTGAGCGGGAAGTTGAGTTCGCACTGGTTTGAGGGCTGTCTGTCATTTCTTTTGATGTTAAGAAGTTTCTGTCTGTCTGTCTCTCTCTTTTTTTTTCTTTTTTTTTTTTCTTTTAAATATTGAAAGGACTAAACCCTCTGGGTACTTCTATGGCTTTTTATGCCCAAAACTGACATTCAAAGCAACATCCATCTCCCAGAGCTTTTTGAGAGGCCTCTAGGGCAGAGACTTCCTCAGCCGTCAGGAGCTTGGTCTAGATAAATTACCTTCTGAGAAACTGTTCTGTTCCTGGTATCTTTGAAGCAGACAGGTGGAGCTTTGTCCTTGCTGTCATCAAGCACACATCTAAAGTATTTGATAAGAAAGTTCTGCAGTTGCTGTTTTCAGGAAGAACTGAAAAACCCACTTCCAAGCAAAATGATGTGGAAAAAATGTTGACTTTGTATACCCACTGTACAAATATATATATATTGTCTGCCCTTGAAAATAAAAAGGGAGGTAACTTATCTGCTAGTCTCAGATCTTCAAGATGTCTGCGTGTACACTTTGTGCCCTTCTTTACCTCTGTTTTGAGGTAGCATTTGACATCAAGAGTTTTAATATTCAGCATTTGAGAGGGAACTCTGAGTGTCCACCATATGCCAATATGCTCCATCAAACATGAGGGATAGTAATCTATGATTGTGCATCTGTAGATGTTGCAACGCTTGCACACACATAGGCACACAAACAGCCTTTAGTCATAGGACAGCCCCACAACTGTATGTATGTGGTCTTCAAATCCCAGAGTACTGCAATTACTGGTAAAATAACCTTTGGGGTTTTTGAGGAGCTTCATACTCGTTCATGAAACGTTTTTCTGTCACTTCTATTCTTGTCCCTTTCAATCACTTATCTGTACATATATCTACACAAATCCCAACCTTTCTGTTTCCCAAAAGAACTTTCACTCTTTTCCTTTTTAATTTTGAAACAAGTTGTTTCTTCCCAGCTGCCAGAAGGATACTCTTTCAATATTTGAGATGTTTTTTAGTTCGTGGTTGTGAAAACATCCTTTTCCTCAGTTTCTGAACATATAAAGATAGCACTTAAGAGCAACACCAAGAATTAGGCACGTGTTTGTACTTTAAACTGTCTTGATTGTCAGTTGTCTGTAAAACTCGTATCTGGAGTTTGTGTCATGTCTTAGAAAATTTCTAGCTTAGACTTCTGTATATCTGTAAGGATTGGGTCTGTAATTGAAATTAGTTGTGTGTAAAGCCTAATTAAAATAGAGACAGTGAAATAAAATTCTACAGATTCTCATATTCTGTAGCAGGTAAAACAGAAGTGTAAGCACTTTTATAAATTGAAAAATGATTATACAATGTCCATTGTGCTCAGTGATCCCCATCAGAGCCTGCAAAGCTGATTAATATGATTAAAATAAACTGGGCTTACTTTGACCCTGCAGTTACAAAGCATGGCAGACTGTGTGTCATTGGTAAACATGCAGATATCTCACTGGGACAGCAAGCAGCTGACCTTTATCTAATTGTCCGGCTGTTGTGGGCTGTCTTACCAGCAGGCAAGAGAGTTGGATTTATCATTTGAAAATGAGGTTAAGGTTTTGCTTTTAACTCAGTAGGCTTTATCAAGTGGTTACTTTTCTGATTGGTTTACTTGGGGGGGGGAGGGCAAATTAATCAAAATATTCTGCTTTAGGAGAAAGAGTATTAAGTGAGTCTGCTTGTATGTGTTTTTAGACCGCGAAGGAAAGCTTTCTTTGGATGTGCCCTTTCTATCCGCCCGTTCAGCTTTACTTTGTTATCCGCAATCCCACCCGGTCACGCGACTTTGGTATATCCAAGATCAAGATTTGGAATTACAACACAACAACTCTTAGTGTAAGTAGTCTATTCTCAACTCCTGTGTATGTATGCCCTGCCTTGTCTAGGGAAACCTAGCTTGATCTTATTTCCAAAAGTATGAAATAAAAACAGGTACCGTTTCTCTAATAAAAGGGGAGGTAGGAAGTTTCCTTGTCTACTATGGAATTTTGCTTTTATATTGATTAAAAGTGGTAGCAGTGTAAGTGTTAATGTTTTCACAGGCACAGATAGTGTTCTCTTTCAGAGCTATTACAGTTCTCAAAAGAGATAACAAAAGGCTTTGCATATTGTGTCAGTTAATCCTTTACTGTGGTGAGAAATAAAGATACGAAGGTAAGTGCATCTTAAAGTTCAGGACCCTCTTTGGGACATTTTATCAGAATATAAAGAAATATTTGTTTGATTTCTCATATATATATGTATAAATAGGCTGACTGTCGCTCAGTTTTGGTTTTGTTGCTTTAATTCCAAAGTATACTCATTACAAATGCATAATAAATCAAATAGTCTAGTATTACAAGAGAGACATCTCATGGCAGATGGTCACTCATTTGTGTATTTGAATTTCACTGTGGAAATTATTCTCGTTTGTACAATCATTTGTGGTGTTAAGAAAAAAAATCCCAGGTACTGGATCAGAGAGGATTTTCTATTCTGGATTACAGATAAGATGTTTGTCCTCCTGATTTTGCTCTTAGCCATGTTTATATATAAGCACGTATGTTAATTCATACATATGGAAGCAACAGCTTAAGCAAATATACTATAACATGATTTACATTTATTTTCTGGAAGCTGAATAACATTTTTCTGTTAAAATGTGGGCTACAGAATGTTCTATTAGAACAGATCCTCTTAGAGGATGTGAAAGGGACTGCTGTTTTTGGAGGTAATGTTATGATTTGTTGACAAACATATTGAATGCAATGTAGGAAATATGGGTAAAAGTATTTCTGTTTTTCAAGACACTTCCCCCCCCCCCCTTTAATGAACTACTGTGAGACAAGCTGTAAAATCTATTAGGAGTATAATCCCATGGATTTCAGTAGTAGTGCAGCAGTCTACACTGATTAAATAAATCATTCATTATCCTTACTGTGAAAAAGTAGTACAAAGCAGTTCTGCCTAATTCTATAATTTGTCATGAGGAATTTTTACCTGAGAAGTGAAAAAAACAAAAAAAAACAAAAAAAACAAAAAAACAAAAAAAAAAAACAAAAAAAACCCCACCAAAATATAATTATCTCTCCCTGCTAATGTAAGTCCAGACCCATATTACTTTGAGATTTTTTTTTAACCATTCTAATTATTGCAGCCTCCTCCTCTCCCTCCAAAGCAATGCAAGTGGGAGGTGCCCAGGTAATTCTTAAGGATTTTTTTTTGCAGAAAACATGCAAAAAAAATTCAGGCCAGTACTTCTGGATTGTTGAACATATTTGAGTTTCAGAACTTGAGCCTCAGATCAGAAAAACGATGTCTGAAAGGAACTATTGAAGTCAGATCACCTCATTATCGTAGATGTATTGATTCAGTGCATTACAAGGAAGGTCTCATAGAATGCTTCATTTTGTCGTCTTTATTTGCGTCAGATGAAGTTTGTGAAAAAGGAGGTCATCTTTAGTGTGCGCGAACAGATCAAGACTAAGAATGGATACCCAGTTCTTTTCTTTAAGTTTGTCTGAAATAGGCTTTCTGTAAAAACTTGCTACATGCTCGAAGTTTCATCGTTACTTGAATCTGTTAAAGGCCTTTTCATAAGGTCCAGTATAGTGCCTGCTGTATATTTTCATAAATTTGTGAATGGAATTAATAGTTCAATGCATGAATGTTATATTTTCTGGGATGCCTTTCTGCTTGTTTATCCTGTGTGTACGTTCATGTTCGTTCACTAGAGTTGGAGATTTTTTTTCAGCCTTAGACTACCACTATGGTGCACTGTCCATAGGGGTGCAGTTTATCAGTTCCTGGCTAAGCTGGAGCTTTGTTCACACTAGCATATTTCCAGCAGAGATAAGTTTGTACAAGAACTTTTTTCTATCTCTTGACTTATTTTTCTGTTCCTTCTTTTTCCCCTCTCCCGTGAGGAGAAGTGAGGCAGAGGAAACTTCAAGTCCTCTGTCCAAGTGTAGTTCTTGGAAGAGTGCATCTGGTTTCAAGCTTTGCCCCTCATTCACAAAAGTAAATAGCACTGTTGGGTGACAAGGAATGCTATCTCTGCCACTTGATAGGAAAGCCCTTTCCCAGCAGGCCCTCTTTGAGGGCTGAAGGTACAAGCCAAGAAGGAATGCCAAGAGAAACTGTAGAATTACTTTCACAAAATATTTCAGTGTTCACTGACATTGATATATCTGCTTGCTCTTCTGAGAAATTGTGTCATTCTAATTATTGTTCTGGGAGGAAAATAACTGTCTTGGATAAGTCTCGAATGCTTGTTTGTAGGGTGGCTTTTTGATGAAGCTACTCATGAGAGTAAGCTTCTTGGTGGAACTACTCTCGTGAGTAGTTGATGGAAGAACTCTCAGAGCAGTTTTTCTGAGTAGTTTCGTCAAGAAGCTGCCCTACAAAGAAGGGGCTTTTTCCAGCCTCCCTGTGCTGGAAGAGTAGAAGTGCTGCAAGAGGCTATTCTGTCAACCTTTCCTCATTACCACCTACTGCTAAGCAACTGCAAGCTTAGAATGGAGTAGGGGAGTATAAAAAGTGGAGTTCTGCACATTCTTTGTTCTTGGAGTCCTTGGGATCTATTCATATTTTTCCTCCTTGAGCCTCTGTGTGCTCAGAATTTTGGCGTGAGAGACTTTCATTAGCTGTTCTACTGACAGTTTGTGAATAGGTGGTGGTTCTGAGCAATCATCTGTTTTTAATGCCTGCTCCAGTTCAGTCTGTCTCTGTTGTTTCAGAAATATCCTTAGGTTTGGCTGGTTTATCTTAATACCTCTCATACATGTTACTATTTGGAAAGTAGTAGAATGGAAGCTGTAAAGACTGGCTCAGAGTGCATGTAGGAATGAATAACTAGAGGCACATGAACACACTTGTACTTGAAAGTGAAGGAGAAAATGATTTGGAAGGCTGAGAGTGGAGGAAACTAAATCAGTATTCAAGGAGGACTGACTTCCAGGAGATGACCATGAAGGATGAAACTGAAGCTTAATCAGTACAAGAAACCTCAGTTTCCATGAAAATATGGAAAGAAGAAATTTTTTAAAGACTCCATGTGATGAGCACATTACAGAAATTGAGAGAGCAGAAAGGAGATGGATTTCATCTATCTTTTATATTTTTCTTTGGAGATACCATTTTTTTTCTTTAAGAGGGAGGGAAAGTTAGATGGTAAAGAGAATAGAAAGAGAATAAATTCCAACTTTAATGGAATGAAAAAATCAGGTTTCAATGGGTGCCACAGAAACAGAGAACATAAGAGATTAAGTTGTGAATGGTAGAGTTGTGTTTGAGATAAAGGCCTTCAACTTAAAGGCTAGTTAAGCATTGGAATAGCCTATTGAGGCAGATGGCAGAATCTTATTCAAAAACTGTGGAAAAACAGATTGTTCAGGCATTTCTTTGCAGTGGTATAGTGTATTTTCTTCAGAGCAAGGAGATGGACTGTTTTTTTTTTTTTGATGTCCTTTCTAGGCCTGTATTTCTTTAACTCTTTAACTTTACTGGCTTTGATCTGGGTGGCTGCTTGCTGTATACCTTATGTATCATAACAGTGGTAAGTCTTAAAGATGCTGTACCAACTATGCCTCTGGAATATACTTCTGGATGAAATACCTTTATACTTAAGCCTGGCTTCTTTGCTCAGACTTTTCTAAGTATTTAAACCTTTATTTTCTAGGTGGCTGCCAGGATGGTTCACACTAGTGTCTAGGAGGGTCTTTTAATAAAATCTTAAATATTCCATAGTATTTTCAACTTCTTTGAACTTTTCGGTAGTAAGCAGATAAAAGCATGTTATTGATATGAGATTTTAATGGTTTTTGTCTATATATTGATTAAATATTCAGATGTCAGAATTTCAGAACAGTGATATCTAATGTTTGAACAGCATAATGGAAAACTTCATACTCTTGTTTCTGCAGGACCTTGATGTAGGAGCAAAGAAAGTGAAGCTATATGTTGATGAAAATCTGATATTTGATGGTGAATTAGAGAGAGGCTCTGGAGATCTCATCACTGATTGTAGCATTACAATTGACCTTACACATCACAGACAAAGTGTCACTGCACATTCTTCAAATGAAAGGAAAGAAGTAAATACAGCTGCATTCACAGATGATAAGGAGGACCTATATTTAAAATATCTGCAGCCAAACAATACTTCGCTATACTGGAAGCCTCTGCCAGAGGAAGATCACCTTGAGGTTAAGATGAACTCAATCAATTTTATGAAGGAAAAGTTGACTGGGTTAGAGGATGATCTAAAAGTGTTACCATCTCATGTTCGTATGAAAGATACCAAAGAGGATGCAACAGTAACAACAGTTACGGAGCATATTCCATCTGATGAAGAACTTACTTTGAGTGAGGAAATAGAAAAACTAACGGGAAGAAAACTGTCTGAATCTGCAGGTGCACTTCCTTCTTGGTTACAGTCACCATCCCATGTAACAGAGAATGATCGAGGTATTTCCAGTAAGCAGAAGCCTTCCTGGCTTGCTACAGAACATTGTTTAGGTTTGAGATTTCAAACACAGCCAGATGGAATCATGAAAAACTTCTCAGGTCTGACTAAGGAGGATGTCAAATGTCAGAGAAACGAATTGGGAAGATCTGGCTGTAGAAACACAAACAAAGATGAGAGGTCACAAATGCTAACCAGAAAAGATGGCAGTGGTGGCTTTGACGTTTTGGAGCAGCTTTCTAACAAACAGTGCTGCAACCTAGAGTATCCTGCGAGTGGAAGGAGAAGTGTCAGATATGGAAGAAAGGAGGGGTTAAGCACTACAAGTGTTGTAGAACGTGATTCAGCACTCAAAGGTGAGAGCTCACAATAGCAACCTCACTGCAAGCACTTTTTGCATGTTTTCCATTTCTGGAAGTATAGAGAGTAAGATTATGTGGTTCTCATTTAGAGAAAGACTCTGAGTATTGTAGTATATGTCCTACACGTGATGTGAAGCACACTTTTTTTTTTCCTGAAGAATTTACATTCTGAATTAGTATTTTTAAATTTATTTGGAGAAGATTGAAGACTGAATTTCAGTCTTTAATTATGTTCTATAAAGTGACAGTCCTGCAGACAGCAAAATACTTGCTAATATCGATGAAAATCTGCAGAAAGATTGAGGAAGAATATGGCCTTGAGGTAGTGAGTAAATTTACAGTTTTTCCTTCTGTAGTAGGTTTGTGTCTTTTGCAATGGGAATATTGGCCACCTACTGCAATTTCTACTCTTCCTTCTTTTCTTTCATCATCTTTGTGCATCTCTCTCTTACTTTTGTCTACACAGTGCAGGGGAATAAGGAACAGATATCCAAGCTGATGAATTCCTTAATCTGAAAATTTTGTGGCCTAGCACGCCACAAATTTACAAGCTTTGTTTAGGAAGCAGTACAACGTGCTCTCTCATTATAGGGACTCTAGAATAAGAAATTCTGGGCAAAGACATTTTAGGCTAGAGGCAGAGAAGCGTTATACTAAATATAAGCAAAAGTGGATTGTTTTTTTACAAGTGGATCAGTTGTAGCATAACTGCTAAGGGCAGCCCTTACCTGTTGGGCTGTTTTTTTCATTGAGGACTAAGCTACCTCGAACTGTCTTGCTCATGGAGTCTGAGCACAGTGCTCCTGTTTTTAATACTGCCTTAGAAGATTGCCTCTCTTGGCGATCCTGATGAGTGTTGCTTTATCCCTGGTGGTGAACACCACATGTACTTTAAAAAACAAGCCTGTAACAGTGCATGCTTTTCCTTACTTGAATGACTGCATGTCAGGCTAAGCAGCTTGGCAGAAGCAAGAGACTTAACCCCACAGGTTTGGGTTTTGTTTAATAGTATTTAAAGACAAGACTAAGAGGGCAACTCTATTGAGGAGTGATTTGTCCAACTGTGACCCTGGCCCTAGCTATGCAAGGCAAAAGCATGCAACATTTTCACTTCATCAGAAAGTTTCTTACAATGTGGTGGTTTTCTTCTCCGTGGTGTAAAATCTAGAAAAGAGGGAATAATGTGGTGGTTTTCTTCTCCGTGGTGTAAAATCTAGAAAAGAGGGAATAATGTAAGCAATTAAAGGTTGTATACTCTCAAATCTGACTTTTGAAATTGCTGGTTTTAATCCCTTGTTTTGCTTTATAAGCAGAAACAGGTGGGATTTTTTGTTTTTCTTTTTTAAAATTTGACTGCCTAGGTGAAAGAGCTCTAGTTTCTCAGGTGTTCGCAATTTTGCTCTGGTGTATACTTTACAGAAGAGAACAAATAAGATGTTATTTTTTGCCATTGATCTCAATATTTTAACCAAGCTTATCTTATTCTCAGCCTTCTGTCTGTGACAGAGGTGGCTTGTGCAAGTTTGCAGGCCAATGCCTGAGCCCTGTCATGCAGCTCTATATTTGGTAGGCCTAAATCTCTCATTTCTTTGTTTCAATGCTGTTCATCCCATTGTGGGATATATTTTATTTTATAAATCCTTTAATCAGGTTTTGCCTTATGTTAAGGAATTGAAGCCTACTTGTAATTGGAGCACATAGAATATAGAATTTAACTGAGGGTCTGTGACAAGCAGCGTAAGTGATTTCCCTACATTCAAAGCAGAAGACTTGACTGAATCACAATACAGCATGTAAAGCTTCTCTTACTGGATTATGTTTTCTTTTAGCTTTTGTTTTGATGTGTGCTAAAATTAAATAAAAGACTAGAAACAAAACAGTAAGAGATCTTACAGCAACACAAACTTCGCTGCATATGCTGTGTATTTTATGTAATTCTTTTTCTTATGATATGCATATAGATGGCCCTCCTGGGAGAGAGCAAGGATCCATCGGTGTCAGTCGTGAGCCAGTGCTAAAATACCATTAGCTCAGCATCCTTTCTCAGAAAGTAGTCGGTAAGGGATGACTGGGAAACAGGATAAGAACAGGGCAAGCAAGTAGTACTTTCCTCATACTGTCCCAGCCTACCACTGTGTGCAGCTTAGGGACTTCCTGAAACAGAGGTGGGGTCTTTCCATTCAGTAGGCCTCAACAGTTTATTATTATTTTTTTCTTTCACAAAACAGCGCAGTCAGTTTTTGAACCCAAAGAATTCCCCAGTTTAACCACCTGTTGGGTGATGAACTGTCCTTTGTTTGTGCTGGCCCTGTCACCTGTGAGATTTATTCTGTAGCCCTAACGCTTACTCGTAATGATTGGAAAATTGGCCTTGTTTTTTCCTTTTCCACTCGTGACTTTACATACCTTTTTCATATCTCTCCCTCAGACATCTCTGCTTGTCTATGAAGAGTTCTAGTCAATGTAATTATTATTCATGTGGAAGCTGCTCCCTGCTTTTAATCATTTTTGTCATCCCTCTCCAAACCTGCTCAAGTTCAGCTGTATCCTGCTGGAGGTGGGGGACCTAGATCTGTGTAGCCATGTTCTGCCTCTGGCAGTGTTCAACAGTGTTCCTAGGGAAGAGCAGGAGAACTGGGCAAGTTCTGGTGGTACTTGCTGCTTTCTACCAACCTCCAGCAATCCGTGGCTAAGAAATTTCTGGGCGTGGGTGATATATCTCTGTTCAATAATTCTAAACAACACTAAAATAGGATTTGTTACCCACAAGTTGAACCTTCTGTAGCCTTTAACCAAACCTTTTTTTGGATTTCTGTTGATCAGAGTATATTTTTAATCTCCATTTTTCAGTTTCAAGCCATATGTCACTCTCTTTTGGGGGCTATTTAAGGTAGTCTTCGTCATTTTGTAGTTCTTCAGCATTGGATGACTTGTCTCAAAACGAACAGCATCTGGCAGAAAAAGGCAAAACAAGGCCCAGAGAATTGGAAGAAGAAGTTGCAAAAATACACACAAGTTTTGGGTGTAGATGTAGTATAATTAACCATCAGAACAATATCCATGAAAGGGTAGCATGTTGTAGATTGTATTTGGATGTTTTCATTAAAAATACGGTCTGAAGAAACAGGAAGGATGCTTAGAGGCAGGAATGCCAATTGGTATTCCACGGCATGTACTGTATAAGGTTATTGGACAAAGGTGAGGAGAATAGTTCTTTCTAAACTTAAAATATTTGAATTTCCTTCTCTTGCTGCTCTGTGTTGGGAAAACAGCATTTTATAAGGATATCAGAAATCAGGCCTCAAAGAACAAAAGAAATTGCTTAAATAGGATAAATACCATCTTGCCTTCACCCATCTGTTCACTAAAGCCCGTGTTTGCGGTTTCACACGTTTTACACTACCTCTGTTCAAAAACTTTTCAACATTATGGAAACTGTGACCAAGTCCCACTGTAATAATTTCCGTTCAGTGTTAAAATGGTAAAGATTTTGGGGTATTAAACTATCACCTGAGGGTTATTGGGGTTCTGATTGTGATGTCCTTCCTCTACTCTTGCTCAGAGCAAGTTTAGTCTTCTGGTGCTTAAGACTCTTATGGAAAAATTGAAAATAAAATTCCCAACACGTGTTTGTTCCTGGCAAAATAGCATGCCACCTAGCTACTTTTCTTCTATTTGTACTGCACTGTGCAGGGTAAAGCTATCTCCAAAGTGGAGCTGAGTGAGCATTAACAACAGGGAAACAGGTTTAAGTGTTTCCCTAAGAATGGTGGATTTTAATTGGTATGGGGCTAAGGGAACTGCGGTTTCCCAACAGCAATATGTGACAAAGGGGAGGCTGCGCCGGCCCTGGTACAGCTTCACAGCGTGTGTTTGGTCTCTAAATGAAGACTAACAAGAAAAACGGAAATTAGAAATACCATGTACATGCTTGCTTGGCTTGAGTTAATGTTGCTATAAAAACCATACACTTATTCAATAACTGCTTCAATGTGCAAAGAAAATGCTGATGGAAGTATGCTGATTAAAATTTGCAAATAGCATAAATTGGCATATTATGAGTTAGGAGGATTGAAAAATTGCACAGAAAGATGTACTTGAGAACTGCAGTAATAGAAATAGAATGCAATTCAGTCCTGGTTGCAAGGTCATTTGGGGACTAATAACAGAAAATTAAATTGTAAGCTGAATAATCAATTGCAAATGACTGAGGAAGAAAAGGATCTTAGGTGATTAGCTGATCACAGACTGACTATGAAATGCTAGTGACATGCAGACATGAATATAGCAATGCACTTCAAGGCTGTATCAGCAGAGGTATTTCTGCAAGAGTTACGGAAATGTTAACATCTCCAGACAGGCGCTCGTGAGACTTCAGTTGAAAAACTTTGTGGTTCTGATCATCCGTATTCAGGAAAGCTGATTACAAAGTGGAACAGATACGGAAGAGATCTGGGAGACCAAGAATGACCTAGGAAATGAAGTGCATGGTTGCAGCAAGGAAACATGACTGCTGTTTCTAATTAGAACAATTAGAACTGGGTTTAACACAACAGAGATGGAAGAAAGGATTTGTGGTGAGGTGTATTTTGCATATATGTGTTTTGCTAGTACTGTCCCAAGATGTAGTTTGGTATAGTTACAAAAGAGATTGTACAATGTGTGTTGCTTGCAGGACTTGGAGATGGTGGTTCAAGACACCCCTCCACGGCCCGCAGGGAGTGCATGTTTGAGGTGACGTTAGTTCTGGGCTCTCTGAGCAGCGTCCATCGTACAATCCCTTCGGGCATGTGGAAGGCTAGGAATGTGTCTGTAATGTCTGCAGGTGGGATAGTCTTGATATACATGTAGAGTTTATTGCCGAAATATCCCTGTTCCTTCCCATGGCTGTAATACAAACAATAAACTTTAGGCACTGAAAGGAACGCCAAATTTCTGCCATTGACCTCTACTGCCAAGATACCCTCTGCTTTCCTTTCAGAGCTCCCTTTCTCCTGTTGTTGCTCCTTAGTGTAGTGTAGCCTCTAAGTTACAGCCCTGTCAGCCTCCTATTGAAAATCAGTCCTGCTGCAGTGCTTTGGAGCGGTAGAATGCCAATGGATGTCAAATACTTTCCTTCACTTGCTCATCCTCAAGTTTTCAAGTTTTGATATTCTAAAATGGTAATTACTTATTTAGCATCTTCTCCAGGTAAATTGTGCGGATTTGTGAGGATCTGGGAAGTACTGCGAGTATTCCCTGTGAGTATATGTGTGGACAGTGATTTGAATAAGAAAGTCACTTACAAATGACTGAAATTCTCTGAAATGGGCATGTTTTCTGCCAGTCTGTATTTCCCAGAGAAGGGGTGGGGAATGGCCAGGTTTTAATCTCCAGCCTATGCATACAGATCATATCCCTCTTTTATGTAGTCACCCATCTGCTTTAAAATTTGTATTCTGATCTCGGTTGTCCTTCATTTTAAATGACTATTAGTCATAGATTAGGAACAATGCATCTTTCCAAATGATTCCAAAAACAAAGTTAAAAGCTAATCTTAAAGCGGTCTATGGGGACAATATTATTTTGCATTTTACTGTAATAGACATGTGTTTCTATTCTTGATAACCATTTGCTTTAATATCCACTCAGGGACATTGTACGGAAATAAAATCTGGCCAATGAGTTTGTAATTGTTCAGTGCTACATTTGCTTTTCTTCATTTATATTAAAATGCATCATTGACAGTTTTGTTGAAAATCTTTGCTATTATCTGCTCCCTAATTGTTTTGGGATGGAAATTAAGCAGCCTCCCCAGGGTGGTCTCAAGGAGAGCATACTTTGCTCCCGCTGTGCTCCTCTAAGGTATTACCCCCACTGCATTCCCATTAGATACTTTACTGTTATCTTCCTTGTGCATCACCACTCTTACTGAAAAGCGAGGACAATATTTAGGCCTCTCACCACTTTAAGAGCCTTTTCCCTTTTCCCATTTAACTATTTTTAGTTGCCTTGGGCATCAAAGTTGGTTCTTTTTCTTAGTCCTTGTAGGTTCTGCCTTTACTCTGAATTACCCCTGAGAGATTTATTAATCCATGGAAGCCTGTAGCCTTCAAACCATTGTTCCTGCTTTACTGAAATGAAAGAACCAGATCCTATTTGCATGAGCCAGTTTACAAAATGATCCAGATTGGTCTGTAGAATTGGCCAGTACTTACTGTTGTTCTTATGCCACCGGTCTGCCTCATCTACAAACTTCGCTCAGCGGTGACCTAGTATTTTCTTCCTAGTTGTGACTTCCCTTCTCTAGGTGTTCTGATTTAGGTCTCTCTTTTACCTAGCCTTCAGGATTGACAGATGGCACAATCAACAAGCCTCATTTGACTAAAAAATACAGCTAATAAAGTATTTGACAAGACCTATTTCCCGTAAAATTATGTTTGCTAGTAATGATTATATCCCTTATTACTTGAGCAATTCATTTTTTTTTTTTTTTTTTGCATGAGATTAGTGTCAAAAGTCGGCAAAATTATTCTATTTGGTTCTTTTCCAGATTAGTGTAATATTAGGATGATATAGATTTTTATGGAACTTCTTCACTAATTTAAGTTTTTTTTAAAAAAAATCAACATAAGCAATCAGATTAGTCCCAGGCCAATGCTTTCAGTATACTTGAGTCTGAATTATGGAGGCAAAACCTTTAGGTAGGTTGTTAAATTGTATCTATTAATATTCATATTCATGTCCTACCTATTAGTAGGATTAGAGTAACACACTAATTTTTGCATGCACAGAATGAAAACTAATTTTATGTATTTCATAAGAATCAGACCAAATCATCCTGTCCCTCCCACAGTCCCTCTACTTATCAGCAGGAAGCCAGGATTTTGGTAGTCTGGACTCCTGCGTTCAGGATACAGAGCTGAAGTATCTTACTGCAAGTGACAGAAGCAAAGGGAATAATTTCTAATAATTTTTTCCTCCCTTCTGTCTCTTTGAGGTCCCTCTCTCCTGCACAGTTCTTCCTCATCTCTCCTTTTTCATTCCTTCTGTTCCCTTTCTTTCATGAATGTCTTTCCTTGCCTCCTTTTCTTCTACATTGCAGTCCTCCAATTTTACTTGAGTAGCGCTCAGCGGTTAAGAGGATTGCTAAGACAAATGCAGTGGCTTAGGCTGCTGTGATTGAGGGAGCCTGTATGAAAAATGGAGATCTTATGCAGGAGGATGATGACAACGCAAATTGTAGTTAATGGTAGGAAAAGAGTGGTGAGTTGGTAGCGCTAGTGGCAGCGAAGTAAAGAGGAGGAGTTCAGAGCACTTACCCTTCAGTGACATGGACAGTAGCACCTTGTGCAGGGTCCCATGCCTGCCAAAGGCAGTGGCAACAGCTGAAGGGAAGAGGACCTGCACTTAGGTGGATCTGATGCTGAAATTATGGAAATGACCTTGCCAAGCTCAAGGTCCTCTTTAGCAGCAGTGTTTTGGGGGTTTTTTTGTTTGTTTTTTCTTTCCCTCAAGCCCACTGTGTGCTTCATAGTTAGTATCTTTCCAGCCATCATTCTGAGGGGTTTTCAGTTGCACTTCTAGCTTTGAATAAGGTTGTTTTAAAAAAACAAACAAACAAAAAAAACCCCCCAAAACCCAAAACAAAAAAAAACTCACTGAAGGGAAAAAGAAACAGTTTCTGATAAGTTGGTACAATCTTTAACTTCAACTGACTGAAGATTTTCACTAAGACTATCACTTTCTATGCTGTATTTATGTATAGGGCTTTATAAATGTGTGAGAAAGTACACTCACAGAAATCATGCATTCAGAGGAGGAAAACAGTGTGAAATCCTTACGGATACAACGAAAACAAAAAATAACTGTTTTCATTCATTGATATTACTTGTTGCATAGTCTTATCTAGATATCCTTCTTCCCCTTGCCCTAGCCATGAACGTTCACTGACGGTAGTGAAAGGCAATGGGTGCTTCAACAATATGGGCAGGACAGCACGCACAGACAAGACAGATACAGGGTAGGAAGAGGAAATGAACAGTCAAGTGGTTTCTTCAGGGTTACTCAGCAGTATCCTACATGCTCATATGCAATAAGGCGGCATTTAGGCAGGATATTTTTGGAGGGAGGTAACTATTGGGTTTGTAACATTGATGTAAAGCTTAAGACTTCCTTGGGGTCAGAAGTCAATTATTTTCATCTATAAATACTAATTACACTAATGACAGTTTAAACTTCCATTATTTTTTTTTAACTCGAAAACAAACGTATTTGAAATTTAGAGACACTAACCATAAAATAAAAGCTAACCTGCTATACAAGAAATACCTGATTGATACTGCCAAGCATAAAATACCTGAAGTATTTTGAGGTTATCTTAAAATGTTACATGTATAGAGTTCCAGTTTCCATCTACGTGCACCCTGCAGAGGAGTTATGTCTTGTTATGTCTTTGGCCGCTAGCTGTGCAAATAAGTCTGTTTCTTTCTGCTTATGCCAAACCTGTCCAACCCCTTCCATTGGAATTTCTCATCATCTGATTTCAGCCTATTTTGACAAGAAAAACTACCTTTTCTCCATAATGCTTTAGAAACCTAACCAGTTCAGCTCTTTCTGACTGTGTCTCTGTAGCCGTTAGTACTTGAGATCTTCTGCAGATCTTGAACTTTGAGATTTCTGCAGAAATGCAAACAGGAGGTTTGAACTAATGTGACACCCACTCAGTAACTGTAGTTTGGACAAAATCCTTGGATCAACTAGTAGACCACTGCTTGATGCAAGTACAGTCTGTTAATTAGCATGGATTTACTTTTTGCTAGCCATCTAATCTCTTAAAAACAGGCATCTAGACACTACTACCCAACAAAGGTTGAATGGAAGTTCTGCTTGCTGAGATAATGAGGTGAAGCTGTCTAAAAGCTTCTGTCTTATTGAAGAATTATGCCTTCTGTCAGTCTGCACAATTACAGTGTTTGCTTGTATCCTCTGCTGTTTTTTGTATGTTTATACTGAAAAAGATAATACCTATTTTAAGAAGAAAAGACTACATTTACCACAGCTAGAAAGATGTATAAAAGCAGTGGGGAAGAATGAATTTTAATTCTTACTTTTTTTGATCTGTATTTAATACATAACATATATTCAAGAAACTTCTGATAGAAGTGGACATAAAAGCAAAATAGTAGATTGTCATCTTTCAAATCTAATGTGGAATGCAGATTGTAGAGGCAGGTAAGGTGTACTTATCAATGAGCATTTCCTGCAGAAGCTTTAGATTTTTTTTAAAGGGTTTTGCCCAAGACCTTAAATTTTGAAAGTTGCTAATGATGAATTTTTGCAGTCAAGAATTCTCAGTCTTAAACTTGGTTGTATTTTTTTATATTGGCATGTACTCTTCAGTATTTGAGAGTGATGGTTTTCTTTAAGTCTAAATGGAAGATGCAAATTCTTCTGTCTTCAAAAAGACATGTAGCCTTTATGATTGGGAAGCAATATAAAAGTGATAACAGAATTTAGTAGTAATAGAACATGAATATGACAAACATAACTTTAGAAAGTTTGCATTATAGTGGTTTGTTTCCAGTCCTGTCTATGCATTAAATATTTATGTGATGTTTTCAGATGAAGACTTCCCTATCAAGGGCATAGCAAGCTCTAGAGCAAGATGGCACAGTGAACAAGAACATACTCTCCAGGAGTCCTGGAACTCCTTGGTAAAGTTTAATTATTCCCATCGTGGCCGAATCTCTAATATGGATTTTCAAGGGGATATCTTCGATGAGTTTCTCCATCAGCAGAAAATCAACCGGCTTGGAGAATATCAGCTAATGAGAAAAGATGGACTACAAACACTACCAAAAAGGCAAGAGGAAGAAAATTGTATGGAGACAGATGATGGAAGTGATTTCAAAATCCCCGTTTTGCCTTACGGGCAGCACTTAGTGATAGACATTCAGACAACGTGGGGAGACAGGCATTATGTTGGTCTTAATGGAATTGAAGTTTTCAGTTCTAAAGGAGAGCCTGTTCAGATTTCAAAAATAACAGCTGAACCACCTGATATAAATATTTTACCAGCTTATGGCAAAGATCCCAGAGTAATAACCAACCTAATTGATGGGGTAAATCGGACGCAGGATGATATGCATCTCTGGCTAGCACCATTTACCCCTGGAAAACGTCACTTTATCTTTATTGACTTTGTGAATCCCTGTCAAGTCGCTATGATTAGGATTTGGAATTATAATAAATCTCGCATACACTCTTTCAGAGGTGTGAAAGACATTGTAATGGGGTTAGACGAACAATGCATCTTTAAAGGAGAAATTGCAAAAGCTTCAGGAACCTTGTCTGGAGGTATGATATCATTCCTCATTTTCTTTGTGGAAACAGCAGCACAATATAAGCAAATACCTTTAGCTTGTTTGTTATCATCTTCCACTTCAAACCAAGCTGGTGCTTGTTACAGTATTTAATCCTTTTAATTTCAAAATGTAATGCAAAATCCACTAATGCATTCTCTAAAGACGTTGTGAAATTAAGTAGCATATAGAGCTAATTTTTATTGTTAACACTGTCTTAGCAACCAGATTGGATTTCTGTAACATATATATAATCTTTATGTAGTTTCTACATTTCATCTTGTATGTTGCTTTCAGCTCCAGAGCACTTTGGGGATACTATATTGTTCACTACTGATGATGATATTCTTGAAGCTATATACTGCTATGATGAGACATATGATGGAGAGATGGAAAGTGCCTGTTCCTTGAGATACGAAGAAGAGCTAAAGAGGCCAACAACTGCTGATGGGGAGGGAGATGAAAGGCCTTTTACACAGGCAGGGTTAAGAACAGCAGATCAAAAGGTAGGATCTCTGTGTTCAGAAATCTCTATAATGCATTTCTGAAACATCATGAAAGTAGGAGGCACTAATTCCCATGATGGAGTAAAGCTGAAACTGATACAGCTGTCTGTCCATTTAGAAGATTTCTTTCACTAAATTAATAATTAAGTGAATATTTTTAAGCTCGAATGGTTCTCCAAGTCTTGTTTTCTCTGGTTAATTAATAAGAGTACATGGAAGACTATACTGAATTTTAAATATATATATACACACATATATTTACACATATATATACGTGTATATATATGTATATACATGTATGTATTTTTTCTTTACATACTTGGACAGAGATAGAGGGGTTTCTTTTTGATTCAGATGCACCTGAAAGTTTATGCCGCTGTCAGTGATTTTACCAAAACTTTTACTTTCTGCCATACAGCAATTCATGTAATGAGTAGCTGTGCTCTCTATCACTCGAGACCAAATATTTTTCCATATTTTCCACAGGGAGGGTATAATCTTGCTTATTCCTTCCCCCACTAGTTAAGTATCTGAGGTAAGAAGGATCAGGCATTATCTTGCTTCTCAACGTCCATTGGGATGTAGTACATTTCTGTTTCCTGCCCACCTCATTTATTTTTTTCTCTTTCCCTTTTTGACTAGCCTTCCCACAGGTCTGTGTCCATTTTGCAGCATAAAAATCCTCCTTACTAACCTCTACAGTAGGTATTTTACTACCTAGAGGAAGGCCGTATTTCTAGCAACCACAGTGTTGCATCATACCAGCTGAGCCAGTCCGGCATCATAGCAAAGATCCTGCAAGACTTTCTGCTCAGGAAAGCTATGGGGCAGTCCTTGGTCCAGTTTCCATCAAAGTTTTTACCTTCTCAGAATCTTACTTCAATGGTGACATCTTTTTCCAGGGGATGCAGTCATACCTGCAAATCTGTGAGGAGACTGAAAGCTGAATCAATACAAATTCTAGGTGGTTCAGCTCAGGAGTTCCCAGCCATATGTAGTTCCTAATGAGCCTTGTGCTGCTATCAAGCTTGCCCGTTCTGCCTTGTCCTCTACTCCTGGTGGCTTATAGGACAAAGAGAAACGTTGTGACATTGAAATTTGATATCACTATTAAGATCGTGAATCAGTAACTCCAACCCTTTGATTTTTCCACTGCTAATTAACACTTTGGCACCAACAATTCTGGTGACACCTTTGCTCACAGTATCCTAGACTGGTCAGACACCCTGTGCAGTTTAGGATTTCATGAACACATATTGAAGTTCACCTGTCTGTTTTTGATCAGTTGTTAGTTGTGAGAATTCACCCGTACTTCATCCATTGCAGAAGCCTGGACCTGGAATGTTCGGTCCTTACTCAGAGACTCTGCCTTTTATTTTGTTGTTCATCTGTGATGCTTTTACTTCTTTCTTAACTCTGAAACGTGCTGTGTCATGAATGGAATAACCAAGTGTTACTGTGATTGAGCCACTGATTTTCCTGTCGTTCTGTATTTGCTAGTACCATCAGGATTTTGTAGTTGGATGCTTATGCCATGAGAATGATATAAATGTACTAGATGGTTTGCCTTCCCCGTTGTCATTCAGACCACTGGTCTTGGGTCTGGGTAAAACAATCTCTGCCTGTTGTTCATTTGCCCTTTCTCCCCATAGCATGCTCACTGGATAAGATAGTGTGTTACTACAGAACTTTTCAAAATTTCTTAAAGAAGCATCTCGCATCCTTCTCAGTATTATCACTGCTCATCTCTCTCTGATCTCCCTTCCCATGACTTCAGTAATCCTTAATGTGTCAACTTTTATACCAGGCCAGACCCATAGCTAATCCACTTCTTACAGCTCTGACTGTGGCCAACTGTGTGCTTAGGGGGAAAGTAAGAATAAGCCAAGCAAAACGTGCAGTGGTGTTTCTCTGGAATACTCTCCCAGCCACTAGGAATTTGTGTCTCAAGACTTTTTGACTTGGCCTTTGTGTTTTAGTATTCTTTGATAGTTTTTTTTTTTTTTGTTAATTGGTCTAAGTTTCCTAACTTAAGTTGCATAGTGTGAAGAAGCACATATTTCTGTTTGTTTTGAATCTAATATCTCTAGGTTCATTTAATAGCCTCCAGGTTTTGTGTTGGAAGGGCCTGAACAATTATTCCCTATTCCCTTCTTCAAGCCACTTGAGGTTTACACACCTCTGTTACAACCTCCTCCAAATCTCTCTTTTTCCAGAAAGATCAATTTTACTTTTTAGTCATTCCTCATATGGAAGGTGCTACGGCCAGCCACATGTAGAGCCATAGTAATACTTTCTGCTCTTTAATAACTCCTGTCCTCTGGGGGTATTCTGTCCTAGCCAAAAGGATCTAAGAACATAAGGAGAACAATGTTCACAAACAGAAGTAGTAACTCTTACTTGGTATAGCTGCAAATGAGACCACTTCTGAAATAAGATGGTAGGTACCAGGGGAATGGAGGGATTTCAGTGGCCAAGAAAGGAAGAAAGAGAAAAGAGGTGATAAACCACCTGTATCAAGCTACCTTATGGCCTGCAAGGGAGGGCATTATACCGTGCTCTGTAAAACCAGTAGCTTTGTTATATCCATGGGTTTTGGTGCTCAGCAGAGTTACAATTTTTCATTCCTAGGCTGGTCTTTGAAAGTTGTTCTTTAATTTCTTATTGAGAAAAAAGGAATGAGAGATCAAAGATGGAGTCACTGTTCTGTTAGAAGGCTACCCTCAACAGCAGTTGGGTTTCTCCATCTTTTGTGTGTTACCTCTGAGTTTATTGCAGTGTATGGTTTTTGTTCAGTTTCACCTACTTAATTATCACAAGGACATTTGTTCTGCTGCAGGAAGTATGTTGCAGCCTGGGAAATAAACATGCAAGATCCAGGGATGTCAGTGGTTCTACTGTAGAGACTTAATATGGTGGTAGAAGAAAAGTGTTAACAAGTTTTATATTCCATAGGCACAACATAGATCCATTTGGTGTACTCTGAATCACAGGGAGTTCACCTCTAATGATGAATGAAACTATAGAGAATGGGTCTAGACTACTAAATTTCTATTTGTTAGGGGTTTTTTTGGCTACTAATGAAGATTGAGCTCATGCTTTTGTAGAGCCACCTGTAATAATGCTGAGATTACATTCTAATCTTCTATTACTTTGTAGCCTTTTACTGTATATGTAAAATGAGAATTGTTGTTTTCCTCATGTGCAGCATTTTTTTTAATCTACAATGAACTTAATTTGCTGTTTTATCACCCTCATTCAGTGAAATGAAGTCCTCAGGCAAACCTTTGCAGTTGACCTTTGTCTTTACTACCCTAATTACCTTGGTATGATCAGCAGATTTTGTCTTCTAGTTATCTCCTTACTGGATCATTGTGTTGAATAGCATAGGCCCCAGACCAGATACCTGTCAAAACCAACAGTTTATTCCTATTTGTTATGCAGTTTAGTCAAGTAAGGAGCTTTTCTCTTATCCCATAGCAGGTTAGCTTGTTTAAGAGCTTTGAGGAAGTTTTTGTCTTTGGAAATGCAGGGATCTTGTCTTGCGTATTTCACGATTTAGATAATTTTACAATATCTTTGAGACATTATTTTAGATCCAGCTCTGTTCAGAAACATAAAATAGACATGAATTAGATATGGAGTGCTGCTGGAGGCAGAAGGCTTTAATTTTTTGTCCCATGCTGTCATCAGTCATTACGGTGGTTACTTCTCAAAGGAATCACCATTTCAATTTGGGCAAAGATGAAGATCATCAGTTTTTTTTCATCCATGAGGGGAAAAAACAGGTTCCTTGGCAGCCTTAATTTTCATAGTTAATTATCAGTTAGTATTGTGAAAAACAAATGCAAGCTCTTGCACAGATTTGTTCAGGGATCAAGGTAAGACTGCCTGGCCTGTAGTTCCCTGGGTCCTCCTTGCCTTTTTTGAAGACTGGAGTGAAATTTGCTTTCTTCCAGTCCTCCAGCACCTCACCTGTTCTCCATGACCTTTCAAAGATGATTGAGAGTGGCCTCGCAATGACATCCACCAGCTCCCTCAGCACTCATGGGTGTGTCCCATCAGGGCCCATGGATTTGTGTTCAGTTTGCTTAAGTATTCCCTAACCTGTTCCTTCTCGACCAAGGGAAAGTTCCTTTCTCCAGAAATTTCTCCCTGGTCTCCAGGACCTGGGTTTCCACAAGGCCAGTCTTACCAGTAAAGACTGAGGCAAAGAAGGCATCGAGTACTTCAGCCCTGCTCCATTCAGCAGAGGGCCCACATTTCCCCTAGTATTAGTTTTGCTACTGATGTAGCCCTTCTTGTCCTTGACATCCCTCACCAGATTAAACTCTGCATGAGCTTTGGCTACCCTAGCCCTGTCCCCACATGTTCAGGCAATGTCTCTCTATTCTTCCCAAGTTACCTGTCCCTGCTTCTACTTTCTGTATACTTCATTTTTATGTCTGAGTTTTGAGAGGAGCCCCTTGTTCATCCATGCAGGCCTCCTACTGCCTTTACTCAACTTCCTGCTCATTGGGGTGGACCATTCTTGAGCTTGGAGGAGGTGATTCTTGAATATGAACCAGCCTTCTTGGACCGTTCTTTCTTCTAGAGCTGTATTCCATGTGATTCTTTTAAGCAGATCCCTGAAGAGGCCCAAGTCTGCTCTCTTAAAGTCCAGGGTTGTGATCCTGCTTTTTGCTCTGCTCCCTCTTCTCAGGATCATGATTTCTGCTGTCTCATGGTCACTGCAGCCAGGAGTTGGCTCCCTGTATGTTAGTGCATCCTCCTACATGCACTAGCAAAAACAAACAAAAACAAACAAATAGCCTTGACTCTCTGTGGATTCACATGGTCTTCTACATTTTGGGGGTATTTTCCATTGTTCCCAGGAGAGCCTTTCTCTGCTGCACTAGTCCTGTTCCGTTATTTAATCTATCAAATTGAAATCATGAATAATCTGGGGCAGGGTGGGGGATTTTTTTCATGTCTAGCCTTCTGTGTATTAATAGCACTTTATAAGCAGTTTATGTCTGCAATGTATATTTATACAAGATATGTATATTCATTGCACCTGTTGGTTTACTTCTTAGGTTCAAGAGCAGGTAATTGTGTCAGACCCTTTCTCTGAATTTACACCCAAGGAACCGGGGATATTTACTGGAAAGTGTAAGTTCTTTGATTCCCCTCACCCACCCTACCCCTGATATGTTATCAAGGACTATCTGATTTGTCAGAGTTCTACACAACTTAGTGACAGGTGTCAGGTGGTAGCTGTGTCCATTACCCAGTAATGGCTTCCCAATCCTATGTTCTATGTGTTCATGTAGACTGATTGAATTTCTCAAGTCAGGTTGACACTAGACACACTCTGGTAAACATAGACCAGAGTGTTACACTAATCAGGTACTCTCAATATTGATGTATCCTATACCAAAACAACTCTCTATGTGCCTTCAAATTACTCTTCATGACTTTCCCCAGTGAAAGCTTCAATCAAGGTCTGGATGGCCCAATACTTTCAGTACCAGTTCTTGGTCCTTTGGCTAGTGCAGGAGAAAATGGGTTCATGGGCCTGGCATAAAGCCTTCAGCAACCTGTGATGTGCCCCCTGAAAATGCACACAAATGCTGTGATTTATTCAGCATATCTATGAACTTGCTAAGATGCCTCTCCCTCCTCCCACTTCTTAAAGTGAATGAAAAAGAAAGTAAGAATATTATTCAGAGCTCAGCAGATCAGTCTTACATACTGACAAGATACTGTTAATCAGCTGATTGGACTATATTGTCTCTACTAGACAAAAAGGTCCTGATTCCTACTGAGTTCTTGCTGAGGAAGAGCTGTATAAGAAGCTAGCTAGAAATAGGGGAAGCTTTCTGTGTCTTATGAAATGCAATAGGAACGTCAATTTAGTTTCTTACACAGGAAAATAATGCCATTAATTGCCTGCAAGACACTTATCTTTGTAAATTACCTTGCACAAAAACAAGAAGCCATCCATTATCTACAGTTTGTCTTTGTGGGAAACCCTTTGACTTCTACTTACCCTGTCCTGCCTGCGTATATTGTTTGTTGTTCTCATTATGCTGGGGGGAAGGGAGGGGACACACAGACTTGAAGTGAGAGTCCTCTTGCTGCTGCTTCTTTTGGAATATGACTGAGAACTGTGGAAGATCTAGGATCAGTACTGCCTCTTTCATCTGGGACTTCTGATGTGGAGATGCTTTTCTAAAAGATCTGAGGTAGCTAAATGATGCTCTTTAATCTCAACAGCTATGGGTGTTAGAGCCACATGAGTGTTGGTGTTCACAGCACCTCCAGAGATTTTATACCACAGGTAAATTGTTTGTGGGTTCACTGAGGATTTGTATCCTTGACCTGTTGTAGGTACTTTTCATCTTGAACCCTACTGCCAGCCGTGATGCCAAGGGGAAATCATGCCTGACCAGCCCGACTTTACCAACAGTTTACCTTGACTTTAGCAAGGCCCTTGACACAATCTCCCATAGTCTCCTTATAGTCGAACTGGTGAAAGGTGGATGGGATAAGCGGATGATAAGGGCCTGAGGTTCTGGTGGACCACAAGTTGAAGAGGAGTCAGCTGTATGGCATTGCAGTAAAGAAGGCTAGTTGCCTCCTGGGCTGTATGAGCAAGAGCATAGCTAACAGGACAAGGGGAGGAATTCTTCTCTTATATTTGGCATTCATGAGTCTCTGTCTGGGATACTGTGTCCAGTTTGGGGCTGCCACAGGACAAGAAAGGCATCGACATACTGGAGTGATTCAGTGGAGGGTCACCAAGATGGTCAGACAGCCGGAGTGCCTTATGTGTGAGAAGTGCTTGAGAGAGTTGGGTTTGCTCATCCTGGAGAAGGAAAGAGGAAGGGGGAGATCTTGCTGTCTACAGCTACCTAAGATGAAGGTGTAGAGAAGATGGAGCCAGACTCCTCTCGGAGGTGCACAGGAACAGGATAAGAGGCAATAGACCCAACAAGGTGGAACACAAGACTTTTCAACTAGATACAAGGAAAAGCTTTTTCACCATGAGGGTTGTCAAACACTGGAAGAGGGGCCCAGAGGGGTTTTGGGATCTCCATCCTTGGAGATGTTATCCTGCACTGGGCAAGCTCCCAAGTGACCTGATCTAATGGAGGCTCTCTGAGCAGGGGATTGGACTAGAGAGCTCCAGAGGGCCCTTCCACCCTACATCATTCTGTGATTCTATGAAGGCTTTGGCATGACAATACGAGCACTAAACCTTGCACAGATAACTGCTGGACCCTGTCTTTTCTCTTAGTCTGTTTGAAAATATACTCTAGTTTCGAATGAGCTCTCTCTTGCATCATTGCAATTTGTATAGTAAGCAAGTTCAGACTTAGCAATGGCCTTGGAAATTGCATCTAATACCAGTATAGCCCTAGCTCCAAGCTTGTCAGCTAAATGAACTATATATTTCTTAGTGTCCTTCTAAATGCTAAAGAGATCTTAAAGCTCAACTGAATTTATGTGTACGTTGACACTTAGTCTTGTGTAAACTGCTACCAGTATTTACAGGTAATTGGCTTGTATGGCTTTAGTAGCTTTAATGCTAGATTTTTTAATTTTATTTATTTTTCTCTTTTCCAGTACATCCTGACTACTGGTGCTTCTTTAGGCATTTTCAGACCTGGTTATTTCTGTTTTTTTGTGATGTATGAAGTGAAAGATATTTTTCATTTACAATGATGGATTTTTATCAAAGCTGATCGGACTGTAATATTGCTTGTCATAGCTATAAATGTTAATTGTATTTTTTTCAGTAAGACGTGAAATAGCTGGACCTGAAGATACACTTGTAGTCTTTTGTCTGCACGATTTTTCTTTCCTATTTATTTTCTGGGAATGCAGGCTAATCATCATCACTGCTTTTCACTAGTGTAAGCAATACTGTCCCATTAAAATGCTTCCATGTGTCCAGTTTTGACATGAGGATAGTAAGTTAAATGCATTACTAACCCACATTTTTTTTGGCTTACCTACAAGTTGGTGTTCTTTAAGAGATCTAGTCATTTAGGATTTACGAGAGGCTAGATTTAGATGAGGCTGTATAGTGACTTAGCTCACAAAAGATAATAATTAAGATATAACAGGTCTTCTCTGTTTCTGCATAATCCTAAAATCTGTCATGTAACTGCTCAAATATATTGTTTAATTACTGTTATTGCACAAACTAAGTAATGAGACATTTGATAATATGCTTGATCCAGAGTTGTATAGTGACAAATGAATAGGATGTTGGTAGCCCACTAAAGGTCTAACAGAGATTTACAGAAGATACTGTGGTATTATATGGAGGAAGACATGTGGACCAGGAAGTATTCAAGTACAAAATATAAAGTTTAAACAAAATACATATATTTTAGTTTAAGTTTATATTTTAGTTTAAGTTTAGTTTAAACAAAATACATATATTGCTAATTGTTGGGGCTTGCATACATGCTTATATGTAGAAAAATTATTTAGCTGGTTAAAAAATGCATGATAGAAAAAGGTAATCAGTTGGACAATATGTGCACTAGTAGGTCAAAGCCTGGGGAGTGGCCGTAGGGTGAGCAGTTCCAAAAGTGCTGCTAGTGGCAGTAGAAACCCCCCCAACAGCAACAACCTTAGGTTCCTCACAAGTTTGGAGTGAGAAGAGAGGAATCATCCTCCTGTGACAGGCCAGGTAAATACTACAGTATTTCACTGTGCTCTGGCGATTCTTTTTGAAGTCAGAGCTGTAGCTGTAATGTGACTTCTAGTGCAAATTAGTTACAAATATGCAAATTAATGCATTTGGTATCTGAAGGGAAGGAAATGGGAAAGACTGTGTGAGGGTAGCATCAACCCTAAGAATAAAACATGATGAGATGTGCTTCCAAAGTCAAGATGGACCTATCAAATGAGAAATTAGAAAGAAAAAAAAAAAGTAAAATGTAGCTTTCAGTCTCTTGACTGCTGGACTTGTCGTACCCTTGTGCTTGGGAAACAGATTCTAGCTAGATTTTGTATATTTATTGTGACAAGACACTTCCCATTGTGCAATTTAGAAGACTTGTGAATTAGGCTCTGTTCTATGACACTCATGGTTTCTTGCTACCTGATCCCCTAACTGCTAGAGTCTGTTCAGTTCTTTCTTGTCATATTGTCACGGAATCATGGAGACGCTGGTGGAAGGGACACTGCAGGTCTCTAGTCTAGCCGTGGGCTCAGAGCAGGGCTGTTGCCAGCACAAGATCAGGGAGGCTGTGGCTTTGTATAGCCATGCCTTGAAAATCCTCAATGATTGAGATCCCCCATCTCTTTGGTGAGCTGCTGTAGAGTTGCACTAACTTCCTGAGGGGGAAAAAAAGGATTTTTTTTTTTTTTCCTAACAACTACCCTGAACATCCCACCCTGCAATTTGTGGCTGTTGCCCTTGTTTACCGCTTGACTCTACCAAGAAAGTTGGGTACCATCATGTTTGTAGCTGCCCTTCAAGTCATTGTTGACTGCTGTTAGATCATTGGAATCATTATGTGATCTTCTCTGGCTTGTTTTCTGTCACAATGTGATGGATGAGAGATGTGGACCCTTGAGGGGAAACAAAGCCAGCAAGCATCTGTCTTTCATGTGCTCCTTCACTCTTGCCCCATATCCTATTTACCATAAATGATGGTCCTCTCCCTGACAGGAAGAGAAACTCCATAGAGAGGATGGAGAATGAGTGCTGCAAGACCTGCCACAGATAGCTCTAAGCACTTGCTGACTGCAGGGGAGTAGAATGCATGCATTGCAAAGATGTTTTTTACAAAACTTCGCTGTACCAGTCTCCTCTGTTGTAGATGTGTAAAGAAGATGGAAGGGCTTGAGGTGCTTTTCCACAAATCTACTTCTGGATAGAAAGAAGTGCCCTGTAGTGAATTTCTGTGCACCAAGAAAATAAACTGAATGCTAGATCCTTTGCCTTTAATACAAGGTATACTAGGGAAAGAGGGAAAAACTTTAATGTCAGGTGTTCTCATGCCCAAATAAGTGGAAAGAATTTCATTTCTTGTGCTGGAGTTGGGGCTTGTTCTTGTCACTGAAAAATTCTCTTTCCTTTCTCAGCTTGTAACTTTTCCTCAAAACACTATTGCAGGAAATTGGTAACTATCTCCCTTTAAAGCCAGTGTCGGATGGCTGCAGCTCACCCCACTTACTTTGCTCTGGCTAGCTCTGGGGATGAGAAAGGGAGCATCCTGCAGTGACAATAGCAACTTCATTGAGTGGGGATACAGTAGCTCCCTACAGAAAGAGGATGGAGATGCAAACTAAGCAGTCACGCCAAGGATGTTGCAGCATAAAGGCATGATTAAACCATTTAATAATCTCCTAAAATGATGCACATAATGAAGGAGGGGACAGAATCAACTTGGCCTGTAAGGGATAGTTTGGGTTAGAGTTGTACTTCTGCACAATCCTTGACAAAAGCAGAGGAGATGAGGAAGCAGCAGGAAGCTAGGTATGAGGGTAGAGGAGTGTGAGTATCAGGTGACTCACAGAAAAGTGGCAAAGGCTGCAAGGGCAGTAGGTATGAAAGAGGAGGGAAGGGGGCAAGAATTCACTAGAGATGAAGAAAATCAGACCTGTGGCAATGGAAGTGGATAAGCGAAGCAGCAGGTGCTTAGCAGAGCCATCTGTGAGTAGGGAAGTCTGGAGGCACTGGGAAAGGATTAGATGGAAGGAAGCGCTCAGTCAGCCAGGAGCAAGGTGATCAGCTGGCTGTGTCAGTGAGGGAAGAGAATGAAGGGGGAGTCTAAACCAGATATCTGCTCCTTTTAGAGGAAGAGTTTGTAGCATCTATGAATAGGGAGACTTCTGGAAACTGCTGTGTCTTGGGAGAAGGCAAACAAAGCGATTAGTTTTTCAAAAAAAAAAAAGTCTCTGTAATCACTAAAATAGTAAAATAGCTACTTAGAACAATTCATGAGAGTATGGAACTCTTGACCTATGATGTGCGGAGCAGCGTTCCAAGTGGTTTTGATGGGGACATGGACTTGTAAGTAGCAATTTCATATTGCTATTCTGTTTTGCAAAACGTTTGCACTCAAGTCTTTGAGGAGTCCAGATTTCCTGCCATCTTAGATTATTTTTAACAAACTTCAGACCTTTCATGTTCAGGCTTTGAGTTTTTTGACTGCTCTGTAACTATGGAAATGTCTTCTGCTTCACACTTGTTCAGGTTTGGAGTCTTGGCCCCTTACTTCAAGCTGATAAGTATGTATGTATATTCTTTTATGTAGGCCTACAGCTGAATTTTACCATGACCTGGGGAGACACTCATTACCTTGGACTGACTGGACTTGAAGTGATAGGAAAGAATGGTCAAGCTTTAAAATTAACTACAGAACAGATTTCTGCTTCACCCCAAGACTTAAATGATCTTCCAGAGTATATGGGAGATTCCAGAACATTAGAAAAGTAAGTAGCAAGAGTTGAAATGTCTAAGCATTTCCTGCTATTTTTTGCCTTGTGCCTGCTGTTTCAGTGACAGTCTGCTAGATATTCTTATCAACCAACAGTTTTAGACTTTATCAATTTTTAGATTTTGTTTTACATCAAATTTTATAAGGATAAGATTATATAAGCTTTATATTATGGTCAACACATGTTAAGGCAAACATGATTTTAACACCATTGCTGCTCACTCTTAGACTTCAGAAGCTACCCAGGAGCAGCTTGTTGTAGAAACATGAAGGAGATGTTTCCAAAAGATGATATTTGTATTAGGAGATGATAACATGCCTGATTGGTATCCCTACTCAGGACTTTCCAAGCAGAAATGTGTCTCCCCTGTAGCATCTATCTATGCATATGCAGTGAAACTTATCCAGGATTTTTGGAAAATTTCAAGGAAAAATTTCAAGTTAGAAAAAAGCAACAACTTCTTAGGGAATTACATGGTGCCATTCTCACTTTTGACAATTCTGCAGCTTTTGTTTTTTTTTCCTATTTTCATTGAAGCTTTATTCATTGACATATGTTTCCTCAAACTATCTTGTAGTTACTAAATGGTAACAGTATAGAAAACATAGGATATAGCTTTGGGGAGGACTTGGCATTTATTGCTATTGAAGCTGCATCCTGTTGTTTCCAGGTCATATCTCCATTTGCAAGTGCATTTTCAATTCTAATCCTGCCTTCCAGCATGTTTATGGTCTGCTAATAGGCTTGTGACGTAAGCCTTGTCTTTTCAGTCTTTGTGTCTTCCTTAAAATACTGTATTTATCCACATATACACTAACTCTGTTCCTTATTACAATTTCTGCTAATTTGACCAATGCAGATGTCAAGCTTACTTGTCTGGAGTTCCCCAGTTCCTCTGAAGAACTCTCACTAAAAATTATCATCACACTTGCCACCTTCCCCATCCTCTGTTATGAAGTCAGTTTTAAGGTTTGCATTTATGTATGCGTTTAGCCTCCCAGATTTTATGATCCTTTTTATTTTCTTTGTTTGGTCATGACTTCTGTTGAAAGATGACTTCCAAGAATTTTCTTCATCCTGGCACTAAGCTAGGCTGGCTTCTTTGTTTTTCAAGTCCTCCCTCTTTCCAAAGTCTGTCTTAGTAAGTGGTATACATTTGTTCTGTGCTTGCAATATGATGTCCCTTAATATTCTATTTGCTGTGTGTAATAAGTTTATTTTGTTGCTCCTGTAACTTTTTTTTTTTTAACATGCTTCATTATTTTTGCTTAGGACCCTTTTTTGAACAGAAGCAGTGGGGGCTTTTCTGGCTTTTGCTGTTCCTGCAAGCATGTTGAGTTTGAGTACTCTACAGTGCTCTTTAACTGTAGCATTTTGAATAAATCCTGGATGCTCTTCAGGACCAAATCAAGGATTATGTCTTCTCTCATGGGCTCCCTAATCAATTCCTCTGTGAAAGGGTCATTAATCAAATCTACTTTTTTAAGGAACTGCTAAGCCTGGCACTCTTGCTTCTGCATACACAGGGCAGTGTACAAAATTAAGTATGGTGAGGCAATGAGTTCATATTCTCCTTTACCTTGTGTTTGTGTGTCCATAGTTTGTGGTAGGAGATACAAGGTCAGAATTCCAAAATGAGGGAATAATGTAATTAAATTTCTCTAGTCAGCCCAAAATCTGTGTCCTTTACATTATTGTGATACTATTGTTAAAAGAGAAAAAAAAGGGGGGGGAAATATGCCTAACTATGCACATGCAAAAGGATGTGAACAAACTCTGCTTCTTCTCTGAGCTATCCAGCTACCATCCAGCTCCTTGTTGGAATCAGGTTTGTTGTGTTAGTGTAGTAATATGCTGCGGAGTGGCAGGTGCATTAGCTTAGGTGAGGAACTGTAGTGATAAGTTGTATGGCTTCTGAGCCTTTTACCTTCAGCTGTCATGAGAATGTGGCAGGGCTTTCCTCTGCCTGCTCTTCTTCATGTAAGCAAAACTTGAGCATTTTTCTGTTTTTTAGCTCAAGCATATCCAACTCAAGGAAATGTTGTGTCTTTCCTCCCTCCTCATCTTTAATTAGATGATCACACATTATTTTTGATGTTTACTGTGCTTTTTAATTGCATGCACAGAGACATGATACAGCTCTGTTGCTACAAGTGAAAATTAGAAAAATTTTAGCACCTAGTGAAGCACCTGTTTTTCATGAAGAAAAACAAGCTTTTCCTTTTTGCAGCTAATGGATTTTTCTCTTTGCAGGTTAATAGATGGGACTAATATCACAGTCGAGGATGACCATATGTGGCTTATTCCCTTCTCTTTTGGAGAAGATCATCTGTTCACAATCCGTTTTGATAAAATTGAAAGTATTGCAGGGCTTCGCTTTTGGAACTATAATAAATCTCCAGAGGATACCTATAGAGGGGTAAGTAAAAGAAAAGGAGCCAGCAAAAATATACAGCAGTGCATTGGAAAATTGGTGCTGTGATAAATGAATATAGCTATCTTAATGGAACACCATAAATCTTTCTAGATTGTCTGACTCTGAGTTTTGTGGCAGGTGTAATGCATTTCTGTCTCCACAAACAGCAAATATAGGGAAAAAAAAAAGCCGGAGATAGTTTAAAGACATTTTCACAGCTGATTTTTCCAAGAGACGCATACAGTAGCACATACTATTTTCAAGATATATGGTGCTAAAGTGGTATCCATTCAGTATCTAGTATTTAGGCCTACAGTGTGGATTCTTTATTTCCTGCAGCACAAGGCATGATAGAACAGGGGACACATCTAAACAGACTTCTGCGGGAGGAAAGTTACAGAAAGCAGAATCTGTGTGCAAACTTTTTTCTGACCTGGGAGTTTTTAATCGTTTCTGGGCACCTTGCTTTTCTTAACTCTGTCATTTTACAAAATGACAATGAGCATTACCTTTCAAGAAAGCCTCAAGTATGTTGGGTCATTGCTTCATATAGACGTTCAGCCTAAAGTAGACCAAACGAGTCTTACAACTCTCATCTATTGCGCAAGGACGAATAATGTCTTTAATTTATTTTGGACACTGTCCTATTTAGGTCCTATTTAGAACGTTTAGGACTATAGTGTCCTATTTAGGACACTGACTATAAATGTTGTAAAGCTGTTCAGTTAACTGTAAGATGTTAAACAGAGATTTGGTCTGTCTTTTTAAAACAAGGAGTATAATGCAATTTCTCTAAACTTGCATCATGAAATCTAAGGCTCTATTTATATGGCCATGCCATGCAATTTTTAGACTTAGTCTCTGTTTTTAAGTACACTCCAGCATGGAGTTTATGGTATGTTGAACTGATGTACTTGCTAGCCAGTTCAACAGAAAATAGCTCCTGCTAGCAATATTATACTTGGCTGATGTATGTGGATTGTATTGGGCCCAGTCAATCAATACTGCCTCCTTCAAGAAGCAGGAAGAGTGTCTAGAACTCTAATACTTGTTTGGAAAAGTTGACGTCAAACAAGTTGGCTAAAATTGTTTGGCTAAAATAGTGTAACATGCTTCCTCCCTTCTTCTTTCTTACTGCTTGCGTCAAATTTTTTATTTTATATATATATATATATTTTTTTATTTTTATTTTAACTGAATTCTTGGAGTTAACTGCCAGCTGACACCTGTTTGTGAGCATGTGCTACATCCAGCTAGTGCCCTGAGTTTGACCCTTACCCGTTTCCCTGGTTTTGTTCTCAGAATATATACGTGCGGTTGTAATGAAAATGATAAAATAGTTGCTGTTCACTGCACAGAAAGCTTATAAATCCATATATGAAGGGAAAGATTTGGAAACATAACCTGTGCATTCTTGACTTTCAAACTGAGTCAGTAGTTAACAAGAAAAATGTTAATACATATGAAGATAGAGAAACACAAGACAAAAAGAATCAGTAGAACTCTGAAAAAAATCTCTAGAACTGAAGCTGGAGCCTTGGATCCCTCATAGGATTGGGCCAGATAATGGCAGAGGCTGTAGAACTGCTTCTCTGTGCGAGTTTCCCTTCCAAAATTGCTTTCATATGAATGCTGATGGGAAGTATTCCCTCTTCAAAACTGAGCCCTGGCATCTTTTAATATCACCGTGGTGTGTTGTAGAGTGACAGTACTGGCCAAAGACTCCCAGAAGGCTAGGATAGATTTCCAGATTTCATAATACATTGCATTAACCCAATGTTTTTGACATACGAGAGGGTTCAGGAGCATGTTGATTCACCTTTTGAACATAGCCTCAGTATGACAACAAGGGTTGGGTTTTTTTTTTTACCTAAATCTGTTACATAATTAATATGGTTGGACATAAAGAAAGGACTCTTCCCTGTGAGAGTGGTGCAACCCTGGGATGGTGCCCAGAGAGGTGGTCACATCTCTATCCTTGCAGACTTTCAAAACTCAACCGCACAAGGCCCAGAGCAACCTGATTTGGCTTTGCAGTCTGCCCTATGCTGAGCAGGTGGTGAGACCAGAGACCTGCAGAAGTTCCTTCCAACCTAAATCTCTCTGTGATTCTGTGAAAAAAATGCCATATAAAGCACCATTTTTGAGTGGCAATGTAGAATGTTTTCACTACCATTATGAGCCAAAGCTTCTCTGAGGCAGGGCAGGGGAGAAAAGCTTGAAAATGAATTTTAAAGGATGGCATGATTCAAATCAAATCAATTCCCTGTACATGGCTCAACTATTATTAGAGAAGGAAAAGAAATAACCAGGTCCCTAATATCTAAAGCAGAATTTGGCTTTTGGAGGCCAAACCAAGAAGAAAAAAGGTATATTTTCACAGTTTTACTTTGCTAAATAAAAAGGTGAGTTGTTTAAAGTATGTATGCAGGTGGCACACCTGTAAGTCACATAGCAGTTAGCGGGTACAGCCTAAATGAAGACTTCTTACCTGCAACCCGGTAAAAGCATGAATGAAAAACATTTTCTGCAAAAGGGAAGAGGCAAGATTTCTGCTGGGTCACAGTGAAGATGCCTGAGACTAAACCGTCGGGTGTCAGGACAGCTGTTTCTTGAAGAGTTGTTCCTTCTAAGCTGCAGTCCCCGGATGTAAGAGTATACTGATTTGCTAGGCCGCTGTAGACTGGTGGATTCTCTTTATAGGTTTAGTGTGAGAGGGTAATGGCAAGGAACTCTCAGAATGAAGGCTTATATGCTATTTCCAGCTGTATGAAAAATTACCTTGTGAAAGCTTTCTCATGTGATGAGTAAAATGCTGTGTTTGATGGTTGAGCGCCTTCTCAGCTGATGAAAATTACTTAGAAATGAGGGCTGTAAGGCAGACATAAATGTAAGCAGCTGTGGTATAATAGGTAAGATTTCATCTTTAAGTCTCTAGACCTCCCATTTAATGCCTGTTCCCTAAACTAAAGCATATTTCAGTGGATTTGCACTTCCTGTCCCAACTTGGCAGCCTGATTCAACTGGAAAGCAGCATGCAGAACAGTTTCTAATGTAAAAATGTTTCCTTTCTTTGCTTCCAAGCTTATTAAAGATGAAACCAGAAATAGTTATTTTCCCTTATGGAACTGGAATGGATGCTGCTTCTAGCCCAGTACCTGCTTTTTTTCAAATCAAGAAATGTCTGTTTAAAAGGAGGGGGGGAAAAAAACAACAACAACCCTTTCTTAAAAAGATTTGATTTTAGGATATTGCTTATGTAACTTAATTATAATTGAACAAAAAAATGGTTTAAAAATGGCAAAAATATGAAAACTGTTGTGACTATCAGGTAACTGATAATATGTGGGCTTTACAGAAAACCCTGAAGTTTAAGTTCTTCTCAGACTGACATCTTGAAATGGAAATTTTAACTCAACTGTATATATTGCTTATATTTTGTTAATAGAAATCCTAAAAATTGATGATGAAAGTAAAATATTTGCATACAAAACTAAATGGGCCTCAAATTATCATATATACATACCAATATCAAAAAGATTAGAACCAGTAATCAAAAGATTAGAAAACTGACTCAATTACTTTTAGACCAAGTCTTTTGTTAACTAAGTGAATCCATTCTGATTCAGTCCATTAATCAGCAAGCTTTAATCATAATTATGATAGCATCTTTTTTATTTTACAGGTAATATTCTTCCCTTAACCAGTAGTTACTGAAGGACTCAGTGCAATACATGCTGCTTGTGATCAACTAAGTCCCATTTAACATATTCCAGGGCAAGATGCAATGATAACTGTTGCTGCATGATTGCAACTGTTCTGTGACTGGAATCATGCATCTAGCACCAGCTGGTGCTAATGGGGGAGGGTGGAGGGGCACCAAGACACCACCTTCTGAGTAAGTGTGCCTGAACTATTTAGTTTATTCTTCAGACACGCATGCATCTATGGTATGGACAAGGCTCAACCTTTTTGCCTGGAGTGGGTACCTCTCCTTTAGTTATATGCCCTTATGTAACATACCACTGCTGCTTGGTAGATGAGATTGCGAGATCCTGCAGAAGTCCAGGTGCCACCTGCCACAAAGACAAGTGGAACTGACTGAGAGCAGACTTTCTACAAAGGCAATGGAGACACAAAAGAGTCTCTCACAAAAGAGACCAGCAGGTTATGTGATTTCTTAAAGTGCTGAGCAACATGACCCGATCTAGCAATGCATTCAGGTACATGATAAAGTAGCTCTAACAATCTCCTCAAATACACCCTGGGGACACGTGCTGAATTTAAAGCCGAATCCCTCCATTCTGTTGATGTGCATGCTGCTACAGGCTCAGGGAGCTTCAGTTTGTTGGGACCTAGGAAAGATCCAATAATTGAAGGAGCTCTCCAAATCCTTCCCTCACTTCCCTCCCCCAATCCCAACCTCTCCTATCCTCATTAATCTTAGCAGTTCAGTCAGTGTCAGTTATGATGCTCCGAATTGCACCCTGTGGGCTGCAACCAGTATCTGTTGGTTTATGCTTTCTTTTGCAAATGATGCTGTGTAACAGAAGAATGAAATAAATACAACAAAATTACTGAAACAATTCTTTCAACTTATGAAGTGAATGTGCTTGCATTGGATCTATTTTATTTTGCTGCATTTTTTTCTTTTTAATAAGGCTAAGGTAGTCCATGTTTCGCTGGATGGTCGCAGCATCTCCCCTCCGGAGGGCTTTCTTATCCGTAAGGGACCGGGCAACTGCCACTTTGATTTTGCTCAAGAAATTCTCTTTGTTGACTACCTGCAGCCCCAGCTGATTACTAGAGCACACAGGAGGTAAAGAAGGATGTTTTACTATCAAAACCACACAATTTCTCTTAACTGTTTAATATTCTTTTGTATTCTCCATTGAAGCAAATCCATATGAAGCACCTGGATGAAAATACGAAGTACCCAAAGCAAAATGTTTCATTGCATTTTTTAAATTGCATACTGTTTCCAAGGTTTCCTGAGATCAGAGGACAGTCTGTTCCCTAATCTGGGGATTATTGTGGATTGGTTTTGTTTTTTCTCTGATTTTATTCTGTTCTTTTCTGAACGAGCCAAGAGTGCGTGAAGAAACTGGAATTTGTCTTGGTTATTTTTGCAGGACTGGTTCAAAGAGAATGGAACGAGCTAGTATGGACTATGAAGCACCTTTAATGCCATGTGGTTGTATCCTTCTCTGATATTTTCTTCTTTGTTTTATTATATATATAATACCTTGGAATTAGGTACTGCAGTTATGAATTCTGAGCCTTTTGAATCCAACAGTTTCTGGTGTTTCAGGAAAGTGAACAAGACATCAAGAGTATGAGAATGATATCATTAAATACAAATTAAGAAGAAATAAATGAATTATATAATATAAATGTATGACATGTCTTTAGATACTCTAGTAGCTTTTTTTTGTCTTTTATAGTCCATCCAGGGTGGAGCTAGCACATTAGCACAGTATCTAGCAGTGCCTAGCAATTAATGCATATGGAAGAACATAAGAATATGAAAAACATGTTTTAACACTCAGAATACCTTGCTAGTCCCCAGCAGTGTGCTGTTCAGAGACTGTCTAAGCCAGAAGTGGTCTCTGCATTTTTGCATGCCTTTAAAAATTCTGCGTTGCCCTTCTTTGAAATCTGTCTCATTTAATATCTTTAAGGTTGGGTGGAGTGGAACTGTGCAATATCTTTGCCATTTTGCTTGTGGCTTTTTAAACTTACATTTTCCTAAATAATCACAGCCTTTTTTGATCACACTTACTGTCATGCCATCTGTCTATTTGACAGCCCTTTTAAATCCATTAGTTTGATGGAGACAGCGAGGTCTCGGCAATACTAGGTTTCTGCCAGTTTCATGAAAATTGGTGGCTGGGTAGAGGACGTATAAATGAATGCTCCCATTAGAGAGAAGTCTGCAGTACAAATTGCATCATTATGTTTTCTGCCATTCAGTTAGGCATATTAGCTGGCCAGTTAGATAACTCAATATCAGGCAAATGCATATTCAGGAAACATAGGAAGGCAGTGTAGGGACTGTGGCGTTAGTAAGTGTAGTATATAAGGAGGTAGGATACAAAACTATAAAATTAATTTGTTCTTCATCTGACAGAAGAACATATGTATGTTCTTATCTAGCTGTATCAACTGCAAGGGTGTGTTTGTGTGTGTATTTTCAGTGATAGAAATGGCAGACTTCTCATCTTAAAAGAAAATTTATTCAATGAAGTTTAAGAAACAGCGAGGTCAGAAGTGAACAACATTTTATTTTTTCCAAGCACAGCATAATTAGATAATGGAGCTTTTTGCCACAAGATGTCACTTCAAACAAGGAAGGATTGAGACTGATTGGACATTAAGAACATTCAGAATGGTAATACTAAATACTGTGAGTGTTGGAAGGAAACTTCCCCCCTTCAGGGATTAAGTTGCTTTTTTTAGGGCTAAAAATACTCCTGATGGGTACATACTCTACCATATCTACCCATACTAATGTTTCTTTTATATATTTTTAAGAAAACATTAGGTAGTGGCTACTGCTGGAAATGAAGACTAATTGGATTTTTTTCCTAAATGTTTTTTTTTTTCCAGTTCAATCACAAATTTTTGGATTCGAATAGGAAATACTGGATGAAATTCTGTGGCTGTCAAGGAGATCTGACTAATCTCTCAGGCTGTATCTGCAGTCGTAAAGAAAATGGGCAAGCAGCCATCCTCTAACCTCGAGGCCAAAATGCATGGCACAGCTTGGACCCATTCAGCTGAACTCCTTTATTCTGCAAAACGGAGTGACCACATTCAAACTCCTCTGGCCTCTTAAACTGTGAATCTCTGTTACAAATATATGTAGCCTACCTAGGCGTTTAGCTAACTAGTCCTTCTAGTGTCAGAATCCTCTCCTAAACTGCAAATGCAAATGTCTGTGCTGTGCGTTTCTGAATAATGAATTTAGTGACATAGCTAACTGCCTTGTGTGATCTGCAGCAAAAGAATGTCTCACTGATTGAGGAAATGAAATTGTAGACTATGTGATTGGAGAGAGTTTATCTGGTAAATTCTTTTTTTCTCCAAGGTATGTACTTAGGTCGCTAAGTCATTGAGAAGATAACCAGATATTGAGAGGTGGGATTATTAAAAGAATACGACAAGACTCTATCCATTAATCCAGAGTTTAGAAATATGTATGATGTTCTAGTATGTGAGCTTGCAGCCAGCTAAATCCATTAATCACAGTGTATACATAAAATGGGCTGCAGAATAATTTTGGAAACTGCAAATTAAATATTCTGTTAGGACAAAATATCAGAATCAAAATTTTCCTTAATAGCTGCTTGTTGTTAGTTATTTTCCAGTTTCAGCTTCTGACGAGTTGGGGTGATCCATACTACATTGGTTTGAATGGACTAGAGTTGTTTAATGAACACGGAGACCAAATCTTGCTAACTGAAAACAGTATCCTTCTACAGACCAAGAGCCTCAATCCCTTTCAGATACGCAGTTTGCTCTCTGGCAGACTGTCATGATATCACTTGCTACATACTCAAAATTGCCAGTGAAACCCTATGTGATTACTTTGCTTGGATTCTCTATATTTCAGGGGTGATATTTATTTTCATGCATTTCAATGTATTCTATATAGTCCATAACATTTCTTATTGGAATGGGATGCATCAACAAAGCAGTTTTTCTAGACCCTTTTGATCTGCTATTTCTTTTCCAGCTATGGGTTGTTCTGAGGGCAAGGTTAGAGAAGGAAAGGCTAAAGAAGGGTATGATCTCCTCTGCTATCACCATCCTTTTCTTCCACGATGTAAAAGGACCAGAAATTTTGATGAGCTCCAGATTCATAAGAAAAGGTTGAGCTCACTTCTTTGGATCTGGGGGCTTTGTTGTTTGTGTGTTTGGGTTTTTTTGGTGTTTTTTTTGTTTGTTTTTTTGGCTGTGGAGAATTTCAGTTGATTGTGGTTTTCGTTTTTATTTGATCCCATGCCTTGGCATTGATCCAAAATTCAAAGTGGCAGCACCAAATGGAGAGAAATGAGCATCTGAGAGATGTCTTTTACTTTCAGTGTTTACTGCCTCATTTGTCTAGCTGTATTGCCTGTTCTGCTTGTGAAAAGGCCCTTACTATTCCAGTGCTTACATTGCAGCAGCTTCACCCCTGAGCCAAAGCTCAGACTTTGCTGCTGTTGCTAAGGCCTCTGCTTCTGACCGCAAAAGATCCATGAGTACGAAGAAATGAGTGTTGATGCCAACTGCTTCAAGGGGGTTCAGTCATCTCTAGTTCTGGTCTTTTCTGCTGAACCTATAAGCTGATGAGCCTCATGCTTTCAACCAAGTAGACTGGCCTATGTGCTTGGCTCAAGATGACCGTTTGGCACTGACTAGCAAAAAGTTAGTCTTTCACCAAAGCAACTTTACCAGATTAGTACCCTTAAGGAAGGTGCATCCCTCTGCCTCATGGCACATTGCACCTTCTACTACCAGTTTGTAATAGAGAATCCACTATAAGAAACCAGCTGAGACACATCTCTCTATACATTTGAATCAAGAAAAACTGCTGAATTTCCACCATCTCTTCTTTTTAGATTTTTATACAGGCATTACATGATGTCTTCCAGTTGATTGTTAAACAGCACTAATAATTGTTGCATGTCTTTTCCTTCATTCCAGAAAGGAAAGTGTATATAGGAAGGTATTTTTATTTTGGAATTCATATGTGCTAATATGTATTCCTATGTATTTGTCTTGTGCCAGGCAAAAAGAAAATTTTTGCCTTATATTTAGAGCAGGCGATGATGGGTCTGTGGTCCTTGACTCCCTATGGGAGTCTCACAGTCACCTGAGAAAACATTATTTTCAACAGAAATAAGATTTCTCTCTCTCTTGGAATCTTCCATTGTACCACAGGAAACAGATTTTTCATAACTCTTTTTCTGGAGCTTTAGGCTATTCTAGGAACCCGGCTCAAGTCATGAAGATAAGGGCTGAGACTTTGAATTTGATTCAAGGTTCCCTGGGAAACCAATAGAGGGAATGAAGGACGTATCTGAAAGACTCATAATAATCAGGGTTACTAAAGAGTTATACTTCAGTGCTCTGTACCAGCTAAAGTCTCTTAAGCGCTGAAAGCTTCATATCCAAGTATATAATTAGGTAGTTCAATCACATGGAAGAAACAGTTTCTTAGCCAGCTAGAAAGGATTAAAAAGTGTGGGTGCTGCATAAACTGTGTATCTCTAAAGATCTTCATTGCCTAATATATAGAAGTTGCAATGAAAAATGAAAAAGGTAGACTCTTTTCTGAGCAGTGTTTTTATTTATATGTTCCTTGATGCATTATGAACTTGGAAAAAAATAGAGCTGTGATGGAGAAGAAGTATTTTGAAATTGAAAAGTGGCAATAGATTGTCTTTAGGAGCAGGAGATCTTTAACTTAAATGGTGCATCTTTACAGTATAATGCAATTACCAAGTAAAGCTATCTCAGCTGGTTTTGAATGATCTTGTTTCTGTATCTACAGTAACAGTGCTTGGATGTTTTAGGGTCCCAGAAAGAGCACATCTGTATTAATGCAGCGCTAAACGTGATGGTTCAGCTACTGAGTTTGGAGCATGCTTTTCGTAAGCAGTTGAGGCATTGCTGCATTATTCCTTAAATACTTTAGAAATGCTTCCAGGCTCAGGCCTTTTAGAAAGCAGGACAAGAGGAAATTAATGTCCCTCAAACGGGATTGCTAGTGGTTTATAATTCTGAAGACATTGCCATCCATCCACATTCCCCTGTGCATCTTTAACACAGATATGTTTTTAACACAGATGTGTCTCGTCAGGAGAAAGTCTAGTTATCTAGAAAGCCTGTTCAGTAGAAGGTTTATTCTTTCCCTCTCAAAGAACTGATTGAAGGACTTACTAGATAGACAGTTATTGTGACTTTTTTTTTTAAATATATATCACAAATCTCAAGGAACTCAGCAAAACCTAGTCAGACTGCCTATTTCCTACAGGGATATTCTCCTTGAGATGTATTTCATAGGAGGAGTTTTTGCTAGTTCGTGCTAAAAAAGGGCCTTTGTCACAGGAAAAAAAAGTAGGAAGTTCTCATTCTTGATAAGGGAACTTTATTAATGAAGTCATAGATACCTACTTTAAAATAAATGAAATGAATCTGCTTAATTTCTTAGCATTTTAAAAATAACATTGAGTGCCAGAATCTGTAAGAATTGTCCTGCTTATAGAAATGGATCCCCAAATTCCTTGACTGCCAAAGTAAAGTAGTTTAGAGTCTTTTACAATTTGCACTACTGTAGTGGAGAATACTTGCTCATGGAATGTAGAAGAGCAAACACGAACTTTTAAATATGATATTTCTGAAATGTTCTTTGCAGTTATTTAAGCTTAAAGTTTTGTTTCAGATATTGCTGCTTTTCCAGATAGTGTCAACATTTTAGAGGATGTGTCTGGAGACATCCGTACTCCAGACAAACTCATTGATGGAGTAAATGACACAACTGATGGCAGACATATGTGGCTTGCACCAGTTCTTCCTGGTGTGGTATGCATGTCTACCTACTTTTTCCTTTTTCATTTCATTTTAGTGATGTGCATAGAGGTAGCTAGAAATATAAAGGTAAAGGAAGGCCTTTATAATTTTTAATTAAATTTGATATTAGTAAACAATGCTGAATGCCTTTCAGAAATTCTCTGTTCCAGTTTCTCTCCATGGCACAGAGAGCAGCTGTTTGGACTCTGAGCTTTATACCCTCCTTGAGTCTCCATATTGCCACAGCGGAAGAATTTCTAGCGATAGTCAGTGTTTTTTCAGTTGCTTTCATAGTTACTGGCAAAGGAGTTTAATATGGGTGTGTTGTGCAATAGATGCCTGTTTAAATGGGAGTGGGCTGAGATCTTCAATTGCTTTTAAAAAAAGCAACAAATGTTCCAACAGTGAGATTTTTTTTTATCTCATTATCTGGCTTGAATTCTAATTCATAAATGAGAGATGACAGTATTTCATATCCTAAGGCCCCAAGCAATTCAGCCCTTTTAGAAGCAGCATGTTTAAAATACAGGGCACCAAACATCGAATAAAGAAAAGTAGATAAACTTGGATAAGTTCTGACTTTAAGTTTTGGGAGAGGACACTCCTGTGCTGACCTTTGTTCGACATTATTAACAAGTATTTATTTCCTAGAAGAAGATGGATTTCAAAGGTAACAAAATACAAATCTAAGGTGTGATATATTATAACTTACTGTGGTGGGAATATCTCTACTTCAGAAGTTACAGTTCTTAATTCTTTGCTTTTGATAATTAATTAATTCAAATTTGAAAATTAATTCAAATACCATTAGATGCTGCAATACAGTAGATATAGATAAGAGAAACCTTTTATGCATACTTGAGACTACTGACCACATACATTTCTTAGGGAAGTAGAAGGTAATAGTCTTTGTAATGCTTGAGGCTCCTAGTGTCTGAATCCTGCATCTTGAATGCTGGTAAACAACTTGATAGGATGCTCAGGTGTCTATTATAACATTGTGAATGATTGACTTGACAACCATCTGAGTTTGTACATCTGCTGTGTGCTAATCTCTGTATAAAATACATGCTTGCAGAGGCTATTTCATTTTGGCAAAAGGAAAATAACAGTAACTGGAGTTCTAGCACAGGCACATACCGTTTTGTAGAAGGTGGTATTATGTCTAACAGAGAGATGAACACAAAACATTAGTGTTAAAAGGGTAAATGGATTAAAATGTGATATGCAGGAGGGAAGAGTAAACAATGAAATGGTCCTTTCTGTCTTTAAACTCTAGCAAGTGATACCTTTTGTAGATCCACATAATGGTTTTCTCTATACCATCTTTCAAGGCTCGATTGTAAAGCCAGGAAGTACAAATGGCTGAAGCAAGCAGCGTATTAACCATTATCCTCTGTAGTTAGGATGCTGGGCAAAATCTTGTGCGTACTTAAGTCCTCATTACTAGGCTGCTTTGAAACATTCCAGTGGCCTAGAAAACAAGGTTAGCATTCTCTATTTTGGAAAGCTAAAAAAAGCTTTAAGAAAATTTTATATAATAGCCTTTCTATTCCTTTCCAATCTTCCGTGTTTTTGTCTTTTGCAAATGTATGTTTGTTATATGTTTTGAATACTTTGTTACCCTGTTTCTGATTGTCTTTTTATTTATTTGTTTGAATGTATTTTCCATCAGCATTTTCCATGAGACTAAAAACAATTGCTACTGAGACCTGAACCCATATTTTCTTTTGGAGAGTCACAGATACAAACAGTTCTATTGATCCCATCTAGTTCTCTTTCTTCAGTGCAGAAAATGCATCATGATTTAATACAAATACAGTGTCGTCTTTGGAGAACCAAGGGATTAAATCATAGAATTAACAGTAACATCTGAGATTGGTTTCCTATATCTTAATCTTTGTCCTCAATAATTTCCCTGAAAGTGAAACAAACAGTATCTCAAGCCATAATTGTTTGGCAAGCATCCTGAGAATTGTCTCTATATTGCTGTTTGTGCACCTCAGACCAAAGTTGCAGAAGTTCTCTTAAGAGCTTTAAAACTCAGGGGATATACAAAGATGGATTCTGTGTGTCTGTGTGTGTATATATGTATATAGATATATACACACATGCACATACCAGTTTCTCATCCTGATGCACAGCTCTGTATTTGGTTGATGAAATGCTCATTAAAAGCAACTGTTTCCCCAGCTGAGTAGGAGTCCAGGATGACAAGCTCAGATGTAGATGTCTACCTTTGATGGGCTATATGTACTTTTGAGAGGACAGGTCTGGGTTAGAAACAACATCTGAGAATTATCAACAGATATAATAACTGAACTTAAATCCTTAGCATCAGCTGTTCTCTAGCTATATCTATTTAAATACAATCCAGTTTTGATGGATCATATGTTAGAATTTCATTTCTTTGGGGGATTTGTGATCTTAAATATAAATGAATTCTTCTCTTTTACAGGTGAATAGGGTGTATGTTATTTTTGATGTGCCTACTACTGTGTCAATGATCAAGTTGTGGAATTATGCCAAAACACCTCAGAGAGGTGTGAAGGAATTTGGTGTAAGTGGCTTTTGTGTGTGGTTTTGGTGACTGAGCTTGCTGTGAGTTCTGTATTTATTTTCACAGATTACTAAAATGTGATTCTATATAATCTCTAAGGATGGGTTTCATCTCACCCAACTCTGCGTTTTAATACTAAAATGACTACTCTGTGCTGATCTTCTGTGCTGCCTTTTGTGTCCAAGGAAAGAACAGTTTATCTGATCTTCCTTAGATAATTGTCCTGGGATGACGCTTTCCTTTCTCCATTGGCTATAGAACAGGCCTAGAAGACTAGTTTAAACTACATACCCAGCTTTTAGACAGCTGAAGTAAGGTGAGATTCATTCATTCCAAGGTTTAAGTGATTTCATTTCAGTCAATAAAATGTCATTTATGTAAAAAAATGAAATATATTTTAATTCCCTACTTGGATACTTCATTTGAAACAGTCAGTAAGGAGACAAAAACTGGAGAAAAAGAGAAAAAGCACCACTGGCTAATGGAGAGAGATGTCAATTTTAGAGGAAAAAGGCTAAACTAATGACTGAACTTGTAAAACAAGTTGGGCAAAATGATTTCTAGTTAAGTGATTGGGAAGACTGCTGAAAGCAATGCTTGCTCATTTAGATACTGTTTGGGGTTTTTTGTTTGTTTTATTTCCTTGAGCAAGTTGATTCCTAGATTTTTTTTTTTAATCTGTTTATTATCTTTAGCTTCTTGTGGATGACTTGCTTGTGTACAATGGAATCCTGGATATGGTGAACCATGTAGTATCAGGCATCCTACCCACCTGTGATCCAGTGGTCCCGTATCATACCATTCTCTTTACAGATGATGAGAAGATTTGCCATCAGGAGAAGAGGACCGTTATTAGGTATGTGAGTGGATCTTTATTGGAATAAACATTCTTGTTTTCAAAAAAATGTTTTCCTGTGACTAAAATCAGCAATATGTGTGTTGCTATAGAAAATTCTCTTCTGAACTATACTCCACCTCACTTAATGGCAAATGGTCAGTCATTTTGAATTGCTGGGACCAAATAAACAGCTTTATTTGTAGGTATTTTTTAGTGTTTAGTAGGATTCTTGATTCACATTTACATATGCTTTCCTGGCAGCCTATGATAATAAATACAAAATAAAGAGGTTAAGCTGTCTTAGAGAAGAAAGAATAAACCCCAATGATTCTACATTATAAAAAATTAGGAAGCTAATGAAAAGGAACGAAACATCAAAAGTAGTCCTCTGATTTGTAATAGGTGCTACTTAAGGAGTCAAAATTCTGGTAGTTTAGAAACATTCTAAAATAATGAACATTTTGATTGAGAAATGAGTTCAGTTCTGTGGAAGGACCCTTTCAAACAACTAAGTTGGCAATCTCATACATTCATAGAAAATACAATGAAATACAGTGAAAAATGCACTTACAAAACATCTAGAAAGTCAGGACTGTTAGGAAGGAAAATAAAAATTGAGAGAAGAATTTATTTTGAATGAGATTGAAAATTGAAAAATTGAAGGCTTATAAAAATAAACACTTTCTCATATAGAGAACAGTTAACAAGAACATTGTGCACATACATCATTTGAAAAGAAGTTACAGCTTTGCATTCGAAAGCAGCATATGTTTCATTCACAGGCATATTAGGATATTTAGAAATAAGTTAAGAATCCTGGAGGGAATGTAAGCTGATTCAGAACAGAAATTTGCATCTGCCTACTCTAGTGTTTCCTTTGTTTTTTCAAAAGTATTGGCTTTTTGCCACTGGTACTGTCAGAAGTTGGAATAAATGATTATTGCTTGGACGTATTGTGTTAGACTCATGTTTTTGTACAAATGGCTGTGTTGTCCTGGTAAATTTTGCAAGTAAACAAATTTTCAAATGAAAAAGTTACTGAAATGAAAATGTCTTGAGGAAATCAGTTTTTTAGGAAATTTTTCATTGGGAGACAACAGTGATGAGGGGAAATAAATGTTTATTTCTTCAGCTTAACACCTTTGTATGAGTTGAAGCTGTTCTGTTGGAAGGAGAGAAGCTCCAGCTGTAATTGTAGATCTTCCTCTTTTGTATAAATGCAAAGCAGTCACAACTTTGGACATATTCATAAGACAATTATCCTTGCATTTAGTTTTAAGAAGTGTATCCTTTCTGTATCACCCATGTTGCACGATCTGTTTTCCAGTCAAGAATATGCTGAGTCTCTTCCCTTCTAGACCTCCTGTGCAGGAGTTTTCTTGGTCTGTCTTCTTAGCCTGCTTTTTAGTCTTCTATTCCTTTTCTTCATATGGTACCCAACTAAGGTATAGAGTAGTTTGGCAGTAGAAGGCAAATCTCTTGCTACTTGCTGGAGGATGTTCTTGCTTTTTAAGGGATGTTCTTGCTTTTTAAGGGATGTTCTTGCTTTTTAAGGGATGTTCTTGCTTTTTAAGGGATGTTCTTGCTTTTTAAGGGATGTTCTTGCTTTTTAAGGGATGTTCTTGCTTTTTAAGGGATGTTCTTGCTTTTTAAGGGATGTTCTTGCTTTTTAAGGGATGTTCTTGCTTTTTAAGGGATGTTCTTGCTTTTTAAGGGATGTTCTTGCTTTTTAAGGGATGTTCTTGCTTTTTAAGGGATGTTCTTGCTTTTTAAGGGATGTTCTTGCTTTTTAAGGGATGTTCTTGCTTTTTAAGGGATGTTCTTGCTTTTTAAGGGATGTTCTTGCTTTTTAAGGGATGTTCTTGCTTTTTTTATACATTATTACTTCTGATTTTGGCATATTCTCTTTAGCATGTCGCTATGCAATATTTAATGAACCCTGAACTTGAGTCTGATATTATCAGTGGAATAAATTCTGATTTACTTCATTATCAATTCTCCTGCTTCAGTTTGACATTTTGAGACATGTTACATTTTTCTCTAAGAAAAGAAAGCTAGGGCGTGCAGTATTTATAGAGAAAAGAAAAATATACTTTTTATTTTCCAAAGGCATGTCTGTTTTGTTTTTGTCTGTGTAAAAGGTAGATGTTATTAGTGATTTCTTTAGCTTTCAATTCAGCTCTCATTTTTTTCTGTAATTTTTTTAATTGAATTTTGAAGTTAGTGCTTCCTTTCCATAAAGAAATTAAGATTCTGCAGCAGCTTGCAAACAAAACTAGTCATGGTAAATTAATTTTGTTTCATTCAGAAAATTCTGAAATAATGCTATATCAACATTACAAAGCAGCATTAAGTTCCACACAGGGATTTGCTCTCTCATTGTACAGCATTGATTTAAAATCTCACTTAGGTTAATGTGGCTCAAGCTGTGTGTGCAGGCCAGAAGATTGTGGAGTGAATGCAATATTTATATTTGAATGTGTGCCTGTGACACTAAGACTGAAGAAATACTTCAAGTAGGTGTGGATAGAATGCCCCAGCTTTTTAGAAAGTCTCATGTAATGTGGTTGTGCTTTGTAAATTTGTTTAGCCTCATGGACCTAAATAACATATTTGGTATCCTTTTCCATGACTCTCATGATTTTTCATGATACTGAGTTTTGGCCATTGAACTGATTCTGATCTTTTCAGCAATCGTGTGGAGGATCAGGATGTACGAATGATGAATGAAAATCAAATTGTCACAAACACCAAAAAGAAGCAGGTTACAGCTGATCCAGGTTAGTTCTGCTTTTTACAATTTTCTTTTGCTCATTTTCTCCAGAGTCAGTGTGGATAACGGGCATTGTTATGGACCTGAACTGTGAAAAGTGGGGAGACTGGTACCTCTCTTATATTTTCAGCTATACTTTTTCTGTCATAGGAGGGCAAACCTGGAATATCATACTTGGATTTTTTTTTTCCTCCCCCATATCTAAATCTGAAAGTGGATGATACAAATCAAGGACCCCTATGGGATGTAACTGTAGCTTATATTGGCACATACAAAGTTGTCCTTGGGATAAAACTGACTTAAAGGAAACTGAAAACTGGTATAATTGTACGGGCCCAAAGATAGCTTTCCAGTTAATAAACTCAGTGCGTCACTAATTAGATGGTTGCTCCTCCTCAAGCAAACCCAAAATCACAATAAGTGAAACTGGGGAAAACAAAACATTGACATTATCTCTACAACTATTTTTCTCATTGATCTTTTCTCTTGCAACGGGATAATTTAGAAGAAAGTGCTTCCCCCACACACACCCCAGGGGGGGAAATACTAGGTTTTATTTATATGTTTGAAGAATCCCAGTCATTCATTGTATTTAGGGAGCTATTCTGAGTAATTTACATTATGAATTCTCAGCCAAGCCAGTACATTCATGATTGGTTTTCTCCCTTGAGTGTGACACTTTCTCCAATTAGTTTCTCTAGGAAGTGTTAGAGAAATTATTCGATGGCTTTTAATAAAAGTGCTGTAGGAGAAGGATTTGAAATGCCATTGCCTGTGCAAATATAGCTTCAAAGTTATTAGTACATTAGCACTAGCTCTGTTAAAACTCTCCTAAAAGCAGCTCTGTGCATGCTGTAATAACATCTTGAGTTGCAGCGTAGACATACCCTGCAGACATCCAGCAAAGAACAGCTGTCATTGCTGTCGCATCTCTTGTCCAAGCGTTAAGGAGACAGGATACCTTTTTCCTCACTTAAAAGTGGGTCAGGCCTCATTTGTCACTTTGAAGTAAGCAGATGAGGATTATCTGTTTTCATCTGTCCAACGTCTCCTCTGTAGCACTTACTGATACCACTGCTAGAGTGGCTGATATAGAATCATAGAATGATTTGGATTGAAGGGAACCTCAGGAGGTTTCTGGTCCAACCTCCTGCTCAGAGCAGGGTCAACATGGAATTCAGACCAGGCTCCATAGGAAAGATTCCATGGGACTGTTCTCATAGGGAAAAAGATTTTCTTTATTTTTCTTCTCAGCCTGGTCATCCTCTTTTTTGAAAAAGGGCAGTATTTTGCCAGCATTGAGTTCAAATATTGGTTTTCTCCTCACCCTGTTGTCACATCCTTTATCTTCCTTTATTATTTTTTTCCATATCCATCCTATTCCCTAAAAAATAATCCCGAACCCATGATAAACTAGCCAGATCTGGTCTTTGAAATCACTAATGTAAAATATTTCATCAAAATGTTGCTAAGAAGGTGGTCCACAAGAAACAGCGAGTGATAGTGCACTCTGATTTAAAAGGGAACCACGGTGTCATTCTGCCACAGTTGCTTTCCATGTGACCTGTCTGATTTGGCTTCTGCTGCCTTTCTGAGCCTATGTGCTGTCTGTGGCAGGGACAGAAACTGGTATGTAATGTCCACAAATACTTTTCAGTCTCTAATTAGAAATGGAATAACAGATTATGCAATTACATCATTATCCTGATTCAACCGGATGCTGTTTCATATCCTGGCTCTCTGATTCCTCCATCTATAAGGGAGAATTTGGTACCACTCACTTTCACTGAGACACATTACTGAGAAGAGTAGCTTAGCTTTCTCTCTGGGGTGGAAAGAGAAATGGGCATGTTTCTTCCTCTTTTTAGTCTGCGACTTCACTATTTAATACAGATACAGTCTTAAAATGGAACTTAATTTTCCTTAACAGCATTACGTCCAAAAACCTGCATATGCGATAAAGGACTGCTGAGGAGGAAAAGATAACAAGGGATTGTGATAAAGGACTACTGAAGAGGAAAAGATAACAAGGGATTGTGATCGGATAGTCCTGAATATATCCAGCCCTAGATACTTGCCATCTAGTTCTCCAAGATATGTATCATCTGAATGGAAGATATTTCCTGCTTGCTACTGCAGAGCCTCCTCCTGTCTTATGGGAGGAAGTTTTATTCACTACAGGAAATCTTCTTCAGTAATGAATTTTAAAGCATGAACTTTTCTGGTTTTGTTTTTGTTTTGTTTTTTATTGTCATCATCTCCACTGCCTGAATTTTTTTCCCCTCTCTCAATTGAAAATCCAGGGAGGAAGGAATGCAAATGAATACAAACCTTATTGCTAGCTGGCGCCTGTTCCTGCCAAGCACCAAGAATTTGGGTGAAGCAGGATGGTCGTAGCAAGATGTCTTTCAGAGTATTTCTCAAGTTTTAATTCCTAAGTGCTAGCTGGTTGATCACAAAGCTCCCCACCAGAAGGATGCGTCTGCTGTGTTTCTGTTCAAGTAGACTATAAACAGTTATTTGGAAAATGCACTTATAGGAGAAATATTCTTTATGTCTCTGTCTGGGCTGCCACTCTACCTTTTCACGCCCTGGCTCCTCCAGGAACTGACATTATATCTGACATTTGAAGAGTTTTTGCTGGGCAAGCAGAAGTATGGTGATTGCCTTTAGAAAATGGAGAACAGAAAGTGGGTTTATCAAGGTTTGATAAGGAAGTTTTGTCTGTCGCTTTTTTTTTTTTTTTTTTTTTACTTTTTACAGTGAAATAATGATTTCTTTCATTATTTCACTATCCTGAAAAAAACAGAAATGTGCTCTGTCTGAAGTCCTATCCACTGGCACTCTACACATCCTTCAGAGTCATCCTGCTATAGAGCAATGCTCTCCTTTCCTATTTTACCTGCACTTAGTTATGTGAACAAGAAGGGCATACCACTGTGCTGCACCACCAAGATCTATTGCCAGCAACAGATCATCCCCTTTGAGAAACATTAAATGTATTTTAACTAGTAGGTGGTAAAGGGTTAACTGCATTTTAAAAACGCAAAATAACCTGAATGTGTAGTCAGATAACTGAAAACTCTTACCAAATAATCATGTTGCAGGATTTGTAGCTATGCAAATGTCCTTTTCACTGAAAACTTGTTGGTGATAACAACCTATAAATCTCTTCCATAGAAAAAATTCTTCCTTTCTCATTTGGAGCTCCCTGTTTTCAGACAGAAGTGAAAACACTGAAATCAGTGAATGCTTTTAGATGTGAAAGAGATACACTATTGCAACTCCTGACAGAGCAGTCAAAACTATTGGTTGCCTTTCTGTACTACACCAGGAGTGCATATTTTGTATATTTGCTTATAAAAAAGTGTGCTTTGTAGCTATTGCTTTTTAAGCTGTAAAGACCCAAAATAGCAATGCATTTCCCAGATTCCTGTGCATTGATGAAGCAGCAAAATATATATTTTTACTAAATACAGAACACTTTTTACTTCTAAATGTTAAGTAGATGTACATTTCTTTATAAAATCAATAAAAGTTATGGAATTGAATTATTGAGTATTCTAGTTATTAGCATGACAAACGCTCTCCTGTTAAACTGAAAGATATAAATAAAGTACACTTTTACAAAGCTTGGTTAAGAGCTTGATTTTCTATAAATTGCTAGCTGAATGAAAGTGCCTCTTGGCCATAGGGGGCATTTATACTAATTATTAAATACGTGGAACCTCTTCAACTGCTAGTACTTCCTTTCATTGCCAGGCTTTCTAGAATAGGAAGTGCAACCCATCATGATAAGGTGGAATTTGAATAATGCACGTGCAAGACTTCTCTGAAGAACATTGGCAGAGTTTGGATGAATCAAAACAAGGATTGTCATATTCCAGGTAGGCAAAAAAGTAAATCTTCTTCTGAGGTTTACCCAACAACCAGCAAGAAACCTCAAGTGTATGTGAGTATATCTTACTCTGTTTAAAGCTTCTTCCCAAACAGCACTGACAAAAAGACCCCTTCTGCTGTTCTAAGGACTGTCTCCCTCTGTGCAGTTACCAGCATAACTCTACCAAGAACCAAGCTTTAATTTTTGCTCTGAACCAGATAGCTGTTAGATGCAGCTCCAAACAGGAAAGGAGGAGGAGCTGAATGAAAAGCTATTGAGAGGGCTAACAACAGATATAAAAGTGTGTGCTTGGAAGAAGAGGGGCTATAGAAAGGCTTTTAAGACTTAAGGCACGATCACAAATTTGCCCTATACACTGTCTGTAGATGAGAGGAGGCTGGTTGTATTGTCTCTTTTTCTGAGAAAATTGCATTGAACCTGGAGAGAAATGGATCTGGGGAAACTCATCGTGTCCATCCCAGTACAGAACAGCACCCTTCTTATGGATCCAGAAAAGGTATGAGGAGAAGAGAGGACTTTCCCTGCTCTCTGCGTCCGATTGATTCCAGACCATCTCACATCCTATGGGATAGACTCCTAATGTTTTTCCAGCCCTAGTGCTGTAAGATATCTCCAGGTTTTGTAAACTGATGCAAAATACATGGTTGTTCTCGAATGGGTCCTGAACAAGGCTGTAACCTTCAAATGAAAAGAATTTTAAGGCTGCATGCCACCTCACCATGCTGCATCACCATCAAGCCCTGTCTCCAATAGCGGATAAAGAGGATGGTCTTCAGGAACTGAATTAACAAGTGGCCTTGTCAAGGTATGTTCATGGTCCAGCCCTCATAACCTGTGGCTGGAAGACCTGGCAGGAGTAGAGACTGGGGCAGCTTTTACTGCCCAGGGCTAATTCACTCAGGAGCTCTGAACTGACGGTCGGAGGGAGGTGGCTGGTCACTTCATTCCTTCTGTGCACTGCACCATCCAGCGCGCAAGGCACAACTCTTCATGTCTGCTTCTCTACCACTGATGTTTCTTCTCTTGTCAGTTGGTAACTGCAGCCAGCTTCATGCCTTCTGCCTCCAGCAATCCACAGGTAGTGCAGCTGGCCTGGCATGAAGTGTGCTGGCTTGTGCCTTCTCATAACCTCTGGGGGCTCAGAGGAACAGCAGCTCCTTCTACCCATTTAAGAAACTCCCCACAATTGCCATACTGTGAAGGGACCATGTAAGTCTTTTTAAAATACTGTCAAAAATGGTTAAGTTGTGGAACATTCTCCCCTGCAGTGTCTCTGTCTGAAAGAAGGGTTTGCCAGCCTTCAGTATGCTCTGGGATGACATGTCACTAAGGCAAGGCCTAATGAAGTTCTTGACTCTAGTCAGTCATACACTGAGAGTAGCATGATGTTTAGATAATGCTTCGTTAATCTCTGTAGGGTAGGAGATGTCAGCTTCTGCCTTCCTAATCAGATCTGAAATGTAATGACTCTTTAACTACAGATAATTAAGTGTCCTACTCATCCCTATACACTCAGACATACTACTCTGGATACTAGACTTATTTCCCTAGTGATTCAGGGGAAAAATCAAGTTCTGTTCCATTTTTCACTTTATCCTACTTATCAATACTTAGTCACAAGTAAATTCATGTCAGACTAGTACTTACAGGAGGAAATAGAGAAAAAGTAAACATGCAATCAAGAAGAATTCCCACAGAGCAGTCCAGTCGATGTCGGGCACTGTTTCAGTAAGAATAATCCTCAGGCAGCAGTCACATGTCATTTGACATTGCCAAAAGCATGACAGAGAAAAAAGAAGGATTAATATGACTTCTTGCTTAAGCCATTAAAGTAAATGATTAAGTGTTAGGTTTAGCCCAGTTCAATTTCTGGGCCACTCAACAACATTCATTGTAGTTGCTCACCTTTACCTCTAGTGCCTTGCTTTAAAGGGGTTACATCAAGATAACAGAAGTGAGTTTGTTTATTCCACTATGATAGTGAGAAGGGCAGAGGATAAAGAAATAATCTGCGAAGGATCACATCTCATGCTGCATACTTTTGATTTTAAAAAGATTTTAAATAAAAATACTTTCATAATCTTCACAGTGGAATCGGAGAGCCAGGGTGTGTGGGACAGCCTAAAACTTCAGTTTTCAATTTCTGCCTTTCTGTGGCTTAATCCAGTAGGATTTAAATAGCAGTTCCTGGTGAGAAGCACCGCTTTGTGGACGAAGAAAGTGATGAAGACAGTGTAACAGCGCAGCATAGAAAGCATGGAAATTCCTCTATTAATGAGCCCAGAGAGGATTTGCAGAGCTCTAAGGTCTGTGATGTCAATTAGATCGTGTGTCGCATGCTTCTGTCCTTCATCTGTGCTGCTTTCTCCTTAGGGAAGATCCGAAGGCTGTACCCTGCTGCTCTTTGAGGATGAGCCTGTACGAGCTGTTTTGCTGAGGAGCTGCATAAGGTAGCTAAGTCAAACTGACTCAGTTTTCACCTGTTCTCAGGCTGTCAGGACTTGGACATTAAATTGCACCTCAGCATGCTGCTTAGCTGATGCTATTTTCTATAAAATTTCCTAGTCCTACTGGGCTTTTGCCAGGATCCTGGGGTGTTAGTCATTCCCCACGGTGGTGTTCAATCCTGTCAGTTCAGGGATGCGTGCCAAATTTGTAACACCTGCAGGAGCCTGGCAGTGCGAATGGATGCTTGGGCCTTGTGAGATCAGACACAGTCTTGGAGTACCAGGTAACAGTGCGTTCTGAACACCACCTGCTGTGTCCACACCGGAATGACCGGAGATGGTGGTCACTGCCAGCGATGCTATGAGGATGAGAGTAATGGGTGAGGGAGATTGAATGCTGAGTCTTTAAACTCTCTTACAGTGCCAGGAAAAGCTCACTGCTAAGTCAGGTAGGAGCAAATACAAAGTGCTGTATTGACATCTCAGTTCTGGCTCATGCAGGGGAGGAAATCTACTTTCCTTTTGATTCAGACAGTTGCTTCTACCTCTGCAAGAGAGAAGCATCTTAGGGAATCCAGAAACATTTGTCTTCCTGCTCTGGGGTGTAGACCAACTGAGAAAGAAGACGAGTGGTTATACTCCGTGAAAAATTTTGTGGTGAAATGAGGTGGATTTACCATCAGTAACAGTCTGTGTTTTGTTCAGCTTCCAACTTTTCGTTCTTTGATCTTCTCTCTGTAGGAATGGGTGGTGGGAACACATCTGCTCCATTTATGTTGTTAATTTCTCTGCTCTTGCATTTTGAACCTGGGAACAAGGAGAAACTTAAGCTGTGGCAAGAGCATCTGCAACTTTAGAGGTTATTGTGAGACAGGTGTAGCCCATCAGTCTGAGCAGCCCAGGAATGGAGAAGTCCCTGTCCAAAATTCCTTCCCACTGCTACTTCTAAATATGTTGCTAGTCTGCTTTTTCTGGCCCAAACTGATCCCAAAGCATGGCTTGAAACCGGGGGGCCACTCCACCTGGAGATGACACCTGACTGATGAGGTGAGGAAGTAGCTTTTCATTGCTCTTAACCTGCCAACTGTTTTTTGCCTAGAGAGTTAACATCACTGTTGGGTGCGGCTCTGTGCTGGCCTGGGGAATACAGCGGGTGGTTCGAATCCAAACCAGCTCTGGTGTGAGCAGACACACTGTATATGGGTGCCTTGGGCTGGCCTCCATGTTCTTGGCTGCTGATACAGGAGGCTGAGTTCTAGCAGGAGCCACTCTCTTGATAAGAGATACTGAAGTGACTGAATCCTTTCCAATATTCTTTAAAAAATATGGACTCGAGAGCTTAACACACTGCCTAGAAATGGCTTCACTAGTGCTATACATACTGTTAATATGCACACTACTGTGTTTGATGTGCCTTTCTTTTAAACTCTTTTAGCTTTTTCATCATGTCTCTTTTAGCTGCATCATTCTGCTTAGAAGGCTGCTTCTCTTGTCTTCCAAAATGGTCCTGAGTCCTGTTCAGACTCATCATCCTTTGTCTTTCAGGTGTGACCAACCTGTTTTGCTCTTTAGGTATATGTGTTTAGATGTATTAAAACACAAGATTCATTTCATCATGTTACCCATACCTACTCTACTTGCTGTTTGACCTGTGCTGTCACTGTTCACCAGCTCCTCAGCTGTGATCACAACACAGTGGCTCCTTTTTGCACTGGGCCCTCATTTCTAGGGATGCTGGTGCTGCACATCTGTCCATTTGATTAACATGCATTCAAAAATGCTGCAGAAATGGAGGTTAATTCCGTTCAGAGAAAGAGAAGGAGGGCTCATGGCTTGGGGGTGTCTTTGCCCATTTTTGTGACTATCTGCTGGATTCTTGTTCACCGAGAAATGACTTACAGCCCATGTGAGACACAAACATCCCTTTATCACACAGCTTGTATCACCCTAATGGAATTCTGTCAGCTGAGGATAAAATGTGGACTAAGAAAGCAATTATACAGTGAATCTCCTAGCTGCAGGAAGAGCTGAGAGATGGGGACTGAGTGCCCAGCTGGAGTAATTTCCTGTCTCACTGGCCTCTAAATCTTGCTGGGAAGAGATCAATTTTCCTTCTTTGTCTAACAGCATCAGCTCCAGTCACCCTGGTTCAGGATCCTATGAAGTGCTGGAGTGTTGAGATCTAGGAATAGAAGGAATAATTTGAAAATTGCAACTTCTTTCTTATTGACCTAGAAGTTACTGGAAAAGGGGAAACCAAGGATACAGACCCTTTGTTTGATCTAGCTATTCCCTTTCTTAGCTTCATGTTTAAGGAAAGGACTGTCCATCCCAATGATCCATGAGATAGGAGCTTCCCATCCTGGGCTATAATTTCCAACACTGCACAGTTGTCCACCCACAGCTCACTGCTTTGGCTCTTATTAAGAGAGGAAAATCACCACCTTGTGATCTGCTGGCAGCTTTCCCCAACTATGCTGTTTCCTTTTTTGGGGGGGGGGAAGATCCCGATTACATAACAAGACCACAGTAAGGTCCTGCCTTTAGCTTCTCACTCCCTCAAGGTCTGTTTTTGCATTGTGTGACTAAAATCAACTTGTCTCATAAATTCTTAGTGTGTTGCTGCTCTATTGCTCTTTGGACTTCCAAAAACGTCAGTGTGCATAGATTCTGTGCAGTTTTGCCAAGAGGAAGGGCATTCTGGGGAACCATAAACCTAAGGCAAGACCTTAAATAGATAAAATTGACTTGTATTCAATTGTTTCCTCATACTCAGATCTGATCTGTTGTTTCAGAGCTTGGTTGCCTGTATTCCTTAGCTGATTTTTATCTTACTGGAAAAGGAGTTTCTTGGTGGTTTTTTGAAAGTCCAGCATGCTGAAGTAAGCATGTTTAGGAGTTGAATGTCAGAAAATGTTAAAGAAACTCAGAAATAGTGAGGTCTCTGCTCAGCAAAGAAGCCAGTTGCTATTTTAAAGTCTCCTGGTCCTGGAGGAGGCAGGCAGATACAGTGCTAAACAGGACTTCTTGGTTTCAAGTTTTAGATTTTGAGACTGCATTTCAGAGCCGTTGTAAGGGCCAGGAGGAGCCCAGTGCTCAGCTGCTGCCTCCTGAGCATGTGAGGCCAGCTGAGCCCTATGGCTTGGATTTATCTCCAAAGTGTATCCCAGTCAGTATAGGTGGAGCTGAAACAGGAGTTGGTTACAGGCTCCTATGGAAAGCAAGTGTGGTAGAAATAAGGGGTAGAGGAAGACAAGAGCTGCTCTGACTGCTGAAAGTTTCTCAGGATACTGATATTCTGTCCAAGGCATGCGCTGTACCTGGGAGAAGAGCTGACCACTGCAGTAAAGACAATGGAGTGGGAGCATTTGGGCCCTTTTATTCTTGTCACTAAGACTTCTCCTTTTCTGCCTGATAGCAGAGATGTTCATTAAACAGCAGCCAGAATACTTACTTACCTGGCAGGGGAGACACTATGATCAGGCAGGTGGTTTTCCCAGGGTGAGGCTCATCCTTTGCACTCTGGGTGTGCTGACCCCTGCGATTTCCCCAAATTCAGGGAAGCTTGTTTATTTTTATCTTTTTTGCTCTTTCGTGTGGGTACTAATGATACTAAGGGCAAATTGGAAACCATCAAACAGGATTTCAGAGCTCTGGGGATGGTGATCAAGGGTCTGGGAGCCCAGGTCATTTTCTCCTCAATCCTGCCAGTGAGGGGGAAGGATGGGAGGAGGAAGAGATGGATTTTCCAAGTCAACAGCTGGCTGCGCCACTGGTGTTGGCAACAGGGTTTTGGTTTCTACAACCATGGGACCCTGTTTGAAGATTGACAACTGCTGGGGAGAGATGGGATGCACCTCACTAAGAGGGGCATGCATGTCTTTGCCAACAGGTTGGCCAACCTGGTAAGGAGGGCTTTAAACCAGGGAAGATGGGGGAAGGAGAGAGTTATAGAGACAGGGTAGTCGGCAAAATGTGGCTCAACTCAGGATGCCTCCAGCGGGTGAATGCAGCCGGAGAAGTGCGCATGGGATGTGGCTATGGAGGATCCTCTTGTATCCCTCCTGGGAAACCTGCATGCTCGATCACCTCCCTGAAATGCCTGTACACCAATGCACGCAGCATGGGGAATAAACAGGAAGAACTAGAGATCTGTGTGTGGTCGCAGGGCCATGATCTCAATGCAATTACAAAGACATGGTGGGATAGCTTGTATGACTGGAGTGCTGTCATGGATGGCTACATGCTTTTTTAGGAAAGACAGGCCAGGAAAGTGAGGTGGTGGAGTTGTTCTTTATGTGAGAGAGCACCTGGAATGTATCGAGCTCTGCCTAGGGGTGGATGAAGAGCGAGTTGAGAGTTTATGGGTAAGGATTAAAGGGCAGGCTAGCATGGGTGACACTGTGGTGGGTGTTTACTACAGGCCAGCTGATCAGGAAGAGGAAGTTGATGAGGCCTTCTACAGACAACTGGAAGTAGCCTCACGATCCCAGGCCCTGGTTCTCATGGGGGACTTCAACCACACTGATATCTGCTGGAGAGAGACAACACAGCTAGGCACAAACAGTCCCGGAGGTTCCTGCAGAACATTGGTGATAAATTCTTGACACAGGTGGTGGAGGAGCCAACGAGGAGAGGTGTGCTGCTGGACCTCGTACTAAACAAACAAAGAAGGACTGGTTGGAGATGTGAAGATCGGGAGCAGCCTTGGCTACAGCAACCATGAGATGGTGGAGTTCAGGATCCTGCAAGGAGGAGGCAGGGCACTAAGTAGGATCGCAACCCTGGAGTTTAGGAGAGCAAACTTTGGCCTCTTCAGGGACCTATTTGGAGGAATCGCATGGGTTAGGGCCCTAGAAGGAAGGGACGTTCAAGAGAGCTGCTTAATATTCAAGCATCACTTCCTCCAAGCTCAAGATCGGAGCATCCCTATGAGTAAGGAGTCAAGCCAAGGGGGCAGGAGACCTGCATGGATGAGCCAGGAGCTCCTGGCAAAACTCAGACAGAAGAAGGAAGCATACAGAATGTGGAAGAAGGAACAGGCCTCTTGGGAGGAATATAGGAACGCTGTCAGAGTATGCAGGGATGCGATGAGGAAGGCTAAGGCCCACTTGGAATTAAATCTGGCCAGGGATGTCAAGGACAACAAGGAGGGCTTCTTCAAATACAGCAGTAGCAAAAGGAAGACTAGGGAAAATGTGGGCCCATTGCTGAATGGGGTGGGTGCCCTGGTGACAAAGGATGCAGAGAAGGCAGAGTTTTTGAATGCCTTCTTTGCTTCAGTCTTTACTGCTCAGGCCAGCCCTCAGGAATCCCAGACCCTGGAGACAAGCGAGAAAGTCTGGAGAAAGGAAGACTTTCCCTTGGTCGAGGAGGATGGGGTTAGAGACCATTTAAGCAAACCTGACACCCACAAATCCATGGGCCCTGATGGGATGCACCCACGAGTGCTGAGGGAGCTGGTGGATGTTAATGCTAGGCCACTCTCCATCATCTTTGAAAGGTCATGGAGAACAGGAGAGGTGCCTGAAGACTGGAAGAAAGCCAATGTCACCCCAGTCTTCACAAAGGGCAAGAAGGAGGACCCAGGGAACTACAGGCCAGTCAGCCTCACCTCCATCCCTGCAAAGGTGATGGAGCAGCTCATGCTGGAGGCCATCTCCAAGCATGTGGAGGACAAGAAGGTGATCAGGAGTAGTCAGCATGGCTTCCCCAAGGGGAAATCATGCTTAACCAATCTGATAGCCTTCTCTGATGGAATGACTGGCTGGGTAGATGAGGGGAGAGCAGTGGATGTTGTCTCCCTTGACTTCAGCAAGGCTTTTGACACTGTCTCCCATAACATCCTCATAGGTAAGCTCAGGAAGTGTGGGTTAGATGAGTGGGCAGTGAGGTGGCTTGAGAACTGGCTGAATGGCAGAGCTCGGAGGATTGTGATCAGCGGTGCAGTCTAGTTGGAGGCCTGTAGCTAGCAGTGTCCCCCAGGGGTCAGTACTGGGTCCAGCCCTGTTCAACTTCACCAATGACCTGGATGAAGGGACAGACTGCACCCTCAGCAAGTTTGCTAATGATACCAAACTGGGAGGAGTGGCTGATACACCAGAGGGCTGTGCTGCCATTCAGAGAGACGTGGACAGGCTGGAGAGGTGGGCGGAGAGGAATCTCCTGAAGTTCAACAAAGACAAGTGCAGAGTCCTGCACCTAGGGAGGAATAACCACCTAGAGGCAGGATACTGGGCTAGGTGGACCTTATCTGACCCAGTGCAACTATTGTTATGTTCTTATTGTTAAGCTACTGGGTAGGAGTTCCCCTGTGTGTGTATATCTGGTGTCTTGGACAGAAGGCGCTCCATGAACACGCGTATAGTTGTGCTTGGTACACTTAGGATGCCAAAGAGGATTTTCATGCTAAGTGTTAGCAAACATTAAGTCAATGCAGGGAGGGAAGGATGCTGAAATAATTTCTAATGTTATTGCTATGTTGTCTCATTCCTTTGGTTTATGAGCATTACTACTTGACAGGAGGAAAACACATCACCTGATAGTGCCTGGACTTCCCTGACTTTGTGCGCTCTTAGAAAAGTTGAGCTTGTGGTGCTTCTCCAGGTGTGGCCACAGTGCTCAGAGACCAGCACCAGGGAACACTGTGAGGCATCCCTGTCCGATAGTGTAGGCTCAGTTGCGGTGTGCTCTTGCCAATCCTTTGGTGATTTGCACGACTCTTCTCTGAATCTTCTATTCCTGATTTGTGGATGTCAGAACTGAACATGGTCTAGTTGTGGACACTGCTGCCTGCCGAAACAGTATATCTCTGTCCTCTTAGCAGAGTTATCTTGTTTATAGATCTCCATGGATCTCCCTATAGTTCTTTAAAAGGAAAATGTCATTTGGTGAATGTCTGAAATGAGACAATGCTGAACAGGGAGCTCATGTTCAGCCAGCAGTCTACTGCTGCATCATTAAAACTTTCTCAGAGCCACTCCTTTCCAAGATAAAGTCCATTTTTCCCATCCTGCATTTTTGGCTCTTAGAAATCTTACTTTATATGTACTAGTCTTGAGATTCCCTGTTTGTTGGTGCAAAACTTTCTGTGCAATCCAGATTGCTTTTTATTTTCTGTTATTTATTTACCTGTCCCCCAAGATCTGCATAAACTTCTTTGATTATTTTGTATATTTTTTATCACACTGTTAAGTAGTGTAGGCAAAATCTTATCTGTGTGTGAACCACAAATACATATACTTTTAAAATTTACCAGGTATTCAGTTTTGATTCATTTAATGTATGTCAGGTTGAATATCAGTCCTTTTAGCTTGTTGCATAGGAGCAACAGAGTATCTTTGTTATCCAGAATATTTCAGACTGACAATTTTTTTTTGATGGTATAAAGAATTCAGACGAAGAAATAATGCAAAATATATCAACATTAATACATTCAGCACTTAAACTCATAAGAAGCTATACACGATGCTAGAACTGGCATAAAAATGACCTTTTGGAAAAGCTAACCAAGCTCAAGTCAGCACAGCATATGATAGAATCACAAAATAAGAGTTACTGAGGTTGGAGGTGACCTCAGGAGGTCTCTAGTCCAATCTACTGCTCAAAGCAGGAGCAGCTAGGAGACCACATGAGGTTGCTCAGGGCTTCATCTAGATTGGTCTTGAAAACCTCCAAAGATGGAAACTGCACAATGTCTCTGGGCAACCTGTTCCAGTACTTGACTGTCCTAATAGTGAAAGTTTTTCCTTTGCTACATTATAATCTGTATTCTCTCTCACTGATTAAAGGCCTAGATCAGCATGGATCTGGCACTGCAGAAAGGGTACCTTTGCTGTTGTCATCTAGTTGTATAATAAAAAATTGAGTCTGCCAATTATAATTTCATATTTGCAGATTAGCAGAAGTCTTATGATCTGATTTACTCTCCTGGTCTGCTGGAGGCATTACTAAAAAGGAAGTAAGTAGAAAAGCTCACTGAAATAGTATAAACCTAAACAATGAAAACAACTTTTCTGCAATGAATGTTGATTCTGGCTTGTTTCCAAGTGAATGTTTTTGGATGGCTTGCTTTATGCTGGAAATTATTTGGTAAGGTTTGTTGGTGAGCAGATGAATCAAACTGACATTTCCATTACCAACAGGAGATCTGTCTGTGGTCAGAATTCATGGAGAAGAATGTGGGATGATAGCAAGACTATTCATTATGTTTAATATTGTCAGAGAAATAAAATAGCTCCTATTATTCATCTCCCTGGGATGGTAATGTATCTCTGAATATTAACACAAAACACTGGGATCTGATCAAAACCCACTGACCCAGCAAGGCTTTGATATGTATTTTAATCACACTCTTTGGGACGTTGAGAAAATGTACTCTTCACAGTAAATCTGCAAGAAGCTAAGATCTAGTTTGCATCAATGCACATTCTGTCCTCGTATATCCAGATCTGGAGTCCTTCAGGATCTCCCAGTGTCAGTCTTCTCCTGTGGGAGGAGCAGTAGGGCCCTAGGGAGATCTGCAGCTTGGTGATCTGCTAATGGTATGGGAATAAAAGGGGTCTTTTTTGTCTACTCACATGCTATGCTCAGTCTAAGCTCAGCAATGGTTATTCAAACGGGACATAAAATGGAGTTCCAGCTTGGCAAGACTGTGTTTTCCACTTGCTGCAAGGTAAGAGTGGGAGCACAAGCTTCAGTTCCTCTTCTGGCCTAATTGTGGCACGGACTGGTGCCTCGGTATCAGGGCTCTTGCTACATGAAGCTTGCAGTAGGTGTTCAAGTTGTCTCTTCCTAGGAGTTTGAGGTTTGGATCACAGAGAGAAACCTGCTTGTCTCATTGAGCTGCAAATTCAAATGCAAAATCCAGCAGTTCTCTCCAGTATTCTGTCTTAAGTTCACTTGCTTTCCAAATTGTCCACTTCTTTTCTATAGCCTTTCTACTTGCTGGACACTTGTTTGCCTGTCAAAACTCCATGGGGGAGGAGATGCCCAGGAGGGTTCCAAATCATGGTGAATAAGTAATCACCTGTAGAAGCATATAAATATAAGAAAAGGAAAAGGGGCTCCAAGGGCAATTTCTCCTTGGGAGTCAAAGATTGTAAATTTAGTGTGAAAATTACCAAAGTCAAGTTGAATTGAACTGTGCAAAGGGAATTAGGTATATAAATGAATAGAGAACAAGTGCGGGGAAGCAGACGTTCATGTAGGAAGAACAGGGAAGGGATTAATTGTAATCTAGGATATGGCCCAAACTGTTGTGACTGAGATTTCAGTAAAGATGATGCTAGTAATGAATATAAAGATAAAACCAATGTTGACAGTTGCCTAAAACTATAGTTCTGTTATGTTTTAAGTCATAAACCAGAAGGGCCAGTGGACTTGTTTTGCATAAAGTTTTCGCCTAATGAAAGAGTATTATTATTGACACTATGAAGGGGTAACCATAAGGTCATAAAATGTATGATTAAATGACCATTTTTGACTGTAATTACACATGATAAATATTCATGAAAAGTCTGAAAAATGAATTGGCAATGTATGTAGATCTAAGCATACACAGTAAAGGACCCTCCATAATAGCATTATAGAAACTATGCCATTTATCTTCTTTATCCAATGATGCAGATTTAAATCAACCTCCTACAGCATATTTAGCCTATTCATAGATGATCCCCCACATAGCACTTCTGGGAGAAGAAAACTCCTCAGGTTTTCTAGAGTGGATCTGCAAGTAACTCCAGTGCAGGTTATTTGCATGACTTCTCTCTCTCTCTCTTTTTTTTTTTTTTGGTCAGATTTTTATAGTATTACATGGTTTAGTTTCTGCAACACAAATTTTATTAATTAGTTTGTCTTACTAGAAGACTGTCTGATAAAAGGGATTTGACCAGATGACCTCCAGAGGCCCTTTCCAACATAAATTATTCTGTGTTTCTATGAACAACATGGATCAGGACCCTCTGTTTAACATAACTTATCTGCTGTAGAATCTATTCAGCCGGCTGAACCCTACTAAGCCACAGCATGGTGAATATTAATAGGCTGCTTAAATAACTCAATCAATCAGTACAAGCTACAGATTGCCTGAAGCTGGGAAAAGTGTTCTTGTCCTTACACTTCTGACTAGGCATCTGCTCCTAGAAGATGACACTGGGGAAGATAGACTTTTGGTCTAACCTGTGCAGTGGCTCTTAGGTCCTCAAGTTATATTTAGGGATGAATACAGAACAGTGCATGTTACTTGAATGAGTGTTATACTAATGAATCTCTACAACTGGGTATGACTGGAGAATAATGAATGTAATATCTATAGTTGAAAGAAAAATGATTTGGTCTAGTATTGGCTCTTCAGACTTGAAAGTACATGTTCAAGAAAAAAAATGTGATATAGTTAAATGTAGAATAGGATAAAATGCAACATGGATTTATGGACTATTTTGGTGTTTTTCACTGTGTCTGATTGCTTTCTCTGTCTGCCTCTATATAGGTGAAGGTGGCAACATTTTGGGAGAAGGATTATTTAGACTAAGGAGCAGTGTAGGCACAGAGCAAATCGGTATGAATTGTCCAAGAAGAATGATGGCTGAATCTTTTTGCTTGTCAGAGTAATAGGACTGAGTAACTGCCTTTCTGTCTGAATACCAGGCAGAAAGACCTAAAGTCTTAAGACAGGGTGTGCTTGTAACAGGACATATTTCTGGCAAGAGCAGGATGCTAAACTTGAAAGCCAAACAATTGCTTTCACAGCCACATATTTAAGATGCTGCGACTTTATTAATAGGTATGCTGACTCAATTTTGTTACTCTCCAAACAGAATGGATCTTTCTACGGATGTAAGCATTCAAGCCCTCACCCTGTTATTGTGTTAGGAATGGCCAGCTAGAGAGAAAATAAACTGGACACAGGAAGTGTCTTTCGGATGTGTGGGAAGAGGGCTGTGGTTCTCTCTCCAAGCAAACCTAGGTAAAGGCTTAGGAAAGGATGAGAGAACATCGTAAAGCACAGGGATACAAACCACAGGAAGTAACCAGCAAAATGAGCTCCCTGACAATGAGCCACCTGAGAAAAAGCAGGTGAGGTAGCTCAAGTGCTGCAGTGCAAGAAGAGACCATCCTTACAGAGGCAGAGCTGTCTTAAAGGTACAAATGCAGTGGAGGAAAAAGAATCAAGCAAGGAGTCTGTAAAGCACAAATGTAGGTGGTGTGTCCTGTTGCCCTTTTCAAATGTTCCCTAAAGTTGGTCGTTTGGGCTGCTACTGCAGGTAAGCCACAGGGGACGGATGCTAGGGCTCAGAAGTTGCAGATGCCAGGAGACTTTCATCATCAGCAAAAGAGCAAATAATGGAGCAGACAACAATTTTGCACAGCAGGAGAATGTGAGTTTGGGGAAATGAGAGCTTCTGGCTCTATTTCATTGAGAAAATGGAGCACCTACCACTATCATAGGGGAATGTGGAGATCACAGAATCACAGAATAATTGAGGTTGGAAAGGACCTCTGGTGATCACCTAGTCCAACCCCCTGCTTACAGCAGGGTCAACTAGAGCAGGTTGCTCAGGACCTTGTCCATTTGGATTTTGAATTTCTCCAAGGATGGAAACTCTCTGATCTCTCTGGGCAATCTGTTCCAGTGTTCAACCACCTTCACTGTAAAAAAGTTTTTTGTGTATTTGAAATGCACAAAAAAAAAAGTGTGTATTTCAGTCTGTGCCAACTGCTTCTTGTTTGTTCACTGGATACCACTGTGAAGAGTCTGGTTCCATCTTCTTTACGCTATCCTATCAGATATTTATACACATTGATAAGATCCCCTCTATCCCCTTTTCTTCTGCATGCTAAAGAGTCCTAGCTCTCTCAGCCTCTTCTCATATGACAGATGCTCCAGTCTCTTAATCATCTTCATGGCTCTTCAATGTAAGTTGCTCAAGGAAATATGAAATTTGATAAATTCTAGTTGGAAGGTGGTGACAGGAAAAACCGGTAGGAAAATAACATACGGAAGATCATCTGGCGAGACTGGCCAGCTCTAGTTGAATCTGGTTAATCTGGAAGCTCCACTGGAATTGCTAAAAACTATCAATGTCAAGGTAAAAGACATACTGCAGATCTCTAAAATAAGTGGGAGTGATTCATACCAAACCATATCCAGAAGAAGGATGACACTGAAACCTGAAAGGGCCCCAGAATGGCCAATGTCTGATAGGATTGTCCATGATGACACAAAGCTAATATAAGTAATTCATAGACCTGTGCTAGAACTTACTACTAGAAGACATGAGGAATACAAGGCAATAAGAGGGTCTGACCATATTGTCTGGTCTCATGAACAGAGGCTGTTCTTATAGGATCAGCTGTATTAAGATTTTATGGGCAGAGAGGGTAGGCAACTACAGCTTATGAAGATTGATATTGCTAATACATACATTGTTTATATTTTGTCCAGTTCCACGTCCACTTAAAAGTGTGGAAAGCTCTGAAAAGAAACCTCTGAAAGAGACAGGGTCTGGTCTGTCATAGAAAAATGTGTCTGGAGCAGTGTGTATGTGAGCGCTGTCAGAGGAGGGCCAGCCCATTTCTATCCTATCTGAACAAGAGTGCTGCATTTTATTACCCTAAAAGGCCATGAAAACAGACGTAAATGCTTGTAGAAGTGTGTGTTTGTGTGAGACACCAACATCCTCTCCACTGTGCACACAGCCTTCCAGAAAATTTGTCATAATCCCCTGTAGGGCTCACTGGGGTGTGTGATTTGCTCCGACAGGGCCCTGCATTTCCAGAGGCTGCATCCATCCTACGCTCACCTCTGTGCTGACCTGTGGAGGCTATTTCATCGCATTATTTCACCGGGCCCTTGCCTCAGTGTTGTGACTGCCCCCAGGGATTGCACTGTGTACAACCCTTGTGTATTCTTGTAGCTACCTGGTAATTTGCCACGTGGCAGTGTAGATTCTAGCTGTAGTGGGGTACAGAGAACCTGAATGAGCCAAGTGTTGCGCCAGGCTCCATAGATCAGCTCATAAGGAAAATGAATTGCTAGAAAGAAGGAGCTTAATCTGTTCCATGAGCCCAGCAGAGACCAATACAGAGACAGCAGGCTGAAAGACAAATAGCATCTCTTATACAAATGTCAGAACAATCCGAGAATCCCTTGGGGTAGGAGAGCCCAGAAATGCAGAGCAAGTCCTTGGAGTGTACTGCCCCTTCCCATCCTCCTGTGAGTTCTTGAGCCATGGCGACACTGGGAATGATCTGTTTTTATTTATTTTTTTTAAGTCAAGTGTTTTCTCCTTCTCCCCATTATTATTAAGAAGGAGATCATATCCTGTGATCCAGTGCAGGGAAGGGCAGGCTGAACCCAAAGGTGGCTTTTTGCCTGTCCTGCCATACTCAGTAGCCTGGCAAGGAAAACAGCAGCAATGTGCAGGAGAGATGTGCTGTGGTTTTTGAAGTATTTGCCAGTTGGGATCAGGGGAGTGACTGCTTCTAGGAAGTGTCAATGACACTGTGAAAGGGGAGGACTGAACCAGGAGGGCAGGGAAGCAGTATCTTCCATCGGTACTGAGCAAAATAACACAAGGACATCCCTCCACCTCACCAGTTCTTTACAAAACTGCCTACAACTCCAGTCCTGTCAAGTGCAGTCAGAGGTAGCCTGGAGCCGTGCATACATCTCCTGCTCCATGAGCAGAACCTGATGGACAAACTGTTGTTCATCTGTTGCTCTTTGCTGCATCCCAGCTGGGGACAGAGGACCTCCAGAGCCATTTTCCTCTGTTCCCTCCATAACTAGTGGCCTTCTTTCCTCAGGGAAGACTCTACAGCAATGATCGCCTTGAGGGGCCTTTGCAAGGAGCCAATCTTTCAGCTCTGTAGCATGATCACCAAGGAACATGAGCCCCTGATGCACATGTATGTCTGCTGGTGGGTCCTAGACACTGACACTGACTGTCTGTGCTTTTCATGATCCAGGCCCTGTTAGTGTCCAGGCCTGTCTGAAATTTCCCAGCTGTGTCCTCCCCCTCGGCAGCGGCTTCGCAGTGAGTGGGGACTGTTAGCTCTTTGCAGCTCAGTCAGGGAATGAGTCTAATGTAGGTGATCCTGCAGAGAAACCTTTCCCCCTTGAAAATGGATTCCTTGACTCAGGGAGTCAAAGAGCCAATTTTGGTATAATCCTGCCCTAAAATCAATTCTCTCTCTGTTCCTGTGGCTCAGCCCCTGGCTTCCAAATGGTGTCCACAGCAGCAGGGAGCCCTGAGCCACTGGCAGCAGTTGTGCGTAGGCATTACATCGCCACAGAGTTAAAAGCTGCTTGCTTGTTCTCTAGTTTGTGGTCAGACCTATTTCAGGCGTTAACAGGTAGAATATGGCTGCTACACAAGCTTGTCAATTTTATTTTAGGGAAGAAGCTTTCTGCTACCACACTCAACCATCTTTTAACAAGTCCTCATTCCCATGAACTTCCCAAGTGCTTGTTGGAGGGTGAGCATTCCAATATCCAAGCAGTGCCTTTTGTGACACCTCTTACAAGTGACCATGCTAACATGTGGAAATAGGATTTGCTTCTGGGTAGGTAACAACTTCCAACTTAGTTTATGGTCTGGGGGATTGGTGGGGTTCTCATAGTCAAATACAGCAAAGCAGATGTGTGTAGGGCCAGGGCTAACGAAGGTGAGCAGAAGGAGAGAGCGAGTGCTCACGCAGCAGTTGGTGGATGGTGCCCAGCAAAACTTGATCTGGTTTAAGGGACAGTCAAAGGCAGGAAAAATGGCATAGGGATGGTTAGGGCTTTCCCCCAGCCAAGCGGTACTTAGTCAATAAGGCCAGTGTTAGGAGCAGGTTCATCATGAGTTTCTGGAGTGTATGAGGTCCTGAACGGAGGGACGTGAAGAGTACAGGCTAAGCAAAAGGAATGAAGGGTGGTGTGACAATAGAGGAACGTCTCAGTAAAGGAATGCCAGAATCATGTCCATCCAGTCTGTATCCATTAGGAGGAATATTTGCATTTCATGGACGCACACTGTGCTTTTGCCCATGAATCAACAGCCAGGCTAGTAAATACTCTAGCACTCCAACTGTTCTACTGTGAGGCAGAGGCCTGGTCGCAGGAGGTGCTTGCCATGCTTTGGGCTGCTGATTGCAAGGTAGCAGCACAGAACCAGGGACTGAGATTCCTCTTACTATGGAAGACTGTTTCTAAATGGCTGCAGTGCTGAGCATGGAAAGCGTACCCCATAGCCATGGCATGATCATGTAGAGAGGCAGTCTGATAGCAGCAGCTGTATTATCTGTTCTGTCAAGAGAGTGTGGAGTTATTTATTTGTGAGACAGGACTCTAACGGAGGCCTGTGAAGCCACACCCTGGACGGTAGGGAAGAACACAGAAATACTAATAGTAAGTGGAAAGACCAAACCTCGTCATTCCTTGTTTGCTGTATCAAGGATTTCTGGATAAAGAACATGCATGTGTGCTCTCCCTCAATTAAGGCTGTGCAACTCAGGTCTGAGACAGCTTTTTCAATACATAAATTGCTGTTCAAGCACAGCAATGAGTGACAGTGTTGTTATACTGCACGTTTGGCATTATGAAGGTAGAGGAGCTTGACTGCAATCGAGCAGTATTTGTCCGTGAATGTCACTGCCCACTAAAAGTGCATGATCTCACACAGATATGCACTAACATACATAAAACACAAGAACCTGGGCCTCTGTCATACATATCCCAGATGCTGGATTGTTATGTGAAACAGGTGGCATGGATAACCAGCACTGAGCAGGGAAGACACGCACCAGAGGAGCACCATTGTCACACGAAGACAGAGCATGGTTGTCAGCCTATGTGAGCTGTTCTGTCTGCTCAGTTACCAGAGGCTGGGAAAGATGGAAGTCACAGACTCCTACCTTTACCTGTTCTAGTGGTGCATTGTTATGTCCATCATATCTGAACTGACTTAGGGGCATATTGTACACCCTTGTACCCTTGGCCCCTCAGTTACTTAGAATGGAGACCTGTATGAGTGCACTGCAGCTCTTGACCAGCCTGTGTGCCCTGCTTTTCTTCCCATGCAGTCCATGATGCAGGAGGGCAGGGGAGGGTGGTTTGCTGCATGGCCAGGTCTCATCCTATTGTGTGTCCAAGTTACAATTGTTGTTTGATTTGATGTGCAAGGTATTTTTAGACAGAAAAAAAAAAAAAAGACAGGCAAAATTTTCTAACAAGTAATGTCTTTTAATGAATGATACACTCTAGAAAATAGAAACTAGCCAGATGCTGGTTGGTAGGTCTGTTTGGGGTGGGGGAAGGCCCTTGCCTGCATACACAATGCCTTTGGCTTCTTTTGGCAGCAACTGTAGTTACTGGAAACAAGGGTGCATCCATATATTGAAAGAGACACTAAGGGGGCAAATTTTTTCAAAAATGTAGAAAGTATGCAAAACATCTGCCCACCCTGTCTCATCAGGTAAGAGTGACATGAAGGGCTCGGAGCTCACCAATGTGTTTACAGAAAATTCCTACCTAGAAGGGATAGACCCAGCTAACTTTACATGCCACAGTTCAGTGCTCAGAAATCATCAGAGACTTCTCTTTTTGCAGAAGATTTTGTGGACTCTGCTGTTATTGCACTTCTTTCTGGGTCCTTTTCTGCACGTGTTGTGTCTCTTCCTTCAAGGTCTGACTGCTAATTCCAGGGAATATGCTTTTCAGAATGTCACGGTACACTGTGTACAACTCGGGGTCTATTTTGGGCTTGGGCAGAGATCTTGATTTGCAGGCCTGTTCAGAGACTGAGTGCTGTAGCAAGTATACATCACTGAAGAGCACAGTTAGGATTTTGTGTGCAGCTTTGTAAGGATCATCTTCAAACTGCACCATTGCCTTGAGCTCAGTCAGGGTATAGCCGTTGTAACGCTTGCTATCTTCTGCCAGGGGCTGCACAGTCTCACCAATGTGTCACTTTCCACTTCAAGCATTTCAGTTCTTCTCTTACATCTTCTAGTTCTTTCTCCATGGCTTGGAATTCCTTTGCAGTTACAAACCTCCTGCCAAGAAAAGAAGTGGCAGATGTAGTGTGGAATTCACAGGCTCACTGGGGTGAAATCAGTCCAGCTTGCTGGGGCCAGATCCCAGAATCTGAGGTTTAGAACCTGCCATGTCACTGAATACCATCTCCGCATCTTCTTTGTCAGACTTTACAGTAACAGCAGGTTTTCTCTGCTACTACTGTGATTAGGAGGTTCTTCCAGAGCCTGATCATGCTGTTAATCGAGAGGCTTTTTCCAATGGCCAGACTGCGTTTATGGGCTTTTTTGCCTTTATGTCAATATTGGCATTTAGTTTAAACTCCTTTCCCTCCATAGAGGGAGGCTACACCTTTCTATTCTGACTACAGCCAAACACAGCAGTTTTGTTGTGACATTTGGATTTGGGGTACTGGTGTCACTTGAATGGGGAGCATTGTTCCCTAAGACTCACCTGGAAGCCCAACACTGAATGACAACAATATCAGCCCATTAGAGGATAAAGGAGGAATGATGTTGGGGGGTGAGCTGTACTATGACAATTCTGCTTCCCACATGGCTGTGACTAGTGTAATGAGGGGTGCATTTTCTCATTTGAAAGGATATGAGACCACCTTAAAACTGTGCCCTGTTTAAGGAGCTGAGACTGACAATCTGCTCTAGATATGGTCTATAATCAGGTCTGGATAGCCAAAGGAATGTATGGAAAATATGATATTTTGCTTCTCAGAGAACAGGTTTTATTGGGAACATACAATCATTACTAGAAAACAAACACTGGGAACTTTTAAATCACTAAATGTATTTAAAACATTTGATGAGAGGTTGTTAGATGACCCTGTACCACGTTGAGTTATGTGGTGATTTAAACATGGGTATGATCTCAATACATACCTTTCATGATCAGTATCTTCCAGGTCTGATTCAAAACCCTTTCCTGTAGTCTTTAATTCAGTATTAGAACAGTCAGGAGACTGGGAACTATCTTCAGGAGTCATTGTTGTTGGAGGCCTTGTGCTTTTCCTGGTTGGGGTCAGTGTGTGGTCTGATGTTGAAGCTTGTAAGTTTTGTGCTGTGTGAGGACAAAAGGAATAGAAGGAAGTTGCATTGATCCCTGGACTGACTGGAGAGGAGTTAGAGTATTGCTGTGGATTGGCTGAGCTGGGTGTTAGACTGAGCCTGGGGCTGGCTGGGCAAGATGCTGGAGTTGTTCTTGCACTGAGTGGGCTGGAACCTGATGTTGCTAAATTTTTATTTCTTTGCTCCAATGGTTGAGGACTTGATGACTCTCCTGGGGCCAATCTAGTGATGGAGACAAAGTCCAGCAGGGCTTGATCCTGAACCGTGGAGATCTGGCTGGCTGGTTTTGATGAAAGTGAAGAGCTTTTTGATGTGTTGCTGGAAGAGCTTGACGTAGTGAATGGGGATATTTTCTGAGCGTTATGGTCTCTCCTGTTCCTCTGCGTGTTAGTGACATTTAGAGCTGGGTGTTGTGAAGCCCTGAGGAAAGATAAACAAATACTTTTTCCCCTGGACTGGATTAATGGCTTATAAAGCACTTTTAGGCCACTTTTGAGCCTTTTCCCCATCACCAGGTTCTCCCATTGTTTGACTTGCTACTCATATCTCTATAACACCCTCTGTTCCTGGCAGCCAAGAACAAAGTGTTAGAGAATAAGGCACATGAATTCAAGACCAGGTCCTCCATGGTGTCAACTTATCTATATCATCAGTGTAATTGCTGGCACATCAGTGTTTTCCTTCTCGAAGTCACAGAGGCTCTGTCAGAACCAAGCACTTGATGCTGGGGGTGGGGACAGAAAGGGCAGAAAGTTACTGGCACGTTGAGAGCGACAAATTCCAACATGAATGAAAAAGGATGAGACTGGCTTGCAAGTCAGCTTGGGCTTTCCCACAGCACTGGCCCTTGATCATCCCTGCCAAGTGTGAAGACCTGCATTCACCTTGGACCCACTGCTTTAGCTCTGCACAGTATTTTTGTTGCCCAATGAATCAGGGGAGAAATAAACAGACAAGGTAAAAGTAGAAGGGGCAACACAGAATCACATCGTCAGTCCTGTGGTGATATTATAGGTCACTTCTTTTATACAGCTCAAAGGAAGTGAGTTAAGGTCGTCTTTTCCCCCCTGCCAAAGCTGTAGACTTGTACGAGGCTGACCAGATCTTCCAGGTGGTTGGAAATGTGAATTGGATGGATCCAAACTGCCTCCCCTGAATATTGTTCCCTGTATTTGTCTCCTGGCTGCTGCCAGGCAGGAGAGATCCCACCAGTTTTTGTTCTATGGTTAAATTATACTTAGTTTGAAAAGACACTGATGGCAAGAGAGGAAAACGGACCCGTGTAACCTGGAACTGTTCTCAAGGATAGTAAGAACAGTGAAAAATATCTTGACCTTGAAAAGGAACATGAGCATACATGAACATTCATGATCCAGAATTTCTAACAGCCAAAGGATACAATACACTTTCATAGCAGCATCAGTGACCAGTTCAGTCTTCTTGGGCATCTGGTATGTTCATGTTCCTCTTATGGTTGAAGACAGCAGAGAAGCCAGACCTGGATGTGTTATAGGCAATCTGGTGCATGAGGGAAAGCACAATCCTGTTCTGTTAGTACCAAAGGATGAATTAGCTACTTATCGACTTCTCCACCTCCCTGTACGTTTCTCAGTGTTGGACACAAGTAAGGCACAAATTTTTAAGGCCCAAAACAGCATGCCTCATACTTATTGCCTTCAGTTGGGGGAAGGGGGGAGAGGGGTCACACAGTTAAGGCCTTTGCTATATCACAGTTTAATTATCAAGTTTAAATCAAATGTAGGGTTCTTATAATTGGAAGAACAAAAAAAGTCACAATTCTACTGAATAAAAAACAGAGCTCTTTAAAAGAGAGACATGGAATGGGTTATATAAAAGGCAGGAAAGAAAGCAAGAATGCAGTCCTTCCCCAGAAATGCCTTGCTTTCATAAACTGAGTGAACAGGAATTGGGAAGACATTCCCGTCGTACTAATTAGAGATGCTATAGAGCAGGATCTAGGATGCAAAAGGGAGAGAACAGCTTGGTAGAGCAGCAGGCTCCCTACCTGCAAGGGGGACAGATATCAGCCAATGCAGCAGAATTCAGGAGAGAGCAGTCTGAACTCCTGCTGCTCTTCACTGTCAACTCAGCTGCCAAATGCAGAATGTGACATGTTCAGGGCCAAGGCACTAGGGATGGAGCTGTATGTACTTGTCGGGACTTTGGAAAGCTCTTAACTAACTGAGTCACAGTTTGTCAGGAAAGGTAAAGCATTGTTGTAGCTGGAAAAAAAGACAAATTTGGGGGAATACAGATGCTTTTGCAGGTTCCCTGCTTTTTTTCCTCTTCCTCCTTCTTTGACAAAAGGCTTCTGTTTGCTCATGAAAAATGTTCTTTGGTTGTTTAGCGCAGCTTTTTTTTTCCTGGGGTTAACTCCTGCCTGTTTGTGTGTAGCTTAAATGGGCTAGAACACATATCAGAAATAAGTGGAGATATCTTGGACCCGTGGCCTAGGATTGTGATGAGCCCTGGGATCTTGCCATCACTTAGGCATCATCAACAAAGATATTGTTAAAATTATTCCTTTAGTAAAATGGAGAAATCATATTCCTTCCCTCTTTTACTACCTTCTTGTGAATAATATAGCCTGTTGTAAATGACTGGAAACTTGAAACAGCTTCAAAATGCAGTCTTCTCCAAACAAAATTTGAAATGAAATGGAAAACTTTCCAGCTACAGAGGCGGGTTTCAGCACTTCATCCTCTTTTCTACTTGTCATAAGCATCCATTTTCTGAAACAGCCCAGTGTATCACTATACATTCCTTCCTAATATGTAAACAGGTTTATAGAACTGCTGTAGCAAATGAATATAATTCCTAAAGTTTGCCATCTTTTACCGATTGCTAAGTTGGGACTTATTTTCCAGTTAAACTAAGACATTGCTAGTAGAAAAGCATACTTAATTGAACAGTTTCTCTTAAGGGTAGTGTTACAGAGAATATTTTAATTTTGGCCTTCAGTATTAAGGTACTCTGACAGAATTTAAGGCTCAGTTCTTAAACAGCTATCCAGGGATCTGAAAAGTCTTAAAAAAGCTTTTATACAGAAGCTCAAAAAAACAAACCAAAACCATAACCTGATGTTTTCAAAGAAGATTGACTTTTTCTATACAATTAGTCCACTGTTCATTTTGTAGGGGGGCTTAGAAAGCCACCTCTTATGATCTTCTAGCTCTGGAATTAATATTTTCATTCTTTATTTGACTGAAAACATATATATTGCTGAAATGCTATATGATACATGGCACCTCTGACAAGGAAATGTTTCAAAGGATAATTCCAGTCATTTTGCAGAATAAACTCCAGGCCAGATTTTTCAAATGTGTTGAATCATGTCTCTATTTTAGGTCACTGAAGATGCTTTACTCTAGTGCTCCAGAAAAATCCAGTCCTAAATATTTAAATCTCTGTGTAACATGTGCAGAAGGAAAATGAACCCACAGTTCCCAGTAACTTTGTGAAGAAGGCCTTTAGCAGATCAAGCCTGAGGTGTCTTGGATGATGCTGAGAGTGCTTCAAGGACCTCTAGTTTTCTGTGCCATTGGTCACACACTGCACACTATGGCCCTCATCAAAGCATCATGTGCAGACTTTGCAGCAGCCTCTGGCAAGGAGGAGGGTTCATAGCACAGGACTTGCTGTTCCTGTAAGAGAGGAAGGAAGGACTGATCCATAGTGCACCTGGTTAACTGCAGAGCAGAATCCAATACCCATTTAGCATGTAGTTGTTACCCAGACAATGTGGGCAAAATGTGTTTGCTGTGGGCAAAAGCAGGCTAGTCATGACTTGCTTTAATGTCAGACAGTAGGAACTTGGTAGAAACACTGGACCATGCTCTGGTCTCATCACCCCAGTAAGTGCTCTTGAAAACTTAAGCTGGGATTCTTAAAGATGTCTAAGGGAGTTAGGTGCTGAGATCCCTGATAAAAATGACAGAAAGGGGAATACTTAGTTCCCAGGATATTGCTGGAAATATCATTCCCATCCTCATGGCAGGAACTACATCAGCACCTTGGCTGCCACTCTCACAGACTTCTCCTATTGCTGCCTTACTCAGACTCCAGTCATGTCAGCTTTCATAATAATGGTGCTCACTTCTTCATTGCTGTTGTGGTGACCTTTCTCTTCTCTTGTTACTGCTCCTCACTTTTGTTTTCCTCTGACCCAACTCTCTTGTTTCAATGTAGACTTGAGGCTGGCTGGCTAGAAAGCAGCTTTGCAGAAAAAACAGGAGTCAGCAACGTGCCCTTGCAGCAGAGAAGACCAACCACATGCTGTGCTGTATAAGCAAGAGTGCAGCCATCTAGGTGAGGGAAGGCATTGTCTCTATTTGGAAATTGTGAGGCTGCATTTGGGGTACTGTGTCTAGTTTGGGGCTCTCCAGGTCAAGAAAGACATTGACTTACTGGAGCGAGTCCAGGGGAGGAACACCGGAATCATTGGGGACTGGAGCACATGACATACAAGGAAAGGCTGAGACAGTGGCTGTGGTTCATCCTAGGAGAAGAGAAGGCAAAGGGGAGATCTTGCTCTCTACAGCTAATGGGAGAGCGCAGAGAGGATGGAGCCAGACTCTTCTCAGAGATGCACAGGGACAGGATAAGAGGCAACAGATCCAAGGTGGGACACACAAATTTCCAACTAAGGAAATGCTTTTTCACCACGAGGCTGGTCAAACACTGGAACAGGGGCATAGAGAGGTTTTGGGATATCTATCCTTGGAGATACTCAAAACTCAACTGGACAAGGAACTGAGACGCTTGATTTAATGGACATGCTTTGAGCAGTGGGTTGGACTGGAGACCTCTAGAGGTCCCTTCCACCCTTACATTGTTCTGCAATTCAGTGATTCTACCTGACTCACCCAGGAGCAAGGCACTAGTGTCCCCCATGAAAATACACCGTTTTTTCTCCCACAATTTCCCTTTATCCCTTCCCTTTTCTCTCCTGTGACTCCCATCTCACCATCCTTCTCTTCCATTCCACCAGCCTTTCCTTACTGACATTACAATGCCTGTTGCAAGAGACGCTTTCAAAAAAAAAAGCTTCTCAAAGGGAGGGGATTGTTACTTGCAGCCCTCTGGCCTAGACTGATTGCTCCCCCTTCTTCACAGAAGTCAGTCAATAGCTCAGGCCTTTGAAAAAGTGGGCTGTGGGAGCAAAGATAACCTGGGGCTGGGCATTTTTGGCTGCTGCTTCTCCTCTGGAATGTGAGTTACTCTTTCTCAGTCTCTCTTGAAAGTGAGGAATGCTGTATTGGTGTGTGTTTGGTCAGGCCATGCCTGTGTTCACAACAGGTGAATGTGGTTGAAGGTGATTGTTCTTCATCTCTCTCCAGAGTGACTCAGAAACCTGGTAAACTTGTTAGGGATCTAGAGCAAGAGCTCCTGGCTGAAGGACTGCATCCCCTCTCCCCAGAGATTCGGCAGATGGAGAGTGAGTTGTCTGTGGGCTCATGGGCTGCTCTGGGACCAAGAGGAAGATTGCAACAGGATGATTGTCTGGTACGGGGAACACACATCAAAATGACTGGTTTATGTAAGACAGAGCTGAATCTCAGGCATTCCTTGATTCTCCCTACAAAACCCCGCATTCAGTAAGTGCTTTTTGCTGTGGAAAGGTGGAGGAAGTTTATTCTGACAGGAGGAATACTGCTTTGAGGACAACTAAGTACACATATTTGTCCTCAAATATCCTGTAGCATAAAATGATCTAAACTTGTGAGCAACAGTCCTTTTCTATATTCTGGAAGACATACAATATAGCCAGTAACTGAAAGGCTATTTGAGTGCATATACAATCTGAAATGCTTCACTTTGCATCTTTAGCAGTGTTGGACAGGGCTTTTTATAACATAACTCCAGAATGAGCTGTAGGAGATAGCACCTTTATGGAAAGATGTTGTTTAAAAGATTGAGGAAAAAATCATTTACATAACTGATCTTATTAAAATGTCTACAAGATACTTCACCAATTCACCTGCCCGCCAGAGGAAAGAAAAAGTAATCTAAACTTTTTTTTTTTTGCTTTGCTTTTACACTTTTTATTTTTCACTGGCCCCAGTGTTATACATGGGATTCAATTTACATTTGTCATCATGTCTGCCTCAAATGCAGGAACTGGTTGATTAAGAGGAAATCTGAAGTTTGTTGAAGCAAAATGTCAGTTCAGATTTAAACAGAGGAAAAGGAGGGCAGAACTGAGACCTTTAAATCTGGAGTTTCATAGTGAGCAAGGGCTTACTTGAAGACAAAATTCCCATTGGTTTCAATAAAGCAAGGCTGGATTTTAGATCTGTAACCTTACTGCTTCATCAGAGGGGATTTTTTTCCCCTGGTTTTACGTAACGAATCACTATGAACTGAATAAATTACAGGAAGAATTGCAAAACCTGGAGTTGAAATCAATGCTGACATGAAATAGAAAGGTGATTGCAGCTGTCATGTACCTCCACAAGGAGAATCCTTGACTCAACTTTGAGCGACACTTCAAATGCATCAAGTCCTTGTTGTCTGCCTTCTTCCAGCCCTGTGCTGCTCAGCATATAAAGCATGTTCCCCGTTGTCAGAGTGACCTTGTCTGCCGTCTGTGCCTCGCCCTCTCCTGCTGAGCTTTTGCAGACTTTTTGTAGCAGTGATTTTGGAGATATACAAAAGTTGCCTGCAAACCCAGCACCACCTTCTTTCTGTGGCTCTTGCAATCAAGAAAACACAGTGGATTTTCTTTCTTCTGAATCATTTCTACCATGTTTAAAATCTACAGATCTTCTGATTATCTTGTTCAAGCAGAAAAAAGAACAACTTGCCTTACAGTGAAGCACAGGGGGCTTGTTGCATAAATCTTACTGTAGACAGGCAGGGGTGGGAGGATGGTAGAGAAGCTGTGGGATGGATGCAAGAGAAATTCCTGCGGGGTGATAATGAGGAGAAAAGGATTTTTTCAAGGCCTACTCCCTGTCAGATGACCCTCCAAAAGTGCCCACACTGTCAAAACAGTGACTCTCCTATTTTCTTAAAAGTGAATTCATTTTCAATGTTCCTTCAGTTTTCTAAGAGAAAAGTTAATGTCCTGGACCCTGGATTGATCTGCCTCAAATAACAGGCAATGCTTTTAGCCACAGAAAGCATGCAGAATGATGTTCAATACGCTGTTTCCTGCTCTACTCTTGCCCCTTTTGAGCTATCCCTTTCTCTTCTTTAGCTTTTTCACCATACCCTTCCCTCCCATGTCACGTTTCTCCTGCTTCTCCCTTTCCCCTTGTTCTATAACCATCATCTGTACCTCTCTCATCTGCCCTGCAGGTCCCAAGCACATGATGTGCCTGCTGCTTAGATCAATATTAATGCCAAGTGGTGGGAGAGGATTGGAGGAGAGGGTGGAAGTAGCATGGACATACAGATGTCTGAAATCAGGTACAATTGCTGTCTGGAGTCCAATAGCAGCGAGTGTTTCTTGGTAACAAACAAATGCATAACAACAAAATCCTAATGTGAAACTACTCCTTCTATCATGTCTGAACAACAGCTCTGCATAACCAGAATACCGGTGCACTGAGATCTCCCAGCCCTGCACATCTGAAAGAGAAAGTCAAGACCTGCAAGGTCAAAAAAGACAGAAAATAGGCTATTAAGAATGTTTAGAGATTTGTGATAAGGTAAGTTTGGCATGAATGAAACATGACTGGGAATATTGGTGTGTAAGGACCAGCTCTATATGTTTGAATAGGAAGCAACACATGGAAGCCAGTTCTGGGGAACAGAGAATGACAGTTTATATCTAGAGGTCTTTGATGCTCCCAGCCCAGACATGTTTAAACCCTGTTAAAGGAGTATTACATTTTAGAGATGAGCATCACAGGGTTTAGTGTAGAATTATCAAGACTGACTATTGCATTACCCTGATCAAGACTCCTCTGGAATCAGTTTCTGATGAGATTTACATTTTGAGGCCACTTTTTTGAAACTGATAGCTTAATCATATTGATTTTTCTGGCAGAAATTATCCATAGAAGTCACTGATACATTTCACCAAAAACATGGTCAAGTTTTAAAGGAAATTTTGTAGAGGTTTAGAAAAGATATTGTTTAATGTATGATTCATTTTATCTAATTACCTTAGTGATACTGAAACTTGAATGCATTTCATCATAGACTTCTTCGCATTGTGGCTCCTCTCCAGCATTTTACAGCATGCAGGTACTGTTTATATCTTGTATGGGACAAGAAGGACGTGAGGGTCCAGACTACAGCCTGCTTTTTTTGGAGTTAACCAGGCCCTTCAAGCCAGACCACTAAGATAAGTTTCAGCGCCAAGACTCTTGATAGCACATTGTGGGCTTTCTCTAGACGTAGCCAGTTCTCACTAGCAGAGGAACCTGAGATCCCATCCTGGTCCTGGCTTGGCATAAGGCCCTTAGTGCTCCCTGCGCTCTGGCCTGACCACTGCTCCTGTGCTGTTCTCAATCCTGTAATCTTCTCTCTTCTAAAATGACTCATATGGTGAGTACTTGCTGTCTTATATCATTTCTTAGCACTTTTCTTTTTTTCTCCTATTGAAAGGTTGTAGTATTTTGCTCTACAGTGGCACTCCCTAAAAATCCTTGTCTTTTAGTAAGGACCAGATGCTCTGTTATGTCCTTATGGAAGGACAAAAAAAGAAAATGGTATCTGAGGATCAGTGAATATTGTTTATACACTGTTTGGTTCAAGTTAGAATAGCCTTGGAGCATTTCTAAGTGAGGCCAGCTGGCAAGGCCTCCAAGAAACAAAATGCCAGTTGAAATAAGCAGTAAGAACTAGCTTCTGATTACACGTCCCAGTGTCCTGCTGGTGCAGGACAGCCTCTGTGTGAAGAGTTTAAATATGACGCTCTGCTCACATTGCCTCTGCTGGAGTAATGCAGGTGGTGAGTTTGTCGAGCAATGCAGAGGACGCTCTCTCTTCTGAAGTGCTGTGCCGTCTTTGACAAAAGCAGACCCCGAATAATCAAAGGGGCATTGTCATTTTTGTGATTGATCTGACTCAGCATGACACTTCCCCTGTCCTGTTCCTGCTATTAACAGGCCATGAGCCTGTTGCAACGCTGGCTCTTCCAAATGGAGAGACCTTGTCCCCTGCTGCTTGCCACTGCCACAAAACAAATGCATAATAATTAGTACTAATATTAATAAATAATGTTAGTAATAAACATTCATACGAATGTTCTCTGCATATTTTGTGGCTTGAATAGCTGCCTTTGGATTTTGTACCTCCTTGTTCACATCCCTTTCATTTTATACCACAGAAACAATCATCAACTTGGCACATGTGAAGAAACTCAGCACCAACATTGCCAGCAAACTTTTATGTGCAGGCGGTAGAGAAGTTGCAAAGCCAGCTGGCAGAATGGCATGTAGAGATAAATGGTTTTTGCACATGCAGAACCTGGCCTCAAACTATGGTTCAGAGACCCAAACTCCATGACAGTCCCCTTCCTAAGCCTAAAGAAAAGGATGTAGAAAGGTGAGTCTGAAGCTACAGCATGTACCTTTTGTGACCTTGAACATGTCATTTCTCATTGCTGCCTGCTTGTCTTCCTCTCAGCAGAAATTATAACACTTACCTACCTCACAGGGGTTACAAGCCTCATCACTGATGCTTTTGCTGTAGCTCTGCATGGTATTTCTTATGCAGATAATATAATGAGCTTGTTTGCATATTTGCAACTAATTGGCATACAACCAAAAAAATGAGCTTTGGGAGAACAGGAAAAAAAAAAAAAAAGGGCAGGCCTCGGGCTGGGGAAAGAAAGCGGCTTTGCTTTGGCAGAAGACTAGTATTTGTCCTTAGCGTGAGATGCCACTGGCTATCTACCTGGGCCAAGCAAGGAGGCAGAAGCTCGTGGTCCTAGTGCAGTTGTTGTCTCCCTGCAGTGGGCAGTTCTTGTCTTTTTTGTGAGCACGTTCACGAAAGCTGAGGTGGGTGCACAGCTCTGCAACTGCAGCTGAGACTTTCCCAACTCTTTCTGTATTCTGGATGCTCTGCATTTCCAGGGGAGAAATGGCTTTGAATCTACACTGTGCTGAGTCACTACACTTGCTAGTGATGCAGTTGAAGAGCTCAAATCCATTGATCAGTCTTATGGCACCAGCTCCTGTGAACAGCTTTTGGGAATTTGGCCCCAGTGCGGACAACCTTACAATGATAAAGAAAGCACTGGTCATCAGGAAGTTTTCAAACAAGATTAGGATGACTGTCATGTGCTGTCTCCTCTCGCTTCCTGGCACCACACAGAGTTACAGAGATGAGGAGGCTGAGTATGAGCTATTCTGTGAAGTTCTGATGCGCCTGTCCTGCCCTGTCCCTAGCAGACTCTCATAACACAACTCTGAAGTATGGTGTTCACTTGCCTATACCACAGGGAGTCTGTGCAGAGTCACTCGTGGGTCTGGGCTCAGAATGCAGGTTATTGTCTCAGCCTCCGTCATGCAGCTTTTGCCAGAGAGGATGCACAGCCCATTTGGTGCCCTGTGTTGAAAGTTTGGCTGTGTCACTGAAGAAATGGCTATGCCTAACAAAGGACAAGAGTGCTACAATTGCCATGTTGCAGTTCAGGCAGTAAAACCCAAGGCTCATGGTGTAACATCCAGCAGTTTCAAGAGCTATTCTCTGTGATGTCCAAAACAGACATAATTACATTTGTCTGCTCTGTCTGTAGTCACCCAACTACATCTCGCAGGGTCAAGAAGAGGCAACAAAAACTATAATTCCTAATAAGGTTCCCAAATAACCAGTTAATGCAACAGTGTGCAAAGCACAGCTTTGTGCTTCTCTTGCCTTTTTCTGAGCAGCAATCTGTGGTTTCAGGCCAAAAAGTAGAAACTGAGATGATTTTGAACTCAAAACTGAACAGTGATATGGGATTGTGGATGCTGTGCGGTATAACTTGTTTTCATTGTCACATTTTTAGCATTTGCAGTTTGGGTAATGGGACAAAAATAGCAGGAGTGTTTGAAGCTAGAAACACAGTCGAGGAGAGTCCTTTGGTCAGATACAGGCATGTTCAGACTTGATGTAGTACAAGAATTGCTCCAGGAAGCAGACTTTTCATCTAAAGGTTGGGAGCATTTGTGCCATCATGAGCAGCAGTAACTAACTTTTTTTCCTCCCTAATAAGCATGAATAATAAAGATTCTAAAGCGGAAGCTGCATTCATAAGTAAACTCTGAACTTGGAGCAGATCTTCACTCACATCACTTTCTTAAACTAGATTAGATGTAGTCATTGTAGGTAGCTGATGCTAAGATGAAACTGATGTGATATTGAACAACGGCCACTATTCTTTAGCCTGGTCTTCCTGTTGCTCTACTCCTTTCTCCCAAATGAAAAGGCATTTCTTTTCTCCTCTCCTCAGGGAAAGTGTGGTGTCCCTGGGTGATTCCCTGGGCTGCTGTTTAAGAAACCATTTCAACTGACATACATCCATATTACCTGTTAAAAGGGTGATCCTGGCCTGCCCTCTCTACTTCTGTTTTGCCTCCCAGAGGTACTTGAATAGCGAGTAGTGCTCCCCATCGGTATGAACGAAGTATGTATGGAAACGTGTTTGTGTAAACACCAGAAGAAACAGTAGAACTAAAGGAATGGCCAGTACTGATAACTAAGAACAGTGTTTACAGCAGTAAAACCATCAAGGCCAAAAGGGCCATGCTCTGATAAGGTCAGGACTATTAGAGCTGATGCAAGTGCGGAGGTGAAAATTCAAGGCTGGGGAAGAAAAGACCATTCTGTTGAGCAATCAATTGGCTTAAACCAATTGCAAAACCACAAGTTTAACTTACAAAATGACTTCTGTACTGTGCACAAGACTGCCAGCCCTTTGGGTCAGGGGTTCTTCCGGATAAGGTACTTCATGGCTGTATTATCTCGGTGCAGTGACCTGAAATAGATACTCTTGTCCTCTGTACCACGTCAGTGTCACTGTTTGGCAGTGCCCTGATAATTGCGCTGGAGTCATTCTGTGAAAGGGGGTGCAGTACAATGGACTACTATCAACATTCACCCTTCTAACACCTTCACAACAAGGTCACTTCCTTTGCTTGTTGGTCTTAGTTATGGGCTTACCAAATGTGTGCTGTTTACTTTCAGGCTTAAAGTCAGAGTGAGAAGCTGGATATAGAAATACAATCTTCAAAACAATATTAGGCAGCAGGAATAACACAAAATGCAAAGTGCTATACTTGAGCTTCTCAAATATGCTTGCTCAACTGATGCTTAGGGTCAGTTTCAATCGCAAAGAGATGGGCTAAGTTATGAAATATAATTTCTTAGATATTGTACAAGAGTAAATGCTGAGTACGGATCCTCCAGAGGACTACACTGACTTCCAAAGCTTATCCACTTTCCACTAGCTGAGGATCTAGCAGAGACTTAAATACAGTCTAACAGTGAGGAATGTAAAAATGCTGAAGAAAATGCTAGTAAAAGCAAAGGGTTAGGTTGAGTGAGGAGACCTGAAGATGGCATATTTGAAGTATTATACATGCTGCTCTTCTTTCCTATGGTTTTCCAGTCATTTGCTACCAGCTACTGCCAGAGGCAGAATGCTGGGCTACATGGACTTTTGGTCTGACTCAGCTCAGCCACTTTCATGTTCCTTAATATTCTGTATAGGCTAGGTCAGACTTCTGCCACAATGTATTAGCTCTAGTAAATCCAGTTATTAGATGCTAACTCTTTGAATCAGGGCTATGAATCCACCCTCAGAGAAGGGACTACAACACACTTTGGTCTCCTGTTAAGATTAAACCAGTCTTCCCAGTGGAATGACTGGCCAGGTCTGAATACCTATAAAAGGTTTAGCTTGTGGCCTGTGAACTGGACCTGTGCTCCAGTGGCTTGCGTTTTTCTATAAAGCAGTGACTTTTCCTAAGTAAACGGTCTTCAGTCTTTTGGAAAGTTGCTGCAGTTTGTCACTGGAAGTGGGGGTGATCAGTCAATAGTCTGCCCCCAACCTTCCTTATGTGGAGCAACTGGTGGTGGGGAAGTTCTGATGCCACTGTAGGTTCTGGGATTTGCTTGTAATATTTCGGTTCCTGTCTTCAGTTTGACCTAGAGATATTAACTGTCTTACCAGTTATGAATCTTGTTACAGAATTAAAGAATGATCAATTACTGGTAGTCACACCTTTGGTTAATTCATTTCCTAAATTGATTTATTGTGAGGTTTGCTAACTGATCCAGGGAAATAGCTCCATATCACAGGTCTTTCACTCTGTGAGGCCCCAGAATTAAGGTTAATCTTACTTTTGCCCTTGGATTTAGGACAAAAGTGGGAGGGCTCTTGTATAGCTTTTGGGATGATTTTGGCTGTATTGTCAAGAAAAAGCAGAATGACAGTGCTGTAGGTATTTTTATGTGGTGACTGGGTAAACCTGCTGCCAGTCAAAATGGAGGAATGACTCTAAAGTTTATTTCAAGATATCGCTCAGAAAAAGGGAACTGGAATAATTTAGGGAAACTTCTTGAGTATGTGAGAGCAGGAGGAAAGAAAAGGAACTTTTAATGATTGGGGGATGCCCTTGGGTTTGCATCTACTCCTATAACAGTAGAGTGTGATAATGGTCAGAAATTCTTTATTTCACCTAGATGTCACATCTATCACTCTTTTTTCTTGCCCCTGCCACATCATGCTACATTCTGCTTATCTGTGACTTTTTAGCCAAAGCACTAAAATAGGCTTTACAGGTAAGAACACAGCATCATCTTGAAGTCTAATTAGCTGAAAGCACATATTTTGTATAATGCTTCCATTAAATCATTGTGAGAGCATCAATGGGAAATGTAATTTTTCTTGTTTGCTTTCAGGTGTCATTGATTGTAATTTAAGACACTGAACACACTGAATGAAGTGCACCAGGTGATTTGGATACTTGTCTTCTCGCTTGCAGTTTGCTTTTACAGAGCTGCCAGCACAGCTAAGGAGGTAAGCTGTGTGTCCTTTACATCAAAATACTGGAGTGGACTTGGGGGTAGGACCAATATAACCTTGGTTCTATTCCTTGAAACACCTCGCAATATCAAAAATTGTTATTTTTTCTTTGAAACAAAGACCTTTAGACAGTCTTCATGATGAAATAAGCCCATTTGAGCCAATAGCCTGGTATGTTGTGAATTTTCTTGGGAAATAATGACCCAGATCAGTTTCGTATTGATAGAAATTTCCTGCCTGTGAAAAAGAAAGGATGTGGATCTGCCTGTGGAAAGGCCCCTGATTGACATGACATTACAAAGAGTAGGGGTTACCAACTGAGCTCGTGACTAACCAAGCTTGAGAGCAACGCTAGTATTATCACGTCTATGGGAAGATGACCTGCAGGGACATGGGGCTGGAGAGCTGTTTCAGCAGGTCTGAGGAGGAATCAGGCGCGCCTCAGTTGTGAGGGCTGTGGACATCACGCTTCCATGAGTATGTAGCTGAGATGTGCATCTTAGCACGACAGAGGCAGCAAAATGCTGTGAGGTTTCCACATTTTAATAGTACAGAGTCAATCTCAGAGCTCTGCCAAGCAGGTCACTTTCCCAACTCTCCCTTCTGCTAAATGAGGAATTGCTTTCTTTGCAAGGAAATTAATGCATAAAACTGCACACATCTTTCCTGGAGAGTAAAGGAAAAGTATAGTATTCACAATGGGCCAGGAGCCACGCTCCAAAATTGTTCTGTACATAGAACCACCAACTCCCATAGCCTAGAGTAAGCCTTTTTGCAAATGCTGAAAAAAACCGTAGCAATTTTCTGAGTAAGAATTAATAGAAGCACAAGAAATGGCATTAATTATATTAATCTTATTGTCTACCAATAGCTACTTTCAGTCATTTTATATTCAATAGCATGCATCATCATGAACTGGTGATAGGTAGAGAAGAAAAAAGGTAGTGATACTGAAAGTTATACAGTTATAAATTAGAGCATATTTTTAAACTATTGTGAAGTCACAGCTTCTTGAGATAACATAAAATTATAGGATATGTGCACATTCTAAATTGAATCCTGGAGAATTTTGTACTGTTCTGTGCTAGTGGATTATCGTTTGGGTAACACTGTCTGGGGAAAGTACAAAACTCTATTTTCACATGTTCCTACTCCAAACCCTATTCTTAACCCCAAGAAACCAGTATGGGGATGGTACAAGCCATTGGGTATTGGACATAATCAGAGCCATGGTCACTTACTATTTGGGGAGCAGCTATGGAGGCACTGTAACCTCAGGTCCCCAGCCTCAGCCCTCTCTTCCTCAGTCCTGGAAAAGAGAATATAGAAGTAGCACTTTTAACAGAAACAAATGCTGCTCCCAAATGTACAGAAATGGAAGGGTGAAAATCAATAAGAGTACAACATACCTGGGCTCCTCCATCTATAGCCAGCCAGGCCCATTATGGTGATCGTAATGGTCTCAGGAAGGACTTGGTTCCATTGGCTTTGCCCTTCTCAGGGGAAAGCTTATGTAAAGAGGCCATGGGGAATAGAAATGAGGGGCTCAGGGCTGCGTCTCTCCCATTCTTTCATTCTTCATGATGAATCTAAGCGTCGGGGACTAACAGCATTGTACAGTACATGTGTGTTGGAAGTGGGTATGTTGCTAGTGCTACACCATTTAAATGCCAGTCGGTGTAATTTTCCAGAAGGAACAGCTCTGCAGATAAACCTTCCTGTGTTGCAGAATAAAGTACAGAATAAATCCAAGGCAGAATGTTACACTCATCCTTGTGTGCTAATGAAAGGTGAATAATCAGATTTGAAATTCTTATTGATGTCCATATGAAAAAATACTGACTCTGTAAATGGAAGCTAATGCAGCTCAACAGCTTAAAACCTGTTCAGATACCTAGGTGACCAAGGTGGACATCAGAGCAAAAGGTTGGTATGTCTTTGGAAAATATCGGCTATGATCTGCACATCATTTTATATGAGTACAATGAAGTTAGAGAAAAAAAGGTAAGATTAAGGTACCTTAGAGAAATGTTGTTGAGTCATGAATAGTTCTGATTTATCATCTCTGCTATAGTTTTGGTCCTGATGTCTGTTTCCACCTGCTTCCAGCACTACAAAACTGCATTTTCAAGCCCTGAAGAGACATTTTGTCTGCACTGGTGTCAATGGAAGTTTGAACTCAGTTCACACTAGAATTTCACCAATAGCATCTGCCTGATGTTGAATTGGTTTTGCAGATCAGAGCAAGTGCTCAGTCACCAAGACCAGTGCAGTGAAATCAGCTGCAGTGCCACAGCGGATGTTGGTGGGCAACTGCAGGTTGGCAAACGCTGCGTTATGAATGAGTTACCTGTGGAAGGCTGAACCTTCGAGATTTACTTGCCAGATTTGTATGTTGGATTAACAGTGCCTAGTAAGTGAAATTTGCTTCACAGGGAGCAGAAGGTTGGATATCAGGCTGGATACAGGGCTATGCCAATCCCTAGGATTCCCTCTGCCACTGGTGCCAGGGTGGGCTGACCTCCTTCCCCCTCTCTGCAGTGGCTACAGTTCCGATGGGACTCAACTCCTCTGGCCTCCTCCAGCCTGTCCAGGCCTGGATGCATTTCCAGAAGCTGCTACTCCTCCTCTTGTCAGCAGCAAAATAGGTCAGTGACTAATTCAGGTTGTTTCACATCACTGCAATAACTTTTCATTCCTTGCCCAGGCAGTGAATAGCTCCTCTCCACCCAGAGCTCACCTGAATTGGATTTCTACCCTTTCAGGGCCCCCTATGCCTGACCCTAGGCTCCAGTTCTCCCGTACTCTCATCGCAAGCCTCTATGTTCCATTGCTCCAGATCCTTCCCCCTGTAGCTACAATCCTCCTTGTTACAGAAGTTGTGACAATTGCCCCAGAGCCTCCTTCTGCCCACTAACATTTTCTACCCTTCCTCTGGCACACTGAAGAACGAAAGAGGAAGGCTTCCTTTCTTTATCTGAAATCTAAGTCCACCAGAGTTCTGGGAGCAGGGAAAGAAGGTGGGGAGTGGCTGAAAGAGATGTTTTGGATATATAAGAAAAGCAAAAGAAGAAACTGAGGACAAACTTGGGGAAGGCATTCAGCACAAATAGCCTAGATGCATTATTCCCTGCCTGAGCTGACGTGATAGTGTCGCTGTAGCCAGCTGGTTTAAACACCAAGTGCAGCTCTTATATTATGAGTGTGCCCTAATTATAACACAGCAATAGGTTGGGCAAAGCTGCTAAAATTGCTGCATCTACTATTGATTTCCATCTTGCCTTCCTTTCACTGCTTCTTTTTGAACCCCCTAACTAGGCAGTTGCACATAAGTGAGAAGTTACACAAAGAAACCTGAAAATTTGACAGTCCAGGTGCACCAAAGTTAGTGCTGCACTGGAAGGGCTACCTCTGTCCCATGCTTGTGAGCTTTATTATCCCATAACCTTACAGTTAAACTTGTACAAGGTAGAGAAGAAAGTGAGGGAGGTTACGACAGTTTCCTGATTCCCTGCCCTGCACCCCACTGCAGAGCAGCTAAATCTCTGTGGCAGCAGGCCAAAGGGAGGGAGGCCCTGGAACTGCTAGCTGTGCTCTGCAAGGCATTGCAGAAGCCAGCTGCAGTGGAAGTGGGGAAGGTCCCAGCATGCTGACATTCCTTTAGCTGAGTGTTCCATAGCATATCAAACGAGAGAACATAGGACCCCCATCCTCCTAACTCATCTGGAAGGATCCTCAGAGCAAAGGAAGTAGAATCCCCTGTGGAGTGATACCTCCTCTGCTAGCTGGTGTGAACTGTAGACGAAGCACCATGCTCAAGATAATATGGGGCAAGAACAACTTCATATGAAACAGAATGGAAGGAATGTTAGACAGCTATTATCAATTGAAACCTCATTAAACTGAAAATTGAAAAAGATGAGCAAAATTATAGCAAAATATTCAGGCAAAGGAAAAACAATAGAAAAAGAGAGAACAACAGATAAGAGAACAAAGATCAGAAACTGAGAATTTGCAGCAAATTCTGCTGATAGTTTTACAGAATGCTTAATACATGAATAATGCCTCCAAGTCCCTATCATCTACTTATTCTACCTTGAGTTACTCTGAGCACAGAGGGGCTAAAATATCCCCTTGTTTTATGGTGTGAGCTACATAGTCTTTTTTGTCTGGACTTTTCAAAGTATGCCAGGCCTGGGAGAGAAATCATTGTTGAATATAACACCATGAATCTTTCATTTTCAGCAGCTCTTTAAATAGTTATCCCAGTGATTCAAATCAGTAAAATGTTTTGTGGTTGCTCATATCAGCGATTTAAGCTGTGTCTGTGTCTGCATGTAGTCTGCAACTTCATTGTGCTCACGTGTGGACCTAGGTTTGGATAACTATATGTGCACTGTTCCAGGTAGAGTCAGAACAGGCTGTGGAGCAGCATTGGGGGTGTACACATATGTTCATCCTCTCTGAAAGGTCTTTCCTATGTTCATCACAGCTGAGGCAGTTCTTACGATGTGAAGACTGAAGTTAACAAGCAAGAGTGTCCCATAAGGGATGTTTCTCCTGCTTCTTCAAGTCTATAAAGAACTTTTTTTTTCCCCCAATTTTGCCTTTTACTTCAAGTTTAAATCTGAAAGAGACAGACTGAGGTGGCAGTAATGGATACTGCACAAGGCCCATATGCTAGAGGAGGGAGTGGGGTGAGCTGATTGGGAGGGAGGGGGTCGGGACAGCAAGTCCTGTGCTGACTTGGCTTGTCCCCAGCATGACTGTTCTGCACTGGTTGGTGGGCATGGCACACACTTTTGGAACTGGGAGCTTTCATGGAGACATAACAGGTCTATCATCTAATACATATCTAGTAAATCTTCATTTGGGATCTTAAGGAGTCCTCAAGAGAAGGTGACGCAGTTATATGTCATTAAAATTAACTGAAATATAGTGATGCTACGTTTGACAAAGTACTTGCAATATTAGTGATGTTTCACTGTCAATATTTTTCATAAAAGTGATGTTGTCTTCTCTGGGAGCAGGGACCTGGAGAAATATGTTCCAACAGAGAACTTCTGTCAGGCAAAATGGGGGCTAACTCCTTCCCTGCCTCTCAGAAGATAAACTGCAGCTGTGGAGAATAATGATAAAGCTTTAGCTTTCAACAAAAATATATTATTCTTAGAGAACTGCCCATTGCATCAAGTCTGTTCAGCACAGAGACTAGCCGCAGGTGTACAGGGTGCTCCATGTGTACTCAGGTAGAGGAACATGCATAAATGGGGGAAGGGATGTGTGCAAAGCAACTGGAAGGAAGAGAGGCTGGAAGGATTTATTTATAGGATATGAAAAGGAACATGGAGGTGTAAGAGTAGGAGGGAATTTGAAGTATCCCTGGATATATGTGCAGGAAGGAAGGCGAATCTAAGTTATTTTCTATTTGTGCAAAGGAAGGACAGAGATAGAGGAAACTGTGTACTTGCTGGAACTGCTGGCACTTTGCTGGTGACATAAAGCATATGAAAATACTGTGTTACTAATTGCTCCCAGGACCCTCTGCATTGGCAAGGAATACACAGGTCAAAGTAGTGAAGCTGATCGTGAATATGCCAACTAAAAAGAAGTGCATGTAATGCTGCATAGCTTTAGATCTCTGGAATGATCCCATGGTAACGCACTCTCTGGGTTTCTTGTTATGTATTCAAATACAACAATTAAAATAATGTGAAATAAAAAAGTAAAGTCATAATCACAAAGTACATTAGTTGACAGCGAAGCCAAGATCACATATCAACAACCTGCTAGTTAAAAACATTGTAAGAATGTTGTAATTATCAGTACAGAGACATAAGACAGTCGTAGCTGAAGTGCATGTGCTGGGAGGTCTGTGGAGCGTTACGCTGAAGGAGGAGCAGGGATGCAGCAGAGGCATGTTCTGCACAAGAGCTGAGGGGTACCTGTGTAGTTTGGAGGTGCATTTGACCATACCATGGATGGGAAGAGCGTATACCGGGGGCAAATGTGTATTTTGGGCTATCTGTATTTAGAGGAGTACTTCCATTTTGGAGGGGGTCCGTTGTGGGGGTGTTTGGGTGTCTGCTGAGGCAGTTGTATGTACATGGTGTGATTTCAGTTTGGGAGCACCATGCGCTTGGACTGTGTTTGCTGAGTGTCTGTGAAGGGGGTTGGAGGATGTGACCAACAGGTGAATTATTTACACAGGCTGAAGATGTGCGGAGAACCTGGAAAGATGGAACAAAATATACAGGCCTGTGAGAAGGCAAACAACACAGACAAATGTATTAAACACAGGGTGGCTCAGACCAGTGCACAGAGGAATCACAAGGAACGGGCTGTTCTGTATGTACTTTGTCTAATATGGAGCTCGTTTTGTGTGATATATATATAGAAAAGGAGAGGTAAAAAGCATATTGTTTTTTACTGGCTGAGGTGGGACTTGCATCTTGTCTAAGGCATATGTGTTTAAATACCCTCTCAGTTGCATGGGTTTCTCCCAGGACACCTGAACCAGCATTTGCTGCTGCATTCAGCTTGTTGTCATTCTTTGTGGACCAAGATCAGCAGCTGACCTGATTAACTAGTGTGCTGGTGTGAAGGTCACCGAGATTACAACTACTCCAACATGAATTTGATTGGAGACGGTGACATGGTGTTGATTTACATGTGTGTAAAAGTGGGAGAGTTTGAAGTGTCATATGGAGAGTGCAAAAAGAATCAAAATCAAAACACACAGTACAAATGTGGAGACATTGAGAGGGCTACAGTCTTCCACGCAGTTAACATTCTTTGCTATTTGTTGTTCCAGAAAGGGTAGTAGTGATACTTTATCCAGTTCCATTAACTTTTCCCAATATAACTCAATGTATTCCCTTAACTTTTCCCAATATAACTCAATGTATTCTGTTGCTTACGATTCTGTCATTCTGTCATCTGTAATTCCAATTTCAATAATTCAGTTCACTGTCTTCCTGTCACTTACTGCTGATTTCCCCTGAGGCACATGCTGACCACTTCCCCCTCACTGTGTATTTTTTTCCTACAAAGAATTAAAAAAAAAGATCACTGTCACATCTAAAAACAAAATTAGGAAGATCACGGTCATTTGAATCCTTTCACTGATCTTTCCAGAATGTCTGAAGGGTAGAGTGAGAACTTGTAATTTGGCAGAGGAGTAACTGTAACAACAGAGACTATCAATGAGGGTTGGCTAACCCAAGCAAAGTAATAAGCATGGAAGGTCTCCATTTCTTCCTGCTCAGGAGAACTCCTCACGTTTGCTACAGAAATCTCTGGTGACACCAAATCTTCTGTCCCCTCTGAGCTTCCCAGCCACTCTCTTCCACCACTGAGAAACAGCCACATCTGTCAGCAGAACAAGAATGAATCCTTCTCCTGCCTTCTACCCCCAAATTATCTTTACATTGCTCCCAACAATAGACTTTTGGTAAGCCTTCTCTCTGTAGTTATCAGCTCTTCATTCTCCATGAAGGGAGAGGGGAGTCTATCCCCCTTTCCTTATATCTGGGGTCAATGTTTGTGTGTTCTTCACATCCTGCAATTTTAAGCAAAGCCTCAAGCTTCTCGCCAAAGGAGGCAGCAAGCATCCCCATGTAGCCGCATAGTGTAACAAAGAGGTTACACAGGGTTATCTCTAGCAGAACTCAGAAAAACATGCTTTCTAGCATGGCATATCTACATCCCACTCACTGAGCCTTAAGTGCCTTTCAGAAGGACCCTGCAAAGTCTGAGGTCTTCTCTATTCTGTTTGCGGAGCAACTATTTCTTAGGCAATGTACTAGTTTATATAATATGATGTGTCAGCACCTTCCAGAGCAGTTGATGTGCATCCTGTCTCTGCTGTCAATGCATGTAATTGCTCCAGTAGGTCATGTCAAGGCCCATTGTAAACCCCACTGAGACAAGGATAAGGTGTGCCTGACTCTGCATTTGGTAAAGGCAAGAGAAGAGAGCTGGATGGTAACAGGAGGGGAGGATGGACAGGTCACAGAGCCGGTTTGACGGTGGACTAACCAGCATGTTTTTGAGAATGGAGAATACTTGACATGTGGCTGGTGGTTGCACTGGACAAGCAGTAGGTAGAGATCACTGCTGATGTCTGTGTGTGTATATGGGCAATGATTTTTGTGTGTATGAGTGTGGGGGAAGGGAAGCATGTGTTAGGAAGAGGGTGTTTGGTGTATCATGGACCAAATATGGAAGGAGACTGGAGGCCAAATAGTGTGTGGGAGGCAAGTAATGTGTATGAAGGGGAAGACCAATGCATATGCCAAGATGGTGTGTAGACAATGTGTGAGCCATGCTGGATGGAGAGGATGGGCCTTGTGTGCTTGGGGGTGTATGTATATATCTATCTATACATATCTATATATACACACACATATATTTATATGCTGAAGAGCTGTGCAATTGTTTAAAGAAGGCATATTCAGGGATTTCCAGGGTTTGCTAGTGGAGTAATGAAAAGCAATATCTAAACCAGGATTAGTGGTGTGGAAGAACAGGTAGAAGGGTGAAGAGCTTGATGTATGCGAAGTGGACAGTGGAAGGAAACAGACTGTGTATGTGTGAGAGAAATGGATGAGCTCTGTGTGCCGAGGGGTAGAGGTTGTGAACGCTGATGGGTATGCTGGCATTTCTGGAGGACATATTGGGTTTGTAGGGAAGCTTGTAACAGTTTAGTGGGGTGAGCCCTGTGTTTGGTCCAGGGCTAGCTGTTTTGTGGGTATTGGGGTATACAGTCAGTATGTTTTGTATGGTGGAGCATGTATCCAGGATGAGCCATAGGGGCAGTGTATCTCTATGGAGAACTTTGATCATGCAAAAGTAGAGGAGGAGGCAAAATATGGGGCACTGGCTGTGCAGCGGAGATGGGAAAATATCTGATGCATGTGGGTGATATCTGTATGTGTAGGGGGCGGGTGACAGGAGAGCATGACAGGGAATGTTTCTTCTCTGGAGGACGGGAAATACTTTATATGAAATGGAGAAGAAAAATGCCAATAAGAAGTGTTCCTGGTTGTCCTGTCCTTTCCATGGTGATAAAAGCACTCTCTGGCCAAGGAAGGAGCTGGATATGGAGCTCTCTGATGAACATCCTGGCTATTGAGCCATTGGCTATGAAGAACCATCCAGCTCTGCAAATGTGTGCCTGCGGGCAGGGCTGGGCAGTGCATGCAGGCAGGCAGCGTGGGCTGATGGACAGTGCAAGGCGTTGGGCAGTGTATGGGGTAGGCAGAGCGTAGGGTGGGCAGTGTGTGATGGTGAGCTGTGTTTAAAAGGAGAGTTGGTCTGTGGAAGAGTAGTTCTGGGCCTTCAGGGCTCAGACAGGATTTAGACTGAATTTAAGGCCCTGGTAGCAGTGCGGGTGGCAGTGTGGGACTGTTTCTGCAGAGGAACATACTAGTGGAAAACAACATATGAGCTGTTTGTGTGGAGGAGCCCAGGATGGGTTGTAAGCATGTGAGTATGGAAGATGGCAGCTCAAGTGTGGCTTGGTGGTGGCTGGAAACAGTGTCAAAGCAGTGGCAGGATTATAGGGAGGTGCTCATTGCATGTGCTGAGAAAGGATGGTTGTAACATTTGTTATACTCCTGTAATTTTCCCAGGTAAGAGAGGGAAAATCTGCTTGCATTTGCAGCATAGCTTCTTATGAAATGCTATGAATCAGACACATACTGTAAGTACTTGCCAGTCTTGTGTTTTAATGAGTATATAAGAAATGGCAGGCACTGGGACATCACAAAATTTAAGAAAACACAAATCACGTAGGAACTTTTGTGTTTCTCTTTAACACACATCTTCTCCAAGTATCTCAGAGACTTCACCCATGTCTGCTGAAATGGGTGAGAGCCTGGATTTTCTGAGACTAGCAAAGTCCACAAAAGCCTCCACTGACCGAGAGACTGACTGCACTGACCTTTCTCTGAAGTACTTGATGGCTTCCTGGTCTAGGAAGTTCTGCTCTTCTCGAAAGCCCTGCTCAAAGATTTTGCGCTTGTGTCTGAACTCAATGACAGTCTTAGTGTAAGAGTTCAAGGTAGTAACGGAGGCCGCCATGCAGCAGGTGAAAGAACCCCATGCCAGACTGTGGAAAGAGAAACCAGCAGACAGAGCTGGGTTAAGACAGTAGCTCGTGTTGTATTTCTGGAGTCAAGAGATACACATACATAGGATGTGACCAGGTAGGTAAGTCAGCAGTGACAAACCCATTCTCCACATCTTACTTTGAATGATGCTGTGCTAGGGGATTCCTGCTCTGCTTATGGGGTTGGGCACAACTTTCATCCCACAGAGAACCATGTGGAAGAGCACTGACCTGAACACTCTGTGCACTCTGAGAGGAGAGTCTAACGCATCTTGAGTCCCCTCTGAAATATTTCAGAGGCTTGCAGACAAGTGCTGAAATGTATAGAGCAGTAACAAACTTCTGGAGGAAGCTGTGCAGAGAAGTGTAATGCCCAGAGAGCTGGTCTTCTGGACCAGAGGAAGTTCTCTAGCACCCACAGGAGACTGGCTCTGCAGTGGCACAGCACTACTGCAGGGGTGTTTTCTATCTCATTCTTTATGCCTTCATCAGACTACTGTATATCCTTCTTTCCTGGTTCATGGACTTTTCTAGCACTTCCAGCTTATCTGGTCTTTGAAAGCCTAATCAGAATAGAAAAGAACGCTTTTGTTTTGTGGAGAGATGCAATCTGAAGGCAATGCCCTAAGTGCACAGCTAATTGTAGTCAGCCAGTGGCAGGACAACTGCAGGAGCCAACTGGGAGCATGGACGTGCAGAGGGAGAAGGGAAGTGGAAGTGCAAAAGTGACCATTCCAATGCCAGGCTGGAAACACAGCAAGTGTTGGCCTGGGTCTCAGACAGGCAAGGAGAATTTGGCTGGGAGCTGTTCTGCTCCCTGCTCATGGGAGGGGTTTCTCTCCAGGATGCTTTCTGCCCTCCCTGTACACCTTTCCTCCAGCCTTTACTCACTATCTTCACATTAGACATGGCTGAGGGAAACCCATGGCCCCAAGGAGTTTAGGCGCTTTTTGAGCATAGGGTGATGGCACAGGCAAGGCACTGAATCCCTCCTTTTGCTTGCAGGACTTATCTGTTTAGTCTCCCCTTACCATCACATTCAGCTCTTCCACTCCAGCTACACATAGTTTACGGTGTCTTCCTAACTAATTTGGATTAACTTAATCATCTGTGTCACCTACACACTTTACCTGCTCCTTTCTTACACCTTGTCTATAACCAAATATAACAATGTTATAAATTATGCAGCACAGGAAAAATACAGCCACAGTAGCATTATCTTATAAATAAGAATTATAAATAGAGCTCTCAGCATGAACTGTTTTCCTATTCTGCAAATATTTTACAGGCAGGGAAGCAATTTCCCATTTCAAATTTAGACAAAAGTTGAAAAAAAACACATCTCCGTGAACTGGAAAATCTGAAAAAAAAAAGGTTCAAGTAAACAGAAATGGCTCATTTCAATAATTTCAGATTTCAATGTGTTCAATGTGTAACAGCAGTCCTTTAGGGAATCCCATGGTGAGGAGGTGTGTGGAGGCAGACCTTTCCTAGTACTTTTTGAACCTGTTTGCCAGTTGCAATCAAATCAGAAGAAAGGGTAGTGAACCTTGTGATGATGAAGGTTTCCCACGGTTGGATGGAGAAGTGGAAAGGAAACCTGTGGCTACATGTGAGCATCCAGCTACAGGAAAGCCTAGCAAGCGACGTTGCACACAGAGTCAGTAGAAAAGCTCTAACTGCCCCAAACATTTCCAGCAGGGCTCATAATCAACATCAAGGAAACCTGAAACCACCTGCTTTGCTGTGCTCAGTTGATGCCTGGGGAATGACAGGCGGAGAATTTTTTTTTTTTAAGTTTCTGGTCATTTTTCATCCTTAATCCAGAAATGTTGAAAGGTTCAGAGAAGGAAATACGGGATGAAAGACTCTCAAAATGACCTCAGGTCTGGTGTCTCATAATAATGAGACAATTATGATTGGTATGCTTTAGTTTTTATGGACCACAGTTGAATATAACTTATTTTGGAGAGTAAAGAGCACTGAGTTACATCCTACCTTAAGTGAAGATCTCTTTAACAATGATGCCCCTCCATGCCAGCTGTGACCCAAATGTGGTGGGACTGTATCTATACTGCTTCTGATAACAGTGCTCAGGGCTGGGCTCAAGTTCCTCTGTGGCTCAGATAGCTCGGGTTTTTGCATTTGTAATTTCTAGGGGAGCAGAACTTCAACTTCCTTCGATCTCCAGGACAACTGAGACTCCCTTCCTGGAAAATTCCCTGGCTCACTCCAGGCTTGTGCAGACTGACATCTAGGTTTTGCCAATGGCTTGGACATGGGGTAAAATAACACAGACTAGTCAGTGCATTTTGAACCCTGAGTTATCTAAGCAGATCACAAGCAGCCATCCCTCATTTTGAAGAGAGGAATAATTATCATTCCCATTTGACAGAGGGGAAATAGAATCACAGAAACAATAGTTTTTCCATTGTCACATGGGAAACTGATAGTCTGGATCTCCCCTCATGCCCTCTGGCCCTTGGCCATGGGTAGATTGTTCCCTGGCACCACTCTTCAGCAGTGTTTAAATTCTCCCTGCTCTAACAGGTTGTTTAGTAGGATGCTGCAATGATACTTTTTACAAGGGGCTGTGAATAATGCTGATGTCTACAGTACTGATATAGGGATATTTAAATCTCATGCTTCAAGGCGTCACCTGGACCCAGAGGGAGCAGGAGGAAATTCCTACAAGTGCAGAGTTCCCGAGTTCGCTCAGGCTGCATGGGCACTTGTTTTTGTCTTCTGTCAGATAGGTGTTCAGTCTGGGCAATGCCGGGGGCAGTTGCAGTTCTCTAGCCTGCATGGCAGTGATGGTTCAGTGTTAGCTGGAAGGAAGAAGCCTTGTTTTTGCAGTGCATGTGTTTCAGACTTTCCTTTGCCAGGTCTGTTACCAGCCACTGGCATGGCATGAGGAAGCCCATGGCCTTCCTCAGGCTGCTGAGCCCCAGTGCAGGGTGAAAACGCTGCTGCTGTTCATATTAGTCTCGGGGGACGGTGACTGAGCTGCTGTTTGCTCAGTGGCCAGCTTCCTGTGTTGGCAGGTGTGTTGCCTTGAAGGGCAACAGTATGAGGGGAGGAAGAGAGATTACTAAATCTGCAAAGTTGCCTTGTGATAGCAATAGCTTGGATGGAGGCTGGAGCTTTAACTAGGGTTAACAGCTTTAACTGTTTAGCTGGAGCTTTAATAGTTACTGCAAGGAGAGAAGCTGAGGCTCCAGTTCAGGGATGTGCGAAGAGCTGAGGCTGCTCCCACAGATTCGTCTGCTCATGGATATCTCCAGCATCAGCCCTGGTCTTTAAACCAAAGCTCATCATACCGTGGCTCTGGCCGTCCAGGGGCAACTGCAGGAAGCGAATGCACCTTCTGCTCTGCGACAAAGCTGTGGCTAGGACAGTAGGCAGTGCTGGGTGCTGTGATAACAGGATGGCATTCGGGCTTCTGAATAACCCTCTCCGAATGCGTGTAGAGTTAATGGGCCCAGGGTGGGCTCATAACACCCTACAGGACCCATGAGCAGCTGGTGCCTCTTCTGGGACATGGGGTCTCTTGTCTTGCACAAGATAAAGGAGAATAATCTAATGAGTGCTTTATCACAATAGACATTTAACACCATTCTGAATTTTGAGTATTTCAGTAAATTATAAAATAGATTACTAAAGACAAATAAATAGATAATACTCATTATTATTTAACTATATTAATAAATATAGTTAATTATAAAATAGTTATAAATATGTATATAAGTATTCTAAATATATGAACACACTATATTTATAAGTTTGTCGTATGCAAAAAATATTTATTATTAATAAACAAAATTAACTATATTATAAATCCAATACAATTTATAGTTTGTAATATGTTACTAAAATGTTAATAACTTCTCCCATAAAATACAGTGTAGTGAGGGGTGAAAGAAAAACTAACGATCCCCTGCAGGGCTGTGCATAAGAAGTATTTGTATTCTTTTATTGGTGTTTCCAAAGATTGTTGTTTCTGCTTTGAGAAGGAATTAAAATCATACAGTATATTCAGAAATGAAAGAAAGAAAGAAAGAAAGAGTTTTCCCCAGCCATCCAAGGAGTTTGATGGCTCTAGAGGGCTATGAATGTTGTTTGCAATGCAGGTATTTCTGTTCTCTGCATGTTCCTGTTCTTGTTACACTTCTTGTAAAGTTGGGAACAATAAAACACACCTGACATAACTTGGCCAAATTATTTCTATGCGATTTTCAGAACATAACTGGAAAAGTTAAAAACTAAATGAAACAAAAAAGAACATTTCTCCAAAATGTCTGGTGTTCCAAGACTTTTCCCCATGATTCACAGGGAAGTATCATGGTACCAGGAGAACTATGCCTTCCTCTGCAGTTGTGTTAAAAATCTCAGTGTAAGGTTCGACTGAGACATTAATTAAAAGCAAAAAAAGCTAAGTCTCTGAAATGTCATGGCAATTATGTACCTAAATTGAACTTTAATGAGAGTGCTCAATCTGTGTTGGTAATTGTGGCTGCTGTTTATTTACAAATGCTATGTACCTGCTGATATGCACAGCTTCCACTGCACAGTTACTGAAAACTGTCCTCTAACACCTCAACAATTGTATGTCTATGGTGGGTTTTGGCTCCTAGGATTTTGGCAGCTGGAAATTCACATGCATGTTCCTGGAAATTGGAGATGATATGTACAATTGCCCAACAGATTGATGGGACAACCCAAAAATGAAAAGATATTAACTGGTACTGACACTTACCAGAAGGACCATCCATAGTCCCATGAATGTGGTCTCCAGTCCTCTGGCCCAAGGCTGACTGTCACTTGGAAAACTTGAGTATACATCATGTGTGCCACCATCCCCAAGAGACCTGAGAAGCAGGAATTATAATAGGATTTTTTATGCTAATGTTTTTCATGATTCTTGAGAAAGCTACTGCCGGAAATGCTTTGAAAGCTCCAGTGAAGGGTTGTAGGACTTTTTATGCCTTCTATTCTACTGTGGAGGAGGGAGCTGCATGGGCAGAGGAAAGGGGTGACTGAGAGCTCATTATTTTACATCATACTGAATTCTCAATTGAAAGAATAGTTAAAGAAAGAAAATCTTTGAAGAAAATGTTGCACAATTAGCATCACTACCAACTTTGCTGCTGCAAACCAAGGCTATAACACCCACAAGATATTTCACTTAGCCCGTCTCAGGCAGGCCTCAGGTAAGGAGAAAGACTTCTGAAGGCAATACTAGACTGAATGTGTTAATTCCAAGCAGAACCATATTTTATCTGAACAATTGCTAAGATTCGTAAATTTAAACACTTTAAAAGTCTTGGATATTATACAAGGAAATTAAGTTAACTCAGTATTCCTGATGATATGTGGTGGAGCATACCACAGGAATACTATTGATCGTACGATGTTGAAGACACTTGCATTTGTGACACCATTATGTTTTGCTGAGATGATTACAACTGGGTGAAGATAAGACAATGTATGAGTCAGTCTACTCACTGTGATATTAAAGAACCCCAGAGCATGGACCTGTACTCTCATAAAATAGTGCTGTTGGCAGGTTGGCAGAGTAGGAATGGATTGTAGTCAGATCACAGGATAGCCTGAGTTTGCTTTGCCACTGAGCTGACCAGCATGGTGCTTCAGCTCAAGCAGAAAAACCTGCCTTTATTTTTAGAAGCAGACATCTATCTGAGGAAAATCAAAAGAAGTGAGGACCAGTAGTAGCTCTGATGCTTGGAGAATCTTCTAGCTACAACAGCCAGGGATGTATCCCTAGATGGTTCAGAATGATGACACTAGCTGAACTCGGGAAAGGCATGGGTTCAGACAGTTAGCTCAACAGCAGAGCAGGATCATCCAGGTCCCAAACGGATCTTGGGCCTACAGATGCCAAAGAACCCCTTGGGCTGCGAAATGGTTCAAGGCACTTTGAAACTCTGATGTTCTGCAGCAATGGAGTACAATGTCAGCCCATACATTACACATTAACTGAAGTCACCACTTACTGCTATCTCTGACCATCCACTCTGCTCTACAGGGGCCCTTCCTCCACATGAAAGATCCCCTTTTGCTCTCCCCAGACCCAAATTTTGGCTCTTGACTCCTGTTTACTTTCGAGAGCCTAATGAACTTCATTTGTCTCACCACACATGTGGATGATTCAGGGCAGTCCTGGGGGAGGGAAACTGAGGGGATGTCATGTTAGTGTTGTGGGTATGTTAAGCAGGACCTTCAGCAAGACAAATGTCATATTTGATACAAATAACTGCAGAGGCTGAAAGAGGATATTTTATTACAAGAAACTGCAGTGATTTGCTCAGCTGCTTCGTGTCGGTGTGACACACTGGGAAGTTAGGAGGTGGAAAGCAGCAATTCACATTGGCAGAAATGAGATATTGGCAGGGTGGGCGGCCTAATGGGAGCACAGCAACGTGGTATGCACCTTGCTTGTTTCTGGCTATATTTAATTTCCAGAATTCATTGGGAGCCTGCAGTACTTTTTAAATCAGGGTATTTTTCTCCAGTTGACAGTTACAGCATTGATGTTAAAGTTTGTGGATTGCTGTTCATATACCTCCTGCCAGTAACTTTTCAACCTTGATAAAACATTACAGACAGACTGCCCAGAAACATGTCATCGTCACTCACAGCCATCAGCAAGTTTGACACGGCCAAGACTACCTTCAGCAAAGCAGTTCTTTTCTATCATACGAAACCTTAATGGGGGTTTCAGCAGTGTTCGAACCTTTCACTTGAAGGGGCTGTGTGGGAGTCCAGGATGACAGTCCATTGATACAGGTGAGTAGGAGGTCATCAGCAAGCACTGCTCTAACACAGGGACCAAGATGAAACTGTGCCATTTATTGCTTTTTCTGCCTAACGGGGGGAGGGTCAGAGGAGGACATTTATCTGGCTGTACTGACAATAGCATTATGCAATGTATAAGCTATAGAACCTCAATACCTGTCTTTTTTACTGTGCCGCTTCACGCACTTTTTGTTTGTTCCTGATGCCACCCATAGGTTTAGTTTATTTTACATATACCTTGCCAACTTCTCCATGTGGATATCCTATGATATTTTATGTTGCATTTTTAATGTTCATATTTTGGATAAAATGACCTGTCTTTAACAGAAATAAACAAATGCGGTATTTATCCTTTCCTGCAACCCGCTGTTTAAGGGCTGGACAAATAAGACAAAATGCCTGTATGCCCACCCACCTGGAATCCAAGGCAATGGATGCTTGCAAATGGAATATCTGACAATATGGTGGGACTGTAGCAGAAGCGCTGACCACATGGATTTTTTTTGAGATCATTAGACCTGCAGGACCAGAGCTATTTCTAGGTCTCAATAATAGGAGAGCTTAAGGAACTAGTTTTGGAAAAGACAATGTATTTTGAAGCATTTTTGGAGAACTTTCCTGAAAATATTACTTATGGAATATATCACATAAATTGAATATAAATATTACCAGCGAAACCATTTACCTGGTACATTACTGAAACACAGGAAATTCTATCTGAACATAAGGAAAAACTTTTTGACTGTGAGGATGACAGAGCACTGGAACAGGTTGCCTAGAGAGGTTGTGGAGTCTCCATCCCTGGAGATATTCAAAAGTTGTCTGACAGGGTCCTGGGCAACCTGCTCTAGGTGACTCTGCTTGAGCAGGGGGGTTGGACTATGTGATCTTTAAAGGCCCTTTCCAGCCTCAATCATTCTGTGATTCTGTTTTGTGATCACCATTTTTTTCAGGAACATCCTAAGCCAGAAGTTTTCTGCATTCCAAACTTATGCTACTTAAGAATTAAAACTTACAGAGTAGAGTTGCCAGTGCAGAGGAGCAACATGTTTTTTCCAGAATTTTAGAATTAGAATAAGCAAAACTGCTTGTCCAAAACCTTCCACTTGTAAAAATAATGAGAAAAAACTAGAAACCAAAAAGAAATTTTGTTTCAAATAAAATTTTCATTTTTTTCAGCTTTGGAAAAAGTGGAGTCTTTTTCTACAATTAGTCTTCTTTCCTTTCTCTGATATTTTTGTCACTGCAAATAACAGCTAGCATTTATTTTATTGCCTCTTCCTGTTTTTCTATCCCTGTCCCCTGTAAAATTTTAAAATTTATATTTGGAATCTGATGTCATTTTATTTGTAAAAGGGGAAGGAGAAAAGAAAGACAGAAAGATGTGTGAAAGAAAACTTTATAATTCTTACAAAACTTACAACTGCAATTAATGACAAAAAGAAAAGAGAAACAGTGTGGAAATAATTACCTGAATGCTGAAGAATTCAGTGTTGTTTGTTTTTGCAAATTGAACTGAAATGACATTTTCTATCTAAACAACATCCAGAGCTGAAAAATATGCTTTGGCCATTTTTACCAGAATTTTTTGTCCTCTCAGATCCACTTCTGATCTAAGTTTTATGCCACAAATTGCACGGCACAATTTGAAACAATCCCTGAGAACAGAAACTTCTCCACAGAAATGAGCACTGCATGTTATCATCTCTTTTGGCTTGCAGTGCAGCAGGATAAAACGCACTTGCTTTCTTTTATTGCAGAAGTCCTTCCTGCCAGAGAAGGCTGTGCAGGAGTGCTCACAAAGGACAGCTGTTGCTGGCTGCTTCCATAATTCCTGGGAAGCTGCTCTCTGAACTATGGAGTTTTTAGTCAGCTCAGAAGTGAAAAGACCCTTAACTACATGGTTATATTTGCTAACTTCCTTTAGAGAAGTCAATTCCTTAAATTTATACACTGAAGGATTCCAAGCACAGACAAAGCATGAAAATAGCCTGAAATAGTTGCTCTGAAAGATGTACACGTCCCACTTTACTCTTAGGGTTGTTTCTAAGTGTAATTGCTAGAACCCTTTTCATTCTCAACTTTGCTAATGAACAAGACAGACTTCTTTTTTTTTTGGTTTGCAGTATCAAGCCTTCATATTTTCTTAGGATTAACAAGGCAAAAAGAATTTTCAACACTATACTTTTTTCACCTCCTATGGGAAAACCAGTGTGATGTTGCTGAAAAAAGGAGACTTGGGGAGGCTATGGTTGGGGGGGGGCTAATAACTGCATTGTCATTGGAGATTCAGGACTATGTATTTCTACTTCTCCCTGGCAAGAGGCAACTTTATTATGCTGGCCTTGCGCCAAACTTGCAGTGAAAATGGAATGGCTAAACGTGGATAAAAGAGTCTTGCAGCCCCATATTTCTATTCTTTCAAAGTTTTAGAAATTTATTTTGTTCTGGTTCCTAGGGCAACTGGAAAAGGGAAGATTCATACCTGAAAGCACAGTGAAGACAGCAGCAAAGGCATTTAACTTGAGCCCATCTATCACACTGCTTGAATGAAAGAGCTCTAGGCACATAAGGCTGAATCCAACGACTAACAGCATGATGTACAACACCTCAGATACTACTGACAGCCACAGGACACCTGCAATGTACAAGAGCAGCAACCAGTCACTTATTTGGTAAATACTTTCAAAAGCTTAAAATAAATTGGGAAATCAGTAATATATAGCAGTAGTTGGCTATTCAGACAGTTCAAATTTAGCAGACAACCACCCAAACTCTCTGGAGAAATAGAACAAGTGGTGAAGGAATGTGTGAAGAAGCGAAGGTTGATAAAGGTACTGGAGAAAGAGAAAGCTGTTGCCTAGGATCCCAGTTTGGCTAAAGACTTCATTGGTATACCTAGATCATCTTGGCTCCTATGACCCAAAACATGAGATACAGGATCCATTTAACCTCTGCTATGTCATGGTTTGGATAAGCAGAATTTAGCATACATGATGGTGATGGCACACGTTACTCTGCAGTATATGGGCTGCTGAGAGATGAAAAGGTCTGGACTCCTTTTCACAAGGCTGTTGAAAGCAAATGCATTCAGTCCAGGTTTTAAAATGCATACCAGTTTTGGGCATCAAGTACCAGAGCCCTGTTCTATAAAAGTCTCTTTCCTAGAAGCTAGTGTCCTGCAGAATGACTGTTCTGATTTGGGGTGTTTGGATCCACTGCACAGATCTCTATTGCTGGGACCAGTAGATAAACTGCCAGAATACCAGTGCCTGTAGCCAGTTATTTATAACTCATCGGTGAAAGAGCTGCAGATACAAATTTTGGCTGCCTCTGCACCCTCAACTCCCAGATATAATCCTGCAGATGAAGGGAAAAGCTGCTGTGCCCCATTAGACCTCAAGTTCTGTAGGACTTCGGAGATGTGGACAGGTAAGTGGTTCTGGCAGTGTTTTGGTAAAATGGCAGGCTGAGATTGGTGCATCCACTGCAGATGTTACGTTTGGACCTTTCAGCCCAAAGCCTCTAGCACGATCTGAATATTTTAAAGTCACCAGGCCATGGGGTAAATTTGAGAGGATGGTAACAGATGACAATATTAAGTCCCTGCCAGATTTCCAACAGTTGTTTCAAAATGAGAATCTGCTAGAATTCTTTGCTAACCTGATTGCTAGAGAATTCACCTAGAAACAATGAGCAGTGATGGAAAATTTCAGTTTAAGTAGTTGAAACATGGAAAGTTTAAGCATCTGAAGATGATGGCTTATATGAGAAAATTTTAGTCTGTAACCATAGAGACTGCTACAGACTGCACTTTATATTAGTATATTCTCTCCTAACTGTAAGAGCATGTGTGTGATAAAGACTATAGTTGAGCTTATCAAATCAGGTATGCAGCCTCACTGTTATCAAAGTATTCGAATCTCCTCTTAGTGACCAGGAAGATCCCAGCTCACATTTTGCCTGGGAACTTGTCTTTGTAATGTCATCTGTTAATATACACTATTAGTTGTTCCCACTAGATTTGACCTTTTGAGTTTTAAAGCAGCACTACAGAGATGGCAATAAATAAACCTTTTAATTTCTCACTGCGACTTTATGTGTAATATTGCATCTGTCAACAGCAAACAGCTGTTTATGTCATCGCTATTAGTCAGTTTGGTGTCAGAGCAACTGGCAAGCTTTTCTGAAAAGAAGTATGAGAGACTGACAGCAAAGGTGGTGTTCTGAGATACAGCAGGATTAAGGAGGGATTTTATCTCATTTCCTCACAAACAAAAGTTTCTATGACAAGAAAATGATGAAATTCTTTCAGTTGGAAAGGCTCCTATTTAGATTATCTAAGCCTGACCTACAAACTGAAGCAGCGGAGAGCCCTAATTAGTCCTAATTCATAAATATCTCAGCCTACCTGGAAAGAGTGATGTGCAACATATCTGTCAAGACGTTTGTTTATTTTCCTGATTTGACTCTTGAGGTAGGTTCACTGCTGGTGTCTACACACCAGGGTAGTGCTGCAGTAGTGACTGCTGTTCAACATTATGATGCAACTCTGTCCTCTGCTTCCCTGAGTACGAAATCTATCCCCTTGTTTCAGTCCCTTTCCTTGCAAGGCTTCTTCCTCCTTTTCCACTTACCCTATGCACATCCCCACATGACCCCTACCCTCACCCTCCTGAGACTAATGGGTCTCCAATGATCATATGCATTCAGTTGCTCCGAAACCTCCAGCACCTTTCCAGGACATGAGGCATAATACAATTTTAATTGTGCAGAATGGTGCTGAAAATGGCATTGCAGAGCACAGCATCCTACAGCATCGCTGTAGTATCTGTGCCTACTAATTCTAGTAACGTGTAATTTCAATACTGGTAGTGTTAAATAGGTAGTTCATCATGAATTTCCTTCTGGCTTTTTCATGAAAAATATTGATTTAACCTCTTATGCGATTTTATGAGCATCTGGTTGTCTTTAATCCAAGCATTTACAGGTACATTTTACCTTGGCTTTTCTGAAGTTATGGTAGTGATTCTGAAGGAATAAAAAGTAGGGGTTTCAGACTTGTTCTCTGGTGTTCCTATCTTCGTCCGTCTTTTGAATCTGGACTTAGATTATTAGGGTCCTGATGTGACAAGAGGATTCCAGAGTCTGTTCTATATGAATGCCTGCTACTGAGTTAGGGATGCAAGAAACACAGCAGACTAGTCCACTCGAGAGCTCTGTCAGGTGCTTCAATCTGCCTTGCATCTCCTGTCAGTCTCTGGCCTGCTTCCATATTGAATGCAGACTGGAGAACTGGCAGTCCAGGAATAATAGAAGAAGCCTCAAGACCAGGTCCTGCTGTTCAGTGTTGTTTGAAGTAGACTCATAAAGCAAACATGATTCATTTTTTGAGCAGAAGCCTTTCCTAAAATGCTATGCTCATTTGAAAGTCAGACCTGGATTTATTTGGTAAATAAAACATGCCACCTGTCCTCAATTTTGGTCAGAGTTGTAAACAACCAAAAATACTAACTTCACTTTCAAAGCTCTGGTGATTCTTTTTGGTCTATCTCTCTTCAACTTGATTGCTACTGCTTCCCCCTCACCTACCAGTGCAAAAAGGCTATCTTCTTCCAAAACCCTTCACCCTGAAAAATGAACTACAGTTGTCGTTCATTCACCTTACAGTGGCTTGTGAATGTTTTAGATTGACTAAGGAAACCAAGAGCTTGCAGCTTTTCTAAGTTTCCAGAATGTCTGTTAAAAGCTTAGACAGTTCATTGATATTTGCATGTTACTACCAAGCTTCAAGAATGCACTATGAAATAAATAATTTAATGCAGTTAACAAGGAGTAGGAAGGAAGGGTGAATTTTAACGTAAATGTCATCAAAAAGACCTCAGAGCTAATTGCTTCAACAAGTTAGGAAAGCTAATGGGGGCTGAGACTCATGGGGATTTCTTTGAGTTGGCTTATGGGGGTTAGTTTGTGTACATCAGCTGTATACATATTTTATCTACTGCTCACCTATGAAATGGTGCTTAAAGCTGGATGCTGTAGATGCAAGTGTAATGTGTTTGAGAAATGACAGGAAGCTGATGAGATGCACAGCACATCCCTGTCAAAGGGCCCAGGTTAACATATCCAGAAGGAGAGCAAGGGAAACAGCTCAACTGTGTAGCCCGCGGCCCATCTTCCCAATTTATTTACACACTTCTGCATTAGACAATCATTTGATAAAATGGACAAAAGGCCTGTGACAGTAGCCCTTGGACTTCACTGTCCTCTCAGCTGCTTTCCCTCTTCATTTATGGATTTTGCATTTAAGTCTGGAAAGTTACCCTTGACATCTCATTTCTTTCCTTCCCATACCATCCAGACTGAAGTGTAGTTCAGAGATTCCAGCACTTTCTTATGATTGCAGGAGGTATGGGTTCAGAGCCATTCAGTCTGCCTCATTCCCACTGGGCAAGAATCTGTATTATGCAAGAGATGAGTCTCTCTCTCTCTCTCTCTCTCTCTCTCTCTCTCTCTCTCCCTGTCTTTGCACTCTGATTTACTAATGGAGTGGAGGGGAGCATATTAAAAGGGTTTCTTTTTCTTTTTCTGAGCAGTTTGAACACTTCGGCATCTGTAGCCCCTGAACAAGGAAGTGATGTTTTTTGGACTTCTACTCTTAAGTCCACCAAGGAAATCCACCCTTCATTTGACCATTCATATTGGCTGCCATGACCATCCTCCCTAATGCCTATGTAAAAAATACTAACCAGTTAAAACCGTTATTGAAATCTGCCTTCTCCCTGAGACACTCTTCCTAGCCTTTAATAGTTTCACCATAAATTCATCTCAGAAGCAATCTCCCTACAGTCTGGCACATGCTCAATGAATCTAGACCATACCCAAAGAGCAAATACAAACTTTGCTGATGCATCTTCACCTACTATAGAGCCTTGAAAAGCCCTGCATTCACTTCTTGGAATAAAATACACACAGCGCAAACTCAGATAATTGATAAACAGTTTCCAATAGAAGGTGGAGATTTTTCATAAAAGTCACTCCATCTCTCAGTTCTGAAACAGCTTTCAAGGATGATGCTAGGCAAAAAACCCCACAACTCTACCAGATACCAAAAATCATGGACTCCAAAAGGTTACTAGCTTTAGGGAGCATTATACTCTCTACCACTATTCCAAGAAGGAATAAACTGTCTCCCGCTTTTTGCTATGATGTAACCACTTCACCCTATCCTCACTCTCTCTTTGCTATGTATCAGCTAGGCCCTTCTGATGAACCAGCCAATACAAGTTTAACTGAACTCAGAGCAGTTGGTCTCAACTTATATTTAGCTATGAAGTTTGCAGCTCCTGTTTCAAATCAGAAAAAGGAAGTGTGTGCAAGAGCATGCTTACTTTTTCCCATGATGCTAACTGGCCTAATAAAAGATCTTGCCAAACCTTGCCTTGTCTGTGTCTTCTAAATTTTGGAACATAAGGGCTTTTCTGGATTTGAGCCAACGCTCTTTAGGGGAGAGAATGTCTCTTTGCTACGTGGTTGTGCAGTGCTCAGTGATGTGACACTCTTGTTCACAGAAGCAATGCAGATAAATAACAAGTAAAGGCTAATAAATAATAGGCCTCTTTCTTTCCAGGGCAGGAATTGTCTTATTTCTCTGTTTATAGTGTCAAGCACATGAGACTTGAATCCTGAGAGGTTATAACCAGAACATAAACATTTAATACCATGGTCAGTGATAGCCACAAGAGTTGACAAAGGAGAGAAGATATATGACCCAAGATACTGCACATGACAGATAAGCCGATCTAATTCGTGAGCTACCGCTGGGAGGAGCAGACTTGCTGTCCTCCAACCCTTGTGCTCCTCATGTTTTCGTTGTGTTCAATCAGCAGCTGAGTGCTTGTGCATTGGGTCAGCTCAGCAAGTTGACTGATGGAAAATGAACCCTGCAAAATGTATGAAGTTTTCTGCATGATCAGCCAGCTCAGCTGCCTGTGCCTGCTGCTTGGGGAGCAGCTATATATCTGGCAGGCAAGACTGCAACACCCAGAGCCCAGCAGAGACATAGCAGTTGTCACTGCAGTTAAGTGCAGTAGGGGGCAAAGGAGTCCAGAAACTCTGCTCAGGACAGTGTGGGACTGCTTGGGATTATGCACTGATGGTTGTGATGTACTGAAAAGAAGGTAATAGAGCTGAAGTGGAGAGTGATGGTCATCAGAGATTCTCCCCTGTGGGGGATGGAGGCACCCATTTACCAGTCTGACTTGTTGTCTTAGGTGGTTTGCTGCTTGCCAAGGGATCTGATCTGGGATGCTGCAGAGGAATTACCAAGGCTTATCTGGCCCTCAGGCTATTACTTCTTGCTGCTCATCAATGTGGACACCAATGATACTGCTAGGGGCACTCTTGAGCATATCCAGAGGGACTGCAGGGCTCTGGGTGCTAGGGTGAAAGGCATGGGAGCCCAGCTGGAGATCTTGATCCTGCTAGGGAGGAGGAAAGGCTTGGGAGGAATGAACACCTGACTGCATTGCTGGTGTTGCAGGGAGTGCTTTGGCATCTATGAGCTCAGGACCCTCTTTGAGGACCAAGGACTGCTGAACAGGGGTGGGATCCATCTGATCAAGTGTGTTGGTAGTGTCTTTGCTAACAGGCTAACCTTGTGAGGAGGTCTTTAATCTAGGCGCTTTGGGGAAAGGAAGAGTTGTCATAATCTTAAGAGATGTAAAGGCACAGGGGCCAGTGAGGAAGCATCGGGGGGGCGGAGCACATGACATGCAAGAAAAGGCTGAGATAGCTGGGTTTGTTCATCCTGGAGAAGAGAAGGTAAAGGGGAGATCTTGCTATCTACAGCTACCTAATGGGAGGGTACAGAGAGGATGGAGCCAGACTCTTGGAGGTGTGCAGGGATAAGATGAGAGGCAGGCATCAGACAAAATTTGGAACATCAGAAATTCCAACTAGAGCTAAGGAAAAAGGTGGTCAAACACTGGAACAGGGGCCCAGAGGGGCTGTAGGATCTCCATCCTTGGAGGCATTCAAACCTCCACTGGACATGGCCCTGAGCAGCATGGTCTAATGAACGTGCTCAGAGCAGTGGGTTGGATTAGAAACTCTGGAGCCCCCTTCAACCCTACCTCATTCTGTGATTTTATAACTGCACAGTTACTAGATCCAGTGTGCTTGGGGAGTAGGTGGGGAGGAGGCAGTTAGCTGGGGTGGGGATAACTGGAGTAGAAAGAGAGTGGGACTATGGCTCTAATTAGCAGCTCAATAATAGATGAGTTTTGCTGTCCTGGGAAACCTTTTCCCAGTGAGAAATAAAGACTGGGTGAGTTTCTGGTGGAATGCCCAAGGAATACTTCTTTGTGTCCTGTTACAACCTAGTACGAAACTCTTATGTTTGACTCTCATGTGTCATGATGTAAACTGAGTATCTGCTCTGTGCTTTTTAAAATGTTTTTAATGTGGGGAAAGGTCACAAATGGAGCATTCACGTAGTTCTGACTATGTCTTGTCCTGCCTGCTTTGATTTTCAATTTCAACAGAAATAATAACATCCTGCAAATGCAAGCTGTGCCTGGGTTTTACATCTTCTTGTAGCTGTCAGAAGAAGAACAGTAGATTCAGGTTATTAATTCAGGAGACTGTCTCTCTGTTCTGTGCTGATGCTGAAGTGATCTCCCACTGTGCCTCTCTCGACATGAGATTCATGAGGCAGTCACTTGGCATCATTTACTTCCACTTACAATCTCAAATGCATCCTTCCTGCAAAGGAGCGAGCTCCTTCTCTTGAGGAGACCTCAGTTGTTCCCAGGTGACAGGGAAGAAGCTCTCTTGAGGGTTTTTCTTTCCTCTCCCTGTCTTCTCTGCTGTCACTTTTTATGGCTTAGTCTCCACCAGCCTGGGTCCTCTGCCCTAGTAGTTTCTCTGGCTTAACGCAACTTTTGTGAAAATCTTTCCTTCAGAGGAGTCAGCGTGTGAATCATTAGGAATCTCCTACCTGCCTAGCCAGTATCTGAGGGTCTGTGTTCTTATGATTCATTAGCTTTCCTTCATTTTTCAGTCTGTGTCCTGCTTATGCTTTTGCCTTGTCTCTTCGTTGAACCGACTGTTATGTGTGCACCAGTGCTGTGGGTTTTGTGTACAGAGCTCGCCTAAGTTGTGCATGTTATGTCAAGGATGTTTCTCATTACTGCAGAAAGATTTCAGGTTCTGACCTGCCTCCTCCTCAACATATGCAGCAGCCAGGCTGCTGTGTGTCCTTCCCGCTCATGTTGTAGGAAATAATATTGCAACATTGTAGTAGCAATATAGTAAGTCTTGATGTGAGAAGCTCTAGGAAGGGAAGGGCTTTTATTAAAAAAAAAAGAAGAAAACTGATTTCACTCATGCTCCCATGCCCACATTCTCACAAGCCCAAGTGTGTGCAAGGAGTCCATCCAGCATGCAAGCACCAAGATGCATGTATGCAGCCAGTCTTTCCAGGATTCCCTGAAATGATATGAAGGACAAGGGATGCCAGCTGTCAAGTCCTCCTCATGTTTTCTGGGCTCTTTTTTGGTTATCAACCACGCTATGAGTTTGGATGTGCCTTTTTGTCACCGCTAGGAGCTGACAGGGGTCTATTAGTCACTTAGTTACACACTAACAGAGTCACACACTCTGTTAGTCACAGTCTGTTAGTCTGTTAGTCACAGTTTACTCACTGTCCTTTGTCTCCCAACCTGGTGTCCTGAGAAGCTACAGGTACTAAAATTTGATGACCTAGTAATCTAGATACCGTCGGCTTCTGCCATTCTTACCTCTCTTATCCTGCCATTTCTTCTTCTGGTGCTTCTCCACCAACCATTCAGTCCCAATTCATACTAGTCTTAATGCTGCTATTACAATCTTCTACAGTGTTGCCGAAAGTGATAGTTATGTTTGTGTACTGTGAGCCATTTTGGTTCTTTTCTCCTGTCCCACAAACGAGACACTGTCTCTGTGGTGGCACAGGCTCCACAGACTGTGGAGCTGTTCCTGGAGGGTCATAATCTTCAGGACATCATCCTTTTTTAGCTGAAGTTCCATAAGTGCAGGGTCTAGCCTGAGAGGCTCATCTAGAACCTGAGATGGTAAAGCTGGGACTCACTGGAAAGGTCCACATAGGTCAGCTTACATCATAGGATTCCTACTCAGAAGGATTTTCATATTTAATATTATCTGTTCTCAGAACAGGTTGCTGTACTGCTATATGATCACCTGCTTTGCCTCAAATGAAAACATAGCCCTGCTGAAAGCACATTTCTCATCTGTGCTGTCATTGTCCAGAGATTCTGATTTCACAAGGAAAATCAGCAAGCTAGCCAGGATTTTAATGAACTTCTTTGGGTCTCTGAATATTGCACGATTGTTATTTTTTCAATAATATGTTAAGAGATTGTTTTCTGTGGAGTTCAAGGTGAAGTGGAGTTCTGTGGCATTCAGCACCACCGCCTCACAGAGGTGAGTTTCACCTCTGTGATCACTCTGGAAAAGGACTTGGCAATTGAATCAGCATTGCTGCAGACAAAGGAAATTCATTTTCCAGCAACCTCAAGTGAAGTGAACATACTGTTCATCATGATTGAAAAGATAATTGTTGTCCCAATGATCCCTGAAATCTTAGGAACTTGAGTACATCAGCACCATCAGACAAGATCAGTCCCTTGCATTTCTGTCAGACAGTGGAGGGCAGCACCAACACTTTGAAAGTAGATTCAAAGATATTAAGTATGTTTCTGCAAAACTGGTGACCATGTTGAGTGCGTCTGCCAGGCAGAGGCAAAGTGTTAGCAAAAGGATGTTGAAGACAATTCTTAAATGGAAGAGTGAAACAAACTGAATATTTTCTTGATGGCAAGGTAAAGAAGCTTTACCACAGCCCACACACATAATGAGCCTCAGGGCTCCAAAAGTCTTCACAAAACTTGAACTTATTCAAGCATCTCAACTCCTGCTCATCAGGGAAGGCCCTGCAGATGAACAGGCTATTACCTCTTACCAAGGAGCATTCTGAATCAGGAATCTCCTGTGCTGAGTTTCTTTTGAAATGGGAATTCTGAAAAAAGTTGTAGAAATTCTGCTTGCAAGAATGCCAGCCATCAGTCCACATTTCAGTGAATCCTGGTTAAGGAATCCAAAGATCTGTGTGGTTAGTGACTTCCAGAAGTTTTCAGCTGATTCAGAACATCTGGTATCCAACTTAAAAAGTATAAATGTGAAACTTCAGTAACCATGGTTGCCTTCTTAGGTTATTCTATTAGTATGCATATGACCTTTTTCCTTTGGAGTAAGACAAGGTAAGGGCCATTCACAGTGCCCAGAGCAAAAATACAAATCAAGACATCAACTGTTCTTTTTTCAAATCTACTGCAATTTCCTGTTATGAAAAAACAACAAAATTGCCAACTCCAACTTTTCTGTGATGGAATTCTGGTTAAACTGACCTCAAGAAAGTCAAGAAATTACTAACGTGTACTTCTGTGTTCTTTCTCCACAACATGCACAGATGATTATTAGTTGGCTTGTGTTTCAGTATTAAAGCCATTCTCAGACACTTGTTAGTAGCTTGGACTAAAATACTAAGAACTTGGAGCCATCTGAATGAGGTTGTGTGCAGGCTGATAAAGAAGCATTTGACATTGTCTCTGAAACTACCAAGTTCCATAATTTTCATCTGCTGTTGTGCTTTTGAGATTAAAACAGCTGACAAACCACTTCTAGAGATTCTCTCAAATGACACATCTATACCTCCAATCACCTATGGTCATATACAATCACGGAGTTTTATGCCAAATGTTTATGATTGTATACTTGTCTGCAAATCAGAAAAATTGATTTTTGGTGCCTGCTCACTATGCCAGCTGTTTCTGATGCCAGATTGTGAAGTCCTATCTCCAGACAAAGTAAATATATTGAAATCCCCTCCTGGCCTGCTTTTCCAGGCTGGCCAGATCATGAAAATGACTGACAAAGATGCATATAGTACCTGTTCTCAAGGCAATCTGTATGTGTTCATCTCAAGTACATGTTCTCTTGGCACTGAAGGGGTGGCCAACAGAGAAATTGCTGTTAAAACTCAAAGCATTTTTAATCCATAAACACGAGCTGTTTGCTTATTAAAAAAAACAAAACTCTTCTGGAGATATCACATTGCTATTCCTGAAGGAGATTGCTGAGTCATGTTAACTATGCTATATGCAGCATAGGCAGAAATTGTGTGCATGAAAATGTTAGTCATGCATTTTGGCTAGTGACTTGGAAATGATAACAGAATTAAAAAAAAGTCATAAATGAATGTATTACCTGCCAAGCTATGTGATGCCACCTGCTGAAAGCCCCAGTGTTCCCTGGACAATGCCTGTATTGACTTCACTGAGCCCTTTCAGACAGAAAATTAACTTCCTAATTGTGGTAAACTCTTACTCAGAATACCTCAGTGGGATTTTATCCTCCTCAGAAACACCTACTGTGTCAATCTCTGTTCCCTGCTGAAGATGATCTGTGATTACTGCTTACCAGCCGTTCTAACAACAGAACTGCCCTCATGGCTGATGAGTTCAAGGATCTGACTGAGAGATCCTCATTTGAACTGTCACGCTGTATCATGCTGTCCCTGAGCATGTGGTCAGGCTGGACAATGGTGCAGACAGACCAAGAGACCTTGAAAAGATTTATATTTGCCAGGCTCCTCACAACACAGTGTTACACAGCTGGTCTGATAGTCAGAATGAGTCCTCCTGCGCTACAGTGAGACAGCATCTCAGCTCACTCCTCTGTCAATTCAACTCTTATCTGTCTGAGAAATTCTCATACAAGTAGGTAGAGGCTGTGGGTTAATCTCTGTCATTGTCTATATCACACTTCATGATGTGACAGAAAACCTCAGTGAGAAACAGTAGAACTGAGCAAAGCATGTTCATTAAGAGCTATTGAGGTCATCAGACCTGATGAAAATGAAGCCCAGACCACCAAAGGACAAGTTGGGTACTGTGTTGTTGAACAGCTGAAGAGACGACCACGTCCAAGCAACTCTGTCCTGGAGGCTGTGACACTTCTTCTTACCTCCTTATTGGCATTACTCCTGGCCCCAGACACTGCTGCTGCTACTTGAGGAAGAAAGTTCTCCTGTTGGCCTGTGGTTCAGTCATCACTCCCAAGATCACTGAACTGCTGAACAGCACAGGAAAACCATGGCAAGGCTGAGCGCTGTCAACTGGATAGACATCTTCCAAGGTAGGAGGGAAAGGACCGTGCACTGGGGCACAGCGTGGTTTTGGGTGACGTGAATTTGCACCAAGGAAGCCATAGTGCAGATGTAGTTCTCTTGCGCAGAAATATTTCAAAATTCCTCTTGTTTTCTGTGCGTGCTCCAGCAGGCAGGGAGATGAAAGAGGTGTTGCTGTTGTTCATGTTACCAGTAACAAAGGGTTATGTTCACTTGCCTTTGGCAGCCTCAGTTCTGTCTGTCCTGCTTTATAAACACAACACTTACACTGGAGGTGGTGGGAGAAGGGCACCTGCATATTACTACTTCTTGGTTTCATTTGTTTTTTGATGGCGAAACACTAAAGGCAGTCTTTAGAGGTACTGAGTTAGACCTAAATAGTGCATGAAGGACCCAGAACATACCTTCATCGTGATTCAAGGATTGGGGGAAGGCATCTGCTATCACCCTTGCTGGGTGACTGGGAAAGGGAGCACAGTGACTAACAATTCTCTTGGACTTCCTTATTCCTTATATAGATCTAATTCTCAAAAAGATGCTGACAAAGCATAGTCCATGGCACCCACTATGATCTGCCACATCAGGGAAAATCTGGCTATTTCTTTAGTATTCAGTTCCAGAGATAGTAGCTCCAATATAGTCATCCACATTTGGCAGCTGCAGAATGTGTATTAGGCGCTGTTTCATGGTGAGCGCTCTGTTGAGACTTAATGGGTATTTGGTTTTCTTTCACTAGTAATTTTTAAGATGTCTTGTTTACATATGTAGAATGGCAGTTGCTCTGTGGTTTTGGTCCCGCCTACTTCATTCTTCTTCCTCTGTATACTAGCCCCTATGTTTTGGACCCCCTGGCCACCATTGCTCTGCTTTTCCAGGCTTATCCACTGTGTTGGAATGGACACCTGGATCTCACTTTAATCTCTCCTCTTCACATTCAGTGCTAGAGAGAAAAAAATATACTAATGGGTACAGGTTGCTAGATGCTGTATATCTTGTTTGAGAAAAGCATTAAAAGAAGCTTAAATGACCATTATAGCTCATCCTTTCTCTTCCAGTTGCATTCTGATGGCTTTAGTCACTTACTCATCTCTTCTGCTCTGAAGTTGGAATTATAAGCCAGAAATATTGGATTGATCAATAAAAAATGGTGTAAGGAATAAACATTGAGCATGCTGTTGTGGCTGGCATAGGGATCCAGCTCTGAGCAGTCGGCCCATCTGTTGGTTAATGTAGTCTCATAATGTCAGACCATCTGCCTGTTCCTCTTGTGCTGCAGTGTAGAAAACTGGGATGAGAGAAATAGATCACGAAGCTATGAGAGACCTTTCTCCAAAACAAATAAGCTTCATGATCCTAAAAGCTATCAAAGATATCTACAACTATCCCATCTTGTTAGACAATTAAGACAGTTAAGATAGAAAAAGGGCCAGCACCCAGACAAAACACTGCAGTTTGCAGAATGTGAGAGAGCATATGATGAATCTAATCACTGGAAACTGCTTAGGTGTTAGAAGAAATGCCAGCTGTTTTGATTTTGTTTAGCTTTACTTCTTCATTGGTTTCTTTACTTTGAGAGGTGAGGTGGAGCTGTGAGTCAATTAAAACCATTCTCTTTGGCATGATGATGTGCTTTCTCTGATGTTTTTATGGTTCTGACATTGAGTGTGGATCTGAATTTAATCCTGTGTATGACACTGGACAGAATGTGGAATATCTTTGTGCCTATTTTCCCCTTTTTCTAGTGTGAATACAGTAGAGTAGCACTGTAGAAATGACTACAAAAACCACTCTAAATCAAGACTATCATCTCATATGCCTTAATAAATATATTTGGGTTAAATATTTCCCTGTGAAGAGCTACAGTGTGATATACTTCTATCCTCAGCACTGGGCTGAGGAATGAATTATATTCTGACCTTGTTGCTAGCATTCCCCACAGCAGAAAATTTCACTGTTCTCCGTGTCTCTGGTATTACCAACATGAAAAGAAAGCCTATTGCTTCCTAATGCAGATTTACCTTTAATTCTGTTATTACGCATGGTTTCTTCCCAGTATATTTAATTTGTTTTAAAAATAACTTCAGTGATTCATAATAGATATGTAATAAAACATAGGTAAAAGGTTAGTAATACAAATTTTTTCTACACACTTTATTATATCTCTCCTAATACAAATGCACACGTATGTGTGTGTGTGTTTGTGTCCTATTAGAAATAAATTAAAAATAATGTAAGCAGAATATGAAATTTGCACAAAGACAATAGGGAATATTTTCAAAAGGGTACAATTTCCCCAATCACATTTCTTTTCATTGGATGTAGGTCTCTAGGTGGATGAAACCCTTTTAAAAATGCTATCCGTTTTTTCTTGTCAAGATCTGCTACCCAGCACACAAAAAAGGAGGTTTAGTTTTGAACTTGGTCTGTTTGAGCTTCATTTGTCTCTTTTCCAACCTAAAATTTGTTCTGTGTTGTCATTGTCATACAGAAAGTGTTCCCTATCTTTGATCATAACTGTCACTCTCCTCTCTATCTCTTTAAATTTTATCACATCTTTTTTGGGCTGGGGCTGGAAGGGGAGGGGTGAGAAGTGCACACAGAGTGCTGGGTGTAGGTACATCATGAATACATGTGGTGGCATGGTGATTTTTTCTGTTTTGTTCTTTATTTCCTACAATCATCCTAATATTTCTTTTCATCTTTTTTTAATCTCTACAGAGCAGTGAATTGATGTTTTCATAGAAGTGTCTGCCATCACTCCAAGAGCTCTTTCCTGAGGGCTAAGAGCTAATTCAGAACCCATCACTTTACATGTAAAGGTAGGATTATTCTTCATGTGCACCACTTTGCATTTATCAACATTGAATATCATCTACCATTTTCTCTCCCAGTCACTCAGTATCATGAGAGCCTTCTACCATTCTTTGTAATTTTTTTTTTTGTTTTAGTCCTGCAAATGGCCTATTATCAGCAGTAAGTTGTTCACCCATTTTCTCAAGCACTTCTGACTGTGTAGAAGAGCACTGGCCACAACACAGTTCCCTTAGGGACCCCAGTGGCCACCTGCCTTGATAGTGAAATTTAGCCTTTAACTTCCCATCTTTAACTAGCTAATTATCTGTAGAAGGACTTTCTTCTTCTCCACTGATGACTTTAAGAGCTTTTAGGAAAGGATCTTGTTGAAAGTCTTCTGGAAACTCAGGTAGACTGTAACAATCACATATCATTTATACTATGTTTTCAGTGACTACTTAAGGGATGCTGACGGATTTGTGGAACGCAACTTTTTTCTAGAAAGACTATGTTATTTCTTCTCCTTATATGATATTTTTCCATTTGTATATTTTTAAGTCTTTATCATAACAGCTAACATTTTGCCTGGTATAGATGTCAAAAAGGTCTGTTGTTCCCAAGATTCTTATGTAGATCTTAGAAAAACAATTAGTGGCACCTTCCATTCCTCTGATACGAAGGCAGCTTTAAGTGGTTTTTACGCAAGACAATAATTCCCATACTCCCAAGCTCCTTTAGAAGTATTGGGTGAATACCGTCTGGTTCTAGAGATTTGTCACTGTTCATTTTGGCCATTTGTTCTAAGACTTGTCTGCTGGAAGATTAATTGAAGGTAGATCCTCTATCCCTCTGTACTGAAGGGTTCCACCAGGAACCTTCCTAAGCTTCTCCATGGGAAACATAGTTACCAAAAATTCATTCATTTTTTTTTTGTGTTAGTCTTTCTTCTTTGAGTGATGCTTTTACATCTTGAGTCTATTGGCTAGAATCTATACATTCTAGCAGGCTTCCCACTTCGAAGTACATGAAAAAAAGAAAGATTTATGATTAGTTAAGATGCCTGTAGCACATTATTCCTCAGACTTTCTTCTGCCTTGCCTTGTTGTGTTTTCACTTCTGATTTGTGGAGTTTATGTTCTTTTTAATATTTCTCGGTTCCATATGAAGTTTTCTTCCCTGTTTGGCTGCGGTGTTTCACAACACTGGATCCTATTTCATATTTCTAATTTATTTTCTGATAAATTATGTAGCATCTTTGAAAAATTTTTGTACTCTATTTGTCCTTTTAGCTAACCCCTTTAATTTCTTTTAATCAGCTTTCTTTCTCTCTTTCTTTTTTAATATTCCCTACTTCACACCTTTTTTACTTTTACTTCTTCTGCAAAGATGCTGAATCTCTGTAACTTGTGATCACAGATACAATCCATCTCTTAGTAACATTTTTAGTCAGGTTCCCAACACCACTCAGGACTTAGTAAAGAATTACCAGTTTCCCAACAAATTTCTCCATGGTTATTAAGTGTGTCTAAATTTTAAACTCTGCATCATACCAGGTGTGACAGTTTCTCAGTCTATGCAGGGGTTATTGAAGTTTTGCCCTACTGTTTTATTTTCTGTACTCATACCTTCTCTTATCTTAAGTTTAACCCTGCTACTGTCACCACCCGAATGGGTGATCACTAATTGAATTCTGTGTTTATTGTTTGAGCATGGAGTTCATCCACAGAGATTCTGTGTTGCTTCAGTACATGACATCTGCTTTGTTTTTCAGTGTAATCAGTACCATGATGTTATTGTCCCACTAATTATCATTCTACCATCTAATTTCTGATACACCTATTACATCAGTAGCCATCAAAGCCAGGCATCTAGTTTTCCTTCTTATTAACTGCTGTTCTAGAGCTGGCTTAGAAGCATGTATACATTTAGCTCAGTTTTCTCTTTCTCTGTGCTCAGTTTAGGTGAAACTTTGTTTATTTGCCTTCTGCAATGTGCTATCCTAGTTTTGCCAGCCACTTTTTAGACAATACAGAATTTTTATTGCTGCATCTCTACAGGATGCATCATCATGAACTGTGTAGAGGACCTGCAGAAGACGTCTCCTACCTCTGCCTGTGCAGTCTGCAATTTAAAAAGTCCCTTGTAACATTTTTGAGTGTTAAATGCTCACTGGCAATGAACATTTTCTTTCTGTAAGATTTTGCTTTGCCTCAACCTTCATATCTTCTAAAAAGGCTTGTTTATTTTATGCATGTGAATTTCACTATAAATAAGCAAAACACACTGCAATATAGGCTGTCCCTCATGACCTGCTGCTTTGTCATTCTTAATGGGTGTTATTCCATAGATGTCACAGCTGAAGCAAGCAAGGACTGACAGACCACAAGAGTAAGTTAGAGCAGATTGTACCTTGCCCATAAGGAGCTTCTCCTGTGAATCTAATATGTGAATCCTATCTAATATTGGTTGCAGCCATGTGTAAACTTTGAGCCAGCACTGACCTTTTAGCCTGTTTCTGACACAACTTCCCAACAGGGCTCCTGAGGCCAGAACAGCACATTTCAGCACACGCTACAGACACTCCAGGTGTCTGGAGACTGCCTGCGTCACAGGCACGCTGAACACCACCCCAAAAGCTTTTGGGGACGCCACCTTTTCTACAAACCCTCTCTCTGCCCAGCAAGGTTCTTCCAACACAAATGCTGTTTCCAGCTAATCTCCACTGCATATATTCCAGTTTTTCGCTTACATAAGTTGTTTGGCTGGTCTTTCACGACTCCTCATCCTCCTGCTCTCACTATGTCATTGTGGTTGAAAGCTGACATTTGTACATTTGGGGAAGGATTGGGGAGCTGGAATCTCCACAGAGATCTAGGCAGCGGGAGGAACAGGTCTGTGTGTGTAGACAGTTGTGGTGTTAAGCTAGTCAGTGAAGTCATTTATCAGATGATTTGATGGGACATATTGCCACCTTTGCCACTGCTTTCTATTGTGATACCACAGTTTCCAGACATAATATTTGGCATTGGTCTCTTCTTCTTGAATGTATCCTGCATGGCCTCTGGGAAGTCCTCGGGCATGGATGTGAAGCAATGGGAAAGCACAGCTGGAAGGTGCACCCAGAAAGGCTGATGAGATGAGGAGTATTGCCCCAGCCAGTGTTCTGGATGGGCACCACACCAGGGAGCTTAGACAGGAAACCTGTGCTAACAAAGATTTGAAGAGCCCAAAAGAGAGGAAAGGCTGGAGACTGAATTCAAAAATGGACTAGGTAGCTAAGAGCAGGTCCTCTGTCTGCTGAGAGAAGGAAAGGAAATAGGAGAGAGCTCCAATGGAAAGATAAGGAGTTTGTGGAAAGAAAAGGGGTTAGTGCATGACCTTACTGAGTCTTTATGGCTGCACAGTTACCTCAGATAAAGGGAAATCTGTCAGGAGTTGGGCTGCTTTATAAGATGTCAACAAGAAAGAGGAAGGTTACATTTCTTCACGTGTGGAGCAAAACTAAAGTGAACACAAGCCCTGTGATGAAGAAGTAAAAGAGCACAACTAAGTCCACTTCTCCGTGTATGGCACAAGTATCCCTCACTGAACATGTTGCTCTTTTATTCTTTGAACATCAAAAATGCTCAGCAGGAACACAGCTTTGATTACTATGGAGAAGATCACAGGAGCAACTGAGAACTTAAAAATCAGCTCCAATCTACGGGGATAGTTTCCATCCAACTCCTTTTGGAAATATTTGCTATCTTATTTGCTGTCTTACTACTCACATCTGTAATGAAACTTAGAAAATAACTCACTGCCTGTAACCCCAAAACATCTGTTCAGTGACAGCCCATTAAAAATCCTGGCCAGAATAACCAACTATTGCCCTATCATCCTTGATCAATAGCAAATGGAAGCTGTCATCAGAAATATTTGTGGACACAGAAGATGTTTTTTTCTAGTTATTATCTACCATCACCAAGCTGATTTCGTTAAGCAGATTTGGCACTAACAACCAGCAATAGCTAATAAATTCAATGTTGGGCTTACAAGGTTCTGACAAATTGTTGGCAGCTGCCTCCTTAAATGCGGGGAAGGGCTCTCTTAGTGTGGGTTGGAAGTGTTTATTTATACCATCCTGTGGGTCTGTTTGCCCCAAATTTGGATGCCCAGATCTGCCTCCTTTTAGCAGCTGTCGTTGGTGCAATATATGCAAAGGGTAAAACAGCTGATCAGAGAACTTGTTATTCAGCTACACTAGTGATCAGCAGAAAGGGATTAAAGTTAGCGAGATCAAGCATAAGTTATTGCTTTTTTACAGTGAGAATAAGAAAAATTATTTCATTTGTGAATGCAACATTTGTGGAAAAGATGTAGTTAGCCCTTGCCATAGATTTCTTTGTATTTTACCATGAATGGTTTAGGGATTAGCTTTTCTACACTAAGAAGCTTTAAATTAATAAAAAGGGGGTTTATACTGACGTGCTGTTACATGGTGATGGACTTCAGAAGTGACTGGTTCCACAGTCAAACTAAGCTTGTTCTTAAGCTTCCTTCTAACCTGACTTAAATGTGGAAGATGATGTGCTCAGAGATATTCCAGTGGGCTTTTTTATCTACATGGGGCTAAAAGTCAGTTACATAGAGGTTTCCTTTGGATCCAGGGAAACCAGCTGAAAGAAACCATGGAAAGCTGAGTGCCTAGTTGCAAGAGATGCAGAACATCTACACATGGAGACATTTAGAAAATCACAACCCTGAACTACCACTTTTTAGTGGTAAGTGATGCTAAGAAGGTATACAGAAATTGAATGAGTTGAAATCTCATTGTGGAGATAAGTTTAATTCAAAAATCCCCAGTTATACAATGGACAGGAAAACCAAAATACCTTAATATAACTGATCTCAAGAAAGATACTCAACTTTGAATATTCATTGCACTTTATCAAATCTCATTTCCTTGGAAGAGGAATCAAGAATCTGCTCCAGCACTGGGTATTACTGACTAGTTGACAAGCCTCTGACCAGAGTGCATGCCCAGTCAACACAGCAAGCATTTGGAGGTGCACACTTGTATCTCCATGCTCCAAAAGGATGGGGGAAATCTGTCTCCTGCCCCATACCAGCAGCTGACCACACGGTTAGCCAGCTGCCCAGTGTTACTGCCTTTACTAAACAGGATGTCACCTTGGAGCTGAGCAGAGATCAGCTCTCAGGAATCATCTCTTTTCATTACATTCATTGCTTCTTTTGAGAAATAGAGTTTCAAATGCTGATTTCTCGAAATACCCTTTCAGCACGGGGGATACTTAGTAAAGTCGATGCCAAGTGAGGGGAAGATGATGAAATTAAAGGAGTATGAGATCCTTTCTGATTGGAAAAGAAGAACAGAATAAGCCAAGAAGTTAAAGAATTCTGCAGTGAAAATAAGTTAGGCATCATAACACACAGTTTTCTCTTTGCATGGGATGAAAGTATCTCTGCACAATAACAAGACTGATTGAGGAGAATTCAGATTGACTACGTTTCAGTGTCCAGCTTGATGTACAAATGCAGAATTTATTCTGGTTTTGCTTATGAGTCTGGTTGTCAGCGGTTTCTAACTCCAGGTGAGTGTTCCCCTCTCCTGTGAGTAAGCCATACAACTCAACAGAAAGACTTCAGAAACATAAAGAAATCATTTTCTTCACTAAACTTACACCAGATGTACTCACCTTTCTCAATAAGGAAAAGTAGAATAATCTAGAAACACACCCTGACACCAAGCAGTAACTCTAAAACTGCTGCAGAAAAAATCTATTACTGACAGCAAAAATCTATCGCTGACAGCTTTTAGCATGACCGACAGAAATACTTAATGTAAATCGCTAAATGCTGTCTTGGAAAGTCCGTGGGTGAAGCAGCTAAACACTGTGTACCAGAATGAACTTGCTCAGAAAAATGATGCACAGAAACATCCCCTTGCCTTTCGAACTCACACATCCCATGCAAGGGAGCTCCGAACCTCAACACAGTATATAATAAGCATCCCCTTTCGCCTGTTTTGGATCTGCCTCCTGGTAGTATCATGTAATATCCACTATTCCTTGTACTGGGAAAGACTAGCCAACAACCATTCCCCAGACTACCTTTTTAATTCCTCTCTCAAATTTATAGATGGCTATCATTTTTCCTTTCAGGCAATCTCTCTTTTAAGCCCTACTCTTGCCCTTGTACAGAAACTTTCAGAGATCTGATAATTCTTGCTGCCATTCTGCGAACTGGACTGAAAAGGACAAAATCACACACTACAGTTAATATATGGGAGCAGCTCTTGGATGTTCATCATGCGTCAGGATGTTGTCTGCTCTGTCCTCAAGTCCTTTCCTAATCCAGTTCCTTTTTGACCACTACCAAATATTGAGCCAGGGGTTTCATAAGAATTGTTGTACCCCAAGGTCCCATTTCTGTGTATAAGACTTAGCTCAGGGCCCATTAATGGTAGTACCTCAGGACTGTTTTTTCCTTAATTTATTTTTTCTATAATTTATTTAAGTTTACTTACATTGAATTTCACACAGGCTTGTCTGTGTTACCTCTTCTCCCACTGAAATACCCCTCTACTTCATCAATGATAATTACCCTTCTCTTTCAAATTGTCCAGCTGATCAACAATTAAGATAAATTAAGAACAATTGTTCCTAACAGCATTTATTGCCTCCCTGCCAGACCTGATGAAGGTACCATATGCCCAAAAGGTTTTGCAATTCTGTCAGGTGATCTAACAAAATATATCACTTCTTCTTACAAACATTCATTTTCCTCTGTCCTTTGGCTTTTCCAAAAGCCCATTATTGGCATGAAGGACACTGCAAAGCTTGTGCGCCTGTTCAGCTGCAGGCAGAGTGCTCCGCCTTCAGCAGGAAGCAGGTTGGGCTCAGCTGCCCAGTTTGTCAGTTAATTGAATTCTACCCAATTTTTTTTCCATGATGAATACAATTTTGAAATATGGATTAAATTACTACTGAGAATCTACAACTCCAATATCAGAGTAAAGAAAAGCTTTGCAGCCTGCCCCTTTCTGTGCACTTGATTTATTTATTTATTTTTTTTTTTTTTGAGGGTAGCTCAGACAGACAAGCAGCTACATGGTCCCCTCTCACAGACAGACAGTTGGTGCCTGAAAATGAACGTGACTGCAGTTTTCTGTCTATTAACGTCTTTGTACCCTGATGAAACTGCATAGCATGCTCTTCCTCAGTAGAGGAAGTAGGGAAATGTCTGTATTATGATATACATCTTCATTTCCTTGAAAAAATATGTCTGAATGAAGAGAAAATGCATCAGAGAAAAGACAGATTTGAACAAACCCGCTGAATAAAGGACTCTCTTAAACCCTTGGCACCTGTTTCAGCTGGCTGTATGTAATCTGGATGACATGCAGGTTCTTGTGCACTCAGGAGGTGTTTCCCCTGGCATTGAACTACGACAAGAACAATACAGGTGAGATTTGCAAAAAGGGAAGAAGCCTGGACTGTATTTGTCTTACCTTTTTCAGAAGCTGGGGCAAGGTCAATAAAACTTCGACATTTTTCACCTTTAAAAGAAAAAGATTATTTTAGGAGACAGAAATTGATTAGTTTTGCTCTGCCTTCCCTTTCTGACTGGTGTTTCTGCCACCTCTCCCACCTGAGATGCTACGGGGCCACTGAGTTATCATTATCTCTTTCACACAGAGAGCAGACATTTACCTGGGGCTCCACTCTGGGCAACACGCATCATCCTTACGTGGCTGGACTCTCCCTTAGGACTACAGGCTCTTGGTCAGAAGTGTGAAATACAAGTAATGAAGAGAAATTTTCTCTCCGATTGTTGGGTCCCTGTTGGCTGAGTGCTGCTCTTTTCCGAGGGCTGGGACAGTGCTGCACTCTGGTTGGAGAGGCACAGTGCAAGGCACTGCAGAGGGATAATGCTGGGAGGACACAGGCCTCCTTCCACCAATGCTCTTGCTCCCTTTCCCATCTTCAGGATACCATCTGTACCCCATCAGGGTTGGACTGAACCTCCCAGTGCCAGGAGGCATTCCCATGGACACAGATGTATCTCTCTCAGAGTTGATGAGACAGATTTTCTCATGGCATGTTCATGGGCCAGTGTGGGGAAAATGGTGGTGGCTTCAGGAGCCTAGTCAGTGCTAGTGAGCTGCCACTGGTAAACCCCCAAACGACAGTACTAATATTAATAGCAAATATTTTCAGAAAAAAATGGTATGAAAATGATACAGAGCAAAAAACCAATTTCCTCTTCTCACCATTGCCTGAAAGTACTAACATGTACAAGGGATCCAAAAAGTTCATGCAAACAGGGGAAAGGGAGTAGTACAGTAAGGACTTGCCAGGTCTGCCCCAGGATATTGGCTGCTCTGCAGTAACGCACTGCCAGCGTGCCTGAGGAGATGGATGTGTGCTATTACAGCATCTAGCTCTCCTGCCACCTTTGAATCAAGTCCTTTCCTGTGGAAAGCTCTGATGAGTGTCCAGCAGACAGTAACCTGGCATCAACACCCCTCAAACAGGGACTGGCCATCCTGTCCCAGAGCTTTCTGATCAAGGCACACCCCAGTTCAAAGATCCCACTAAAGCTCACTTAGCAACACACTGCTGCAGTTGGTCATGCAACATGTTCAGTAATTAAAGAAGCACGAGCAAAGAGCTTTGGATTTGCCTAAATTGTAAGAAAAAGCAGCTGCAGGAGCTGAAGATGGGAGGGAGAACTGCTAATTATCCTAAATTTTACCTTTAGCTTGTCAGAGTTAGATGCAGACCTGCACTAACTGTACCACAGAGATCAGGGCCTCCTTGGGCTTCCAAGGGTGCTATAATAATGTGAATGGTGTTGTTCTAGAGTGCAGCCACCTTGTCAATCTTGCAGTGTATGAGTAAGAAAAGGCATGAAACAAGAGGCAAGAGGGGAGAGGACAAGGTCGCACAAGGTGACTTGGAGCACTAGGGTGGCAGCTATTGTAGCAACCCGGGTAGGATTCTGTTGCTTAGATCTTTGTAGACACTTTAGCAGAGTGTAAGAGTGAAGAGTTTAGCAGAGTGAAGAAAGAATAAGAAAGGGTTGAAGAATGATCGGAAGTAACACAGAGGTAACATGTTGGGAGTGGCAAAAACAGAAAATGATCTTCCAATCTTCCCATTGTTATTCTGAAGGCTACAGAGCAGGGAGGATTGCACTAATGAAGGCCAAGAAAAAGTGATTTGCTGGATGTGCAGGAATTAGGGTCCCATTGTATAAGGGGAATAGCCAAGAATCAACTGCCTGCCTGGGCTATGAGGGTGAGGGAAAATAAAAATGGGAAGTTGTCCTCAATGACTGGAAAAAGAGAGAGCTCTGAGACTTCACTGGATTTATGCCCCGTTCACTGCACAGCCACAAAGAGAGATCAGAGACCTTCAGATTGGATGGGAGGAGAAGGACTCAGAGCAAAGACACGTCTCTGAGTCACCAGTATGGAGAGGTAAGTAGAAGCTTTATTTTTTAGGTTGGACTGAGGATGAGGTTGGTCCTCCAGAGAATCAATTCAAAGAACAGGAGGAGAAGTGGGAGGAGAACCAGGGGAGAACAAAAGGGGAGCCTAGATAGGTCTCCTAGGAAAGCAAAATCAGAATGTGAAATGATGAAGAACTAGTTGACTGGTGTTGTGAGGATGAGGTTATCAAAGATTTCAGTAAGAGTTATTCCAAACAGAGATGAGCTTTTCTCATTTTGTCCCTTCATAAGTTATCCAAACATGAGAATTTTTTTCCAATCTACGCAGTTAATGGGAAATGGGAAAAATTAATGCCTTCTTCTTGTCACTCATCCCAAATGCCGGAGAATATCCATTCTCCTGCATTTTGTAGAAAACAAATGTTGGTGTTTATTTGAAATAGTTTCCCTTCAAAAGGTTCTGAAAAATTTTATCTAAGAAAGGAAAATGTGATGAAAAACAAGATTTCTAAAAAAAAAAGTAGTTATCAAAGCTGGAGTAAAACACCTTTGTAAGAGAGCTCCCAGATGCCAGGAAGAAGAAAACTCTTTGGATCATGTTGGCATGTCCGAGGTAGCATGAGTGGATTTACTAGGGCCTAAGAAAGTTTTGCTCCCCATTAGTCAGTGCAGAGCGCTTTCAGCAACACCCAGCTGTCTCAGCCCAGCAGCTGCATGAAATCTCCCTCTATTTAGAGTGAGGCTGCTTCTATTTCTAGTAGCTATTCTCAGACCTGAGAGCAGATCATTCATGAAAATGTTCCTCTGTGAAATCTCACAAAAAAAACCATGTCCGCCCAATATCACTTTCAAAACGGGGTCCATTATGCTGTTATCATGCAAAAGAGTGTTCCTGGTTGACATCATCACCTGGAGGTAGCAGTAAAAGACAACTGGCTTCAGCACAGCCCTGCTCTGGGTGCATCTATGCTAGGATGGCAGCAGAACAATCAAAGTTCTGTTTTGGGTCAATTCATGCAAGATCTTTTTTTCCAGTGTGCACTGAGTTACCTCTACCCATGCATCTATCGTTTCTGAATATATAGCTGTCCCTGCCTGCTGTGGGATGATTCTTGACTGTCCGCATGAAATGCTTGATCTTGGATCAGAAATCTTTAACTGGGACTCTGGGAAACTTTTCATGTCTCAGGTGGCATGATGAACCATTTCACTTCTTGGACCATTTTGCTCAAGCCAACAGTGTCTTGAACAAAATGGGAACAATTCTAAATTTTCTGGCTGGTTTTAGTGTCTTGGTGATTGCTGATGAGAGAGTTAAATTTGGTGGTCTTTAGAGGAGAAGCCTGAAGAAGCAACAGGTTTCAGAACACGAATCCTACAGATGATGGAGAAGAAAACATATTTTTGAATCATGTAGCATATCCCCTGAGAAAACAACAGCAAATTCTTCATAGCTTACAAAAGACTTTTGCTTGTCAATTATCCTTCAGCAGAGTGAAGAATTCTTCCATGTCATAACAGACCCCCTCTGACATGTTCTGAAGTCTTTTTAGCTCCTGTGGTAGTTGCTCATCTACAGCAATCATTTTTGTAAAATGCCTTTTAAAAAAAATATATATCTGGATATTGTGCATTCATAAGTAGGCTGCTTGGAGGAGAGGTATCTTAATGAAGGACTCTTGACTTTGGATTCATATAAATTTTCCTTGGAAGAACCGGGTCATACAGGAGCTGGAAGAATTCTTGGAGACTTTCCTGAGTTGTTTCTAGTAAAGATTTGTAAATTATTTTAATTGAACACCTGTCTCAAGCTTAGAGAAGAAGGAAACCTAAACAGGTAAATCATTAAATTATCATCAGTAACTACATCGTTTCCATTGTGTCTACATTTTTTCAATGTAGAAGAGCCTGAGAGAGCCTGCAAGCCACAGGACAAAAGACAGAATGAGGGCAGCTAAGTGCAAAGCAATCAGGAAGGAATTTGGTTTAATCCACTGTAGTGTGTGTGAGAGGGAGAAAGAGAGAGACTGGGAAATGAATAACGCCTTGTTTTCCTCTCTTCACAGCTTAATGGTAGTGACTACCTTGCTTTAAGCGTCCTGATTTTTGAGAAAATGGCAGCAGGTAACTCACACATTGAGGATGAAATTAGCCATGGAAGCAATGGAGCAAAAACTAGGAGGAAAAGGGAGGAAAAAGTTATTCACAGTCTTTCAAGCAAAGCCAAGATACTTCTTAGGTGGCTAAAGGTGGGCTCAGTTGAGAGGGGCATGGTGGGGTGAAGTTAGTGGGTAGGGAAGAAGTCACAGCAACGTGTGTATGAATAACAGTAGGCTATGAAAACTGGCAATTACAGCAATCATGACAGGATAGTCCCAAGACTCAGACCTGAGTTTTTATGGTTGGGGAGTGTAAAATTAGGAGCGAGTTTTTGGCTAATGTAACTCTCTGTAGAGTTAAAACATTTTCTGATGGTCGTACACCAGCTGTGGCTACTCAGTGCTTCACTTGTCAGAGTAAGTGGCTTGAACAGCCTTCTCTGAACAGCTTTTCCATCTTCCACTTCTTCCCTGTACACCCATATAAAATTAAACACACAAATGAGGGATCATCTCTATTTTTTTTCTCTGCAACAGTGACATTCAGTTGGATTACACTCTGGTAGCTGAAGCAAAACTAGTTCAACTGATGACCTCACACAAGATTTCTACCATACTAATACTACCTCTGAATGCTCCAAAGTGGCTGGCAGATAACAAGGACAGCAGGATCTGACTATGTAAGTTAAAGTGGGGAAAATACATTAATAGGTATTTATGCCAGACTGTAAAGCATTCAAAATACTACAAGGTCACATTTTCTTTGGTCACAACTTTTACTATTCCAATGTGAAATTTTTGCTTCTGCTGGAAATTCTCAAGTCATAAGAAAAAGGGAATTAGAAGGAGGATTAAGCATAAAAAGTTAAACTGCTGAGTTCTAGTTAGGAAAGAGCGACTCCTATGCCACCAGCCATGAGAGAGCAACTCAGCTCAGCAGCATCAGAGGAACCACATCATCTACAGCCCGCAAGCACTGGACTGTCATTTATGAGCAAGGCTGACCAGGACTTCACAGAGTTTTCATACGTCAGGTGTCTACCACGATCTAAAAATGTCAGTTTTGTAGTGCTCGTCTGCAACTGTGTATCAAAAAGCAATGTCAACAGCAGATTTTTAGTCCTAATAATAGTATTTGTACTAAATTTCAGCTAAATAGACAAAATCCCATGTAGTGTCTCGAAGACAAGGCCTTCAAAATTTGAGTACACTTGGACAAATGTTCTGTGCTTCACTTCAGAGGAGGTTAATAGTTTTGGTTCAAACAAACTTGAGGGGCCATTCACTTGGGTCACTTGTATAAAGCCCAGCATTCAAATTATGGCTGCCCAAACACTGTGCTTTTCACTCAGGGAGGATGTGAATGAGGGGAGAAAAGCTGTTTTTTATTATTCTAGAAATATTTTATAAACCAAGCCATGAAGACATGCTTATTTTCTCATGGAACAAGGTAAGCAAAAACCCCCAAATCATACTGATCCTGCCTGTAGACATTACTGGATTCACACTGTCAGGCAATTATTTTTGAAAGTTTTTTATTAAATGCTTTGAGAATCAGCCTGGGGTCCCAGCTGGGCACTTGATCATACAGCACAAAGCAAAGAGGCAAGTACTTTCCACAAGAACTTGATATTTAAAAGGTACTGGTTCACCTTTCTGGGAGGGCCGAGCAGAGCAATTTGTCTTACTCTGGTTTCTTTGGCGCAGAAGTCTAAACCTCACCCACCCCCTTCTCCAAATGGCAAGAATCAGGCCCTGGTTTAGATATAAAACTTATGACTCTGACAAACAAAAACTGAGGCAGAAAGCAAGCTAAGCAATTGCATAGCATTTCCAGATCTTTTTTAACCCACTGTTAAAAAAGTAGGCCATGCCGGATCTGTCACACATCCCCGTGACATTGGCCCGGGTACTGTCTCTGCCTTGTGGCTGTTGCATCCTTTTATCACTGTAAATTAAATTTCCGCTGTTTAGGACTCCACCTCTGCTTTCTCAGGCACTCTGAGAAGCATATTGTTTCTGAGCAGGAAATGTATCTTGAGGATGAATGTTTTGACCTTTCTTTCTACTTCTTCAGGCAACCAGAGAGATTATAAAGTAATTCCTCCGCTCAAGTGCATCCATCCACCAAGTCTACATGTTTCTTTCAATATGATATGTCACAAGGTGACCAATAGCCTGCCTCAAGTAATCAGAGCACTGCATGCCTGCCAGAGGTAAGGGAGAGGAATCCATTTTGCCCTTTAAGTCTTTAATTCATGCAAAGACAGCTAAAGGAGGAGACGATTTTTTACTAGTTTTCCTCAATTTTGATTACACAGTCAAAGACTGATTTAGGAAATGTGAGCCATTAAAAAAGAATAAACAGCAAAATGCTGTAGAGATGTTGAAGTCAGTGCGTAATTTTTTCTGAATAGTAATTAATTATATGTACAAACCACTATAAAATGTTAATCCTTCTGGTGTCTTTGGTGCCAGGATTGAGATGAAAAAAAACAGTCAAATGATAGCTGTGCTGAAATAACAATCTATTATTATAATACTGTTGTTATTACTTTTCAATTTAGTATTTACAGTTTAAAGCCTATACTAAATATGCTAAATGTGCTGTGCATATAGTCTGTAGTCTGTTTGTCTATGTATAAGTTGTTATAAAAGAAAAAGTTCACTTGCAATTGAAATGAACATGCAAAGTCACCATGGCAGAGAGGACTTTTACTCTTTGAATCCAGAATTGTCAAGAGGATAGTCAAGGAAAGGAAGGTGCATATCAAAGGAAAATATCTATTTCCAAAGAGGTAAGGCAGTCCATTCCTGATGTTGATATAAGCATATTGCACAGAGTTTTTCACTCTAGCTATATGTATCTGTGGCATTTGTTTCAATGTGATCTGTTACTTTTATTGGCGTTTTATCTTAACCTGACTTCAAGGTAACTGGCTAGCGCTCTCATCCCTCACCCATGGGTGCAGTGAATCTGAAGCCATACTACTGGAAACCTTCACAAATACTTGATTCTCTAGCATGTTATCCCAACGCAGCCAAAAGGGAATGGCATTTTCTACCACAGAAGCCATACAGGCCATTCGGAGAGTTGGAGCTACACAGTGCCTTTCAGATATGCTGTAGAGTATTGAGAAAGCCTTTCTGGTATGCCTGGGTGCTGAGGGGGCTGATGGTACTGTAGTGTTTGGCTGCAGGTGCCTCATCTGCAGGACAAATGCAGAGAGTGTGATCAGAGGCTATCCTGAGGAACGTGCATGCTCATCCTCCCTCGACCCAGCTTGCCCAGAATGCCAGCTCTCCTTGGAGAGATGTAACCAAGGCCTCCAGGTTAAATATGGACAGAAAACGTGGGAGTGTCCAGAAGGAGGCCTTTTGGAGCCATGGCACAAAGAATGGTTGCAGATTGGGGACAGCGTAAGAAAAGCATGGAGGGGGATCACTTCACTTTCAGTTGTTGATTGCCAGATTGTGCTGGGCTTAGTGCTAAAGGCTGTGAGTCTGTAGGAACTGCACAAGCAACTGCTGATGAAGGATACTTCCCTTCATTGTTCCATGTATCTATCATCCTGTCTTTGGAGCACAGGAAAAACCGTCCTCCATCTTCAGTGGTAACCACTGGTGGTAATTTTAGATCATCTTCATACCCCAATGTGCAGACATGCATCTCACTGAGAGCTGAAGATGTCAGCAGTGCTTTCATTTTTCCTCTTAGGATTTATTCTAAGTTATTTTTGGATATCTTGTATAACTGATCTCTTAAGCCCTCTTAAGTTTAATTTTAGACTTGGCAGAGTTTATCCTGCTGTGCTGCCCTTTTCAGATGCATCTCTTCCTCATACCCAAGCTCCTGGAGAGCCTTCAGAGAATACGAAAAGGCTGGCAACTATGCTGTAGGTTATGGATTTAACAAGAACAGTGTCTAAGATTCCTCGCCTTGATAGTCTTGCCCTCACCCAGTTGCAGCAGTGATTCTGAGAGAGGAGAAAGCCAAGGACTGGTCTCTTCTATACGTAACCCATTTACCCAGAAAGAGGAGGTGTGACCTGGCTTGAATGCCCTATGCTTCCCTGCAGGAGCACTGGCCATGTAAGGCGCATCTGAGGCTCTCTGGAGCTCAGGGGTGTCAGGGAGTTGCTGAGGAGAGAGGAGTGTCTGAGCAGCTAGGCACGGACCAGAGTCCATCGTACGAACTTCCCCTTGCAACCAATTTCTTCCATGGCTTCCCAAGGGTGAGGTGGAAACATGTCACCTATGCAAGCCCTGGCAAATGCATTCTCTTGTAACCATTCCTGCTGTGCACAGGCTCAATCATGTTGCAGCTGGATTTCCTGAGAAGGGGCTATGGATCACAGGGGCTGTGGGTCATGGCGGTCTGGGTCCAGCAACAGGAGGTGTGTGTGTGTGCGTGTGCGTGTGTGTGTGTGTTCCTCTAGAGAACTTCAGTCCTCTGTGTGTGTATGCGTAATCCATTAGGGAACTTCAAGCTGGACCAGCCAGAGAGTAGGAGGAAACCCACATCTGGAAAGATCCAAAATCTGAGCTGATTGCTGGGTAAGGGACCTGCAGTCCGGACCTGGATATTAAACAGACTTAGAGCTCATGATAAATTCGAGGGATCCATGAATGCAGTGTGCTTGTGCATCTGCAGAGGGAAAGGGTGTGCATGTTTGACTAGCGAGCTTCAAACCTGCTCAGCCGGAGGGGAGGAACAGGAGTGAGCAGCGTTCCTGCTGACGTGAGTGCTGTTGGTGTTTCTGCTGTGATGGTAAAGGCACAGCTCCGCCTGGGTCGGTCTGTGTGGCCGGCTGCATTAGCATCACGTGTGAGTGTGTGTGTGTGCGCGTGTGTCTCCATATCATAAATACGTGCTCGGCTGAACCTGCAGAGGGGAACAGCAGCAACCCGGCTGGGGAGAAGAAATCCTCTGGGTCTTAAAGTCCTCCAGGCTGAGTTCCTGTTCCCAGGAGAATGCACAGCATTTTCTCAGACAGGCTCATTGAGACTTTTTCCCATTTCATAGCTCTGCAGCTGCACAAGCCCCCACAACACTGCAAGTCAAATGTGTTCCAGCTCCTGAGGTGTTTCTACTGCAAAAGGCTGGCTTTGGGCTTTTGTGTGTTCTTATGAAAAAGTGTGCTGGAAAAACTGGATCTAATTAGTGCAAGTGTCAGACCCAGGGGATGAGTGAGAAGCTGTTCGGCATAGGGAGATGACCCCTCTGCCTCTCTCACAGCATGAGGGCCATATTTTTTCCATAGTGCTTCTCCCTCTGCTGCTTACAGTGTGGTGGGATGTTCTGACCTTTCAGCCCTTCCCAGCCTGTGGCACCTACTTGCCATGAAAATTGTCTCATGCCTGAAAAATCAAATCATTTTAGGAAAAAGGAGAAGGCTGTGTGAACTGAACTGAACTGGTAAGGACAGAGGATGCTGCAGGGATGGGAAAGAGGCATTGCAAGACAGTCGTGCAAGTGTCCTGTCACCTCAAGTGTATCAGTGCAAGTACCACTGAGCCCCCCTGCACAGAAACAAGGCTGCAGAGCAGCACTGGCAGGCCAGTCCCCCAGACACCTCCCTATTCCTAGTGCATGCAGGTAGTGGGGCTGCTGTCTTACCTTCTCCACTGAAGAGACCTACTTCAAAGTCAGCCACACTCTGAAGCTGAGCTGCTCCTGCCTCTGTGGTAGAGGCAAATGCTTGTTCCTCTTACCTTCCGCAAACAGAGTTCAGACACCTGTACCTTCCTAGCCTGATCAGTGATTTGAAAGGAAAAGCTAAGAAAGAGAAATGGCTGTTCCACATCCCCCAGATTGAATCCTGCCATAAAGCTAAGCAAGACAGACTCATACAGCTGTCAGGACTACACAGTATATTGGTGCCAGGGCTGTGAGCTACTGCTGCCCTTGTGCTGTGCACACCGTATCATTGCCACGACGGAACTGCGCTGCGACAGATCAGATGCGCCTTCCAAAGTGGACGTGGGGTGACATCCTTCCAGGAGCTTATGGAAGTGGTAGACTCTTGAGAGCAATTGCAGAGCTGTATAAGGACAGCTGGAAAGGCAGGTCTAAATGGGCACAGGTTGGGTCTAAACTATAGCACCCAGATGTTATTCAAAGTTCATAACACGGCTGTTGTGATAGCAAGGACCAGAAACTGATGTCCTGAGTCATGCTTATTGGCCTATGTTCCTAAATTAATTCCTCTTTGAGCTAGTGATAAAAGTCTTATTAATAACCAGAGCACCAAAGAAAAGCAGTTCTGAAATATCCAAGTTTTCATGTCTCCCATCTAAACTATTTCAAAATATTCTAGTTAAATAATTTGACTTGGGAGAAATGTGGTAGTTCTGATTAGAAGGAGGTTTTCCGTTATAACTGTGCTTTTCATCTTGGAAAAAAAAAAAAAAAGAAAAAGCTGTCTGTATTCACTTACCCTGCATAAAATTTCACGAGTTCAAAAGTACAGTTTTGAAGGAAAATTAAATGTTTAAATTTCATTTAAACAGCATTTCCTTTTAGTGACACACTAGCGCCCAGCCTACGAAAGACAAGGTCCCCTTTTTTCCCAGTAGGCCCTAACAAGTCTTTATCTCTCCTATTGTATCTAGAGCCATGTGACTTTGATGAGGTTCCCACAGCATCTACTGAGAGTAAAATCATTGTATTTGTCTAAAAAAAGATATAACCCTCCAGGGATCCCAGTCTAGGAAAGAGGATGAGGACTGCAACACAACTTCAGCGAAATAAAGTACTACATTTGGGGAAATGCAGGTTAATGAGCTAATTCAAACTGAGTTGTATCAGGTTAATTAAGAAATAAAATATTCCACTTTTGATTAAACTGATCCCAGATGGAGGATTTAATTGAAATTTTTTCTAATGAAAAATCAAATCTTAATCAAATCTGAATGGTCAATTGGATAATGTTGATTTTGCTGGAACAATATTGTCCTCTGGAAAATAAGCCACTTGTTTCAGAATGACATTAAATTTTGTCTTGAGCTATGAAAACAGTTGTTTTCTCTCTCTCTCTCTCTCTCTCTAACAGCTGTCATTCATACCTGTTGCCTGTCAGCATTTCTCTTGCTTCCAAGTAACATGAGAATTTGCTCTGTTTGTTCAGCCTCTGCTGAAACAACTCACAATGTTTTTCCCTTTTGGGGCTGTTTTTAAGTCTGAATATTATAATATTTCTTGCTCTCTGTAGACTCAACCTCTTTAAACTTTCTGCTTCTTAAAGTGAAAGAGCACTTCCTTAAGCTTTCCACTTTCTCCTTCCGGGCATGCGTTTCTCCTCGCTTCGCATATTCACAAAGCAACCACCTTGGTAATAATCATGTTAGAGAGGTAAAGTCTGTATGTTTTGCAGACTCTGGCATTTCCTCTTTGCTTCGCTGGAGCACTCGTTAGCTGTGCCGGGGGCACCGGGTGCAGGCAGAGCAGGGAACATGCCGGCGCGTTTGTGCTAACTCACACCATGTGCCATGGCAACTGTGTTTTCTGCACTGAAACTCTCCCTGTTGCGAGAATCTTTCACAGTGTCTGAAAGCAAACTCCTCCACAGTCTGTTCTCAAATCATGTCTAATTCAAACACGTCCAAGTCACAAGACTCATCTGATTATCTTAGTTAGACCTGATGGATTGAGTGGCCATTTGCATATATACATCTATTGTTTCCTGGAAAATAGTTCTGATTATTGAATGAATGGGAGGATCAGGGAAACAATGGTGCAGAGAGAGGCTTTCAGTGACGCTGGTGTCAAATTAGACCTGACTTTATAATCAGGAAAATATGAAATAAGACAAGCAGTTCTGAGTTACTTTAAACGTTTCACACCGTGGCATGGGGAGGTGGGAGTTGTTACCTGTTCATCCCTCAGGTGACCCATCTGCCATACTGTGCTCAGCTCTGCGATCAGAGACGCTGCACCTTGCTTTGAGTCTCACTAGCTGTAGGAAACTCATCTCTTTCCAGTTGTCGTTCCAGACAGTTAATGGGAGAGTGGAGGTGGCTCTCCAGCTCACTGGCTCTGCAGGGAACTCAGGACTAAGGATTGCCCATTTCATCCATTCATGCAGTCCCCATTTGCAGACAGTCATGACACAGTACTCTAAAGGCAGAGTGAAGGTGGAATAGGTGGGGTGATTTTGTTAATGGAACTGCACCAAAATAAACTAGCTATCAGGGGGTTCAGTATGTGTGGGACTATATGCCATGGATGGTCTCCCAGGAAGCTGGTAAAAGACTCAAAATTATGCTTTTCATAGAACATATAGCTGATATATACCTCACTGTATGATATAATGACTTATACCTTCCACGATCTCTCATGTGACTGCATTAGCAGTTCCATTGAGGTTGGTGATTAACAAAGACCAAAGAAGTAAGTAACTGATAAGAGCTTCAAGTCCTGGCTGTAGGAGAAGCCATGTGGTTCAAGATCTCCCCCGCTTTCTAACTGATTAGGATCTGTGTGGAGTCTCTTTTAACCATGCCAAGGCTTTTCCTCAGAGGATGTCCAACCCGAGCATTTGCATTGGATCTGTGCCCTAGCTCCAGCCATATGTAACAGGGCAGGGAGAGATGAAAGTCACTGAGAGCAGAGAAGGTATCTCCATTTCACAGATGGGTTTACTCCAGAAAAGAAAAAAACCCCAGCTTTTAAAGCCAATGTGTGCCAGAGATGGGGAGGAAGGCAGATTCAGGACAGAGCATTACTCTGATGGCATGGCATGTTGCTGTGAGCATGAATCCTGAGGTTACAGCTTCAAACATATCCAAGGGAGTGTAGGTAAGAGCTAAGGCAATCGCTGGAGGGGTAAGGACCTTGAATGCTAGAACCTGGAGTGCATCAACCTGTATATTTTCCTTACAGTTAACACTACAACACTATTTCTTTTCTGGCTTGCCCATCTATTTACCCTCTGTTCTTAGCTGTTGTGTTTCAGGGTCCCTGCTCCAAAATGAACTTCAGAAACTTCTCCCAGCTTCCTTACTCAAAGGTGCTCTGTTGCTTTTTGGGCGGAGGTGTCCAGTTTTACCAGGCAAGCTTATCTAACCCTGAGTACAGAAGCTAAGACAACCTTGACCTTCCAGCCACAGTCTTTGAAAGGAAAATAACAAGACAGACTGTATGACACTCACACACAGCCCACTGCAAATGAATATCCAGTAGTTGAGATCAAGTGAAGAAAATGTGCTTGCATTTCCTTTCTTACGCCTTATTTCCAAGCTCAAACCTAAGACCTTTGCAACAAAGTCTCACTTAATAGTTTTTGTCTGGTCAGGTGAAACAAAGTGAAATCAGGCTAAAAGACAGTACAATGTGTTTCTTGGTCTCTCCAGACTTGGTGAGTCTAGAAATGGTGGAGTGACCATGCTTCCCAAGCAACTTCTCACATTGTAAGCATGGTGTATATCCTTCCCCTCCCCCCCCCCAAATACAGCCAAATGCAAGGTGGGATACATTAAAGTTAATTTTGTTCGACTGTGACTATTGTACAGGCCAATTCATGTCATTCTATAGTAATAACATTCACTTCTCACTGTTTACTGCCTTCTGTAGTCCTCGTATCATTTGCAAGCTAGATCAGAAAAGATGTATATTATCATTTAAATTACCAACAGTGATAATATTACACCAAAATGTGATTCACAGAGTGTTCTGCTAGAAGCAGCCTTATTCCCTGATTAATCCCCATTTTGAGATCTCTCAATAAGCCAGTTTTTAATTAACCTAATGTAAATTCTGTTAATTCCATATGAGGGAATTTTTAAAATCAGGATGTAGTATGGTGTTAAGTTAAATACCATGGGGATACTATGACAATTGACATTCCATCCCTTATTTGTTACTATAGACCTGAATGTATTTGCTCTAACTGGCATGAGAATTTGTATTTCTTTGAAATATAGGAACTGTGTGCTAGCCTTCAGCTTCTTTGAAGTTTATTCAGTTAGCAAGAGACTAGGAGAGCTCCTCAGACACCTCCTTTAAGACTACTGGGTGTAAATGGTGAGGATGGAAACATCCAAACAGAAAGTAACACAGTTTTTGCCCATGACATGCACAAAGTGACTTATCAAAATAAGGAGCAGATCATTGCCTAGTCCCACGCTTCTTTACTTGTCTGTTATGGGCACCAGCCTTCAGAGATTTTGGATCCACATTTTTATATGATAGATGCTCATACAGCTATTCTATCTAGCAGGATCAGGAGGACCTCTGATCCACGAATTGCAGTGCACCACAGGCACAGACTATCTTGAACATCCTAGAAAGACCTGAAGGTCTGTAATTAAGCAGCTACCACCACAGAAGCCACAGCTATCATGTACCACAGGAAGAGAACAAGAGTGATCGTGAGGATGACTAACAGATCTAAGAACTCTTATAATTAGCTTATATTCCTATGGTGAGGACTATCTTATCCTATAAGCAAAAGCCAAGAATTTGTTAAGAGGAGTTCACAGGTGCTTTTCTGAAATGGACCTTTTCCCATGTTACAAAGAAAGGCAAAAATCCATTACCATCCCTGTTATCTAGCCTGGGGGAGATTTCTTTTCTGATCCCAAATTAGATCATCAGCTTAATGTTCAGTGCATGAGCAGACATACCAATTAGATACTGAGAAGCCGTAATAATGCTAACAGCAGCAAAGCATCCTCCTTACATACTGTCTCCAGCTGTAGCCAATTTCTGATGCTTTAAGAGAAGGCATAAAACCCTCCAGAAGACATGATGTGCATCAAGCAGGCAACTAATTCTTTTCTGGCTCCCACCAGCAACCAGTAGAAACCCTGAAGCATAGATACAATATAATATGATATAAACACAGTGTGAACAAAGGCAGTCAAATGAAGACTGCTCCTTTCAGACCTCGTTAAGATACCAACAAATCAGATATGCAGGACTCACTCCAAATGCCAGGACTCACTTCCTCATGCCAGAATCATTCCTCTTTCCTCATACAGTTCCTTTACAAAGTATCGGTTTCAGCCCATTCATTTTCTTTGCTCACATTGCCCTCTGTGGAGGTCAGATCTAGAGTCACTTCCTGGGAACCCTTCTGTGGATTTTCACTTTTTTTCTTAATGGCGAATTAAATTTTTTGATCCTGAATGTCTGCTTTTTACTTAAATCATCATATTCTTTTCTTGATGTTTATCCTGAAATATATATATATATATATATAAGGTACCATGATATCCCCTCTTGATCTTCAATTTCTTAGATGAAATAAGACCCATTCTTCTTTTGTTTTCTTGAAGGAGATTCTCTTTTCCTTAAACTACCTTGGAAATCCCACTCTGCATCTATTTCCTACCCCCCCTTTCTTTTTTTTACCATAACTGTGCATGATGGTGTTAACAAGGTGCACTGGTGTTACCCGTGTCTTTCATAATGATGTGGATTCTTCCCTAGAATAACACCTTTCCTTTATATAGCAGCACTTTGGCAGCTCACAGTCACCTCAAAGAGTGGCCCACAGCTTGTTTCTTTTTTTGTTGCCTACAATTGATAAGTTCCTGTGATCTCACAGAATTTTATGCCTTAGCATTTGGTGCTTTTAAATTTCATTTGATTCTAATTATTTGAATATTATTCTTACTAATCAGACCATCTCACCTTTTTAGGTATGCAGAGACACCTCTTCTCAGTAAAGCTGATATTCCCAAACTTTGTGTCACAGCATATGTAATGAGTGCATTGAGGATAGGATTGCTGTCTCCAAATTAAGACTTCTGTGTTGGAAATTTCAGCTTCTTGGCCAGATTCCTCTTCTGGCCAATAAAGAGGGCAAGTAATTCCAGGGTCCAGTAATATGACATCAGGAGGAACTTAGTCTCCTGCAAAAGTACTCATTACTCTTCACTGATTGTAATGATAATGTTGATCAGTTTAGGCACAGACATCTACATTTGCTAATGTCCACAGGTTTGTTGTGGGATTCACCTTTCCTTCTTTTTCCAAATTAGATGAAATTAGTTGTATCCCTAGTTCCTTTTCCTAGATCACTAATCACATAGTGATAACAGAATCAGGCCCAAGACCAACTTTGAGGATCACCAAAACTAATCTATCCCCATTGTGATGCTTTCATTTTTCATATTATTTACCACAACCTCCTTGTTAGCCTGTTCTGTAATAATTTATTTATCCCCATCATAATAATATATGGTAAAAAGGTATAATAATATAAGGTAAAAAAGCAGATTCAGACATAAGGTCTACCTACTTCAGTATCTTTTTTCTAACATCATCAAATAACAGATATTTAGGGAAGAACAAAAGAACAGGGTGAATATGGAGTGATTCTGCTCCTGATATACTCTCCTCTTGATATACACAAGAACTTTGGGGACTTCCTGATCAGCAGTTGCATCCAAATCATTGTGTTAATAACACCAATACATATTTCCTCCCTGTACCAGGTAATCCCTAATTTTGGCCTTCACAACATTTCATGGCAGGGAGCTGCACAGAAAAGAGTATTCCTTTGTCTATTATGCCCTCCTGTTCTTAGATGATGGAAGTTGTGAACTGTATTTCTTGCCTGATCTCTGTCATTCGCTATCAGTCCCCATCAGTGTCATAGTTCTCTGTCTGTTGTGTCTCAGTCTTCTTTCCAGTCTGAAGAGGCTCAGGCTATTTAGCATCTCCTGATGTGGAAGTATGTCTGTATCTATCACCACATTGTTATGGTTCTCTCTGTTGTCTGTAGTTCTTCTGTAAAAAATTTTCAGCGGGATACTCCATCAAATGCTTTACATAAATCCAGGGAGACTGGGTCTAATGCATTACCCTTGTCTAAGAAACTATTCATCTTGTTAAAAGATCTACCTTTGATAAAACCCTACCTTTGATAAAACCCATTTGTTGCTCTGTACTGACTGCTTTCCCTGAAATCTGTCCTAAGGTTGCTGGGTCAAGTGGCCTGTATCTTTTTTTTCCCAGTCTTCTTTGAATATAGCAATGTACAGATTCATTACAGATCCTTGCTACTAAAGTTGCATTTTCATGTGCCAATTATTTCAACAGTCTCAGGTGGAGATTATTCAGGCCCCCTGGGTTCAGTTCCTCTATCACAGGAAATTGTATCTTTAACATAGAGTTCTACCTCCTCAATTTCTTTTACCCACCCTTTCCTTCCTAAACAATTTATAACTAGCAATTTTTACATTCCAGTCATGCAGATAGACCCGCCAGGTTTCAGTCATGCCAATTATATTACATTTCTCATAATCCAGCAAGAATTCCCTATTCCTCTTGCTTTTTAATTACATGCTCACAAGGTGCTCTTCCTCTGTCCCTCTCTCCGGACTGCTGCCTGCAGTGAATCACATATGCTCATTATCACATGGTGGGGTGGGGGGAAGAAGAGTGATGCAGTACTGCTCTGCATCTGTAAAAGCGTATGTCAAGTTCTTGTTTTCATATGTTACAGATTTATCCATTTCTGTAAGACGCACCTCTTGGTCTCTGGCTCCTACTGCAAGTGAGCATTTAATATCCATATTTATGCCCCCTTTGATGCCTCCTTGCATATCATGTAAATTCCACTCTACCATTTACTCTTTAAAGAGTGCTAAGGAATATATAATAAAGAGAATACAAAAAGTTACAGCCCCCTTGCCCTCAAAACACGATTCCAAGTAAATGAAACAAGCCTAGGTATACCCATTCTGGATCTCACTATCTTCTTAAATGTGGAGCATGGTGAGCAGTATGGGAGCATGGTGAGCAGTGTGAATCATTGAAGGGGACAGTACGGTTAAATGGCACCTGGACAACTGTTTTTCTTATACTGTTTTTCCCTCTGAATGTGGAAGTTATTACTGAGATTGTTTTTTCATTAGGAATTAAAACAAGCTATGAGTTAGTGTTAGTGTGCTTCTCTATTGAAAAATCAAAGTAAACACTCTCATGAGCAAAATCGGCTAACATACTGTTATCCCTTCCCAACTCTCAAACTCCTCTATTTGCATACACCATTTTATACCCACCTTAGCTACTTCATGCGTTAATTTTCTCATGTCATGTATGTTTATGCGTCACAAGATATACAATATCTACTTTACTATCAGCTCACTTCCCAACCTGCTGCTATTAGCACATCACTTGTCTGGTGTCCTATGTCCAGTACTGACACAACACAGACCTAGTCTGCAGGTTGCAAGTGAGACATGCACTAGCAGCCATACTCAAAAAGAAATGAGATGATAGAGATCTCAGCTAGGAGGTGCCAGGCCATAGCCAAGGAATTCACGACCTGGAACAAGGCACCACGTGTCCTGTTCCGTGAATGGGACTTGTGACCAGCAGAGCTACAGAGCTCATAGGGTATGCTTTAGCTTTATCCCCTTCTGGAGACTAGACTTCTCTCATTGCTCTTAGGCTCCATCCATGTGGGATCCAAAACACTGAACCTGCTCTGAAAGGGAGAGCCTTTATCTTCTTTTTACTAGACTGGGATTCAACATTCTTTTGAGTCGAGGATTATGGTTTTTGGCTAAATAGTTATAGGGCTCACCCACTGATGGAATATATATGCTCAAGTCCCTCTTTTCCCAGAGGGGATTCACAATTATATTTCACAGGGGCCAAATATTTTTCATATTCTTTACCAGTCTTAGACTTATTGGATAAAAATAAATTTTAGATTCACCAAATAACCACAGCAGCACCTCCCCCTCATTCAATTTCTGTTAGAGATGTCTCAGTGATACCTAGAAACCCTCAACAAGATGAAGGCCCATTTTGCTGGTCTCTGTACAGAAAATGTATGGCATGATTATTACACCTCTACATCCAGAATCTAAATGGGCATTTCAGATAAGCAGTGGGAGGTGAAGACACTCAGAAATGTTTTTTTCATTGCATTATAAATGGCATTTTAAGGTGGGGCAGAGGCCCAACCTCTCCAGCTGGTTGGAAGTCTGGAAATCCTGTCCTCCTTTGCTGTAGGACTGCGGTCCTCCTGTTGCTGTTGGGACTGGTCCTGCTGCCTCTGCACTTCAAGTTCTGCTATTCTTCAGCTCATCCAGTGCAAACCAGAGAGCTCTCGACAGTGCCCTCAACCATAGGGAGAGGAAAATCAAAAGCCTGGTGGCTAGACAAAGAACGTGGCTCACAGCTGGGAAGGTTGAGAGTCCCTGGAGAGCTTTGTCAGCACCACAGGAACACAGAGTGTTACTGGCATTGCAGGTGAGATTCATATTGCCTATCTTCAGTCATCTGTGGTGAGGAATCAGGGACAGAGCACAAGCTGTAGGAATGGTGCTGACCGTAGACTGTGGCTGTATGTGCTGGGACAGAGCTGTGAGGCTACAGAGCAGTTACTGAAAGGATGAAGCAACTGGCTGGATGCAGGTTGTTGACATCAGATGTGGGTTAAAAGAAGAGTGTTTTGGCACGTGTGGACTGTTTAGAACAGTGCTTTGTGTATGGGATATGTGGTATCGACACGCAGGGTAAGCAGGCTCCAAGACATGGGAGCACAGTGTTAGCAGCATAGCAAGTTCATGGGACCTATTAAGAATAACACTTAGGCTGCATACAACAAGTGGGTGACAGTGTGATTGGTACATGGATTGTGTGACTGTCTTGGATGTATTACTGAGAGCATGGTGAGCTGAGGAAGGGTGTTCTGATAATGTTGAGCCTCTATGGAGTGAGTGACTGATAGCATTGTAGACACAAGGAGCATTTAATGACGGTATTGAGGCTAAACTTCCTATGCTGTGGCCTTTTTCAGTATGCTGTTGATAAAGCTGCAAGAAAGGTGCTGTCAACCTTGTGGACTGCACTATGCTTGTGTTTTGGTTAACACACTACTGTCTGTGTGCTGTGTGTGGTTAGTGGTGTTTTCTTGACATGCCCATGGCACCCTAGGGTGTTTATTAACAAAATAGGCACTATGCAACTTGTGATACACGTTGGTGGACAACAAGTGTGCTGTGGACAGCACAGTGGGCCTCTGGGATTGATTACTGTTGTGTGGAGCACTGGGGTTGTATGTATAGCAGGATAGCTGTTGGACTGGGGCTGGCTGGTGGCTTGCTGCCCCGCACCTCAGATAGAGCAATCACCAGCCAGGCTGCAAAAGACCATGACAACATACTGACAATCTGGCATTACAAACCAGTAAGTTCAGATGAAGACCTTTCATGGCCATTTTATGTTGATGTTTTGGGGACAAAATTAGGTCTGTGTTTGTTATATCATTCTTGTCCTTATCAGAGAATATATGATAAATCCTGAGCAAGGCAGCAGTCTGTCTAAGCCAGTACGTCCCTGTCTGGATTCTGTCTAATGGCTGGTCACTCCTGGCTGGCTGATTGAACAGGTCCTTTCACCAAGTTAGTGTTTTAAATAAGAGCAGGCACACATGGCTGCTGTGGTGCCGTGCTGGAGGGGAGAAACAGCCCTCTTTCTCCTGCTTTCACCATAACTTTCTAGATCTGGCTTTCAGCTGTCCCCTCAAATCACTCACTACAGCAGTGCTTGGTTTACCTAGCACAGATTAAATCAGTATATTTTTCTTCTCCCACAGATACTTCAGAGTTCAGACTGGGCTAGTCACACAAAGTATCCTAGACATAAGCTTGGCTTGGAAAGCTTGCAGTGTCTGCCAGAAACTTGGGTATGCTTGGATCCCTATCCCAGATAAGGCTCTCAAAAAGTGCAAGAATCCTAAGCTGGTCTTTTAGGCCACTGTGGCCTAAGCTTGTTTCCAAATCAGTAAGACAAATGATTTTTTTTCTAAATTTTTCTTTTTAACATCAAGAGGGTTGCTTTGCTGCAGTCATTTCTGCATGGGGCTATTTATTGACAGTCCCAAGCTTGGAGTTCATGAACATTTCTGTTCATACATTAAACTGAGCTTTAATGACCACCTAATTCTTGAAGCACTATCCCCCAAAGTGCCCATGAGGGAGATACACAGCACCTTGGGATGAAAGGGACTGTGAGCTGCTAGTCAAGTTTGCCCCACTTTACAGTACATTTTTATAGAGCAGTTTTATCAGAATCCCATAAATTTCCCTTTATCAGAACCAAGAAGCCTGCTGCAGAGACAGAAGTTATGCTACCTTCACCAGACCGGCAAGTCCTTTTCAATGCTGTTTTGGGCAATAATTTTGCCCAGGGCAATACAGGCCTTTGTTGTTTCCTGATATACTGTCCTCAGAGACACAACCCATAGGATGATTCCTCTCTCCCAATATTGGTGAAGGACCAACTCCCCTACCTACTCCTTGAACGATGGCAAGTTAACATGGAAACAGCATAGCACTGGCTGTCCCTGTCACCAAGAACCAGCACTCCACCAGCCATCAGTGTCCCTGTCATACTGTGTCACATCTGTAAACTTCGTTTTCCAGTCACATAATCTAGAAAAAAGCTCTTTCAAAGCAGAGTTTGGACACTAGTTACCAGACAGCTCCGGGAGTAGGGACTGTCAGTGTGCATCTGTCGAGCCTTAAACCAGTCCCAGCCCTGATACCTTCCATCCTCCAGTGGTTTATTTGTTGGTGAGTGCCAGGATACAGTGATGCACTGATAAGCTGGAGAGATGTCTTCTCTAGTGGTTCTCAGCAAGTAAACGGACGAGCAGGGAACAAAAATGAGCTTTCTTGTGCTCAGTCCTGCCCTTTTAACTGCCATTTCTCTACTCTACTTCAGTAAACAGCATCTAGCCACAAGGAGGAATTTGTGGGTGGTCATTTCCTTAAGGGATACTAGAAAAGAGGAGGTCTGGGCTACAGACTGTGAACTTTACGCTTTCTCTGTTAGTCAGACCACTGTGCTTTGTGTTATTTAGGGGGCAATTATAATTAGCTTGGGTCACTATTAGAACCTCCATAAAAACTAACAGCCCCTGTCTTTTGTGTGCTCCATGGAGCAGCTCCCCAAAGAGAAGCACTGACCAGTCTCTGGCTGCAGTGCCAGTGAGGGGTAGCCCATATTGCTTAGCAGAGGTTCAGCTGGATCCAGAGCACAGACCCCGCATCAGCCAGCAGGTAAACAAGCAGATCTTTGCTCTTGTTGGAAACAGGTTGCTTTTGCACAAAGAATTGCTAAAATTCTACCTCTCTCTGCAGGGTGAATCTGCTTTACGATACAGCACAGGGCAGCTTGCCTGTGTGTTTATTACAATAAGCCAAACAGAAAGCAATGCAAGCTGGAAGGAAGTTGTTTTATACTTACCGGCAGCATTGATATTTTCCTCACAGGAGTACCAGATTCCAGTGTGAAAATACCTGAAAAGGAAGCGGTCATCTCCCGTCTCCCAGCTGTAGTGAACCACGTTCTGGTTGGTCTCGTTGGCAGTCTCATTCCCGCTGTAGTTGAGGCAGTTTGTCTTCTTCTCTTTCCCACAGCTCGGCTTGGGGACCCTCTGTGTGCCCTCACACCAGTGGGTTGTGATAAAAGCTGTTGTAGAGAAGAGGAGAGCCATCAGATTCAGACTCACTGCTAGCAGGGCTCTGCATCTTCGATTTGTCTTCATGGTAAATCCGCCCTCCCTCCCCCTCCTGCTGAGAGAAGAAGTCAAAGGGGTTTTGTGTTTTGTTTTTTTTTTTTTTATTGGGGGGGGTGGAGTTCAAAGCCTCTCACGATTCAGAATCCAGTTTTCCAGGGAGCAAAACTCTCAGCTTCTTCCAATCTGCTGTTGTAGCGGCGAAGGAAATGCTGCAGCCAGACTCCCATTCTTCTCTTCACTTGAAATCCTGCCTTTGTATGTTAAAGGAGCAGCTGCAGGCGCGGGAGCGCAGCCATCCTCTCGCAGTCGGTGTGCTTCAGAGCGCTGAAAGGCTCACAGAGGGTCTGTCTCGCAAAGAGCACCGAGAGCAAGTGAACATCTGCTCGGGTATCGCACATGATCCCAAGGGGCTCTGCAGCTTCCTCCACCGGGAGACACCTGCAGGCTGCAGGACTCACTGTCCTCCGCTCCCAGTGCGACGAGGCGGGAGAAGCCCGGCAGGAGCCAGGCAGCAGGGACGGCTGCCGCTCTCTACCACGGTCCTTGGCGGACCTTGGGGGCCACCGCATCACTCTGACAGCTGACTCTCGCTGGGGGGGAGGCGTCACATCTTAGTCTCCAGAAGAATCATTATTCGTCCCTGTGAAATGCACTTTTTTATACCAGAGGGTAGACATTTGTCCATAAAAAGGAGGGATTGAGTGGTACTTTAGCTTTTCTTCTCTGAACTAGTGAGTATAAATTAGGGGGTTGTTTCTGCTGTCAGTTCACCAGTGTAATTCTCTGTCGTCAGGGGTTTGCTCTGGAAGTCAGCAAAGCCCCAGAGGAGTTCATATTTAAAAGTCTGTAATGAATAAAAAACATGTATTCCACCATAAGAAATGGAGCCCCTTTCATAGGCTTTCATTTCCAGACATAGCCCACACAGATGTTCAGTTTGAAGTGGGTCTGCAGGGAGTTCCTGGTTTGTGTGGTGGGACAGAACTAATTAGAACAAACTCCGACCTTTGCTTGCCAGATGACAACGCTGTGAGAACAGGGAGCACTCAATAATGTCCCACTTCCAAAGAGACATGTATCGCCCCATCTTGTTGGTTTGCTGACTCTTACAGTTTATGACCACTTTCCATATCTGGTCAGAGCTATCTGGTGAATACCAAGTGCTGTGAGGAGACCAGGGTACTCAATGTCAGTGGTGGTACAGTCTGTAAGACCCTGCATCCAAGCACTGAGGCTGGCCACATTTGTCACACAGCGTTGTTTTTGTGCCCTTATTAGAGGAACATAATTTTTCGTGGAGAAGAATTTGCGCATCCCGCTCAGGCTTTGGACTGAGCGATACTTCCAGCTTCGTTCAGACACCCTGGAAGGGCTGTGGTGATGTTTGTGGCCCCGCGGAGCAGCCGTAGTGGGTGGATGCAATGGCCAGGCCTTATTTCCCAGCACCAGAAGCAGAGCAAGCCCTAGAAATAGCCATGAAACCACGCAGGCTAGTGCTAATGGAGGGGCCAATGCAGACATAAAATGTGGCAGTAGTTCCTCCAGCTTCTTGAGGAAGGGCCAGCTTCTTCTTAGCAAGGCACTGCACAAGACTTCAGGGACCCATTCCTGCCTCTCTCACACCTCTCTCACAGATAGCCATAGGACTGTGTTATGCCTTTTGCTGGTGTCTGTCCTGCATGTCTGGTCCCAAATGTTTGTGAGAAGAAAGTTGTCACTATTTATACAGAATCATTTGGTTCTAGCCTTTTTCTTTTAAAATAAGCTAGGAAGGTACAAGTAGAAAATGCTACTCTTTGAGAACAGTTGTGATGTCAACTTCCCAAGGTTAGTGGAACAGCTTTGTGCAGCAGATACTTCCCTATGTATGTGGCCTTCATTTGGCTCAATCCTGCTCATACATGATGAAACCTCCCCAGCACCAGATTTCTCCAGGGGCCTGTGCTGGAGGACTACATCTGTGCACAGTCTTCCTTGCACTGTAAGAATGGCACCGTACTCTCTCCATCTTCAAGTCCTTTCAGCATGTCACCTTGCAAGCTACTCAACATTATTTGGTGGGTTTTAATTGCAGGCAAACAACACAGATGACAGTTATTTAGAGGACAACAGGATTATTACTTCGATGTTTTTTATGTTGCAGTACATTTCACTTAGAAATGCTTAATTTCATACGTTTCACTGAGAAATGGATCTAGATGTTCCCATGCTTCTCAGGTATATCTACCTGCTCAGACAAATAAATGATGAACTTCCAACTTTGACAGAATGCCTTCACAAGAATGCCTTCTCCAGGATTATCCTTCCAGTGGCTGTCAATACCTGACTCCACACTTTTCTAAGTGTGAATACACGTCTTTATAGGTCTTTTCTCACAAATCTTCTCTATCTGCTGCTCCATGGCTTGTGTTTTCTGGTTCCAGCAACAACTTTTGGACAGCCAGTTTCTCCTACTGGGAGATGGACATCAACAACTTTTGTTGTCTGTGATAATTTTGTCCTAAATACTTCAGAGATTTTGTCTTCAGTCCTAATCCTAACAGAGATTTCTATTTCTGTTCCTCCTTATCTTCTTTACTCCTGCTTTTTTTCGGGCTGACAAGTCTGTTGAGAACAGAAACAGTGGCAATATGGGAAAATAGGCAGAAATTTGGTTTCTTTTGTGATGTAGAGTTTTAGGATCTCAAGAGTTTTAAAATATTCAGCACAAAGTAAAGCATGGTGAAAGTCAGGGTTTTTTTTTTTTAATGTGAAAGTTTTTCTTTTTCCTAGCAGAAGTCAGCTTTTTTCCAATTATTGGACTCCTCTGGCTGAATATGTTGGGATTAGTTGAAAAGAAGGAAACTAGTCTCTGCTATACTCGTGGTGTAATGCCCCAACAATTTATCTTTATATAATCTCTGTTTATCAGATTTGGTGTGTATAAAAATGGAAAGATCATGCATGTGTTACAGAAAGCAGTTCAGATGCCTGGATTAAGTTGTATTCATGTGGTATTATCTTTAATAGTAAAGCAGAAGGGTTTGAATGCTATAGGGAAATAGGTTTTATATTGCGGCTACAAAAGCCTCTAAAGTCATTTTGACAGCAATAGCTTTTCTCTCATGTTAAGAGAAAAACTACCTTCATGGGTAATAACTAACCACCTTTTCCTTTACTATTTCTTACTGGATCAGTGCAAATTGTTATTACGCAGTATTTACTCGGGTACGGAAAGAATTTGACTCGGAGGATTTAAAATAATGATAGCATTTGCAAAGGAACTCTTTCAACCAGGCTGTGTTTTTCTCTGGTTTAAAACTGCAGCAACATTCACTAAAAAAGAAGAAACCCTTCTTTTGGGTCCCTCAGTGATGGTGGGGGACCTGATGAGCTTAGACTGGTTCTTTATTTGATGCCAGCGGTGTCGAGGAGGTCTCCCTCTGTAATGTCTTCTTCAGCACCCACTGGACTGGGCTTCCCTGTTTCTCCTTCCACCTTGGGCTGGACTCCTCCTGGTACCTTGTCTTCTCAGTTCCTCCACACCACAGAGCCACATAATTCCACCCGTTCAACTCATTTGTTGTGTGAATGGCTCAAAATTGCCTTCTCTAGTCAGGATTTTCCTCCTTTAACCTAAACATAGGCCATCTGCATAATTCACCTTTTTCTTGTTCTCTCCCTGTGGCAGAAATGAATGGCTGGTGTCCCTCCCTTTCCCCCCCTCATCCTGCCCAGTACGCTTCCTTTGTCCCCACTCTATTAAACAAAACAAAATATTTTTCCTGACCTCAGTCACTCAGCTGGTTTGACTTTTATAATTGGAGAAGGATGGTGTTAGGATGGAAATGCTGTACGTTCCTCCCCCATATCGTGACCATGTATGTTGCCACTGATGCATAGTTTTTCCATTCCATATCTAGGTTACCTGTTGCTGTTTTCACCTCATTTGCTGTTTTTACCTCATTTTTTATTTTTCTCTCAGTACTCACTTTGACCCAAAGTAGCCTGTGTTCAGCAGTGATCCTCAGCACTCCAAGCCTACAGGCTTGTAGAAACCCCGCAGATCTGTGAGGTGCTGCTGAGAGACATTACTGATTTTTTACACAAGCCTCAAGTGAATGGACAGTCTGGCAATGGTATATTTGAAGGTGGGCTGAATATTGATACCAGATGAAATCCTGGTCTTCAGTTTAACTTTTGGCTTTACTAAGGACAGCTCTTCCATTCACTTTGCTTCTGGGCATTGAATCAAGCATAACAAGATTGCTCAGGAAATTTTTCCTGCTCCTAAACTGACCAGGCAAAAAAATTGTTTCTGACAGTACTGTAGCCAAAGGCCTTTAGCAATCTGGACAGCAAGGAAAGCAGTAAAAACAAACTGCTGACTCTCTTCTATGCTTGTCCCATAACTAACGCTACATTTTCCTTGACCCAGTGTCACTCGTCGGTATGCAAGACATTTCTAAGTGCCCTCTTCAAAGCAGCTGGTTTGGATATTTTAATCACTTGTTGGTGTTACTCACCATTTCCTTGGCACCAGAACTGTGTCATTCAAAGACTAGATCTGTAGACACTCTTTCTCCTGATGACAAATGGAGTCTCTGCAGCTCACCTGAATTGCAGTCTGTCCCAAACAGAGGGTCTCTATGTAAAAATCTGTGCGATCTATGTATTTACAACACGATTGGCATGCTAAAATATTTGTACTCATCTGGTATTTGCATTTAATTGTTTCAGCAGCTGGTGGAGAGAGAGATGAACAGAAATGACAGACCTGAAACAAGTTTATGCTGTAAATTATGGCTCTGAGTCTTGGCTGACTAAATTGCCTGAAAAGGCAGTCCTCCTAATGCAAGGCAATAGCTTAGGGCGCCCTACTTAAAACTAAGAAAGAAGAGACTTTGTCTGAGGGTAGCAATAAACTGAGAGATAGAAGATGCTCTCCAAGAATTGTCTGACTCTATTTAAGAGTCTCCTGTATGCAGGGGGCCTATTTTGGTCCTGCACCTTATGTTCACCCTTATCAAAGATCTGAAATAACTGAAAGTCTTAGCAAAACTTTTGTAGTTCACTGGAGCAGGCAGCAGAGCAAGGATGAGAGCAGTGATGGACAGCTAGTACAAGCAGAGTGGGGGTGCAGTCAACATGACAGATGGCTAACAGGAGTGAGGGCTGGCTAGTGGGAGTGAAGGGTGGGTACATGGGAGTGAGGGACAGCAGGCAGGAATGAGGGATGGTCATGCATGAGCAACTAGGATATTCCAGGGACCATTCCCAATAGGCCATTTATTTGTGACCACCCATTTTGGAAGCAAAAAAAAAAAAAGGTAATAGCAGGTGCAACCATTCTGTGCAGATGGCTTCAGTGACCAGGGATGTTCCCAGGCCCTGGTCCCCACATGTACCATGTATGAAAAGGACCATGAACATGTGGGATATTTTGACATTGGTCTCTCCAGATATTTCCCTGAGGTTAGAATTTAGATGTCTGACGCCTCCTCTCCTCCTTCTCTAGTGGGTGATGTGTGCAGTTTGAAGGCATGATTGTACATTGCCATAGACTGCAAAATGTTGTCTTTGTTGAGTGCCTCTTGAAAAACATGATGTCCAACTCAAGAACAATCCCTTTCCTTCATTCCCTGCCCTTCCTCATTGTACAAGCAATTCCCATCTTGGACAAACTGTAGTCACCCATCACTGCTTTCTCTTGTAACCTAGCTTCTGTTTCCAGGCCCATTACACTCCAGCTGACCACTTAGCGATACAGGTTAAGATGTATTTGGTGAACACAAGGCAGGTCTATCATCATGGCTCCACAAGTCAGGGCATCCCGATGCCACATGGGAGCACGCTGGAGGACAGAAGGGCTGGGGTTTCTGTGTCCCCCAAAGTGGGATGCTCAGATCACTGAACAGTCTGGCAGAAAACAGGCTGAGCAGCCTCAGGTTGTGGTTTTGAGGGCAGCTCCAGAGGGATTGCAACAGAGTGGTATCAGTGCAGCTATAGCAGTTACTTTAGTTGTTGCAAGGGTTTTTGCCCAGTGCAAAGATGCAGTTCTGCTCTACCTGATACTGAGTGGTTTTATAACCCTCCTTTCCTGTGTGGTGGCTTTTATTAAACTGCTTTGATCTGTACAGTTATTTCGGTCTCCTGATTTATGGGTAAATAGGAAACCTTTCCCCATTCACAGTAGGAACCTTTCTAACATAAAGGATGTTTGCTCCCTGGATACAGATCTCATTCTTCTAGTTGTTATAAGGGGTCTTGGTATCCTACTTTTGACCCTGAAATAGAAATCTTTCTATCTTGGAGTTAGAATAATCATTTCCTCACAGTCGAGATGCTGACTGTTGGATTGGATTCAGATGAAAGTTTAATTAATATTTGTCACTTTTTCCAAGGCTAACTTTGCTCAGATACATTTAAATTATTTCAAGAAGTTACAGGCTCACCTAAGCAGAACTCTAGAGGCAGAATTCACATTCCTTATTACTAAAATTAAAGAAGCATTCTTGCACATCAAAGCCTTACTGGCAGCTTGTGAGCTTTTTAATATTCATGACTCCTTGGCCTGGCAAAACAGTGGCCCCAAGAGATGATAAAGATAGCAATATTGAGAAATGTCAAAGGGCCGTTATACAAACATGCTCTTTTATAACCCCAGACATCTGATTTCCACATTCATGTAAATTTATATATGGTCATATTCCACTGTGCATTTGCAGGTGCATCATCAGCTAACTACAGATGAATTTGTTTATACCACTTCCATTTTTTTGCAACATTACTAGGGTCACACTGACACTACAGTAGCTGATCAAAATCTTTTGAGATCATATTGACCTTAAAAACGTTGTATCCTAGTCCTTCAGGCTAAACAATAAAACTGGGATGGATTTAATGAAAATTTCACTTCTTCCTCAGGTATGAGCTTTGGCTCAAACTCTGAAATAGATTTTTTTTTTTTAACTCCTCACAGGTATCATCTTGCCTTTCCTTTTTTCTCATTTGAAGACTTTTTTCCTCCTATTATCAATATATTTCTAAGAACAAAAACTAGAAAGTTTAAGTGATTGTAGTTTTCAGTTTCTGCCTCACAAAGAAGTAAACCATGTACATTTAGTGGCATTTACATGAAGACTAATGTTGCTTATTAATATGTTCATGAATTTTGTTCCCATTATTAGGATTTGTCCATATGCCCAGACATTTGTAAGTAGTAGTATATGATTTGGCAATGAAATTTTACTTCAAAAAGGGATGTCTAGGCAGATTTGAGCAAGGTCTGTATCCTGGAATTCATGTTTCTGTGTATTCTCTCTGGAGAAACTGTGCCTTGTGCAAAATGCATCTTAGAAATTAGACTCTACTAGGGCAAAGCAGGAAAGGCTACTTACATTTTCTATACAGAGATGGCTCTTTGGTGGGGCCAGTCTGACTGGCAGAGATAACATCATTGAACAGGCCAATTCTTTGTATTATTTTGGTGTTTTTACTTTTTATCATTACTGAAGAGAAAATATATTCCAGCACCACAAATGCACATTTCAATAAAGAAAAGATCGTTAGCAGGATAACAAAAAGGACTCTCTACACAGAACAAGCATTCAGTGACTCAGGCCAGCAGAAGATTTGGATTTCAAGATTAAAATATTCCCAAATCTCTCTCCCAAGTCTAGAAATAACAGAAGCAAGAAACTAAGATCAGCAGAAGGGGTTGACTATTTAAATTTACATAAGCAAGAACTCTAGCATACCTATTTAATGATGTAGATAGATGTTAATGATGGTGTAGTTTATCACAGGGCTGTTGCCAGGACATGCATCAGTTTATAACAGAAACCATTTAAAATCAGGCTTTGGATTCTGAGAGATCAGATCATTCCTACATGCCTGCTGAGCTGTGGTAGTTGTGCATACATCTAGGCCATGGTAAACATAAGAGAATGCAGCTTCAGTACAGACTAAGCTGGGCTGAATCACCTCCTCTTTGTGGTGGCCTATGAATGTACTAGGAAACAGCTGCTATACTTTAATTGGCACATGGGATGGGGTCCATCTGTCTGCAGGTAGTTATTTACCTTGCCGATTTCTAAATCTGAGCTGGTTGTCTAGAGTCAGTTCAGAGAAACACATACTTCTAGGCTGAAAGGAAGTATCTGAGATGTAGCAGCTACGCTGTGCTTCTGTTTGGCCCTGTGGACTGTAAAGAATGGAGTATGCTGTAATACATATGCCTTCTCGACCAATTCATGGTACTATTGTGCTTCATCTGATAAGAGAAGTGGGCTTGAGCTGGTGCACTTTGAACAAACCCATGGAGTTATGCAGGCAAACTTCATTCTATCAACACTACAGTGGGTGCAACAAGCTCTTGGTGGAGCAAAATGAATGATAGAAAATGTTTCTGACCAAAATCAGACATTGGTTTTAACTGTAAAGTGATATGGGCATATCCTTTGTATCACAGAGAATGAAGACAGTCACCACTGGTTCATGGTTCTAACATAAAATGAAGGTGTATTCTAAGCTAATGGATCAAGAGCCCTTGAACTGTGGTCATGATCCCAAGCAGTGCTGCTGGCTCAGAAACAAATGGAAGTGGGGTAGTCAGCCTTAGGGTGAGTGCAAAGTTTCGTGACCACAGGAAGGCAGACATTGTGTAGGGCAGTCGGGCTGCCTCTAGAAGATGGAGGTGAATTTTGTAAAATACTGCATGCATGACAATCTATGTTGAGGAAAAGGCCAGAAAACATAGACAGTTTGTAGACAGAGCAAGCAGATTTAAAACATTTTAGTGCCAAATCACAATCTGAGTAGAAGTCTTTCCCTCAGAGGAAGTCAAAACAATACAAAGAAGAAAAAAAGAGATTGATGGTGAAGGCAAAACAGAGAGGAAAAGATCTCCATGGCAAAGCTGGATAATTACATAACAGTGTTCCAGGTAGAAGACAGAAGGTCAGCAGAAGGATGACAGGTTGGTGCACAGAAAGCTTGCACCTGACAGTGGACAATGTGTCACAGAGCATTGGAAGAACCATGAATGACTATGCAGAAGTGACAAAGAAAATGCCAGATCACACAGGCAATATGAGAAGCTGAGAAGGCCTGAGTCAGACTATTCCATAATGATGGTATAAGGCAGCCTCTGAATTGCAAGACATTTGAAGTAGCACCAGACTCAGTAGAGTGATGGGGACAGCGTCAAATTTAACAATGAGTTTATACCAGATGGCGGAAGAGGAAGTCAAGACCAGGACTTGGCAAAGAAAGAGTAAATGTTAGCCATCAGTCTGTCTGGATAGCAGCAGGAGGGATGAGATATATGAGCAGCCCGGAGGACGAGCAGGACACTACTTAACAGAATGAAAGCACAGCAGTGAAGAGATAGGGATTATACATCTAACAAGTGGGAGGTAGGTTTGAAAACAGGATATTTGCAAAACCACAGAGTTGCAGCTGGTTTGTAGCAAAGATCACCTCCATAGGACCATGTGAACTCTCTGGCCCCAGTAGGGGGGCAAAATGAAACAAAACTATTCAAAGGAAATGTGCAATCATCTTCCAGGAACTAAAATGGGAATGAAGTTTGCAAGAGGGAAGAAGCTCAGCAGTAGCATAAGGCTCTGGCCTGTTTAGCTCAGGAGTCTGAGGCTGTACTTGCAAGCTGAAAGCTGATTGCACATCCGTTCTTTCCAAACCCTTCCCTGCATATGAAGTTGACTGAGTTTCAGTTGGGGAAAAGTCCCTTCTTCTCTCAGTTTCCTGCAAGGTTTCAAATAGGGAACAGTCCACCTCTCCACTTGGTCTCTAAGGTTGTATTCATCAATTGAAGAGATCTCTATTTTTCCAACCGTGTGCTCCAGTGGGAGGCTCTTACTCATTGGAGACCCCACTCAGGTTTCACAGAAGTCTATTGTTCTTCTATAAAACACACCGGACTGCAATCTGAACAGCTTTAGTAAAATGGAGAGCATCTCCCCTGACCAAGGAAGCTCCATAAGAATTCACATATGCTAATATAACCGACATAATACAAAATGGTGTACATAATTTGAAATAGATACAGAGCACTCAGTTAAAATAGCTCTGCAAAATGTGAATCATAGAATATTTTCAGCTGGAAGCGGCTCTCCAGAGGTCCTCCCTGCTCCAAGCAGAACTAACTTCAAAGCCAGATCAAAGCTACTGAGCTTTGACCAGTTCAGTATTACGTCCAAAATAACACGAGAGAGATTCTGACTGGATTTAAGGAGAAACTTTTTCACCTTGAGGACAGTCATGCAGTGGAACACATTGCCCAGAGAGGCTGTGCAGTCTCCATCCTTGGAGGTTTTCAGGACCAGAATGGGTAAAGCCCTGGTGTGACCCCACAGATGACTCTGCTGTGAGCAGAAGGTTGAACCAAAGACCTCCTGAGGTCCCTTCCAGCCTGAATTATCCTATCATCCTACGAGTAGCTATGCACCACAGCTGGTATTCAACTCTCCCACCTTCACTTTGGGACTCTTGGCTGAATATTGCCCAGATTGCAGAATTGTCTGGATTGTGGAAGCATATCCACTTGTGAAAGACTATGCTTTCCTGAATAAGGATTCCAGCATGGGAACCTTCATAAACTACTTTGCAGTAAACAAAGCTGTTACAAGTTTAGCTTTTTTCCTGCTGTGGCTCTAACTTCTCTGAGAACGCCTTTGATACGTGATCACCTGTTGGCCCTGTAGTCTCCCTGGCAAGCTTTCCATTTCTAATGTAATTAGAGAAGGATATATTATTAGTTTAGATGTCATTAGCAAGTTGTTCCTCAAATTCTTTTTGTCCTGATTGACTGTGTGTTTACATTTCATCAGACAGACATTGTGATCCCTCCTTTTTTCTCATATGGAGATGACTTCAAGTTTTTGAAGGATGCCTCCTTCCTTGTACTATCTTCCCTCACCTTCCTATTTCATTGTACCAGCTTTTCTTTGCTTGTCCTAAAGTTTTTTCTGACAGGTAAAATGCATTTAATTTGAGCCTCTGTTGTGTCTTTAAATAGTCTTCATGACACCTGCAAAGGTTTTCCATTTAATTGCCCCTTTCTGCTTCTTCTTAATGAGCTTCCTAATTTTCATGTAATACCCTTGTCTGAAATTAGCACAACGATAGTTGATTTCTTATTCTTAGTTTTACTCACATGGATGCTGATTCTGAGTATATTATGATCATCTCTTGAATATGAACATCTCTTGAACTCATCAACAGTAACATTAAGAACCTGTTCCTGTGCAGTGCTCAAGAAAGTTGAGAGTTGCTTTTCTTCTTATTGAATCTTGAGCTAGATGCTCCAAGAAATCATCACTGAGGGGGTCCCGTGATTAGACTCAGCAAACTTCACTGAGAAATTTGCCACATCCATGTGAGGTAATCAGTGTCCCATAAAAGCTGTTTTTGCCTCATAAACCTTTCCTTATTCAGCAGGTACAGTTCCAGAATTTCAATATGCAGGAATTATACTACTTGTTCATTGGTTAGCTTGTTTGGCTGATTTGAACTGAAGCTGTCTTTCACATATTGTACCAATCTGGTACCTTCATGACCTGTGCTGTCCTTCATGTATGCTGTGTTTCCTGGTACTGTGGCATACCACTGATGCTCTGCTTTCTGCCAGATTCTTAGTACTCTACTGTGTCATTGACCTTGTTCAGAGCTAAGCAGTCTGCTTCCCCCAGTGTACTCCTTATGTTTCCAGCACTGGTAGAAAATTGTATACATTTACAGCTATGCATATACACTTCTATTTCTCTCACCTTCTTTCAGGGGAACTTTATGCGGACCTGTCATCCTTCTTCATCTTCTTCTGTTTGGGTTTTGCCATTTTTTCTTTTATCTATTTGAAGACACAAAGTTTCTCTGGTTGCACTGCTAGAAAATGGATGTATCATCTTTAAACAAATGATTTTCTTCATCTACATGGTGTCTTCCATTCTTCATTTGAAAAGCTCTTCAGTGATTCTATTTTGTTTTAGAAGCTGATCCCTCCTCTGTGGGCTCCCTCTGTTCCAGAAGTTTCTCTTATGCTTGATGAAAGCACTTTTCTACATTCAGTTTGCTCACGACCAATACTAAAAATATGCCCATGAGGGGCATAAGATGCTCAGAAAGCATGTAGCTACTGCAGAGGTCTTGCTAGATCTCTGCACCAGAGAGCTGTACTTCACAGTGTCTCCTCATTGGCATTACTTCCCAGTGCCCATCACATCCTGGGCTTTGGCTAACATGGAGGGAATTGGGGATAAACGGTTTTGCCTCCGGGCAATCATGTAATTCCCAGCACTGAGGACAGCAGCAGTCCTGTTGTTACGGCTGCAGGCAGATGCCTAGGTCCTGGCCTGTGGTTATGCTCATTGACAAGGATATGGAAAATTACTGGATATGACATGAAAACTTGCTGGATATGACAGGTAGCAATGTAAAGTGCCAACAAAACTTCAGACAGCGCCATGAAGGATGGCTGGGTTTCAGAGGTGCTTAAGGGGGAATGATGTGAGAAGCAGCCAAATTTCACAGACAGTTGGAGGTAACATTGGGGACCTTTTGTGGAGCAGAGCACTTCAAGACCAGCAGCACCTAGGGAACTGTTCCTATAATACCATATAGGGCCAAGATCATGGCAGTGGTGTCAGAAATACCAAAGTTAGGTATGGATACAGCAAAACTAGGACCAACGGGGTAATTGGACGTGTTGTTTATTTGTAAGGGGATTGGGATGGAGAAAGGGAGGGAAAGGGTAGCAAAAGGTAGGGTGAAGAAATGGGAAAAAACATAAAAAGAGCTACTTTCCCTGGCTAGCAGGGGAACATCTGGATGGTCTGATGGATTGAGAATCCCAGCATCACCATGTCAGTGCCACCACCAGACAGGCAACTTCGGCTTCTTCCCAGTCACTTCCTAGCACTTACCTCACTACTGCAGCAGTCTCTTCCTTGTTCCAATGGTTTTGCTGCTTTGTCAATGAAAAAATATGTCTATGTTCTTGGTAGTCTGACAACAAAATGCTTCTGCCCCAAAATCAGGGAATGACACCCCACACTATACCCTCCCTTGTCTGTAGCCGAAAAAGTGACCTACAGTGAATCAGAAGAGAAGTCTACTCTCCCCAAAATGCCCAGAGGTTGTATGGTCCTGGGAAGCCCCCTGAGGCAAAGACACAATGAGCTGTGGGGCCAGGTATGTCTCCAGTCAGGTTAGGTGTGTGACACATCCACTAGCATGGAGCAGACAAGGAAGAGGGCAAGGACAGGTGCAGTAAGGGGGAAGTACAATAAGGCCAACAATGTTTGCTGGTTCTCTGGGCAAAGACCTGGCTTTAAGGAAAAAATGATAAAACAGAAAAAAAAAGAAAGAAAAAAAAAACGGGGTGCTTTCAGAGCAAATTTCTTATCTGGACAAATGGTTCCCCTCCCCCCCCCCTTTTTTTTTTTCCTCTGTCTTGGGGCCTTGTTGGGGAAACTGGGAACTGAAGAAGTCCTGCTACCTACCAGCCCACATTTTCTCTTCTTGTCCCACCACAGGGTGCCTGAAAGGATAGGGATGAAGAACTGTTCTTGAAGAAAGGGCAGGTCTGAATTTCTTACTATGGGCCATGGGCTAGGTATGCTCCTAAATTAAGACTATATCCACACTCAAGGTGAGGTTAGATTCTCTCTCTCTCTCTCTCTCTCTCTCTCTCTCTTTTTCTCGTCTCACTCCCTCTCTCCAGTGTGTTTGGACATCTTCCTACAGCTGGTGTGGCAACTACCATCTCCTCAGAGCCTTTGGAGCTCTGCATGCAGGAAACATGACCAGCACTTGTGCACTGGCAATGAGCCTGCATCTGGCTCTGGCTCACTCTTGAAGCTTGGCTTTGCCTAGGTGAGGATGCCATGCTGTCCTGTTAGAAATGGGTGGTGGTAGCAATGACAAAGACCTGATACCAAACCCTGGCAAATGGTGTGCACATCCATCTCAAGCTGGACAGGCAGGGCAGTGCTCTGGATTCAGACATCTGACAGAAGATAAAGGCTAATGTTGAGGTCCATGACTCGGAAAACCTCAGATGTTGTTAATGTCCTAAGGGAAAATGAAAACACAGGGCCTTCAGCCTACTTGTAAAGGTGGTTGATGGTCAGTGGCTTAACGGTCTGCATCCAAGGCTAGCTTTGATATGGTGCAGCCATGTAAACTCAGGGCTGCGAAAAGCCTCCCCTCTGCCTCAGTAGCTGCATTTGAGCTCAGGCCCTCGCCCTTGATCCTTGCCAGAGCCACACTGTAGGGCTACCTCTGCCTGGCCACATGCTTTGCTGCCCCAGCCAGGTCCTACCGACTTGCCTTCCCGCTTGACAACAGATATGCCTTGTCACTATGGACTTGTCTGGTGATCAGGCCTGTGGGCCCATCCTGGCCACCATCCCCAGAGCTGCTCTGCTCTTCTTGGCCAGGGTGTGGGAGGCTGCACCTTGTCAGGGAGACCACAGCCCCTTCCCACCTTGCTGCACCCTCAGCACCAGCTTGCCTCCCCTTGCAGACCTGCTGCTTTCCTCATGGCTCCCTGACAAGGAAATATGATATGGTCAGAGAAACACAGAGAGCTGGGGAGGAACAACGGACCCCAGCATGGGCTGAGGACCACGTCATTCTGCACAAAGGCAGCCATTGACATCCTGGGCCAGGCAAATTCAGGCTGGGGCTTTCCAGATTTCTCTATATTATTCCAGTGCTAGAGAGTTGTAAAGTCAGCTCCAGCACACTGTCAAACCTCACTCCAGGGCTGAAGGTTGTAGGGACGAAGAGGACATTTCTGGAGCAGAGCAACTGCCTGCTGGCCTGAACAGCGAAAGCCTGACCTTGGCTGTTAATGAAAGGTCTGCTTGTGATCCTGAGCGAATCAATGACAAACTTCTCAGAAGCAGCCATTTCTACAGTAATAGCTAAATTATAGCCCATACACAAAATGAAACCAAATTAGGGCCCCATTTGCAATATTCATTTAGGCATATTCTAAATGTAAGTCCTTAACCTTGCTATCTTCTAATTCCTTTTATACCTTGACTCAGTCATTTCTGTATTTTTTATGGTTTGTATTATTAAGAAGAGCAAAACTAACTTGTACTGAGAATTTTCTGCTTATGCAGTTTTGTAGAATTTTAATACCAACGAGAATCTTTTGTATGTTGACTCTTTCAACAATAAACATCCTTAACCTTAGTGTTTTAGAAGCTTATTATCTTTTTAGCACTTTATTTGCAGGATGCAGTACCACATTCACAGGAAATTGAAATTAATTTGTATTCAAAGTAGTGATTTTGGTTACTTTTAGATTTTGTAAGAAAAAATGTAACTTTTAAAGAGACAAAATCATATAGCAATTATGCAGAAAATACTTAAAATGATAGTTTGTCAATTTAAAGATTTCTATTTGATTGGAGAATGAAATGCTGGACTCTATATTAACATCAATGGCACTTAAAAATAGCCAACAGTAATATACTTCAAAGGAAATATACCTCACAGGAAAAATTGGGGTATATTCCCTGGTTAGTATTATGGAAAAGATAACTGAATTTTTTGGTTTCTTGTCAACTCAGTAATATCATGAATGTCTTTTAAATGATCATGCAATATTTTTTAACTGGACTGCACTCAATAGAATGAATTGGGTTTTTTTTGAAAACAGGTCTTATCAGTGTTTATTCTGTTCTTGTGTTCCCACAAAGTCTGCAGGAAAAGCTTGTTTTTAGGAACCACATCCTTCAATTTATACACAGCTGAACATGCTGCAGGTTTGTATTTTATTTTCTTACAACACTTTTTTGAGGAAAGCAACAAAGAAGTGTACTTTGAAAGAAAAAGAACCACTCACTACCGCATCGGTGGAAAGAAAGAGAGTAGAAGTTCATCAGAGCATGCTGTTCTTTGCCGCGGTTACTTGTGTGGTCCTTCTTTAAAATGCGGTATCACGATAGTGGGAGCAAAATCAGTTATCAAAGGCAGCCATTATCATGACTGCTAAGGCACAATTAACTCTTTCTCTGTACGGAAATGGGCTAAAGGGAGTGAGTAAGGGCAATTGCCTATGCCAATGCTACAGTGTTACCACATACATGGATGGCATAGGAATTACTTTTGTTCTATTCTGTAATTTCTCAGGCCTAACAAAACACAGCACATAAAACACAGTGGGGAGCTTTCCAGGGACTTTCAGTCAGCATGTCAAATTTGGTCTCAAGTCTCCGCAGACACAAACTGGAATATCCTGATGCAAATTGAATATGGTCCTGCTAAGCTGAGAGCGGTACATAAGCACTTCTCTTCCATCTCCCTATTTTAAGAATTTTTTTCAGGTGTTTCTTGTGTTTAACATTGTCCTGGCAGCTTTGAACAACAGTTTAGTCCTTTTATTAGCAATGAGGAAGGTTGTAAAATCTGTCACTGAAGGTGTGAAAGAAACACATGCTCTGTGCTTAATATTTTATTTTAATGCTTCTGGAAAAGATTCATTAAAATTATGTATAAAGATCTATTCACATTCAAATTAACAAGCCTTTTCTTTCCCTGCTTTCCTCTGTTTCCCTCAAAAATTGCTGCTACTGATACAATGCAACCAAGTCATAGGAAAGGAGAGGGAATGGTTAAGGCTTTTCAGACCTAGTCACTTCTGAGCGTGGAAGGGACAAGAAACAGGAGGGTCCCCCTATGGGAACATCCTTGCGAGGCACACTAGAAACCAAGATACTGAACTCATCCACATCAGTGGGAGATGAGAGGTGCAGGAGCTCCCTAAACCAGCTTTACCCTGAAGACCTCCATAATGGGGAACTATGTTTTGAAAACCCAAGCACGGGGCAGGGCTTTTTAAGGGGATGTTCAGCTCCAGCCCTGGGCTGGAGTGCGCTCATGTGCTGACTGTCCTCCTCTCCCCACCACCACTCTCTGCTGCCTGCTGCCAGGATCAGCCCTCCACCAGCTGTCTCCCACTGCAGCCACCCCAGCAGGCCCCTCAGCATTTGTCATACCAGCCCATGCACACGATCTTCTCCTCTTCAGTCCCAGATCCTCTCCTTGTCTGGGAGCACCATGCCATGAGTGTCTGCAACAAGCCATTTCCCAATTAACCGGAGGGGTGAAGGTGAACTGCCTCACCCAGAGAACACAGAGGTGGCAATAGAGTCCAGTGTCACTCATTTTTTTCACAGAGCTTTGTTGACACCTGGTGGCCTGATGCAAGATTGCAAGAATGAAATTCTTTAAAAAGGCACATTCTGTAAGGGAGAGATCTGACAGATTTCATTAAATCCACTGATAGCTTTAAAAAAAGCTTTTCATCCCCAAGTCTTTTCATGCCCTGCTAACAGTTTTCTGCTCCACAGTACTAAATGACTGTTCTTCCAAGTGAAAAACATAATTGCTATATATGCAGAACAACTGTATCTTATTTGTACTTGGCAAGAATTTTTCTTCTTCTTTTCAGACCTCATGCATTAGGATGATGTTAGTATATGTGGAAAACTGATACTGTTAGGCCTGGAACAGCACTGACACAGTGATGCAGGGATGCTCTACCCATCCATCTGGGTATTCCCCTGCTAGCCAGAGTAAGCACCCTGCCTATCGCCCACCCTGGCTGCAGAAGCGAGTTTGCCTTTTACAGCATGGACAGAACAAAAGGTTTGGCTTATTGTCCTGCTTTTCCTGTGGTGATCAACCACAGGGCTGTGCCACAGGTACCCCGGACAGCCCTGACCGCATGATTTACACACTCTTTTATCCCTTTTCCCATTTCTTGAGCCTCCCTTTCTCTGCCCTTTCCCTCTCCTAATTGTCTTTCCCCGTTGTTCCTAGTTTTGCTAAATCCAAACCCAAATTTGGTATTGCTGATACCGCTGCCTCCATGATCTCGGACCCATGTGGTATAACCAGTGCTGCTGGCTGCGCAAGGCTCTGCTCTGCAAAAGGTACCCAATGGTCCCTGTTACTGTCTGTGAGGTTTGACTGTTTCTCACATCACTGCCCCTTAAGCACTGGTGAAATTCAGCCATCCTTCATGCTGTCTATAATTTTTGTTAGCACCTTACACTGCTGTCTGTCACATCCAGCAAGTTCTCATGTCATGTTCAGGAATTTTCCACATCCTTTTCAAAGACTGTAACCTCAGGCCAGGGCCTAGGCTTCTGCCTGCAGTCCTAACAGCATTTTCCTCCCTTCATTCCAACAATAGCTGTGTAAGAAGCTCTTACCACTTATCTCCTGGCAGCTTTGTTTTTTTAAAAGCCCAAGTAAACTGCAGCAACCTTTTGAGGCAAAAACACTGAGGCTGAAGTGGTTTGGGAGTAAGAGACTGGGCTATATATTTATTGCTCTGGTGAAATCCTTGACACTGAAGGTGGGCACTGCCTTGGGACCATCAATGTGGGTAAGAGAGATGGAGGGGAAGAAAGTTAACACATGTCCTTTCCTCTGTTTTAAACAAGGCCTGACACATGCACAGAGAAGTCACTCAGTGCCACATAGGCTGCAGGAGCAAGGTAGCTAGAACCAAGTCCTGTAGTGAGGAAAAGGGTGCTGGGACAACTTGCACAGATGTAGAAAGTATAAGGGCATCAGTAGCCCTGTGCTGGTGTCCTGGGGGGCCACAGCCCCCAAAGCTGACGTTGTTTCAGAGCTTGCCAAAACAACCACGCAGGACTTTTCTGGTGAATTCAGTAGGTGCCCACAGAGACAATACCTTTTGGAGATGGTACCTAAGATGGGTTGAATGGTTGTTTTCTGCCTCTTTCAAATCAGGGTAAGGGTAAATGAAGGCTATACTTAGAGTTTGGCTGGGTCCTTGGCCTAGAAGGCTATTAATGGAGTGAAGGTTGTGATGTCTCACGGCATCTTCCTCCTGAGGAACACTGCTTCAACTTCTTGGTAGGGATCAGCCTCAGGCAGCAGCAGGAGCCTGTTTACAGACTAGAAAGAGGCTTTCTCCTTCTGAGTAGGGAGGCATGGGGAGTAGGGAATAGGACAAAGAGATGGCATGAGGTTCCAAATCTCAGAAATTAAATGTAGACAGAAGGACAAAAATAAGTTATCTTACCAAAACTGAAACACAGATGAACAACTTTTTTCTCAGCCAGTAACTAAGTATATGAATGACTTTACTAACAGCTGACACTATCCCAAAACATAAAAACTAATGAATGCTGCACAAAATCTTTTTCACGGGACATAAGAAGAAAAATGGCACGATAGTGGGGCACAGATGCAGCCCTAACATACACTAGTGACCTCAAGAAGCCCAGTTCCCATCAGTTCCCTGTGTTCACTATAGTGAAGGGAGGGAACATCTAAAGAGGCACAGCTAGATCCAGCTTGAATTGCTGACTCCTCACCTGAGTAGTCTTTTCATACCACCTTCCTATAGGACTATCAGTGGATACATTTCCTACACGTCAGAGTGATATTCTGTAATACCTATCCAGTACCAGGAAATTTTAGCAAAATATGAGGCTACTCCCTGCTCCAACAAAGCTATCATTTCAAAGCTATCATTTCCACTCACATCTCCCCAGCCTTCCTCATATCATGCCCTTTTGGGATGAGTGGGGAATCTCAGGATATGTGTCCTCAGACAAGGGACAAAAGATCCTAATACCCATCTTTACCAGTGAGGACACTCAGAAGATGTCTGGTCATCACTATGGATATGAAGGGAAAGTACAGAAACTAGTAGTTGTCATCTGTAGCCTTTACTTGCTTTTGTTGATGGATGAAGATGTTACAAAGAGGATGACAGTAGCAACCAAGACCACATGCTCACACACAACACCTTTAGTTTTCAGCATATTTTAGACACAAAGAAAACAAACATTACTTATTGGTACTGTGAGGAAAACTGCTGAGGCACAATCTGCCAGACCTGTTTAGAAGATATGTTTCCACAGTATCAGTTTTTTTTTTTTCTGGTCTGTTCTAAAGTGTTTCTTGAATCCACAGTCGAAGAACCTCTTCTGAGGGCATCACATGCACCATCAGATCACAGTGTTCAGCTTCTTCACTCCCACACAGTATCAGCTGCGTGGAGGGCTCTGATACTTTCTGTAAAACAAGTGCACTCATATTCAAACACTTTCAGACTGGCAAGCTTGTCTGTCTTTCTTCTACCTGCCCCCCAGAACTGTTCCTCCTATCTTGCCTGCCACAACTGCCCAGAGACCTGGTGCTCAGGACCCAGCCCCCTAGTAGCAACAGGCAAATCAAAAAAATTACCAGTGTGTCTGGCAGGACAACAATGGGGCAGCAGGAATACTGAAAGATTTTACTTGTTTTCCAGGCGAGGAAAGGCAGGGTCAAAGCAGCCACAGCAAAGCTGGCAGAGGAAATGAGGGCAGTAACAAGCCACATGGATCTGCCACCTAGAGACAACAGAAGGAGAAAACTTCTCAGAGAATCTGTGAGGACAAACCACTCAGTGCTGTCAGACTGATCCCTCTGGGACTGCTCTTCTCACTCACCCTGGTGAGATTCACTGCGTGCACACCAGGGAAGGACTTCAGTGCCAGTGCACCTTTTTTACCTCTCCCAAGGAACAAATGGGGCAGTGTACTTGCAAACAAGACAGGAGACATTAGGTGGAAGCAAAAAGAAGAGACCTGAGCTGCTGGGGTGTCCTGCTTGGGTGCGACTACACTGGGGGAACAGAAAGGAAAGCTGGCTGTTACCTTGTGCCCTCACGCACTGCATCTGGCTGAAGTTGCTGCTTCTGTTGATGGCCTCTACATATGTCTGAGCTTTTACACAATAGTCAGTTCCTGCCTCCATGGTGTCCAGGTGAAGCGTGGAGCTGATCTCTTTCACCATCTTCTGCTGCATCTGCAACAGGCCCAGAAGAAAGAGCATCAGAACTTAGAGTAAGGGTCTAACTGAGTGCAGGGGTCCCACCATCAATGCTAGCCTAGACATTACTAGGAGAAAAGATAGGAAAATAATAGGAGCAGCAGATGTCAGAGTAGATTGTGTGAATAAAAAAAGAGAAAGGAAAAGCAGCAGGCCATAAAGTGTGGTAAAGTGAAGTGACCACACTTGTCTGGAAGGGTAGGAGGGGATGGAAGGAAAGAACTATGAACCGAAGAGGCTTCATGATGGTGTTGGGCCACAATATTAGACCATGACCTGCTTCTCTGGTGAAAGGGCTGGATGACTGGTCTGGAATCAGAGTTTCTGTTGGGATGCAAATATCATGCCCGTGCTACCGGTGCTGCTATTCTAGGGGTGCTGAAGCTTTTCTGTGATTTTGAAGCACAAAGAGGGGAAGGGATGGACTAAGGAGGAGCAAGTGAGAGCAGCAGATAGATCTCAGTACCATGTCAGATTTTGCACCCCCAGGGTCCTGCTGCTGCAGCTGTTTGAAGCCTCTCCATTTGTTCAGCTGTACAATGCTGTGGTGTCCCACAGCACTGTATATTTTCTCTGTCCCTCATTTGTACTTTCTTCACACATCTGGTTCCTGACAGGCTGGGAGGGAAGTATAAGGGAGCTTCTTTCATGTGGATGATGTCCTTATACACACTCCCTCACTCCTGCCCCTCAGAATCTGGCATGTACAACTGTAACATGCTCTAGTGCACCATAAGCAGTGTATGAACACTGGAACATGGTTATCTTGCAATAAAAAGGGCTCCATTAACTGCTAGCAAGATGAAGTTGCTATTTCTAGTCTGCCCAGTCATGAAGGGAGGACAGGTAACACTCAGCCAGTTGCTCCTAATTCTGTGTTGCAGATACAAAGCCTATGCTGACAGAAGGCCTCATGAGCTTGCAGCATCATATGCATGCAGACACCACCAACTAGCCAGCAGGGCCCTCCTGGAAGAGCAAGTCCTTCTCTCCATCAAAATATCCTCCTCCACAAAAGGGTGATCTTGAGGTTGTTGGGTTTGAAAAGACTTCAAGGACAAAATCAGATCAATTACTAGCTGGGGTGCATAACCTCTTGAAAAAACTGAAATAAGGGGTGTCAAATATGACATTTATTAAAAAAAAAAGGATCCCAGGAGACATCCGGACAAGTACTGAATGGTAAAACTGATGTTTATGACTGTCCAGTTGATAGAAAGTATTCAGAAGTCTGGAATTAATGTTCATGGGGATAAATATCACATATTGGGAAAAAGCTAATATGTATTTGTAAAAGAAAGTCAGCTACAAGCCTATAAGTTTCCTTCTAGAGCACATGGACAGGAGACACGTGGTTGATATGGTTTACTTGGATTTCCAAAAGGTTGTCAAGAAAGCCCCTTTCAAAAGGCTATTAAGTTAACAACCATGGAATAAGAAGGCATCAGGGCCCTATGTGCACTGATTAGGCTGTGATTGCCCTGACCAGCCCCAGCTGGGCTGCCCCACTACCACCACCACCCTGCCCATGACCCAGGAACCCTATTTAAGCTCAGCCCAGAGGCTTTAGTCTCTTCCTGAGCTATGCTATAGGAGTGCTGGTCTCTAGCCCTGTCTTCTGGATGAACCTTGGACCTATGTTGTAGATGGCTGGTCTCCTGGATGAGCCCCTGGCAAGTACATTGCAGCTTTGTCTCCAGTCCTGTCTCTGGCCCTGAATCCTCTGGCTCCTGACTGGGTTCCCTGGATGGACCCTGGGCCTGGTTCATTGCTTGCCTGCTCTGGGGTGGTTGATGGATCCTGCTATGAGCATTTGGTTCTGCCTGCTGTGGTCAGACCCTATAGGTCTGCACCCTATTAAGGAGGGCACTGCCTGTGTTGGGCTCCCCCTTGGATCCTGGCTTGCCTGTCCTTAGTGAACAGCCCTGCTTCTTGCTGCTCCCTGACAGAAGGAAGCCTTTTGTATGGTTAAATTGCTAGCTAAAATATAAGATACAAAGGGTATACTTTAGGAGGTTATGGTGGAGACCCATGTGGATCTGCGCTCACCAAAATGTTAGAAGGGTGATCTAGAAGGGTGAAGACTGAAACATGCCAAGAATACTAAAAAACACATCAGAGTACTAAAGATGACAGCCAACTGTGAATAACTGCAGGAGGACCTTATAATAAAATGATAAATGAGATTCAGCACAGATAAATTTGAGATGATGTTCACTGGAATTTTTCTCCTTCATTTTTTTACACATTCAATAGACATTAGTGGAGCATCCCAGTCAGGGACAGGAGCTTGAGGTTCAAACAAGAAGTTTTATAAAAGTGTCAGCGATGTGGTGGTCACAAATGTTAACAACTGCTGGGAAAAGAAAAGAGCATGAAGACTTGTTTTGTTCTGTAGTACAAATACATAATGCTCCTGTGCCTTGAACTGTGCAGGTATAGTCCCTTTCCACCTTAGTAAAGGCACAGAAGTATGGCAAGAAGAACTGGAAGGATAGAAAGGCTCCTATGGGGTACAGCTAAATAGACTAGGAGTCCTTGACTTGGAAAGAGACAGTGAACACAATTACTGGTGCGGTGGGGAAAGTGAGCAGGGAATAACTTCCTCTTTTCTAAATTAAGATTTATGTGGCACAACATTTAATTAAGCTGCAGAACTCCTTACTACAGGAAGCTATACATGCTAAGTTCACATGGCTTCAAAACCAGAACATTAAAGGCACTAGTTCTGGCTCAGGAATTCCCTGCAGCTGTCTCTGAAGCTTGAGAAACTAATCTAAGTGTGATTGTACACAGATCCTGTTCTTATTTGCTTCTCTGGTCACCTCCATTAGCCCCTGGAAGAAAAATAAAATACTGGATTGTACAGACCTGTGATCTGATTTGATATGGCTGAATTTATATTTTTATGTTATTAGGTGCTGTGGAAACATGAAGTTCCCAAGAGAAAAAATTCTTGGAGTCTAGTAAAAATGGAAGTACCTGAAAGGAATGCAAATTGTCAGTATTAATTTTTACCCGGGTATAATCAGTACCCTCAGCAAGTACATTACAGCTCATTCTCATTGGGCAGTTGTATTTTACAAGAGACTCCTGACAAACCTTTGTCAGCACCTCCAATGTGACATCTTAATCTAGGTCCAAGTAAACCAAAGGATTTCTGAGAAGAAAGTCAGCATAAGCACCTTCAGTCCATGACTTCTGTTTTGGTTTATTTTAACTGCTGAGGTTCCCTGTGGGATTCCCCTTCCAAGAAGACAGAATGTGGAAAGAGCAGACAGGCTTCTCCACAGGAATGAGAACAACATACTGGTGTATGCAGAGGAATACTGTAGACCCTGACTCTGTGCAGATCCTCCAGCCTTGTGTAACAGTGACTGCCATGATCCACTTGTTGCAGCGTGGAATAGAAAACAGCCCCTGGACAATGTCTGTGTGGTCTCACTCTAAGTCATGTTGAGTCTCTGTCCTCACCCAAAACCCAAGGATAAAACTTACCCTACTCTCCTGGCCCTTCTTCCAATAGAGAACACAGAACTGAAAGGCAGGCCCCATGTCTTCCAGCTCCACTAGTAAATGATACCCATCTGCTATGATCTTCATCAGAGGTGGGGTCAGGTAAGCTGCCAACACAGAGAGAGCACCATTATCATGGCAGAGACAACTCTTAAAAAAACAACAAAAACAAACAAATAAAAACAACAACAACCAAACAAAAAAACCCTCCCTTTTCCTAGCTAGAAGAGGAAGGGAAGTTCCTTGCTATTGCTGTCCTTCAGCTGCCACCATGAGCGCAGTAACATATCAATCTGAAATAACAGCTGATTGCTTCAGTGGGGCAGAAATTCTTCTGCCTTCTTCCCAGTATGTCTAGATATTGAACAGGAGGAGGATCATGACTGTGTTGTGATGTTGTTTGGCAATAGCTGTGTTGCACAGACTTGAAAGGTTTTGAATATTCTCCAGTGGAGGGAACTGTCTGGCCCAAGGGTCCCATGTGATCTACAGCAGCAGAACCAGTTGGGCCACCAGAAATTGAGACACTGGATCAGGCCAGTTCTGCTCCTGGGCATTAGCTTAGCACTAAGACACAGAGTAGGAGCTGTGGAAACAGCTGCTCCTTCATGGAAATTTTAGCAGTAACTCAAAGATGAAGGAGAAAGCAACACAAGCCTCAAGGATAAGCAGAGTTCAATGTTCCTATCTGAGAAAGGAGAACCCCAGGAAAGGGTTGGGGGGGGGAAAAGCTATTCAACCAGTTTCTGGGTTACATTTTTCCAAAACTTCTGCAGCTGAGAGCTGCTCTAAATCTGCCTGTCAGAAGGAGAAATGAGCCTGCTTGCAGCAGTAGAATATTTGGTAGTGTGCTCTGCTCACTGAACAAGCTGGGGATTTTCAGGCTGCTGACCTTACACAGAGATGGGGAGGCAAGGGCTTGACAGCGCCTCACATTTCACCCACACAGCTCTGAGCCCATGTGGGGACTAGTTAAAGGCTTGAGGCTCACTTAAGGTTAAAAGCTACAAATCTCTCCATAGTATTGCTATTGCGTGTGTTCTTAATGACCTGGCTTATGGAGTCCAGCTGAATTTATTCAGTTCACATGAATCCTGGATTTCCTTCCAGTGTCTACATGATTTTGGATAGAACTGGTCTGCTGACCAACTGTGACTTATGTTTTTTTCACTGTATGCATGACTTGCTTCACACTTACTTCAATATTCAAAGTTTGGAGTGGTCTGGGATTATGCTGTGAGGAATATTACAGAAATCAGAATTAACCAAACATGGCTCAAACTACACAGTGTACATTTGTGAATTGGGAATCAGGGCAGCACAGAGATCATATTTGCACTAATATACTTATCTATGCCATTTCATACCATTCTGTCATAGTTGAAACTGGCTTCAACCTTGTTTTCAACAAAAGGAGGAGAGCAATGTATGAAAAGAACATACCGAAGTACTTAATAGGATTTACTCTTGTGTGCGGTGAATTGACATTAATATTGAGGAATATGAAAATACATAAAGTATGTTCACAATGAGTGTTCCACAAACGGGAGACCAGGAGAACTATTTCCTGCTTTAAAATGAATCTGATTAACATAATGATCCCTCAAAAAAAAAGTGATAATGCCATTTTGAGTTTTAAAAAAATTGGGCTGATTTATTAACAACTGGACACTGCAAGATGCAAATACTCACCAAACAGGATCATTTAATATTTACCTCCTGTGCGGGCATCCTGGCTACCAAGTAGCTATCTGAATGTTGATAAAGAGGAAGTAATATTGACAAAATTATTATTTTTAGAAAGATCTTTGAAATGTTTTTCATGTACACCCTTAAGTATACACCTAAGGCTTTGAGACTAGAGGGCTTTTTTGGTCTAGAAGTACTGTGGGAACAGCTGATGCCCTGTCCCTCCATGAGCCAAATATGCAGTGTAGTATAACTTGTGGGCTGTGCCTTGAATTCCTTAGTACCTGTCAGTCTCAGAATGCTGTATTTCCTAAGGGACACCAAAGCAGGCAAAGGAAAGGGAGCAGTAAATATGCATAGGGGACAATACATCTGTAAGAACTTGCACCGACTTTTTTCTCCTTCAGATGTCTGTACATGTATGCACATTCACATTGTACCTGATTGCAAGCCATATCCTCTGAACTCTCATCGCTTAGCCAAAGGAATGTATTGAGGTCTCTAAAACAGTGACTAGAGGATTATGTTGTCAAATACTTCACTGTAGCAGGAAGCCTTGGTGATGGCTTAGCATTGGGGAAAGGTGTAGAGGTAACTCCAAGTGGTCACTCAACAGATCTCACAAATGAGTCTTGACACTGTGCAGAATCCATCAGGCTATCTTTACTGGAGATCTCTACCATGAAAATGAATGGACAAGTGAGTCTCCCTCAAAGGTTTTGACTCATTGAAATATACAGACAAAGTGTGCCTGCTATCCAAGGTGCCTAGTGGGTGTGTGGCACTGCTGACAACAGCTATTACATTGCTGAATGTGGCCAAACAGGTCCACAGCAGTTTGACGGGGTCTTCCCTTTCTGTGGTTCTTCCTATTTTCAGAAGCAGCCCTAGGCACTGAGATGCGCTCTGACTGAAAACAAGCCTGAACATGACCTAGAGACTGTATCTGTCTGAGATTCCCACCTAGTAACTAGGATCCAAGTTTGCTACAGTCCTAAGCCAGGTGGATTCTGGATAGCCTGCTCTCAAAGTGAGGGGAGGACTGAAATTCCAGTCAGGAAAGAAAGTGCCTCGCCATGCCACACACATTCCTCAGTGCTGACTTAAGGGTGGGGTTGCCATGTAGAGTTAGGATCAGACTACAGCAGAGATAATGAGGATACAAGCTGAAGGAAATGGGTTGTGAGCCTGAGCTGGTGAACAGCTTGAGTGATGAGGAGCTGGGACACTGATGCACATATGTGCAACATATCAGCTTTCTTTTGGTGACCAGAATGAGAACTGCTCAAAGCTACAGTTCAAGTCTTTTAAAGATGTTGATGGTTTCAGCAGTTGGGAGATGGAACTCCCTGTATGAAAGTTCTTCCACAATCTGCTGCTTGTTTTTCAGCAATGCTGTACCTTGCAGGTACACAGCGACCTGGTGTTGAAAATACAGAACTGCTTGCAGAGAAAAGCAAGATACCAGACCGCCTCAGCTCCAGCCAGTGCCAGCACTATGGGGCTATTCTAAAACTGAGAATCATTTGAAGAACTGGTGTCTGTAGCCCATTACTAGGACCTGATAATTTGCTATAAAAGTTGCAAGGTCCCAGAATGGTGGAGTCTGTTGCATCTGTGATCTAAGCTGTAGGAGCCTTCAGAAGCCTGGCTAGGGTCCTTCATGGCCACTTGTCATATAATCCACTCTGCCAGATGGGGCATGATGAAAAGACAGATTTTCCTACTATATCAGCTGACTTTTAAATCATATGCTTTACAGGGAATTCTGATTGAACTCATGAAGACTGAAGCAGCACAGCTACCAGTGAATGAATAGTCCAGGACTTGGGATGAGCGTAATCACCAGCATGGTAGTCTCCTACTTATAGGATCTAGGGAAGGACCTGATGCCATCTGCAGCTTCCATCTATGTCAAAATTGTGGTTTATCGTTTAGGCAAAAAGACAGTCCCTTTCTGAAAGCTCATTGGGGAAAGAGGGAGAATGAGAAAGTTGCTGCCCTCATTCATGAAGAGGGTCAAGCTAAGGAATATCCTTTCCCTATCTCTGCTTAACAGTCTGATCTGTGGCTCAACTCCATGCTACCATAGCAACTGGAAAAGGAAAAGATTATTCATTAAAACTGCCCTCTAGGGAAACAGTTCCACACCAGCAGGCACACTCACCATCTTATGTAGCACTTCTGATGGTGCTGCTTTGACTAAGGGCTCTGTATGACTGAGGACTGGTCCCTCATGAGTTAGTAGGTAACTTCCAATGACTCATGAAGGTTTCAGATGGGGTCCACTTTGGCCTTGGACAGGCAGTTTCATCCCTGGCTAAAGCTGATGACTGCTGCCCATCCCAGATTGAGAACTGCCCGCTAATAGTGACCTCAGGAGAGGTTTTTATTGCTGAAAGCAGTTGATGGCAAGGCAGAGAGAGGATGATTACAGAGAAATACTGGAAGTAGACAGTACGCTGATTTTACATGCTGACATGATCCTTGGGTTGAGCTGGTCCTCAACTTTGCAAGAGACGGAGGGGTATGGAGAAAATAGCCTGCATTGTTAGGATTGTGGCAATGCCATGGCTTCTGTTTTTCTCTCCTCTTTTGAGGTTACTTCATATATCTGATGACATAGGAGGAGGGAATCATGTCAAGAAGGGAGCTAGATTTCTGGGACAGCGTGAGGCCAGCAGAGGAAGATGTGGCTGTTTTCTAGAGAAAGAGTTTCTCTAGGAATAGATCCTGGACCCATGGTCATGTGAGGTGTTTTGTTTCTTCCTCAGAAGAGACTTTAGATGGAGCATTGATAGCAAGCCTGATTGATGAGGACTTCTTGAAATCAGGAGCAAGACTGGTCAACCTGCCAAGAGAAATGCCTAGGGTGTTCCCACCTTTCTTTGAAGCCCTTAAACTTAAAGCCCTGGGAAATATTGCCCTGTCTCAGGAGGAAGCTCATATCCAAGAACACAGTGTGGCTGCTTGAGTGAAATATCCCAACTTGGCATGAGAGAAACTGAGTGTGTAGAACATGCTCTGCTCATTTATAGGCTTCATGTCACATGCACACCATGCAAACATGCACATGTGCAATCCCTCAACACTGAACAGAGCACTCTGACAAATACACAACTGATGTAGCACAACCCAAATGGCGGGACTTACTTGTGATGCGATTGAAGAAACCTTTCAGGGTGCCCCACTCTGATCTTCGAGTGCCAATGTCTGCCCTCACACGCAGGTTGTAGGGCACAGTGGCTGAGATATCCTCTGTGATGTTACACACTGTAGCTGTGATGAGTGAACACTCACAGATGGGGATCCAGCTCTCATTGGCATACTCTCGTTCATACTCCCTGGGGAGAGGAAAAGAGCAGACAGGCAACAAAGACAGTGATAGAGGATATCTCTATGACATCTCCTACGACCTGGGCTAAGACTGCTTGCTGGTTCTTTCCAGGTAAAACCAGTACAGGGATACAGTGGGGCTGGAGTACCAGGAGTGTATGAAACCAACATGGGTGTGCTCTAGACATTATCTAGAGATAATCTCCTAAGCAGGCTTGTCCATGAGCCAAATGCAGCACGTTACTCTGGGAAGTGGGAATATTCAACCCAGTGTTTATGTACCAGATCCTGCCCCCTCACTTGACTTGGTCATCTTTGGTAAACCAGAGTCCCAAAGAACCCATGTTGTGATCCAAGTCGTAGCTCAAGATGCTCCAGAAGCCTCCTACATTTTCCTAAGAGATATTCATGTCTGTAAAATGATTAAAAGATTAACACTGAATAAATCTCAAATGCTTTCTCTTTCCTCCTCTAAGTAACCTATTGCTTATCTTCTTAGCTTTTGAGTTCTTTGGTCAGAGACAACTTTCATGTATGGGCTTAATGCACATAGTGGATTACTCAAGTATCTATTAACAATCAGTTATTGATAAGACATGACCTCAGAATGATCTCAGAATTAGACCAAAAAGTGTTTTTTTTTCCCACTTGTGATTAACAATGATGAAATATCAAACTTCTCTTAGACCTGTGAACTGAGTAGTGTTCAAGACATATAAGCAACACAGCATTTTAAGTCTAACTAAACAGTTCAAAGAGCAAAGAAGAAAAAAAGCAGCTGGAAGTTACCCCTGAAACTCAACGGAGTATCTCACAGTTTCTCCTTGAATGGTCACAGGGCTCCAAGTTAAGAAATGTTTCATGTTGGTAGAAATAATAGAGATATTCTGAGGTGCTGACAGCAAAGCATCTTCATCTAGAATTCCCAGCAAAAGAAGGAAAAAGAAGGTATAAGAATGTAAGCTTAGATGAATTCTGCAAAACTGTGTTTTGCATTAGAAATGCACACTGCTCATTTCTTTACTGTGACTTCAGTGTTTGGATGTATTTTACAAAGAAGGGGAAATGACAACCGAAGAGCAAATGACAGAGCAGTTAGGCTGGCACTGCTTACAGAAAGGGAAAGCATACATTTCCATTATTTCAGACTTTTTCATTATACCAGTAAAACAATGTGCAAAGGTCAAGCTTTTAGAAAGCCATCTAATCTGATTTAATGAAGTCAGGTAAAAGAGATACTCTGTTGTGCACAATAAACTGTTCCAATGGACCATTTACCTCACGGTTAAAAATGTGCAATTTCTTTCCAAGCTTGACTAGGCTCTGCAGAAGAAGATCCTGGCTCAAGTACACGTTTTTTCCTATTGCAGGATTCTAATAATGTAAGTGCTTGTAGATTGTAATCAAAGTACTTCTTAATGGTCTCTTGGATAAACTTAATCAACGAATTATGACTGAAGCTATTATGTTACTCTCTGGAATCAGGGACTCCTAGGTTTGGGATGGTGCCTACAGTGTGGTTTATGGATTTTATCCTATGACATCTTAATGAAAAAACATTAGGAGTTTAGGGAGAAAAGTGCAGAAGGCAGGATTCCCCAGGTGAGCATTCTCTATACTATGGGAACAGCCTTCTATCTGTTCTGCAACTTTCTGGTCCAGAGAAAATTACTTTCTTTCTGCTCAGCAGGAAATAGTTCCCAAGGTACAAAGGACCTTTGAGACAGAGGGAGAGAGGAATGGAGTGATTCCTACCAACCCAGTGTAGCAGTGGTCATTTCAACACCCTCCTAGGAACAAGGTAACTACTCTAGCATAATATAAGTCTGTTGCAACAAGATTATTACCTTTAGCATTCAAACTTTAAAAAAATCATGTCCATTTCACTTAACAAGGTCCAGGTTCCATTAATCCCTAGCTGGCATTAAAATAAGGTGCCTTCTTTTAAGCTATACTGACAGAGTTAACTAGTTAATGTCAGTTGTCCTACCCAGGATCAAATCTAGGTTGACAGGCCCATAATCAGTATTTTCATAGTGATTATTCTTTTAAGGGACTGGCACAATGCCTGTCATCTTTCTGTCCTTAGAATATCCCTCATATTCATGTCTTTATAAAGTCATTAATGTTCTGGAGAGAACTGATCCAACTCTTATGATTCTTTGACATGGATCTGTTGACATAATGTTCAGTTGCTCTTTAAACTGAGCTGCAGAGATCTCTGAGACAAGTTGTTTTCTTCCTTGCTGTTTAGACAGCAGAATAATCACTGTATGCCTTATTAAAAGTTCTGTCGCTTCTGTCTGGTTGGGGTCAATACTATTGTCAAGGCACTTTTTGTTTCCAAAAGACTTTTTTTTAAAAAATAAACAAACTCTTTTTTGATCTTAACTCTGCAGCTCAAATACCCATTTGGTCCCTTGTTCAGCTCTCCACAGTTCTTGACATCGAGGTCACTTGTCAGTACTTTTCCATGAAATCTTGGGTCCCAGATCAATTTTTGGAGACAACATCCATAAGTGTGTGCATTATGTAATAAACTTTCGTTACATGACCAGACACTATTTTTTCCACATGACTCATGCACACAAAATGATGTTCCAGGTCTGAACAGAGGTGATTTGCACTGAGATGTTTCCTAATTTTCAAGTTCTTGACTTTAGGACCTTTTGGTATATATATATTTTTGTATTCAAGAGTCCTGAACCCTATCTTAATTAAATTGTCTATAAACCAATTTTAAAAGAATAGGATAGTTCTGAATTTGGAGATCTACCTTTTAATGGCCAAAAGATCATTTTTCATCTGGTCAAGACCTATCTTCATTTCCTGGATATGCTTAGATTAGTACACAATTTTCCTGGTTTGCTGACAAACTGTTGGCACAGACCTGTCACCTCACTTACCTGAACCACAAAAGCCACTATGGTTTCTTTTTTTCCTTTCATTAGGAAAAAACTCAGGGTCTAGTGATGGTGTATGTATCTCTATAAAAAAGGAGATCACAGTTTTAAGCTTCTTTTCTTATTGCTATAGTCTTGGGATAGCCACAGACTGCTACTGGGAAGATCTCTTCTCCAAAAAAGAAAATATGTATAAAAAAATAATCAGTTGTGTTGTACACAGAACATATTTGCCGGTTTGTACAGGGCCACCTACTTCTGAACTCTCCAGTGGAAGCTGTAGCACACAGCAACTATTCATTCAGTGCCATTGAGTATCTGTGCTACAGTGTCAGAAAGCTAAGTTTCCAGCACTGCAGATAAGACGGGGTTATAGTGTTATGGCCATGTAGTTCAAATAGTTCAAACAAATGGTGTCCTAGTTTGGACATCTGTATTCAGACAAAGAGAATTGCATCCCTCAAATAAGATATTCTTCAATGCTGTTGACCAATAAAAGCAATAATGCACCTCCCTTCATTCTGCCTGGGTCCCAGAAGAGAAGTTCATGCTCTTCCAAAATACTGTTGATCCAGAGGTAACACAATCCTGTGCCATATCCAAGCAAATATATAATATTCTTGTTTCCCAACAGTCCATCTCTCGCAACAGCTCACAAAAAATTGTAAGCAAATTAACACTGGGAGAGAAGACAAGCTGAATGCAATCCTTTGCCATTTACACAGGGAAGGCACTGATTATAAATAGTGAAGTGCATTGGTTCAGTATTAAAATACTCCATTAACTCTGGCCCATGCATTTTAAAGGGAGAAGAAACAATTAAAGTGCAGGAGACAACTGGACCAAGAGAGCAGGCAGGACCAGAGGGCTTTTACCCCAGTGCTGTCTGCCACTTCCATATGATTTTGGATTCACAAGCAATAGATAAAACCTTCACAGGACAAGCCAGACTACTGCCTTTCAAGTCAGGATACTGACTCTTATAATTACAGCACCAGTGATTTCAAAGAAAAGAAAGAAATTTCCAGATTTTCTCTGTAAGTACCATTTTTTGCCTCCTACCCTATCAGGAATATATTCCATTTAATTTGTTACACTAAGAATGGGTTTCAATTTACAACGGTGGTGATTTCTTTTGAACTTTGCTTTTCTCATTTAGATACTCTTTTTCTTCTCTTTGTGTTAAGGAATCTCTACAATAGAAGTAAGCAACTTCAGGATCAAGTCCAGTACATTTGACTTTCTAACTTTTCAGTTTAAAGTGCTTAAAAATTCCACTGATAAATTTCCATGGCTCTAGGGTAGTTTTTGATACCCTTTCTTCTCTGTGAATGTAAAACACGCCAGTATTTCATCACTTCTACTTCATCACTAGTTACTGCTACTTCATCACTGCTATCACCACTACTTACTGTTAAATGTAAAGGATGCCATAAAAAATTAATAAAATTATCTCTCTGTTTATAATAGCCTCTTCTTTCAGGGGCTCAACAACACAAGAAGAACCAATGGTTTCAGGACCAGTGTTGTGTAGTGTTGGAAGTGGTTTTCCTTGTCTATGCTTTTTCTGGTGTGCCCCTTAAAATTGTATACGCAGGGCTAAGAACGCCCTCCTTAGTGCTGTGTTAACAAACATTGTCATCTTTTAACTTCTTAGCATTGTACCATTTATTCTCCTCTTTCTAATCTGGAGGACAGCAATGTCATCAGCATATTGTATCTTAGGGCATGGTTTGCTTCTCTGCATTTGAGGAAATTTCAGCAAAGAGGTATTTGACAAGGCAATCGTGAACTCCAAATATTGGTGACAAGAAAATAGAGTAAGTATATGTCTATAACACCCCCAAAAGCTAAAGGAATTTCTTTGTAAGCCTAGTGGTAAAAATGAAAGGCCATACCTCTTGAACTCCTAGAATCATACACTTTAAGATGATAATAGCAAATTATGCTAATCAGTCTCTTTGGCCACCTTTAACCTGAAGGCTCTGGGAGCACCCCCATCCATGTTCCAGCTGCACACACTGACTACATAAGGCAAGATCCTAGCATATACCAGCTTGCCCCTTTTTCTTCCCAGCACTCTGGATACAAAGCTCAGATTCCCAGGCTAGACAGGAACCGTACTGCGATCTAACTTGATGTCTGCTCTGGGCAACAACAGGGTCTGTTCTAGACATAAACCTTCAATTGTAAAATGTTCTTTGCTCTAATGAAGGAGACTAGGAGACATAAATCTTCATGTTTCAAGTCAAGGTCAATGGAATGGGAGAACGCGTGGTGGAAAGTTATCCCATCTTTCTCTCCCATGGTCTGTCACAGTGTGGAAGACAAGGTTGGATGAATATCAGTTCTGAGTAAGGCTGACAGCCGCTACATGAGCAACACGGCTCCTGCACAGAAACATCACACAGCTAGCCAGGCCTTATTAAACACGAATACAGTAAAAATAAAACCAGATTTCTTTAAAGAATAGTTGCCTGTTTGTGTCATCTTTCAAAAAATATTTGTCACAATCTTCCCCATTGCACAGAATAAATTTTTAGAGAACATTTGACTTGAAGCTGAGTCAATGTTTGCCTGCCTAGCAACTAAGAACTATAAATAATCCATTTAAAATATTTTGCTGGCCAAAGAAGCTATAAAATTATTTTTTTCTGAAGCAGAGAACAAAAAGGAGCAAGACACAACCTGAATTCAGGAGCTAAGATGGAACATTTAGAAAGACATAACTGAGGAAAATCTGAGCACAATGGCAAGTGATGTTTTCTTTCCAGAAGAATGACTATCTCAAAAACACTGAAATATAGTCAGGACCCCCTAAGGTCAAACACCTTCTAGATATGTTTGGAGCCTAGCATTTACTTGGAGAAGCAGATTGCAAAATGCACAACCTCCTCCCAGGGCAGAGACTATCAGTGAATATTTTTGAGCCAATAACTAACACTTTATAAATCTTCCTTTCTAACCCTGCATCCACTCCACAGGTAGGGAATCCCCTGTGTTTGAAAAGATAAGCATTTAAAGAGGAATTGCAAATACAGTATTAGTAAGTTCATTTCCTTAAAAACAAAATTTTCCTTTAGATTTCAGAATTGACCTGTAGAACACAGAATTTATGGATTTTCCTTCTCATTTGCTTATTCTAGTATTAATTTTAGATGAAGAATTAAAATTCAAGACCACTTGATCTTGCACTATTGGGCTTAAGTTTGTATAACCAGGTTTAAAGAAAGGAAAAAACACTTTTTGTTCCCCCCAACCCCTTGCACTTCTGACTTCAGTCAGCTGGAGATATTTTAACCATTTACCTGTGAGATTAGGTGCAATCAGAGCGCAGAGAAAGGAGATGAGCTTTAGGGACATTTTGCTCATACTTGTCGCCTTTTCCCACGTTCATACCTTGTTGCGCAGCTCTGAATTTCTCCTTCCTAGACGGGGAGCCCTGTCTGAGCTAGCCATGACGCGAGTGAAGTGGGGACTTCAGGGGAGTATTGCAAACGTTGCTTCTGTGCCCATCTGCGCCGATGCCGAAGACACGCATGCATTGTTTGTAAGGGTGTAGTCACAGGGAGTGCCGGCGTAATTTGATTCCAGCATTGCTTTACAGGTCTGTGCAACTGCTCAACTAGACAGCATAATCCTGTTTCACTGGATTAGCAATTATATGTATTAAATGAAGTCATAAGGAGGAAACAGGATTCATTCACTGCCATGTTGTTTATATCGCTGTAAATGCTCAGTTTTCTGCTCGGACCCCAAGCTGGCTAAATCCTGGTGCTTCCAGACACCTAAGCACCAGGAAAGCTCCCCAGTATTGCCAAAGCACACCTGTGGCATCAGACTTTGCACAAAGGACTGGTGAAGGATGGCATGCCTCTGGGCTGACAGAAGGGAGGTTCATGCTCTGGTTTATCTTCAAATGTTATTTTTAAGGCAGCTGTGTTGGGTGTGTGTTGAGGGGGCATTTTGTTTTCAGATCTGAATTGGTGCAGGCATGTGATTCCCAAGGTTTTCTAATCTTCGAAGGTCTGTTGCTCTCCATATTGCTTCTTGAGCAAAGACAGGCTATTCAGCCAGCCAGCCATGTGCTCATAAACGCAGCTCCAAGAACAGCTCAGAAACATAAAATCGCTTGCCAGCTCCAAGGTTGCTGCAGCAGCACCCATTCTGCCTGTGAAGCTGGTTTCTTCAGAGGCCAAGGAAAAGAGCAAGCTCAAATGGAGGCTTTTATGTTCTGCAAAAGGCCGTTTAAATTAAACTCAACTCTGGCCATACAGCTAAAGGGGGAAAAAAGTGCCAAATTCTACCAAACGCTTTTCACTCTGGGGGAACGTATTAGAGACTATATCTCCAAAACTTCCTTTTTCCCCCTATTTGCCACCTGACAAAAGATTTTTTCTTCTAAAAAAATATCTTCTTTTGCATGCCCTTTAGTACCAAATATAAATCTACTGTTCTCAGTGGTGCATTAAAGGGACCTGTCAAAACATGTTTACTCCATATTTTCTTAGTAACTAAAGGATCTTTATTCTTTAAAATAAATAAATAAATAAAAGTACTATTCCTTTAATCACAGGTTTCCAGACCCTCAGCCATGTAGGAAAAGTACAAACTCTTACAAATATATCTAGTGTAAATGTATAAATTAGTGACCCTCATCACCTTTCAGGAGTTCCTAACATCTTTGGAAATGGCTGTTGTCCTCCAGACATCACCACCATCATAAAAAGAATTTTTATTGCCTCCTCATGATATCATACAATTGTGAATGTTTGCCACTTTCTTTTCCTTATTTAGTGTGAGAATTCAGGCATTTGGGTTTGTGAGTTTGATTTTAGTTTGGGGACTTTGAGTTAGGGATTTTTTAGTTTGGGTTTGGGTTCATCTGGGGATTGGGGTTTTGGGTTGGGAGTTGGGGCTTTGGGGTTTGGAACTCCAGGTTTGGGGTTTTCAGTTGGGGGTTTAAGGGTTTGGAATTAGGAGTTCAGGATCAGGGCCTTTGAGGTTGAGGGTTGGGGGTCAGGGTTGGATTTAGGGCTTTGGGTTGGGGTTCTGGGTCTTGGGGTCTGAGGTTTTGTGTTTAGGGGTTGGGGGTGGGGTTGAGGTTTAGGGTCTGGGGGCTTGGGATTAGGAAATCGGGGTTGGGAGTAAGGGAAACAGCTGAGAATATCAACACCTTTTTAAATATAGTGGTTCTAATATATTAAGATGTCATGGAGAGAAGTCTGATGTCAGATGGAGTGTAACATAATCATCTTTTTCTTCTTGATTTATTAGTTGCATTTCTGCAGCACCAAAGAGTCCTATTAAAGGACATGGTGATAGCCACAGGAATGTTTAACTTGAGGGCTGGTAGTCACTTCTCTCTTCCTCCAGTACTGGGGAGATGGACTGAAGCGGTGGCATTGCCAGTCCAGTGGGGTAGTGGGGCTGGAGGTGGCAGACCAGGGCTGAGCCCTGTGCCCGGTCTGGCTCGTGCCTGGGCCCTGGCTGCTGCAGGCTGCAGAGGAGCCTCCCAAGGAAGAACTGGGGTTGCTGCTTACGCTGGGAGCTGCAGCTCCCTGGCAGACCCGGGCATAGTGATTTCATGTCTCCTCGAGCATCCCTGTGCCCTGGGGCTGCCGGAGTGGCCTGAGGAGTACAGTTGGCACTGACTGGAGAGATTTGGCTCCAACCCCCTTCATGCATCTGCACAAAGTGTCCCCGTGCTGAGAGCCAAGTACTCGAGGGAACTTCTGGGCTGGCCCAGCTTTGCCTTTGCTATCGCCAGGGAACACTTTGGGCAGCTGGCTGTTGCTGCCTGGGGTAAGCTGGCCCAGAAGGACTGCTCCACGGCTGCTGGCATCCGACTGCCAGGGATATTCCCTGCCTGGACGACCTTGGGGACAGCCAGGTAAGTGGGATGGAATTGTCATGGCCAGCACCTTGGTTCCTCCAATGGTCTTGTGAGCTCTGGGGTGTCCCTGGCAGAGGGATGTGCCCATTGCTGGGGTCCCTGACCACCACCCAGGGCTTTGACTGGGGGGAGCAAGGCTGAGCTTGGTGCACAGTGGCAGATGTGTTTGTAAGCAGTCTCAGGCTGGTGCTAAATATCAGGCTGTGTTGCCTTCTGTTTGCTGCCAGGTAGGTCATTTTGGGGGGAGTCCCTGTGATCCCTGCTAGGATCCCGACAGCAGAGAGCAAGTTCCTGTCCAGCATTTATTAGGCTGGAGTTTGAGGGCAGGAGCCTGACCTGGGGGACCGGAGACAGCCATGTTGGTCTTACCCCAGTTCTGCTCTCCTTTACTCATGAGGAGCTTTCTTTCAGCACAGATGATGCTGTTGTTGCGAGGAGCACAGCCTTACTGATATGAGGAGAGAGGGGGAATCCAGCTGCAAGAGGAGATGTTGGGTAAGAGCCCCAGAGTGGCAAATGATCAAAGCTAAAGTCTGAGGTGATTTGGAGGCCTGAGCACCCTCATTCCTGGAAAGTTGGTTGTGCTCAGCATATCCGGGTGGAGGGTCTGGAGTTGATACCCTGTTTCCTGCCTTCCCCAAGAGCCTCATCTTTCCTGACTGCATGTCCAAGGCCAGCTACTGGTGGGAGCAGAGAGTGTGTGTGAGTGTGGGGATCTGTACCAACAATTGCAGTGGGCCTGCAGGCCTCAGGAGCTCGTATGTCCAGGTGCCAGCAGCTGGGGAGACCCTGGTTCCAGGGGCCAGCTACTGGATAGACTGAGTGTCTAAGCCTGTGTGTCTACTGAAGGGATCCACATTGTACATATGCATACCGGCATACCTCAGAGATATTGTGGGTTCAGTTCCAGACCACTGCAATAAAACGAATATCACAATAAAGCGAGTCACATGAATTTTTTGGTTTCCTGGTGCATATAAAAGTTTTGTTTACACTATACTGTAGTCTATTAAGTGTGCAATAGCATTATGTCTAAAAAAAAATGTACATACCTTAATTAAAAAATACTTTATTGCTAAAAAATGCTAACCATCATCTAAACCTTCAGCGAGTCGTAATCTTTTTGTTGATGGAGGGTCTTGCCTCGATGTTGATGGCTGATCAGGGTGGTGGTTGCTGAAGGTTGGGGTGACTGTGGCAATTTCTTAAAATAAGACAGCAGTTAAGTTTGCTGCATCGATTGACTCTTCCTTTCACGAAGGATTTCTCTGTAGCATGCAATGCTGTTTGACAGCATTTTACCCACAATAGAACTTCTTTCAAAATTGGAGTCAATCCTCTCAAACCCTGCCACTGCTTTATCAACTAAGTTTATGTAATATTCTACATCCTTCGTTGTCACTTCAATAATATTCACAGCATCTTCACCAGGAGTAGATTCCATCTCAAGAAACCACTTTCTTTGTTCATCCATAAGTAGCAACTCCTCATCCATTAAAGTTTTATCATGAGATTGCAGCAATTCAGTCACATCTTCAGGCTCTACTTCTAACTCTAGTTCTCTTGCTGTTTCCACCACATCTGCAGTTACTTCCTCCACTGAAGTCTTGAACCCCTCCAAGTCATCCATGAGGGCTGGAATCAACTTCTTCCAAACTCCTGTTAATGTTGATATTTTGGCCTCCTCCCATGAATCATGAATGTTCTTAATAGCATCTAGAATGGTGAATCCTTTCCAGAAGGTTTTCATTTTACTTTTCCCAGATCCATCAGAGGAATCACTATCTATGGCAGCTATAGCCTAACGAAATGTATTTCTTAAATAATAAGACTGGAAAGTCAAAATTACTCCTTGATCCATGGGCTGCAGAATGGATGTTGTGTTAGCAGGCATGAAAACAACATTAATCTCATTGTACATCTCCATTAGAACTCTTGGGTGACCAGGTGCATTGTCAATGATCAGTAATATTTTGAAAGGAACCTTTTTTTCTGAGCAGTAGGTCTCAACAGTGGGCTTAAAATATTCAGTAAACCATGTTGTAAACAGATGTGCTGTCATCCAGGCTTTGTTGTTCCATTTATAGAGCACAGGCAGAGTGGAATTAGCATAATTCTTAAGGGCCCTAGGATTTTCAGAATGGTAAATGAGCATTGGCTTCAACTCAAAGTCACCAGCTGCCTTAGCCTCTAACAGAGTCAGCCTGTCCTTTGAGGCCAAGCACTGACTTCTCCTCTCTAGCTATGAAAGTCCTAGATGGCATCTTCTTCCAATAGAAGGCTGTTTCATCTACATTAAAAATCTGCTGTTTAGTGTAGCCACCTTCATCCATTATCTTAGCTAGATCTTCTGGATAACTTGCTGCAGCTTCTAATCAGCACTTGCTGCTTCACCTTGCACTTTTATGTTATGGAGACAGCTTCTTTCCTTAAACCTCATGAACCAACCTTTGCTAGCTTCAAACTTTTCTTCTGAAGCTTCCTCACCTCTCTCAGCCTTCACAGAATTGAAGAGAGTTAGGGCCTTGCTCTGGATTAGGCTTTGGCTTAAGGGAATGTTGTGGCTGGTTTGATCTTCTATCCAGACCACTAAAACTTTCTCCATATTATCAATAAAGCTGTTTTGCTTCCTTATCATTTGTGTGTTCACTGGAGTAGCACTTTGGATTTCCTTCAAGAACTGTTCCTTTGCATTCACAACTTGGCTAACTGTTTGGTGCAAGAAGCCTAGCTTTCAGCCCGTCTCAGCTTTCGACATGCCTTCCTCACTAAGCTTCATCATTTCTAGCTTTTGATTTAAAGTGAGAGATGTGTGACTTTTCCTTTCACTTGAACACTTAGAGGCCATTGTAGGGTTATTAATTGCCCTAATTTCAATATTGTTGTGTCTCAGGGAATAGGGAAGCCTGAGGAGAGGGAGAGAGATAGGGGAAGGGCCAGTCGGTGGAGCAGTCAGAACACACACAATATTTATCAATTAAGTTCGCCGTCTTATATGGGCACGGTTCGTGGCGCCTCAAAACAATTCCAATAGTAACATCAAAGATCACTGATCACAGATCACCATAACAGATATAATAATAATGAAAAATTTTGAAATATTGAGAGAATTACCAAAATGTGATGCAGAGACACAAAGTGAGCACATGCTGTTGGAAAAATGGTGCCAATAGACTTGCTCAACACAGGGCTGCCACAAACCTTCAATTTGTAAAAAACGCAATATCTGCGAAGTGCAATAAAGTGAAGTGCAATAAAACGAGGTATGCCTGTATATATATTTCCCACTAACAGACCTTCTCCCTGATCAGCCAGAGAGGGGAACAGGATGAGACCATTGGTGCTGTTTGTGTTTGAGTGAGTGTTGTGTCTGTCTGTCTGTGCTGATCTGTGAGGTCAGTCGTGTGTGTACATATAGAGAGATAGATAGATACAGGGGTGTGTGTGTGTGTGTGTGTGTGTGTGTGTTTGCCTACTGAGAATATGTGCTCAGCCCCATCCCCTTCTCCCTCCCCCCAACAAGCTGTCCCCTTTGCTGGAGGATTTCTGATGTGCTTGGTGGCCTCACAGTACTGCCATGGCAGTGATCTTCCTGTTCCAGCCCTGTCCGCATCCTGAGGGGACAGCAGCCACAAAGGCCTGCAAGTCTTGGCCCCAGCCCCTGCCATGCTGGGCACCATGGGGCTGGCTCAGCACAGCTGTGTCTCCTGTCCTGGAGTAGTGGCTGCTTCCTCTGCCTCAGCCCCGCCTTCCTCCTGCTCCTGGATGCCTGGGCTGCCTGGCCCAGCATCTCCAGCAAACAGTGCCAGGTAAGACTGGGGCTCCCAGCTGACCCTTCCTGGGGAGCCAGGCCAGCCCAGGGCCCTGAGGCAACCAGCGCCTGCTCTGCAGGAGGGCCTCTGGCCTGGGGGGTCTGGCAGGGACCCACACATACCATGTGGGTTCCTCCAAGGCCGAGGTCATTGTGCCAATGCCCCTGTGCCTGCAGATCTCTTCCTGAAGCAGATGCTGGTAGAGGCAGGCAGAGATCCAGGACCCAGGTGAGGTGATTAGGAGCAATCAGCATGGATTCACAAAGGGTAAATCATGCTTAAACAACCTGATAGCCTTCTATGATGGAATGACTGGCTGAGTAGATGTGGGGAGAACAGTGGATGTTGTCTACCTTGACTTCAGCAAGGCTTTTGACACTGTTTCCCATAAAATCCTCATAGACAAGCTCAGGAAATGTGGGCTAGATGAGCGGACAGTGAGGTGGATTGAGAACTGGCTGAATGGCAGAGCTCAGAGGGTTCTGATCAGTGGCACAAAGTCTAGTTGGAGGTCTGTAGCTAGCAGTGTCCCCCAGGGGTCAATACGAGGTCCAATCTTGTTCAATTTATTCATCAATGACCTGCATGAAGGGACAGAGTGCACCCTCGGCGAGTTTACTGGTGATACAAAACTGGGAAGAGTGGCTAATAAACCAGAAGGCTGTGCTGCCATTCAGAGAGACCTGGACAGGCTGGAGAGCTGGGTGGAGAGGAACCTCATGAAGTTCAACAAAGGCAAGTGCAGGGTCCTGCACCCAGGGAGGAATAACCCCAGGCACCAGTACAGGTTGGGGGTGGACCTGCTGGAAAGCAGCTCTGCTGAGAAGGACCTGGGAGTGCTGGTGGACAACAAGTTAAGCATGAGGCAGCAATGTGCCCTTGTGACCAAGAAAGCCAATGGTATCCTGGGCTGCATTAGGCAGAGTGTTGCCAGCAGACTGAGGTAGGTGATCCTCCCCCTCTACTCAGCCCTGGTGAGGTCGCATCAGGAGTATTGTGTCCAGTTCTGGGCTACCCAGTACAAGAGAGACATGGAGCTACTGGAGCAAAGGGCAACTATGATTAAGGGACTGGAGCATCTCTCTTATGAGGAAAGGCTGAGAGAGCTGGGACTGTTCAGTTTAGAGAAGAGAAGACGTAAGGAGAATATTAACAATGTGTATAAGTATCTGAAGGGAGGATGTAAAGATGATGCAGCCACACTCTTTTTCAGGGCTGCCCAGTGACAGGACAAGAGGCAATAAGCTGAAACTGAAACACAGGAAGTTCGGTCTGAAAATAAAGAAACTTCCTTACTGCGAAGGTAATAGAGAACGGGAAGAGGTTGCCAAAAGAGGTTGTGGAGTCTCCATCCTTGGAGATATTCAAAAGGAGATATTCTGTCTGAACACAATAACAGGCAATGTGCTCTAGGTGACCCTACCTGAGCACGGGGGTTGCACAAGCTGATCTCCAACCCTGAAGATGATGGAGACTTACAAAGAACGGCATGGCGAGTGGGCAAGGAAGGTTGCCCTGAAGAGCAACAGGGGGAAGGAGAAGGAGGAGCTGATGTGGTAAGGGTCTCCCCAGGTTCATGGGGTGCTTGGAGCCGCAGCCGGACCTCTTCCCACCAGACCAGACCTGCCAGCATGTGTAAAGAACTACTGCTAGGTCCGGCTTGGCACTTCTGCCTTGGTGTCACAATCCCAGAGAGCAGCGCCTGCGGAGGGGCAGGGGGCAGCTTGCCCAGGCAATCGCCCCCAGCCAGAAAGCCCTGGTGCCCAGCAAGGCAGGGAGCAGACCAGTGGCTCTTCCCAGACAGCCCGTGTTGAGGCGCCGGGCTGGAGCTGGAGGAAGGTGGTACGGAAGCTGGAGTCTGGCTTCTGGAGATCGGCATGGAGCCAGAGCCATGGGCATCAGCTGGAGGAAAACCTGTGCCAGGCGCCAGAGGTGGAGAAGGCCTGCCCTTATGCCCTCGCACCCAGGCCTGGGGGGCGGCGTGTGGCCGGCCTGGCCTGTGTCTGCCCAGAAGCTCTCGCAGGCCAGCAGCGAGAGCGAGCAGGAGAGGCTTGGGCCCCGGGCCAGCAAAGAGGAGGCCACCAGGCACCAGGGCAGCGGCTGGATGCCAAGGGGGACGAAAGGGGCTGCTCACGGGAGAAGAGGGCGCTGGTCGGCCCTCGTCTGCCCGAGCCCTGCGCTTCATCCCCACACACTGTGCAGAATGCTGATGAAATCCTCTCTCTACCTAGCCTCTGGGTGGGTGTGTAAGCTGGGAGCGGCGGTGTCCCACATCGGGGCCAAACCTGGCGGTGCCTGTGAGGTGGCGGGTTCCCGCAGCCCTCTGTGACATGGCGGGGCGTCACAGAGGGGCACCCGCCTCACGGCGACAGCTCCCTCTCCCCGCCGGGCCCGGCCACACTCCGCGGCGAGGCCTGGGCGACGCCAGGGCCTGCTCTCGCCAGCGCTCTGCTCCGCAGGATCTGTGGCTGCAGCAGCGCAGGAGGTGCCGAGAGGCGACCAGAAGAGCATCTTTGGCCCCCTGCTGCAGTGCTAGCTGGAGCGAGGGGGCAAAGATGGTCAATTACGTGGTCCTTAACCCTCCTTTGGGACCTGAGAATTTTCCAACGCTGAAGCAGCTCAGCACCAATGGTAAGGCCCTCGGGGCCCTTCCAGGAGTGCTGCTGCAGCCCAGATGTGGAGAGCCTGGGGCTGCGGGGTGGCTGTGGGGTGGCTGGAGGGGCCTGGCAGCTGCAAGGAGAGCCCCTCGAGACGGGGCCTTGTGGCTCAGGGCTCCCTCTGGCAGCCCCGACTCCCGGCTCCTGTGTGCGACTCTGCGCCGGCTCCCTGGGGCACGCGCAGGCAGAAGGGCCCGGGGCTGGGCTTGCTGCTCACCTCGCGGTGGGGACTGGCTGCCTCCAGCTCCCAGCGGGGCGGAAGGAGCTGGAGCTGCCCGGGGGGCCGTGCAGAGTGCGTGCGGGCAGGGAGCAAAGATGGGGGGAACGGGCCCCTGCCAGGGAGACCGCTGCCGATGGCCTGAGCCTGCGAGACTCCCGTGGGCTCAGCACCATCCTGGCGCTGCGCTGGAAAGCCGGTGCTAAGGCACAGCAGTGTTCAGACGATTCGCGGGACTTTTCATCAGCTCCGTCTGGCTTCTTGGGCAGGAGGCCAGGCCCTGCTGCCGCCGCCTCTGCTTGCTTCCCACTGCCTCTGGGCTCTCCAGATGGGCAGAGCAGGCTTGGAGCTCGGAGACCGCTTTGCACCGCGCGTGTCAGAGGGCAGGTGCCCCTTCTTCAAAAGGCGCCCGAGGCCTGCCTTTCCTCCCCAGACCTCCCCGGGCTCAGTGCAGGCACCTTCCAGGCTGCAGGTGGTCCAAAGCTCAGCTGGGCAGCCCCAGCGGTGCCTGTGTGTGTTCTGGGCGGCGGGCGGGGGGCTCGAGCGCACTTGCCTCTTGCCTCCTTGCTTACGGGGGAGCTGCAGGGGTGGGCTTGGCTGACTCGGAGCATGACACGTCTTTCGCTTGCTTTGCAGACATCGTTAAAATCTGGGCTAGCGCATGCTACTACCTCAGGATACAGCTGTCGCTGAACAGGGTGAGCCTTGCATCCTGCTCATCCGCTTGTCCCCGGAGGGCTTCAGCAGCCCTGACACCCACCTCTGTAGTGCACAATTAGTCTTCCCCTCGCGAGAGAGCACAACAGGCACGAGGAATAACAGAGCCTGCCCCCCCCACACCCCAACCCAAGCAGCACACACCCGCTGAGGAGCTGGCCACAGCACAGCATCTCCGTAAAGAGAGAGAACAAAGGAGGTCCTGCTCTTGTCTGCACTGTCTGGGGCTTCTCTGGTCCTCCTGCCACCGGGGTTATTTTCCCTGGGGTTGAAGCCCCTGGCACGTAACCCAGCCACGGGGTATTTCCTCTGCCTTTCCTGCCCCAGCAGCGGTTCTGAGTGTGAGGAGGAGGGAGAGGAAAAGGCCCAGCAGCTGTGGGTCTTGCCCAGAGCTTTCAAAGGGCCCCGTCTTGCCCCGTTGGATCTCAGGAGCAGGCAGGGCCCCAAGCACCCTTGCCACGGTCACACAAGTCCGCCAGAAGCCTTCCCTGCGCAGAACGCGCTTACTTTGGCTCCTGTGTTCTGCTTGCATTTCCAGGCGGTTAACATTGGAATTGGGACGTTTGCCGTCGTCAGAGACTATGTCAGTGTGGGAGAGGGCGAGGTTTTGGTTGTTCAAAGGCCTGTGTTCCAGCTGTGCAAGTTTCTGAAGCGATTCTACCGGCTCAGATATGCTCAGGGGGAAATTCCTGGTAAGAAGGCAGATGAATGCCCTTGCTCCCCCGGGGCAGCCCGTGCGCTGTGCTTCCTGGTGACATGTCTGTGACATGGCAGAGCCAAGGCTCTTCAAACTGGAGCGCGCTAAGCATGGTTCCCTGCCATGGGAACCGGCCCCTCTGCCCACCCTACTCCGCCACGCAACCGGGTGCTCATGCGAGGAGGCAAAGTTCCTCTTTGCCGCCTTCTGTCCTGAAGAAATCCTAGCGGCCCCCTTGGCACCTTTGTTTGCAGAGGCCTTGCAACACGTCGCAGGAAGGGACCCCATGAGCTCCCTTCTGCAGATGTCACCCAAGGTTAAACAGGACTGCTCTCTGGCAGTGTATTTCCCGAGGGAGGGCCAGGAGCTGCTGATGCTCAGCCTCTGAGTCGGCTGAGGTGCTGTGGGAGCGACTGGTTGCTTTGTGCTTGTTTCGCAGACGAGATCCCAGTTGTGCAGCTGAGCTTTGAGCAGATAGCCACGGACACCGGCTTCCTGCAAGAAGCAGTGCAGCGGTGCACAGAGGAGACCCTGCTCTTCTTTGCCGGAGCCCTGGCAGAAGGCAAGGAGGTCGAATTTGTCTTCAAGGATGTTGGCGTTCTTGCCGTACGAAGACAAGTGGTCAGCATGAGCTTTTTTGATCACTGCCTGGTGGAGATGGATGCCACAGGCAACGTGTTGCCAGCTCTTCTCACGGTGAGTTTGTCATTTCTCCGGTGAGCTACGAGGAGCTCTTTGGAAGTCCTGTCAAAGCTCCCGCAAGCTGTTTGCTCCTGGCGTGCTGTCACCCGCCTCACCACTTGGGCTGGCCACGCTCTCCATGAGCAACACCGGCTCTCGGTAGCGTGTCAGCTCATTGGAATGAGGGCCAAGCGGTACTGAAGAGAAGGTGGTGCGAGGCTTTCTGAGAGGCAGCTCCTTCGCTGAGCAACAGGAAGCTTTGCTGCCCCTGTGAGCAACAAGCACGTGTCCCTGAGGTCGCCTCCCATGTCTCTGTCCCATTGTAGGAGTCCAAGATGATGGATGTCGTCACCTTTGACACCAGAAACGACTTTCCTCGGGTCAGTCGTGATGGTGTCATCGTGCTGCCAAGGTGAGGATGCTCACTCCCGCGGCCCCGGCTGCCCAAGGGAGCAGCTTCTCGGCTCACGCTCGGGGGCCCCCTCTTGCCAAGGCTTGTCTTCTCACAAAGTTACTCGAGGCCAACCCTTTGCAAGGCAAGGCTCCCGGTTGCCTCCGTGCTTGCTGCTCCTCAGCTTGGGCAGGGCAGACGAAGGGGCTGCTGTGTCCTTGGTGGGCACTGAATGAGAGAGGGGGGAGCAAGTCCAGCGAAGGGCCACAAAGATGATTAGGGGACTGGAGCATCTCTCTTATGAGGAAAGGCTGAGAGAGCTGGGCCTGTTTAGCTTGGAGAAGAGAAGACTGAGAGGAGATCTTATCAACGTGTACAAGTATCTGAAGGGAGGGTGTCGAGAGGATGGGACCAGACTCTTTTCAGTGGTGCCGAGCGACAGGACGCGAGGCAATGGGCACAAACTGAAACACAGACACTTCCATCTTATCATGAGGAAAAACTTTTTCACTGTGAGGGTGACAGAGCACTGGAACAGGTTGCCCCGAGAGGTGGTGGAGTCTCCTTCTCTGGAGATATTCAAAACGCGCCTGGATGCAATCCTGTGCAATGTGCTCTAGGTGACCCTGCTTGAGCAGGGGGGTTGGACTAGATGATCTCCAGAGGTCCCTTCCAACCTCAGCGATTCTGTGATTCTGTGATTCTGTGATTCTGTGAGGCTCTGCAGTGGCAGCAAGGAGGCCTTGTGTAGCAATCGGCTCTCTCGCAGGAAGGCGAGGGAAGCGCTGGCAGAGGCTGATGGGGACCGTGGGGCCCCTCCCGGCTTTGCCATCCTTCCCTGCGCCCCTCAGTTCCCACACTCATTACCTACCCCAAGGACTCGGCAGGAGCTCTAAAAGAGCTCTGTGACGAGACTATCAGTGCGAGCGGCCCAGGCACCGTGGTGCCCTTTATTCCATCGGGCGTCTTCTTTCCAGGTTTGCACTTGAGATCACGGGCACAGCATCTGTCCATGCACGTTCTCTCAAGCCCAGGGTAGACCTGGTGGCTGGCGAGCAGCATACCAGAAAAGGTAATGTCACAGCCCACTGCTGGCAGGGGTTGTGCCTTCTCCTTTTGTCCTTGTGAGGGGTGGAGAGCCCACAACACGATGCATGGGACAGGAGCAGGTGTTTGTGTGACTCTGCGTCCGCGGCCTGGTAAATCTCAAGTGACTCTTCCCAGCACATGCTCTGGGCACAGCCCAGCACTCCAAATGCGAGCTGATGCTCTGAGTTGCACTTGCGCTGGGGACTCCCTTCCCTCACGTAGAGTGCCACCAGCCTTGTTGTCCGAGGTTAGCGTTTGCGCAGAAGGCAGTCAAAATGGAGAGGAAAGCGTCAGCATCCTGGCTAGCACAGTCTGCTGGGAGGTGTTAGTAATGGAGGGGTTTGCATAGCTCAGGGAAGCCAGGTGCTGGAGCTTGAGGAGGAAAACCATCTGTGGATGACTGGAAGAAGCCTCCGGAGCCTCGCACGGCACGACCGAGCAGCTCCGCCGCTCACGCTTGCTTGCAGAGGCACAAAGAGGCTATTCTGAAGAGTTCTCTTGATTCCTGCTTGCAGTGAGCCTGCTGGATCCGGCCGTCCTGGCTCGACGAAGGATTTCCCTGGCCAGATTGGCATTAAAGAAAAATGAGGAATTTGAAGGGAAGGAAGGTGGCCAAGACAGGTGAGGCTCCTGGGGAAAGATTGGGGCAAGAGAAGGGGTGCAGGAGGATGGGCGAATGGACACTGTGCTCTTGTCCCCATGCGAGCGAGATGTTTCCTCTGTCCGTGGTGCCCGTTGTGATGCCGAAAGGCTCTGCAACATCACAAGGACTCTCGTTCTGTTGCTGGGCACAGGGTTCTCCTGCAGAACCGCCTGGAGCTGCAGGAGCAGGGGCACAGGCTGTGAGCCCTGCCCGGAGGAAGCAGCTCCTACTCCGCTCCATGAGACTCACTCTGCCCTGTCTGTTCAGATTGCTGCCCGCAATTAAGGAGAGCTCCTCCAAGGCAGACAAGCAGCCAAAGGCAAAGCCTCAAGCCCGACTCCAGCTTGAACTCCCTGCTTGTGTTCATCAGCCATCAGGAAAGGTACACGATAGGGATTTGCCACTGCTGTGTGGTATTTCAGGCTCCAGGCAGGGGGTGGAAGAGGGAGGTACACCACCACACACCACCACCTCCACCTTCCCTGCCCTCCTGCCCCTGCCTAAGCCCCAGGAGCCTAACGCTGCCGGCTGTTGTGTTTCCGTGGCCTCCAGGGAGTGTGCTACCTCTGCACTGATCCAGCAGAAAGACGGCTCCGCTTGCTGGTGGCATCGAAGCGCAAAGAGATCGAAGCTGAAATATGGGGCCAATACTACGCAAACAGAACGAGGGCAAATATAGAGCGAGGCCAGGTATGGCAAGCACTTTACAGCCCCCAGGAGAATCGCCTTTGCCCCGCTCCCTGGGAGGGCAGCAGCAAAGGTCTCCCAGGCGCAGCAGGATTGTTGCCGCCAGCTAGCCGGGCAGGTGACTGCTGTCTGTCCGCTTCCGGGCTCCCTGCCGCGAGGGAGGAGCTGCCCCTAAGACGCAAAGGCCAAAAGGGACAATCCGCTGTGGCATGAGCAGCCTCTTTCTTGACTGTGCCCCTCTCAGGGGGATCAGGAATTCCAGTCTGCAGGCCAAAAGGGGTCTTTGTAAGTGGCATTTCTTAGCTGAAGCACTAGCCTCAGTCGCCACACGCTGACAGAGAAGCAAATCTCCCCCCGTTGGCTTCAGTGACCAAGAGCTGAAGCCTTGAAAGCTCTGGTTGTTGGAAAGGACCACTTTGGTCCTTGCGCTCAGCATGGCTTGTGCCATCACCAGGCACCTTGCCTGCTGCTCAGTCCCAATTCCTCCGGCCTGCCTTTTGGGGAAGAGCCCCAGCTGTGTGCAGCAGTGCTTTAGGGAAGTCTCTGCTGCCTTTGCAGACCACCTATCGTCAGGTGCGTGAGGATGCCGGGCCTCCTTCCCACGTGCTGAGAAAGGCATATGACGAGAAGCTCAAGGGGAGGACGAAAGCAAGAGCCCCAAAGGATGCCAGCTGGAGAGCTTCAGGAGGCAGGGAAGAGCCGTGCCTCCCAGAGAGAGCCCGGCAAGAGTAAGTGTGGGCTGGCTCCCGCAGAGGCCTGTAACCCCCAGAGGTGTCCAGACTTCCCTGGGCTACGGGCTGTGGCATCCTCCACTTCCTCATGACGCAGGAACAGCCTGGGGTAGACGCCACCTCCGGGGTGGCTGCAGCCCCATGCTAAGGGATGAAACTTGTCCCGAGCTGAAGGCTGTGGGTACTAAAGGCAATGGATGTGTGTGTATGTCCGTGTGCGCACACACGGGGACTGGGGAACAGAAGAGGCAGGCAGCATCCCAGCCAGAACGTGACGGAGAACTTCTCCCTGCTGTTGCAGCCTCGGTTCCTCACAAGCAAGCTCACCTCAGAAAGCCTCTCTGCTGGAGACGTCCAAAGCACGGCAGGGTGAGTGGGCAAGGAAGGCTGCCCTGAACAGCGACAGAGGGAAGGAGAAGGAGGAGTTCATGTGGTAAGGGTCTCCCCCAGGGTGCGTGGGGGTCCCCTCTCCTGCCATGCCCTTCAGTTGCCCTGGCAGCGGCCCCTGGAGAAAGAGAGTCTTTCCCTGACAGCCCTCAACGCCTAAGAGCTGCCTGAACAAGAGACATGTCCTGTCCACCCAAGGGGGACTTGGTGGGCACTCCAAAGAGCATTTCAGTAGGGGACCTCTGAGGCAACGGGGGCTGAAGCTGAAAGCATTGCTCAGCTGTTTGCCTCTCCCTTCCCAAAGCAGACAGCCTGTGCTTTTGCTGCCCGAGCGCTGACACTCGCTCCTAGGTCTCGGCGCAGCCTGACTTCACCCCGGCCTGATTGGCACTCTAGCTGACCTCCTTTGGACACACAGGCCCATGTCCCATCCCACAGACCACTGCGCTGTCCTCAGCAGCACATCCGGGAACAGTTGCCTGAGAGAAAGGCCTGCAGCGTTTCTCTCCCACCTCCCTCACCATCGAGCTGAAGGCCTTTGTTTTGCATCCTTTAGCAAGGGGGAGAAGAAGCGGCTCTGGGATCGCCGTGGCATGTCCCAAGCCCTGCCAGCCACACCGAGAAGCTGCAACCAGACCCGGAGAGTCCAACGGCCAGGTCCTTAGCCATCACGGCGGACACCGAAGGCTGAAGGAGGCGCCAGGGACTGTACCCAGGCGTGCTCGAGCGGAAACTGCCACTGCTGCTCTCGGCATTGGCCCCTTTGCAGCAGGAGAGCCATTAGCCATGGGGGACGAGGGGGGCCTTTGCAAAGGGTAACATCTCCTGCCAAATGCAAAATAAAGACTGTTGGTCCCCGTTGCAACTGGAGTGACCACCCTGTGTCCTGCAACGCCTTTCTCTGCAAGGAAGAGGAACCGCGGAGCTGTGCAAATGCTACAATGGCCTCAATGGCTACCAGTACGCATGGCGTCATTTTGGGTAGAGAGAGGAAGCACAGAAGTGCAGGTGTTGGGGGCTGGGATAGGCATGCCAGGGCCTGCATAGGGGCCAAGAGTGCTGGGCTGCGAGCAGTTGTGAGTGGCCGTTGTCAGTGGGCATGCTGTCCAGGAGCAGCTTTCTGCTCTTGTTTTCTCCCTAGGCATCGTGCCAATTAGGGAAGAAAGGGGAAGCTTCGTGGAGCCGGTGCTGTGGGCCTGCGATCGGCATGCCAGAGCGAGCAAGCCAAAGCAAAATACAGCCCACAATATCCACAGCGTTGGAATGGCTTACTTCCGTGCCGCTCCTGGGAGGCAAAACTAACAAACAATTGCTAGTAGTAGTCACTTTGTGATTCCTGCCAGAACGTCTCCTCCTCTTTTTGTTGACTTTAAGGGTCCGATTGGTCGCATTTTTCCTTTTCAGTTTTTCCACTGATCTCAGTATTCTTCATGAGTAATTTGGCAGGTCTCCATCTGTGAGCATTATTGATCAATTCCATCCATTCTTTAAAAGAAACGGACAGATTTAATCATTTAAAGAAGAATTGCTACATGTAGGTGTAGATTTGTATCCTCTTGTTCTTTGTTCCTTTAAAGAGAAATGCTGGGTGAAATGTTTGCGTAAAATTCATGCGCTGTAGGGTTCACTTTTGGAAACATTCAACACACTGCTTAAGCTTTGTCTACTCAATGTATTAAGTGTTCTCCAGTACTCCTCTCTGCTGTCTTCCTTCAACATGACTTTTCTTCTGGGGCAGCCATAATATTTTAGTGTTTGTTATTCACGCCTCCCAGATTCCAGCTATGCTTACACAGTCATGTGAAGATCGCAGGCAACAATACTATCACTAGGTCTAGCAGCTTCTCTTTGAGTTGCTCTCCAGGTTGGGGCCCCAGGCGCCTCCCATGCCGCTCCACTCCGGCACTCTTGCTGTCCACATCCAGATGCCGGAGGCCCTGTTCCTGCCCCCGGAGACCCTGGAGCTCCATGTCTGGGCAAAGAGGCTCCAGCACGAGTGGGGCTTGCCCAGCTTGTCTGCAAAGTGGCTGGGCGCATTTACCCCCCGGGCACCAGAATCAGCCGCCAAAAAACACTGAGCAGAGTTCCACATCCAGCTCCTCCTGCAGAATCCACCCTGCCCACCCCAAGGCAGCTGGCACTGCTCGGAGCTGCAGCCGGACCCCTTCCCGCAAGACCAGACCAGCCAGTACGTGTAAAGAAGTACTGCATGGTCTGGCTTGGCACTTCCCCTGCCCTGGTGTCACAGTCCCAGAGAGCAGCGCCTGCGGAGGGGCGGGGGGCAGCTTGCCCAGGCGATCGCCCCCAGCCAGAAAGCCCTGGTGCCCAGCAAGGCAGGGAGCAGACCAGTGGCTCTTCCCAGACAGCCTGTGTTGAGGCGCCAGGCTGGAGCTGGAGGAGGTTAGCGTTTCCTCTGTCCGTGGTGCCCGTTGTGATGCCGAAAGGCTCTGCAGCATCACAAGGACTCTTGTTCTGTTGCTGGGCACAGGGTTCTCCTGCAGAACCGCCTGGAGCTGCAGGAGCAGGGGCACAGGCTGTGAGCCCTGCCCGGAGGAAGCAGCTCCTACTCCGCTCCATGAGACTCACTCTGCCCTGTCTGTTCAGATTGCTGCCCGCAATTAAGGAGAGCTCCTCCAAGGCAGACAAGCAGCCAAAGGCAAAGCCTCAAGCCCGACTCCAGCTTGAACTCCCTGCTTGTGTTCATCAGCCATCAGGAAAGGTACACGATAGGGATTTGCCACTGCTGTGTGGTATTTCAGGCTCCAGGCAGGGGGTGGAAGAGGGAGGTACACCACCACACACCACCACCTCCACCTTCCCTGCCCTCCTGCCCCTGCCTAAGCCCCAGGAGCCTAACGCTGCCGGCTGTTGTGTTTCCGTGGCCTCCAGGGAGTGTGCTACCTCTGCACTGATCCAGCAGAAAGACGGCTCCGCTTGCTGGTGGCATCGAAGCGCAAAGAGATCGAAGCTGAAATATGGGGCCAATACTACGCAAACAGAACGAGGGCAAATATAGAGCGAGGCCAGGTATGGCAAGCACTTTACAGCCCCCAGGAGAATCGCCTTTGCCCCGCTCCCTGGGAGGGCAGCAGCAAAGGTCTCCCAGGCGCAGCAGGATTGTTGCCGCCAGCTAGCCGGGCAGGTGACTGCTGTCTGTCCGCTTCCGGGCTCCCTGCCGCGAGGGAGGAGCTGCCCCTAAGACGCAAAGGCCAAAAGGGACAATCCGCTGTGGCATGAGCAGCCTCTTTCTTGACTGTGCCCCTCTCAGGGGGATCAGGAATTCCAGTCTGCAGGCCAAAAGGGGTCTTTGTAAGTGGCATTTCTTAGCTGAAGCACTAGCCTCAGTCGCCACACGCTGACAGAGAAGCAAATCTCCCCCCGTTGGCTTCAGTGACCAAGAGCTGAAGCCTTGAAAGCTCTGGTTGTTGGAAAGGACCACTTTGGTCCTTGCGCTCAGCATGGCTTGTGCCATCACCAGGCACCTTGCCTGCTGCTCAGTCCCAATTCCTCCGGCCTGCCTTTTGGGGAAGAGCCCCAGCTGTGTGCAGCAGTGCTTTAGGGAAGTCTCTGCTGCCTTTGCAGACCACCTATCGTCAGGTGCGTGAGGATGCCGGGCCTCCTTCCCACGTGCTGAGAAAGGCATATGACGAGAAGCTCAAGGGGAGGACGAAAGCAAGAGCCCCAAAGGATGCCAGCTGGAGAGCTTCAGGAGGCAGGGAAGAGCCGTGCCTCCCAGAGAGAGCCCGGCAAGAGTAAGTGTGGGCTGGCTCCCGCAGAGGCCTGTAACCCCCAGAGGTGTCCAGACTTCCCTGGGCTACGGGCTGTGGCATCCTCCACTTCCTCATGACGCAGGAACAGCCTGGGGTAGACGCCACCTCCGGGGTGGCTGCAGCCCCATGCTAAGGGATGAAACTTGTCCCGAGCTGAAGGCTGTGGGTACTAAAGGCAATGGATGTGTGTGTATGTCCGTGTGCGCACACACGGGGACTGGGGAACAGAAGAGGCAGGCAGCATCCCAGCCAGAACGTGACGGAGAACTTCTCCCTGCTGTTGCAGCCTCGGTTCCTCACAAGCAAGCTCACCTCAGAAAGCCTCTCTGCTGGAGACGTCCAAAGCACGGCAGGGCGAGTGGGCAAGGAAGGCTGCCCTGAACAGCGACAGAGGGAAGGAGAAGGAGGAGTTCATGTGGTAAGGGTCTCCCCCAGGGTGCGTGGGGGTCCCCTCTCCTGCCATGCCCTTCAGTTGCCCTGGCAGCGGCCCCTGGAGAAAGAGAGTCTTTCCCTGACAGCCCTCAACGCCTAAGAGCTGCCTGAACAAGAGACATGTCCTGTCCACCCAAGGGGGACTTGGTGGGCACTCCAAAGAGCATTTCAGTAGGGGACCTCTGAGGCAACGGGGGCTGAAGCTGAAAGCATTGCTCAGCTGTTTGCCTCTCCCTTCCCAAAGCAGACAGCCTGTGCTTTTGCTGCCCGAGCGCTGACACTCGCTCCTAGGTCTCGGCGCAGCCTGACTTCACCCCGGCCTGATTGGCACTCTAGCTGACCTCCTTTGGACACACAGGCCCATGTCCCATCCCACAGACCACTGCGCTGTCCTCAGCAGCACATCCGGGAACAGTTGCCTGAGAGAAAGGCCTGCAGCGTTTCTCTCCCACCTCCCTCACCATCGAGCTGAAGGCCTTTGTTTTGCATCCTTTAGCAAGGGGGAGAAGAAGCGGCTCTGGGATCGCCGTGGCATGTCCCAAGCCCTGCCAGCCACACCGAGAAGCTGCAACCAGACCCGGAGAGTCCAACGGCCAGGTCCTTAGCCATCACGGCGGACACCGAAGGCTGAAGGAGGCGCCAGGGACTGTACCCAGGCGTGCTCGAGCGGAAACTGCCACTGCTGCTCTCGGCATTGGCCCCTTTGCAGCAGGAGAGCCATTAGCCATGGGGGACGAGGGGGGCCTTTGCAAAGGGTAACATCTCCTGCCAAATGCAAAATAAAGACTGTTGGTCCCCGTTGCAACTGGAGTGACCACCCTGTGTCCTGCAACGCCTTTCTCTGCAAGGAAGAGGAACCGCGGAGCTGTGCAAATGCTACAATGGCCTCAATGGCTACCAGTACGCATGGCGTCATTTTGGGTAGAGAGAGGAAGCACAGAAGTGCAGGTGTTGGGGGCTGGGATAGGCATGCCAGGGCCTGCATAGGGGCCAAGAGTGCTGGGCTGCGAGCAGTTGTGAGTGGCCGTTGTCAGTGGGCATGCTGTCCAGGAGCAGCTTTCTGCTCTTGTTTTCTCCCTAGGCATCGTGCCAATTAGGGAAGAAAGGGGAAGCTTCGTGGAGCCGGTGCTGTGGGCCTGCGATCGGCATGCCAGAGTGAGCAAGCCAAAGCAAAATACAGCCCACAATATCCACAGCGTTGGAATGGCTTACTTCCGTGCCGCTCCTGGGAGGCAAAACTAACAAACAATTGCTAGTAGTAGTCACTTTGTGATTCCTGCCAGAACGTCTCCTCCTCTTTTTGTTGACTTTAAGGGTCCGATTGGTCGCATTTTTCCTTTTCAGTTTTTCCACTGATCTCAGTATTCTTCATGAGTAATTTGGCAGGTCTCCATCTGTGAGCATTATTGATCAATTCCATCCATTCTTTAAAAGAAACGGACAGATTTAATCATTTAAAGAAGAATTGCTACATGTAGGTGTAGATTTGTATCCTCTTGTTCTTTGTTCCTTTAAAGAGAAATGCTGGGTGAAATGTTTGCGTAAAATTCATGCGCTGTAGGGTTCACTTTTGGAAACATTCAACACACTGCTTAAGCTTTGTCTACTCAATGTATTAAGTGTTCTCCAGTACTCCTCTCTGCTGTCTTCCTTCAACATGACTTTTCTTCTGGGGCAGCCATAATATTTTAGTGTTTGTTATTCACGCCTCCCAGATTCCAGCTATGCTTACACAGTCATGTGAAGATCGCAGGCAACAATACTATCACTAGGTCTAGCAGCTTCTCTTTGAGTTGCTCTCCAGGTTGGGGCCCCAGGCGCCTCCCATGCCGCTCCACTCCGGCACTCTTGCTGTCCACATCCAGATGCCGGAGGCCCTGTTCCTGCCCCCGGAGACCCTGGAGCTCCATGTCTGGGCAAAGAGGCTCCAGCACGAGTGGGGCTTGCCCAGCTTGTCTGCAAAGTGGCTGGGCGCATTTACCCCCCGGGCACCAGAATCAGCCGCCAAAAAACACTGAGCAGAGTTCCACATCCAGCTCCTCCTGCAGAATCCACCCTGCCCACCCCAAGGCAGCTGGCACTGCTCGGAGCTGCAGCCGGACCCCTTCCCGCAAGACCAGACCAGCCAGTACGTGTAAAGAAGTACTGCATGGTCTGGCTTGGCACTTCCCCTGCCCTGGTGTCACAGTCCCAGAGAGCAGCGCCTGCGGAGGGGCGGGGGGCAGCTTGCCCAGGCGATCGCCCCCAGCCAGAAAGCCCTGGTGCCCAGCAAGGCAGGGAGCAGACCAGTGGCTCTTCCCAGACAGCCTGTGTTGAGGCGCCAGGCTGGAGCTGGAGGAGGTTAGCGTTTCCTCTGTCCGTGGTGCCCGTTGTGATGCCGAAAGGCTCTGCAGCATCACAAGGACTCTTGTTCTGTTGCTGGGCACAGGGCTCTCCTGCAGAACCGCCTGGAGCTGCAGGAGCAGGGGCACAGGCTGTGAGCCCTGCCCGGAGGAAGCAGCTCCTACTCCGCTCCATGAGACTCACTCTGCCCTGTCTGTTCAGATTGCTGCCCGCAATTAAGGAGAGCTCCTCCAAGGCAGACAAGCAGCCAAAGGCAAAGCCTCAAGCCCGACTCCAGCTTGAACTCCCTGCTTGTGTTCATCAGCCATCAGGAAAGGTACACGATAGGGATTTGCCACTGCTGTGTGGTATTTCAGGCTCCAGGCAGGGGGTGGAAGAGGGAGGTACACCACCACACACCACCACCTCCACCTTCCCTGCCCTCCTGCCCCTGCCTAAGCCCCAGGAGCCTAACGCTGCCGGCTGTTGTGTTTCCGTGGCCTCCAGGGAGTGTGCTACCTCTGCACTGATCCAGCAGAAAGACGGCTCCGCTTGCTGGTGGCATCGAAGCGCAAAGAGATCGAAGCTGAAATATGGGGCCAATACTACGCAAACAGAACGAGGGCAAATATAGAGCGAGGCCAGGTATGGCAAGCACTTTACAGCCCCCAGGAGAATCGCCTTTGCCCCGCTCCCTGGGAGGGCAGCAGCAAAGGTCTCCCAGGCGCAGCAGGATTGTTGCCGCCAGCTAGCCGGGCAGGTGACTGCTGTCTGTCCGCTTCCGGGCTCCCTGCCGCGAGGGAGGAGCTGCCCCTAAGACGCAAAGGCCAAAAGGGACAATCCGCTGTGGCATGAGCAGCCTCTTTCTTGACTGTGCCCCTCTCAGGGGGATCAGGAATTCCAGTCTGCAGGCCAAAAGGGGTCTTTGTAAGTGGCATTTCTTAGCTGAAGCACTAGCCTCAGTCGCCACACGCTGACAGAGAAGCAAATCTCCCCCCGTTGGCTTCAGTGACCAAGAGCTGAAGCCTTGAAAGCTCTGGTTGTTGGAAAGGACCACTTTGGTCCTTGCGCTCAGCATGGCTTGTGCCATCACCAGGCACCTTGCCTGCTGCTCAGTCCCAATTCCTCCGGCCTGCCTTTTGGGGAAGAGCCCCAGCTGTGTGCAGCAGTGCTTTAGGGAAGTCTCTGCTGCCTTTGCAGACCACCTATCGTCAGGTGCGTGAGGATGCCGGGCCTCCTTCCCACGTGCTGAGAAAGGCATATGACAGAAAGCTCAAGGAGAGGGCCCCAGAGGATGCCAGCCAGAAAGCATCACAAGGGAGCTGTCACGGCTAAGTCCATTTGGATTTGAATCTTCAGGGAGGCATGGTGTCAGTTTGGGTAGAGAGAAGAAGAGCGGAGTTGCAGGTGTTGTGGGGCTGGAATAGGTATTCCAGGGGCAGCGTATGGACCCAAGAGCCCATCAGCTCCTAGCAACTGCTGGTGGTTGTGCTAGGTGAGCAGTTTGGCGAAAAGCCCCATTTGGGTGCTGTTTTCCTGTTGGAGAGGAAGTCATTTGGGGCAGAGAGGAAGCGCAGCGTGCAGCTGCGGTGGAGCTGGCATAGGCATTCCATGACCAGTGTATCTGCACAAAATAACTGGGCTGCGAGCAGTTTTGCCTGGGGTGGCTGGTGATGACCTTGGCAAGAGGCAGGTTTTGGAGGCAAATCTGGGGCAGGCATTGCGTCCTTTTGGGTAGGGAGAGGAAGCACAGAGGTGCAGGTGTTGTGGGGCTGGAATTGGCATGCCAGCAGCAGTTAATGCTCCCCAGAGAACTGGGCTGCAAGCAATTGTTAGTGGGCTGGCAGATGAGCACCTAGACGAGAAGCACCTTTTTGTGCCCATGTGCTGTTGGCCATGGTGTCATTTTGGGTAGAGAGAGGAAGCACAGAGGTGCAATTGTTGTGGGGCCAGAAAAGGCATGCCAGGACCAGTGTATGGCCCAAAAGAAGTTCATCTCTGTGATATATTAGTGGTTATGGTAGCTGAGCACCTTGGCGAGAAGCACCTTTTGGGTGCTGTATGTATGCTGTATGTACGCTGTACGCCATGGTGTCGTTTTGGGTAGAGAGAGGAAGTGCAGTGGTGCAGTTGTTTTGTGCCTGGAACAAGCATGCCTTGGCCAGTGTGTGGCCCAAGAGAACTTTGGCTCCGAGCTATTTTTAGTGGTTTTGGTAGGTGAGTAACTTGGTCAGAAGCACCTCTTGAGTGCGCATGTGCAGTTGGACACCATGTCCTTTTGGGTAGACAGAAGAAGCGCAGAGGGGCAGGTGTTGTGGGGCTGCAATAGGAATGCCATGGCTAGCGTATGGGCCAAAGACAACTTCATCTCTGAGCTATAACAGTGCTTATGGTAGGCGAGCACCTCGGCAAACTTTAGGGTAGAGACGGGAACGGCAGAGGTGTAGGTGTTGTGGGGCTGCAATGGGTGTGCCAGGGTGAATGTGAGGCCTGAGAGAACTTTAGCTCCAAGCAATTGTTACCCATGATGGCTAGTGATCAGTTTGGCGAGAAGCACCTTCTGAGTGCGCATACGGTGTTGAACACAGTGTCATTTTGAGACGAGACAGGGAGTGGAGAGGTGCAGGCGTTCTGGGGCTGGTATACGCATGCCAGGGACAGCGTATGGGCCAAAGACAACTTCAGCTCTGACATATTTTAGTGGTTTTGGTAAGGGAGCAGTTTGGCAAGAAGCACTAATTGGGCGTGAATGTGCTGTTGGCCATGGTGTCCTTTTGGATAGAGAGAGGAAGCTCAGAGGTGCAGATGTGGGGCCAGAACAGGCATGCCATGGCAAGGGTACAGGCTCTAGGGAACTGCACTGCGAGCGACTGTTAGTGGGGTGGCAGGTGAATACCCTGGCGAGAAGCAGCTTTTGGATGCAAATCTCTGGGTAGGAATGGTGTCCTTTTGGGTTGAGATGGGAAGCGCGGAGGTGCATGTTCTGTGGGGCTGGAATATGCATGCCACAGCCAGCATGTGGGGCCCAAGAGAACTCTGGCCCCAAGCAACTGTTAGCAGTTGTGGCAGGTGAGAAGCTTGGTGAGAAGCAACTTTTGGGTGCGCATGTGCTGTTGGCCATGGTTTCATTTTGTGTAGAGAGAGGATACGCAGAAGTGCAGTTGTTGTGGGGGTGGAATAGGCATGCCAGGGCCATCGTAACGTCCAAGAAAACTGTGCCACTTAGATATATTAGTGTTTTTGAGGGTGAACACCTTGGCAAGAAGTACCTTCTGGGTGCCCATGTGCTGTTGGCCATGGTGTCATTTTGGGTAGAGAGAGGAAGTGCAGAGGCGCAGGGGTTCTGGGGCTGGAACAGGCACGCCAGGGCCAGTGGGGGGCCCAAGAGAACTTTGCCTGTGAGCAATTGTTAGTTCAGGTGGCTCGCTAGCAGTTTAGCAACAAGCACAATTCCAGTGCGAATGTGCTCTTGGACACGGTGTCATTTTGGGTAGAGAGAAGAAGTGTAGCAGTGCCGGTATTGTGGAGCTGGAACAGGCATGCCACGGCCAGCGTGTGGCCAAAGAGAACTTTGCCTCTGAGCTATTTGCAGTGGTTTTGGTAGGTGAGTAACTTGGTCAAAAGCACATTTTTGGGTGTGCCTGTGCAGTTGGAAACCACGTCATTTTGGGTAGAGAGAGGAAGCGCAGAGGGGAAGGTGTTGTGGGGCTGGAATAGGCCTGGCAGGGCCAGAGTATGGGCCCAGGAGAACTATTGCTCTGCTCTGCCCAAGCCCCAGCAAAATAACACTGCAGGCTGTTGTGTGTTTCTGTGTGCCAGAGTCCAATACTCTCTGACCAGGTGCTTTTAGATATTCCACATGTGGAGGGTGTAACGTTTAATAGAAAAGTTTGCTTTGAAGATATTTGACGTTACACAGGATTTTTGATTTAGCAGAGTGATACAGCAATACGCTGAAATCACAATACAAGCTTAAGTTGCACTTAGCAAAATATAGCAATTGCAATATACAGTTCGATCACAATACCAATGTGATTCCCACTACCGGTCTCTATAATATGCTCACTGTCACGACACTGGGCATCCCCAGTCGCCGGGCAGAAATACGTGGTTGAAGCCAGCTCAAGCCCCTTGCTCTCTTTGAAATTCTTTCGTTAGTTGCTCAGGTTTATTACTCTATGTTGGGCTGAGCCACATTTACATTTCCCCCATCCTGGTCTGGCTATCTCAGGGAGAAACATTTACACCAGCTAATCCACTCAAGGGATATAGCTGCTTAGCTAAAACAAAGGTCACCCTCCAGGCCCCTTTGCGATGAGATGAAGTCAGCTCTCTGTGCCACAGCTGTGGTTAATGAGTCACACCCTCCACTGTTCCTCAGCTTCATGGGCACCTCACCCTCGCCCATCTCCTCTGAGCCTTCTTCCATTAGGGGCGTTTATTGGTCGGTCACACCGCGGCCCCCAGGGAGTGTGCTACCTCTGCCCTGACCCAGCAGAAAGACAGTGTGGGCGGCTGCGCGTTTATTCACAGTTTGGGAATTTAAAAGGCAATCTTGGCGAAGGCCTGTCAGGGATGTCTCTTTACTGGTCTAGCACCTTCCTTCACAGAGGAGCTGTAAGCAGAGCCACGAGTTAAAGCCGGATCCAACCGGATCCAACCGGCCTCGAGGCAGAAGGGCTGTAGCGCGAGCGCGTTCCATAAAAGGAAACATTTTTGCTTCTGGCCTTTGATTGGTTGAGAAGCTTCTCGAGGAAGGCAGGAAGTGCATAAAAGGCCTCGTGGGGGGCTGGTCCGCGCAGACCGCGGTGGGGAGGGTGGTTGTTATGTGCTGGCTGCTGTAGCAGTGTTGTGTGGGGCCTTCCGAATTCTCAGTGGGGCAGGAGAAGCCCGGCAAGCTGGGAGCGGCAGTGTCCCACATCGGGGCCAAACCTGGCGGTGCCTGTGAGGTGGCGGGTTCCCACAGCCCTCTGCGACACGGCGGGGCGTCACGGCGGGGCACCCGCCTCACAGCGACAGTCAAAAAACCCAAACAAGGGAACAAGCAAACAAGGCCTTAATCCCTTCTATGTATTTGTACATTCACGCTGGGAAGTTTGCTCTATACCATCCCGATGGGTTGTTTTGCTTCCTGGGCAAGGATTTACTTAAATCCAAAGAGTTTGGTTTTATCAGGTGGGAACAAGCAGTTACTTATAAAACGGCAAGGAGAGCAGACCTCGTTCTTTTGTGCTCTTGACTCTGTGGCATATGTGTTGCTCTTGCATAAGCCTAATGGTGCTGCTGCCAGCATACATGGGGACTTCGCATGAGCACTTTGTTAGGCGCAAAGCCTGAGCGTGAGTCCAGTGAACAGTCACACCACAAACACTAAAAATTACTTGGAGCAAGTAGTAGGAGGGCCATCTCTCCTTAGGGAGAGAGGTGGAGTTTCTCTTATTTGGGGGGGGGGGGCAGCTTTAAATGGGATGCATTTCTTGCTTCTGCTCTCCGTTTGTTTACATTTTGCACTTCTCTTTACCTTCAGCTAGGGAAATGCATCTTGAAAGCAAGTATTGCATCTTTCCCTTCTTCTGTAGGCACGTATGATAACAAAAGAGAACGCAAGCCAAGAAAAGCAAGCCAAAGCAAAATACAGCCCACAATATCCACAGCGTTGGAATGGCTTACTTCCGTGCCGCTCCTGGGAGGCAAAACTAACAAACAATTGCTAGTAGTAGTCACTTTGTGATTCCTGCCAGAACGTCTCCTCCTCTTTTTGTTGACTTTAAGGGTCCGATTGGTCGCATTTTTCCTTTTCAGTTTTTCCACTGATCTCAGTATTCTTCATGAGTAATTTGGCAGGTCTCCATCTGTGAGCATTATTGATCAATTCCATCCATTCTTTAAAAGAAACGGACAGATTTAATCATTTAAAGAAGAATTGCTACATGTAGGTGTAGATTTGTATCCTCTTGTTCTTTGTTCCTTTAAAGAGAAATGCTGGGTGAAATGTTTGCGTAAAATTCATGCGCTGTAGGGTTCACTTTTGGAAACATTCAACACACTGCTTAAGCTTTGTCTACTCAATGTATTAAGTGTTCTCCAGTACTCCTCTCTGCTGTCTTCCTTCAACATGACTTTTCTTCTGGGGCAGCCATAATATTTTAGTGTTTGTTATTCACGCCTCCCAGATTCCAGCTATGCTTACACAGTCATGTGAAGATCGCAGGCAACAATACTATCACTAGGTCTAGCAGCTTCTCTTTGAGTTGCTCTCCAGGTTGGGGCCCCAGGCGCCTCCCATGCCGCTCCACTCCGGCACTCTTGCTGTCCACATCCAGATGCCGGAGGCCCTGTTCCTGCCCCCGGAGACCCTGGAGCTCCATGTCTGGGCAAAGAGGCTCCAGCACGAGTGGGGCTTGCCCAGCTTGTCTGCAAAGTGGCTGGGCGCATTTACCCCCCGGGCACCAGAATCAGCCGCCAAAAAACACTGAGCAGAGTTCCACATCCAGCTCCTCCTGCAGAATCCACCCTGCCCACCCCAAGGCAGCTGGCACTGCTCGGAGCTGCAGCCGGACCCCTTCCCGCAAGACCAGACCAGCCAGTACGTGTAAAGAAGTACTGCATGGTCTGGCTTGGCACTTCCCCTGCCCTGGTGTCACAGTCCCAGAGAGCAGCGCCTGCGGAGGGGCGGGGGGCAGCTTGCCCAGGCGATCGCCCCCAGCCAGAAAGCCCTGGTGCCCAGCAAGGCAGGGAGCAGACCAGTGGCTCTTCCCAGACAGCCCGTGTTGAGGCGCCAGGCTGGAGCTGGAGGAAGGTGGTACGGAAGCTGGAGTCTGGCTTCTGGAGATCGGCATGGAGCCAGAGCCATGGGCATCAGCTGGAGGAAAACCTGTGCCAGGCGCCAGAGGTGGAGAAGGCCTGCCCTTATGCCCTCGCACCCAGGCCTGGGGGGCGGCGTGTGGCCGGCCTGGCCTGTGTCTGCCCAGAAGCTCTCGCAGGCCAGCAGCGAGAGCGAGCAGGAGAGGCTTGGGCCCCGGGCCAGCAAAGAGGAGGCCACCAGGCACCAGGGCAGCGGCTGGATGCCAAGGGGGACGAAAGGGGCTGCTCACGGGAGAAGAGGGCGCTGGTCGGCCCTCGTCTGCCCGAGCCCTGCGCTTCATCCCCACACACTGTGCAGAATGCTGATGAAATCCTCTCTCTACCTAGCCTCTGGGTGGGTGTGTAAGCTGGGAGCGGCGGTGTCCCACATCGGGGCCAAACCTGGCGGTGCCTGTGAGGTGGCGGGTTCCCGCAGCCCTCTGTGACATGGCGGGGCGTCACAGAGGGGCACCCGCCTCACGGCGACAGCTCCCTCTCCCCGCCGGGCCCGGCCACACTCCGCGGCGAGGCCTGGGCGACGCCAGGGCCTGCTCTCGCCAGCGCTCTGCTCCGCAGGATCTGTGGCTGCAGCAGCGCAGGAGGTGCCGAGAGGCGACCAGAAGAGCATCTTTGGCCCCCTGCTGCAGTGCTAGCTGGAGCGAGGGGGCAGAGATGGTCAATTACGTGGTCCTTAACCCTCCTTTGGGACCTGAGAATTTTCCAACGCTGAAGCAGCTCAGCACCAATGGTAAGGCCCTCGGGGCCCTTCCAGGAGTGCTGCTGCAGCCCAGATGTGGAGAGCCTGGGGCTGCGGGGTGGCTGTGGGGTGGCTGGAGAGGCCTGGCAGCTGCAAGGAGAGCCCCTCGTGCCGGGGCCTTGTGGCTCAGGGCTCCCTCTGGCAGCCCTGACTCCTGGCTCCTGTGGTTAAGCAGCTTCCTGAGGAAGGCGGAAAGTGCATAAAAGCCCTCACTGGGGGGCTGGTCTGCACAGACCATGGTGGGGAGGCTGGCTGTCACGTGCTAGCTGCTGTAGCTGTGTTGTGTGGGGGCCTTCCCAGTTCTCAGAGGGCTGGGAGAAGCCCTGACTGCTCCCTCTCTGCTCTTCGCGCTAGCTGGGCTCGCTCCGTGCTCATGGCCTGGGGAAGCCCCAAGGAGGCTCAGCCCTTCCACTGCAGAGGCTGACCAGGGACAGTGGCAGCCCTGGTCCTTATTCCTTTCTTCTTTTTTCTGCCCCTTCCTTCTGGGCAGAGCCCAGCGCGGGCCCCCCACTGCCAGGAATTGCAGCCCAGTGCCCCCCTTCGCGGACACCACTAGGGTCAGTGCTTCTGGGGTGAGCCCCAGCCAAGCGCCATGCAGAGTGCGTGCGGGCAGAGAGCAAAGGTGGAGGGAATCGGCCCCTGCCAGGGAGACCGCTGCCGATGGCCTGAGCCTGCGAGACTCCCGTGGGCGCAGCATCCTGCTGGCGCTGCGCTGCAAAGCCGGTGCTAAGGCACAGTAGCGTTCAAATGATTCGCGGGACTTTTCATCAGCTCCGTCTGGCTTCTTGGGCAGGAGGCCAGGCCCTGCTGCCGCCGCCTCTGCTTGCTTCCCACTGCCTCTGGGCTCTCCAGATGGGCAGAGCAGGCTTGGAGCTCGGAGACCCCCTTCGCACTGCGCATGCCATACGCTGCCCCTGGAATACTTATTCCAGCCCCACAACACCTGCAGCTCTGCTCTTCTTCTCTGTACCCAAACTGACACCATGTCTCCCTGAGCATTCTAATCCAAATGGTCTTATTCACCAGACTCCTCTCTCTACCCAAAACGAGAACATGCCCATCTCCAGATTCTGACCCCAAAGGTGCTTTTTGCCAAGCTGCACACCTGCTAGGAGCACTAACTGTTGCACACGGTCCAGGTCTCTTGGGCCCATTCTCTGGCCCTGCCAGGCCTATTCCAGCCCCACAACACCTGCCCCCCTGCGCTTCGTCTCTCTACGCAAAATGACCCTGTGTCCAACAGCACATGCTCACCCAAAAGGTGCTTCTCGCACAATTACCTTAATAGCTGCACGATTACCTTCATATCATGGTTCACTGCGATCTCTCAAGTTTACGGGACAGGTAGTGTGTGAAACAACCTTTAGTTTTACAAGCTCATTAAGTCAAAAAACCCAAACAAGGGAACAAGCAAACAAGGCCTTAATCCCTTCTATGTATTTGTACATTCACGCTGGGAAGTTTGCTCTATACCATCCCGATGGGTTGTTTTGCTTCCTGGGCAAGGATTTACTTAAATCCAAAGAGTTTGGTTTTATCAGGTGGGAACAAGCAGTTACTTATAAAACGGCAAGGAGAGCAGACCTCGTTCTTTTGTGCTCTTGACTCTGTGGCATATGTGTTGCTCTTGCATAAGCCTAATGGTGCTGCTGCCAGCATACATGGGGACTTCGCATGAGCACTTTGTTAGGCGCAAAGCCTGAGCGTGAGTCCAGTGAACAGTCACACCACAAACACTAAAAATTACTTGGAGCAAGTAGTAGGAGGGCCATCTCTCCTTAGGGAGAGAGGTGGAGTTTCTCTTATTTGGGGGGGGGGGGCAGCTTTAAATGGGATGCATTTCTTGCTTCTGCTCTCCGTTTGTTTACATTTTGCACTTCTCTTTACCTTCAGCTAGGGAAATGCATCTTGAAAGCAAGTATTGCATCTTTCCCTTCTTCTGTAGGCACGTATGATAACAAAAGAGAACGCAAGCCAAGAAAAGCAAGCCAAAGCAAAATACAGCCCACAATATCCACAGCGTTGGAATGGCTTACTTCCGTGCCGCTCCTGGGAGGCAAAACTAACAAACAATTGCTAGTAGTAGTCACTTTGTGATTCCTGCCAGAACGTCTCCTCCTCTTTTTGTTGACTTTAAGGGTCCGATTGGTCGCATTTTTCCTTTTCAGTTTTTCCACTGATCTCAGTATTCTTCATGAGTAATTTGGCAGGTCTCCATCTGTGAGCATTATTGATCAATTCCATCCATTCTTTAAAAGAAACGGACAGATTTAATCATTTAAAGAAGAATTGCTACATGTAGGTGTAGATTTGTATCCTCTTGTTCTTTGTTCCTTTAAAGAGAAATGCTGGGTGAAATGTTTGCGTAAAATTCATGCGCTGTAGGGTTCACTTTTGGAAACATTCAACACACTGCTTAAGCTTTGTCTACTCAATGTATTAAGTGTTCTCCAGTACTCCTCTCTGCTGTCTTCCTTCAACATGACTTTTCTTCTGGGGCAGCCATAATATTTTAGTGTTTGTTATTCACGCCTCCCAGATTCCAGCTATGCTTACACAGTCATGTGAAGATCGCAGGCAACAATACTATCACTAGGTCTAGCAGCTTCTCTTTGAGTTGCTCTCCAGGTTGGGGCCCCAGGCGCCTCCCATGCCGCTCCACTCCGGCACTCTTGCTGTCCACATCCAGATGCCGGAGGCCCTGTTCCTGCCCCCAGAGACCCTGGAGCTCCATGTCTGGGCAAAGAGGCTCCAGCACGAGTGGGGCTTGCCCAGCTTGTCTGCAAAGTGGCTGGGCGCATTTACCCCCCGGGCACCAGAATCAGCCGCCAAAAAACACTGAGCAGAGTTCCACATCCAGCTCCTCCTGCAGAATCCACCCTGCCCACCCCAAGGCAGCTGGCACTGCTCGGAGCTGCAGCCGGACCCCTTCCCGCAAGACCAGACCAGCCAGTACGTGTAAAGAAGTACTGCATGGTCTGGCTTGGCACTTCCCCTGCCCTGGTGTCACAGTCCCAGAGAGCAGCGCCTGCGGAGGGGCGGGGGGCAGCTTGCCCAGGCGATCGCCCCCAGCCAGAAAGCCCTGGTGCCCAGCAAGGCAGGGAGCAGACCAGTGGCTCTTCCCAGACAGCCCGTGTTGAGGCGCCAGGCTGGAGCTGGAGGAAGGTGGTACGGAAGCTGGAGTCTGGCTTCTGGAGATCGGCATGGAGCCAGAGCCATGGGCATCAGCTGGAGGAAAACCTGTGCCAGGCGCCAGAGGTGGAGAAGGCCTGCCCTTATGCCCTCGCACCCAGGCCTGGGGGGCGGCGTGTGGCCGGCCTGGCCTGTGTCTGCCCAGAAGCTCTCGCAGGCCAGCAGCGAGAGCGAGCAGGAGAGGCTTGGGCCCCGGGCCAGCAAAGAGGAGGCCACCAGGCACCAGGGCAGCGGCTGGATGCCAAGGGGGACGAAAGGGGCTGCTCACGGGAGAAGAGGGCGCTGGTCGGCCCTCGTCTGCCCGAGCCCTGCGCTTCATCCCCACACACTGTGCAGAATGCTGATGAAATCCTCTCTCTACCTAGCCTCTGGGTGGGTGTGTAAGCTGGGAGCGGCGGTGTCCCACATCGGGGCCAAACCTGGCGGTGCCTGTGAGGTGGCGGGTTCCCGCAGCCCTCTGTGACATGGCGGGGCGTCACAGAGGGGCACCCGCCTCACGGCGACAGCTCCCTCTCCCCGCCGGGCCCGGCCACACTCCGCGGCGAGGCCTGGGCGACGCCAGGGCCTGCTCTCGCCAGCGCTCTGCTCCGCAGGATCTGTGGCTGCAGCAGCGCAGGAGGTGCCGAGAGGCGACCAGAAGAGCATCTTTGGCCCCCTGCTGCAGTGCTAGCTGGAGCGAGGGGGCAAAGATGGTCAATTACGTGGTCCTTAACCCTCCTTTGGGACCTGAGAATTTTCCAACGCTGAAGCAGCTCAGCACCAATGGTAAGGCCCTCGGGGCCCTTCCAGGAGTGCTGCTGCAGCCCAGATGTGGAGAGCCTGGGGCTGCGGGGTGGCTGTGGGGTGGCTGGAGAGGCCTGGCAGCTGCAAGGAGAGCCCCTCGTGCCGGGGCCTTGTGGCTCAGGGCTCCCTCTGGCAGCCCTGACTCCTGGCTCCTGTGGTTAAGCAGCTTCCTGAGGAAGGCGGAAAGTGCATAAAAGCCCTCACTGGGGGGCTGGTCTGCACAGACCATGGTGGGGAGGCTGGCTGTCACGTGCTAGCTGCTGTAGCTGTGTTGTGTGGGGGCCTTCCCAGTTCTCAGAGGGCTGGGAGAAGCCCTGACTGCTCCCTCTCTGCTCTTCGCGCTAGCTGGGCTCGCTCCGTGCTCATGGCCTGGGGAAGCCCCAAGGAGGCTCAGCCCTTCCACTGCAGAGGCTGACCAGGGACAGTGGCAGCCCTGGTCCTTATTCCTTTCTTCTTTTTTCTGCCCCTTCCTTCTGGGCAGAGCCCAGCGCGGGCCCCCCACTGCCAGGAATTGCAGCCCAGTGCCCCCCTTCGCGGACACCACTAGGGTCAGTGCTTCTGGGGTGAGCCCCAGCCAAGCGCCATGCAGAGTGCGTGCGGGCAGAGAGCAAAGGTGGAGGGAATCGGCCCCTGCCAGGGAGACCGCTGCCGATGGCCTGAGCCTGCGAGACTCCCGTGGGCGCAGCATCCTGCTGGCGCTGCGCTGCAAAGCCAGTGCTAAGGCACAGTAGCGTTCAAATGATTCGCGGGACTTTTCATCAGCTCCGTCTGGCTTCTTGGGCAGGAGGCCAGGCCCTGCTGCCGCCGCCTCTGCTTGCTTCCCACTGCCTCTGGGCTCTCCAGATGGGCAGAGCAGGCTTGGAGCTCGGAGACCCCCTTCGCACTGCGCATGCCATACGCTGCCCCTGGAATACTTATTCCAGCCCCACAACACCTGCAGCTCTGCTCTTCTTCTCTGTACCCAAACTGACACCATGTCTCCCTGAGCATTCTAATCCAAATGGTCTTATTCACCAGACTCCTCTCTCTACCCAAAACGAGAACATGCCCATCTCCAGATTCTGACCCCAAAGGTGCTTTTTGCCAAGCTGCACACCTGCTAGGAGCACTAACTGTTGCACACGGTCCAGGTCTCTTGGGCCCATTCTCTGGCCCTGCCAGGCCTATTCCAGCCCCACAACACCTGCCCCCCTGCGCTTCGTCTCTCTACGCAAAATGACCCTGTGTCCAACAGCACATGCTCACCCAAAAGGTGCTTCTCGCACAATTACCTTAATAGCTGCACGATTACCTTCATATCATGGTTCACTGCGATCTCTCAAGTTTACGGGACAGGTAGTGTGTGAAACAACCTTTAGTTTTACAAGCTCATTAAGTCAAAAAACCCAAACAAGGGAACAAGCAAACAAGGCCTTAATCCCTTCTATGTATTTGTACATTCACGCTGGGAAGTTTGCTCTATACCATCCCGATGGGTTGTTTTGCTTCCTGGGCAAGGATTTACTTAAATCCAAAGAGTTTGGTTTTATCAGGTGGGAACAAGCAGTTACTTATAAAACGGCAAGGAGAGCAGACCTCGTTCTTTTGTGCTCTTGACTCTGTGGCATATGTGTTGCTCTTGCATAAGCCTAATGGTGCTGCTGCCAGCATACATGGGGACTTCGCATGAGCACTTTGTTAGGCGCAAAGCCTGAGCGTGAGTCCAGTGAACAGTCACACCACAAACACTAAAAATTACTTGGAGCAAGTAGTAGGAGGGCCATCTCTCCTTAGGGAGAGAGGTGGAGTTTCTCTTATTTGGGGGGGGGGGGCAGCTTTAAATGGGATGCATTTCTTGCTTCTGCTCTCCGTTTGTTTACATTTTGCACTTCTCTTTACCTTCAGCTAGGGAAATGCATCTTGAAAGCAAGTATTGCATCTTTCCCTTCTTCTGTAGGCACGTATGATAACAAAAGAGAACGCAAGCCAAGAAAAGCAAGCCAAAGCAAAATACAGCCCACAATATCCACAGCGTTGGAATGGCTTACTTCCGTGCCGCTCCTGGGAGGCAAAACTAACAAACAATTGCTAGTAGTAGTCACTTTGTGATTCCTGCCAGAACGTCTCCTCCTCTTTTTGTTGACTTTAAGGGTCCGATTGGTCGCATTTTTCCTTTTCAGTTTTTCCACTGATCTCAGTATTCTTCATGAGTAATTTGGCAGGTCTCCATCTGTGAGCATTATTGATCAATTCCATCCATTCTTTAAAAGAAACGGACAGATTTAATCATTTAAAGAAGAATTGCTACATGTAGGTGTAGATTTGTATCCTCTTGTTCTTTGTTCCTTTAAAGAGAAATGCTGGGTGAAATGTTTGCGTAAAATTCATGCGCTGTAGGGTTCACTTTTGGAAACATTCAACACACTGCTTAAGCTTTGTCTACTCAATGTATTAAGTGTTCTCCAGTACTCCTCTCTGCTGTCTTCCTTCAACATGACTTTTCTTCTGGGGCAGCCATAATATTTTAGTGTTTGTTATTCACGCCTCCCAGATTCCAGCTATGCTTACACAGTCATGTGAAGATCGCAGGCAACAATACTATCACTAGGTCTAGCAGCTTCTCTTTGAGTTGCTCTCCAGGTTGGGGCCCCAGGCGCCTCCCATGCCGCTCCACTCCGGCACTCTTGCTGTCCACATCCAGATGCCGGAGGCCCTGTTCCTGCCCCCGGAGACCCTGGAGCTCCATGTCTGGGCAAAGAGGCTCCAGCACGAGTGGGGCTTGCCCAGCTTGTCTGCAAAGTGGCTGGGCGCATTTACCCCCCGGGCACCAGAATCAGCCGCCAAAAAACACTGAGCAGAGTTCCACATCCAGCTCCTCCTGCAGAATCCACCCTGCCCACCCCAAGGCAGCTGGCACTGCTCGGAGCTGCAGCCGGACCCCTTCCCGCAAGACCAGACCAGCCAGTACGTGTAAAGAAGTACTGCATGGTCTGGCTTGGCACTTCCCCTGCCCTGGTGTCACAGTCCCAGAGAGCAGCGCCTGCGGAGGGGCGGGGGGCAGCTTGCCCAGGCGATCGCCCCCAGCCAGAAAGCCCTGGTGCCCAGCAAGGCAGGGAGCAGACCAGTGGCTCTTCCCAGACAGCCTGTGTTGAGGCGCCAGGCTGGAGCTGGAGGAGGTTAGCGTTTCCTCTGTCCGTGGTGCCCGTTGTGATGCCGAAAGGCTCTGCAGCATCACAAGGACTCTTGTTCTGTTGCTGGGCACAGGGCTCTCCTGCAGAACCGCCTGGAGCTGCAGGAGCAGGGGCACAGGCTGTGAGCCCTGCCCGGAGGAAGCAGCTCCTACTCCGCTCCATGAGACTCACTCTGCCCTGTCTGTTCAGATTGCTGCCCGCAATTAAGGAGAGCTCCTCCAAGGCAGACAAGCAGCCAAAGGCAAAGCCTCAAGCCCGACTCCAGCTTGAACTCCCTGCTTGTGTTCATCAGCCATCAGGAAAGGTACACGATAGGGATTTGCCACTGCTGTGTGGTATTTCAGGCTCCAGGCAGGGGGTGGAAGAGGGAGGTACACCACCACACACCACCACCTCCACCTTCCCTGCCCTCCTGCCCCTGCCTAAGCCCCAGGAGCCTAACGCTGCCGGCTGTTGTGTTTCCGTGGCCTCCAGGGAGTGTGCTACCTCTGCACTGATCCAGCAGAAAGACGGCTCCGCTTGCTGGTGGCATCGAAGCGCAAAGAGATCGAAGCTGAAATATGGGGCCAATACTACGCAAACAGAACGAGGGCAAATATAGAGCGAGGCCAGGTATGGCAAGCACTTTACAGCCCCCAGGAGAATCGCCTTTGCCCCGCTCCCTGGGAGGGCAGCAGCAAAGGTCTCCCAGGCGCAGCAGGATTGTTGCTGCCAGCTAGCCGGGCAGGTGACTGCTGTCTGTCCGCTTCCGGGCTCCCTGCCGCGAGGGAGGAGCTGCCCCTAAGACGCAAAGGCCAAAAGGGACAATCCGCTGTGGCATGAGCAGCCTCTTTCTTGACTGTGCCCCTCTCAGGGGGATCAGGAATTCCAGTCTGCAGGCCAAAAGGGGTCTTTGTAAGTGGCATTTCTTAGCTGAAGCACTAGCCTCAGTCGCCACACGCTGACAGAGAAGCAAATCTCCCCCCGTTGGCTTCAGTGACCAAGAGCTGAAGCCTTGAAAGCTCTGGTTGTTGGAAAGGACCACTTTGGTCCTTGCGCTCAGCATGGCCTGTGCCATCACCAGGCACCTTGCCTGCTGCTCAGTCCCAATTCCTCCGGCCTGCCTTTTGGGGAAGAGCCCCAGCTGTGTGCAGCAGTGCTTTAGGGAAGTCTCTGCTGCCTTTGCAGACCACCTATCGTCAGGTGCGTGAGGATGCCGGGCCTCCTTCCCACGTGCTGAGAAAGGCATATGACGAGAAGCTCAAGGGGAGGACGAAAGCAAGAGCCCCAAAGGATGCCAGCTGGAGAGCTTCAGGAGGCAGGGAAGAGCCGTGCCTCCCAGAGAGAGCCCGGCAAGAGTAAGTGTGGGCTGGCTCCCGCAGAGGCCTGTAACCCCCAGAGGTGTCCAGACTTCCCTGGGCTACGGGCTGTGGCATCCTCCACTTCCTCATGACGCAGGAACAGCCTGGGGTAGACGCCACCTCCGGGGTGGCTGCAGCCCCATGCTAAGGGATGAAACTTGTCCCGAGCTGAAGGCTGTGGGTACTAAAGGCAATGGATGTGTGTGTATGTCCGTGTGCGCACACACGGGGACTGGGGAACAGAAGAGGCAGGCAGCATCCCAGCCAGAACGTGACGGAGAACTTCTCCCTGCTGTTGCAGCCTCGGTTCCTCACAAGCAAGCCCACCTCAGAAAGCCTCTCTGCTGGAGACGTCCAAAGCACGGCAGGGCGAGTGGGCAAGGAAGGCTGCCCTGAACAGCGACAGAGGGAAGGAGAAGGAGGAGTTCATGTGGTAAGGGTCTCCCCCAGGGTGCGTGGGGGTCCCCTCTCCTGCCATGCCCTTCAGTTGCCCTGGCAGCGGCCCCTGGAGAAAGAGAGTCTTTCCCTGACAGCCCTCAACGCCTAAGAGCTGCCTGAACAAGAGACATGTCCTGTCCACCCAAGGGGGACTTGGTGGGCACTCCAAAGAGCATTTCAGTAGGGGACCTCTGAGGCAACGGGGGCTGAAGCTGAAAGCATTGCTCAGCTGTTTGCCTCTCCCTTCCCAAAGCAGACAGCCTGTGCTTTTGCTGCCCGAGCGCTGACACTCGCTCCTAGGTCTCGGCGCAGCCTGACTTCACCCCGGCCTGATTGGCACTCTAGCTGACCTCCTTTGGACACACAGGCCCATGTCCCATCCCACAGACCACTGCGCTGTCCTCAGCAGCACATCCGGGAACAGTTGCCTGAGAGAAAGGCCTGCAGCGTTTCTCTCCCACCTCCCTCACCATCGAGCTGAAGGCCTTTGTTTTGCATCCTTTAGCAAGGGGGAGAAGAAGCGGCTCTGGGATTGCCGTGGCATGTCCCAAGCCCTGCCAGCCACACCGAGAAGCTGCAACCAGACCCGGAGAGTCCAACGGCCAGGTCCTTAGCCATCACGGCGGACACCGAAGGCTGAAGGAGGTGCCAGGGACTGTACCCAGGCGTGCTCGAGCGGAAACTGCCACTGCTGCTCTCGGCATTGGCCCCTTTGCAGCAGGAGAGCCATTAGCCATGGGGGACGAGGGGGGCCTTTGCAAAGGGTAACATCTCCTGCCAAATGCAAAATAAAGACTGTTGGTCCCCGTTGCAACTGGAGTGACCACCCTGTGTCCTGCAACGCCTTTCTCTGCAAGGAAGAGGAACCGCGGAGCTGTGCAAATGCTACAATGGCCTCAATGGCTACCAGTACGCATGGCGTCATTTTGGGTAGAGAGAGGAAGCACAGAAGTGCAGGTGTTGGGGGCTGGGATAGGCATGCCAGGGCCTGCATAGGGGCCAAGAGTGCTGGGCTGCGAGCAGTTGTGAGTGGCCGTTGTCAGTGGGCATGCTGTCCAGGAGCAGCTTTCTGCTCTTGTTTTCTCCCTAGGCATCGTGCCAATTAGGGAAGAAAGGGGAAGCTTCGTGGAGCCGGTGCTGTGGGCCTGCGATCGGCATGCCAGAGCGAGCAAGCCAAAGCAAAATACAGCCCACAATATCCACAGCGTTGGAATGGCTTACTTCCGTGCCGCTCCTGGGAGGCAAAACTAACAAACAATTGCTAGTAGTAGTCACTTTGTGATTCCTGCCAGAACGTCTCCTCCTCTTTTTGTTGACTTTAAGGGTCCGATTGGTCGCATTTTTCCTTTTCAGTTTTTCCACTGATCTCAGTATTCTTCATGAGTAATTTGGCAGGTCTCCATCTGTGAGCATTATTGATCAATTCCATCCATTCTTTAAAAGAAACGGACAGATTTAATCATTTAAAGAAGAATTGCTACATGTAGGTGTAGATTTGTATCCTCTTGTTCTTTGTTCCTTTAAAGAGAAATGCTGGGTGAAATGTTTGCGTAAAATTCATGCGCTGTAGGGTTCACTTTTGGAAACATTCAACACACTGCTTAAGCTTTGTCTACTCAATGTATTAAGTGTTCTCCAGTACTCCTCTCTGCTGTCTTCCTTCAACATGACTTTTCTTCTGGGGCAGCCATAATATTTTAGTGTTTGTTATTCACGCCTCCCAGATTCCAGCTATGCTTACACAGTCATGTGAAGATCGCAGGCAACAATACTATCACTAGGTCTAGCAGCTTCTCTTTGAGTTGCTCTCCAGGTTGGGGCCCCAGGCGCCTCCCATGCCGCTCCACTCCGGCACTCTTGCTGTCCACATCCAGATGCCGGAGGCCCTGTTCCTGCCCCCGGAGACCCTGGAGCTCCATGTCTGGGCAAAGAGGCTCCAGCACGAGTGGGGCTTGCCCAGCTTGTCTGCAAAGTGGCTGGGCGCATTTACCCCCCGGGCACCAGAATCAGCCGCCAAAAAACACTGAGCAGAGTTCCACATCCAGCTCCTCCTGCAGAATCCACCCTGCCCACCCCAAGGCAGCTGGCACTGCTCGGAGCTGCAGCCGGACCCCTTCCCGCAAGACCAGACCAGCCAGTACGTGTAAAGAAGTACTGCATGGTCTGGCTTGGCACTTCCCCTGCCCTGGTGTCACAGTCCCAGAGAGCAGCGCCTGCGGAGGGGCGGGGGGCAGCTTGCCCAGGCGATCGCCCCCAGCCAGAAAGCCCTGGTGCCCAGCAAGGCAGGGAGCAGACCAGTGGCTCTTCCCAGACAGCCCGTGTTGAGGCGCCAGGCTGGAGCTGGAGGAAGGTGGTACGGAAGCTGGAGTCTGGCTTCTGGAGATCGGCATGGAGCCAGAGCCATGGGCATCAGCTGGAGGAAAACCTGTGCCAGGCGCCAGAGGTGGAGAAGGCCTGCCCTTATGCCCTCGCACCCAGGCCTGGGGGGCGGCGTGTGGCCGGCCTGGCCTGTGTCTGCCCAGAAGCTCTCGCAGGCCAGCAGCGAGAGCGAGCAGGAGAGGCTTGGGCCCCGGGCCAGCAAAGAGGAGGCCACCAGGCACCAGGGCAGCGGCTGGATGCCAAGGGGGACGAAAGGGGCTGCTCACGGGAGAAGAGGGCGCTGGTCGGCCCTCGTCTGCCCGAGCCCTGCGCTTCATCCCCACACACTGTGCAGAATGCTGATGAAATCCTCTCTCTACCTAGCCTCTGGGTGGGTGTGTAAGCTGGGAGCGGCGGTGTCCCACATCGGGGCCAAACCTGGCGGTGCCTGTGAGGTGGCGGGTTCCCGCAGCCCTCTGTGACATGGCGGGGCGTCACAGAGGGGCACCCGCCTCACGGCGACAGCTCCCTCTCCCCGCCGGGCCCGGCCACACTCCGCGGCGAGGCCTGGGCGACGCCAGGGCCTGCTCTCGCCAGCGCTCTGCTCCGCAGGATCTGTGGCTGCAGCAGCGCAGGAGGTGCCGAGAGGCGACCAGAAGAGCATCTTTGGCCCCCTGCTGCAGTGCTAGCTGGAGCGAGGGGGCAGAGATGGTCAATTACGTGGTCCTTAACCCTCCTTTGGGACCTGAGAATTTTCCAACGCTGAAGCAGCTCAGCACCAATGGTAAGGCCCTCGGGGCCCTTCCAGGAGTGCTGCTGCAGCCCAGATGTGGAGAGCCTGGGGCTGCGGGGTGGCTGTGGGGTGGCTGGAGAGGCCTGGCAGCTGCAAGGAGAGCCCCTCGAGACGGGGCCTTGTGGCTCAGGGCTCCCTCTGGCAGCCCCGACTCCCGGCTCCTGTGTGCGACTCTGCGCCGGCTCCCTGGGGCACGCGCAGGCAGAAGGGCCCGGGGCTGGGCTTGCTGCTCACCTCGCGGTGGGGACTGGCTGCCTCCAGCTCCCAGCGGGGCGGAAGGAGCTGGAGCTGCCCGGGGGGCCGTGCAGAGTGCGTGCGGGCAGGGAGCAAAGATGGGGGGAACGGGCCCCTGCCAGGGAGACCGCTGCCGATGGCCTGAGCCTGCGAGACTCCCGTGGGCTCAGCACCATCCTGGCGCTGCGCTGGAAAGCCGGTGCTAAGGCACAGCAGTGTTCAGACGATTCGCGGGACTTTTCATCAGCTCTGTCTGGCTTCTTGGGCAGGAGGCCAGGCCCTGCTGCCGCCGCCTCTGCTTGCTTCCCACTGCCTCTGGGCTCTCCAGATGGGCAGAGCAGGCTTGGAGCTCGGAGACCGCTTTGCACCGCGCGTGTCAGAGGGCAGGTGCCCCTTCTTCAAAAGGCGCCCGAGGCCTGCCTTTCCTCCCCAGACCTCCCCGGGCTCAGTGCAGGCACCTTCCAGGCTGCAGGTGGTCCAAAGCTCAGCTGGGCAGCCCCAGCGGTGCCTGTGTGTGTTCTGGGCGGCGGGCGGGGGGCTCGAGCGCACTTGCCTCTTGCCTCCTTGCTTACGGGGGAGCTGCAGGGGTGGGCTTGGCTGACTCGGAGCATGACACGTCTTTCGCTTGCTTTGCAGACATCGTTAAAATCTGGGCTAGCGCATGCTACTACCTCAGGATACAGCTGTCGCTGAACAGGGTGAGCCTTGCATCCTGCTCATCCGCTTGTCCCCGGAGGGCTTCAGCAGCCCTGACACCCACCTCTGTAGTGCACAATTAGTCTTCCCCTCGCGAGAGAGCACAACAGGCACGAGGAATAACAGAGCCTGCCCCCCCCACACCCCAACCCAAGCAGCACACACCCGCTGAGGAGCTGGCCACAGCACAGCATCTCCGTAAAGAGAGAGAACAAAGGAGGTCCTGCTCTTGTCTGCACTGTCTGGGGCTTCTCTGGTCCTCCTGCCACCGGGGTTATTTTCCCTGGGGTTGAAGCCCCTGGCACGTAACCCAGCCACGGGATATTTCCTCTGCCTTTCCTGCCCCAGCAGCGGTTCTGAGTGTGAGGAGGAGGGAGAGGAAAAGGCCCAGCAGCTGTGGGTCTTGCCCAGAGCTTTCAAAGGGCCCCGTCTTGCCCCGTTGGATCTCAGGAGCAGGCAGGGCCCCAAGCACCCTTGCCACGGTCACACAAGCCCGCCAGAAGCCTTCCCTGCGCAGAACGCGCTTACTTTGGCTCCTGTGTTCTGCTTGCATTTCCAGGCGGTTAACATTGGAATTGGGACGTTTGCCGTCGTCAGAGACTATGTCAGTGTGGGAGAGGGCGAGGTTTTGGTTGTTCAAAGGCCTGTGTTCCAGCTGTGCAAGTTTCTGAAGCGATTCTACCGGCTCAGATATGCTCAGGGGGAAATTCCTGGTAAGAAGGCAGATGAATGCCCTTGCTCCCCCGGGGCAGCCCGTGCGCTGTGCTTCCTGGTGACATGTCTGTGACATGGCAGAGCCAAGGCTCTTCAAACTGGAGCGCGCTAAGCATGGTTCCCTGCCATGGGAACCGGCCCCTCTGCCCACCCTACTCCGCCACGCAACCGGGTGCTCATGCGAGGAGGCAAAGTTCCTCTTTGCCGCCTTCTGTCCTGAAGAAATCCTAGCGGCCCCCTTGGCACCTTTGTTTGCAGAGGCCTTGCAACACGTCGCAGGAAGGGACCCCATGAGCTCCCTTCTGCAGATGTCACCCAAGGTTAAACAGGACTGCTCTCTGGCAGTGTATTTCCCGAGGGAGGGCCAGGAGCTGCTGATGCTCAGCCTCTGAGTCGGCTGAGGTGCTGTGGGAGCGACTGGTTGCTTTGTGCTTGTTTCGCAGACGAGATCCCAGTTGTGCAGCTGAGCTTTGAGCAGATAGCCACGGACACCGGCTTCCTGCAAGAAGCAGTGCAGCGGTGCACAGAGGAGACCCTGCTCTTCTTTGCCGGAGCCCTGGCAGAAGGCAAGGAGGTCGAATTTGTCTTCAAGGATGTTGGCGTTCTTGCCGTACGAAGACAAGTGGTCAGCATGAGCTTTTTTGATCACTGCCTGGTGGAGATGGATGCCACAGGCAACGTGTTGCCAGCTCTTCTCACGGTGAGTTTGTCATTTCTCCGGTGAGCTACGAGGAGCTCTTTGGAAGTCCTGTCAAAGCTCCCGCAAGCTGTTTGCTCCTGGCATGCTGTCACCCGCCTCACCACTTGGGCTGGCCACGCTCTCCATGAGCAACACCGGCTCTCGGTAGCGTGTCAGCTCATTGGAATGAGGGCCAAGCGGTACTGAAGAGAAGGTGGTGCGAGGCTTTCTGAGAGGCAGCTCCTTCGCTGAGCAACAGGAAGCTTTGCTGCCCCTGTGAGCAACAAGCACGTGTCCCTGAGGTCGCCTCCCATGTCTCTGTCCCATTGTAGGAGTCCAAGATGATGGATGTCGTCACCTTTGACACCAGAAACGACTTTCCTCGGGTCAGTCGTGATGGTGTCATCGTGCTGCCAAGGTGAGGATGCTCACTCCCGCGGCCCCGGCTGCCCAAGGGAGCAGCTTCTCAGCTCACGCTCGGGGGCCCCCTCTTGCCAAGGCTTGTCTTCTCACAAAGTTACTCGAGGCCAACCCTTTGCAAGGCAAGGCTCCCGGTTGCCTCCGTGCTTGCTGCTCCTCAGCTTGGGCAGGGCAGACAAAGGGGCTGGTGCGTCCTCGGTGGGCACTGAATGAGAGAGGGGGAGGCTCTGCAGTGGCAGCAAGGAGGCCTTGTGTAGCAATCAGCTCTCTCACAGGAAGGCGAGGGAAGCGCTGGCAGAGGCTGATGGGGACCGTGGGGCCCCTCCCGGCTTTGCCATCCTTCCCTGCGCCCCTCAGTTCCCACACTCATTACCTACCCCAAGGACTCGGCAGGAGCTCTAAAAGAGCTCTGTGACGAGACTATCAGTGCGAGCGGCCCAGGCACCGTGGTGCCCTTTATTCCATCGGGCGTCTTCTTTCCAGGTTTGCACTTGAGATCACGGGCACAGCATCTGTCCATGCACGTTCTCTCAAGCCCAGGGTAGACCTGGTGGCTGGCGAGCAGCATACCAGAAAAGGTAATGTCACAGCCCACTGCTGGCAGGGGTTGTGCCTTCTCCTTTTGTCCTTGTGAGGGGTGGAGAGCCCACAACACGATGCATGGGACAGGAGCAGGTGTTTGTGTGACTCTGCGTCCGCGGCCTGGTAAATCTCAAGTGACTCTTCCCAGCACATGCTCTGGGCACAGCCCAGCACTCCAAATGCGAGCTGATGCTCTGAGTTGCACTTGCGCTGGGGACTCCCTTCCCTCACGTAGAGTGCCACCAGCCTTGTTGTCCGAGGTTAGCGTTTGCGCAGAAGGCAGTCAAAATGGAGAGGAAAGCGTCAGCATCCTGGCTAGCACAGTCTGCTGGGAGGTGTTAGTAATGGAGGGGTTTGCATAGCTCAGGGAAGCCAGGTGCTGGAGCTTGAGGAGGAAAACCATCTGTGGATGACTGGAAGAAGCCTCCGGAGCCTCGCACGGCACGACCGAGCAGCTCCGCCGCTCACGCTTGCTTGCAGAGGCACAAAGAGGCTATTCTGAAGAGTTCTCTTGATTCCTGCTTGCAGTGAGCCTGCTGGATCCGGCCGTCCTGGCTCGACGAAGGATTTCCCTGGCCAGATTGGCATTAAAGAAAAATGAGGAATTTGAAGGGAAGGAAGGTGGCCAAGACAGGTGAGGCTCCTGGGGAAAGATTGGGGCAAGAGAAGGGGTGCAGGAGGATGGGCGAATGGACACTGTGCTCTTGTCCCCATGCGAGCGAGATGTTTCCTCTGTCCGTGGTGCCCGTTGTGATGCCGAAAGGCTCTGCAACATCACAAGGACTCTCGTTCTGTTGCTGGGCACAGGGTTCTCCTGCAGAACCGCCTGGAGCTGCAGGAGCAGGGGCACAGGCTGTGAGCCCTGCCCGGAGGAAGCAGCTCCTACTCCGCTCCATGAGACTCACTCTGCCCTGTCTGTTCAGATTGCTGCCCGCAATTAAGGAGAGCTCCTCCAAGGCAGACAAGCAGCCAAAGGCAAAGCCTCAAGCCCGACTCCAGCTTGAACTCCCTGCTTGTGTTCATCAGCCATCAGGAAAGGTACACGATAGGGATTTGCCACTGCTGTGTGGTATTTCAGGCTCCAGGCAGGGGGTGGAAGAGGGAGGTACACCACCACACACCACCACCTCCACCTTCCCTGCCCTCCTGCCCCTGCCTAAGCCCCAGGAGCCTAACGCTGCCGGCTGTTGTGTTTCCGTGGCCTCCAGGGAGTGTGCTACCTCTGCACTGATCCAGCAGAAAGACGGCTCCGCTTGCTGGTGGCATCGAAGCGCAAAGAGATCGAAGCTGAAATATGGGGCCAATACTACGCAAACAGAACGAGGGCAAATATAGAGCGAGGCCAGGTATGGCAAGCACTTTACAGCCCCCAGGAGAATCGCCTTTGCCCCGCTCCCTGGGAGGGCAGCAGCAAAGGTCTCCCAGGCGCAGCAGGATTGTTGCCGCCAGCTAGCCGGGCAGGTGACTGCTGTCTGTCCGCTTCCGGGCTCCCTGCCGCGAGGGAGGAGCTGCCCCTAAGACGCAAAGGCCAAAAGGGACAATCCGCTGTGGCATGAGCAGCCTCTTTCTTGACTGTGCCCCTCTCAGGGGGATCAGGAATTCCAGTCTGCAGGCCAAAAGGGGTCTTTGTAAGTGGCATTTCTTAGCTGAAGCACTAGCCTCAGTCGCCACACGCTGACAGAGAAGCAAATCTCCCCCCGTTGGCTTCAGTGACCAAGAGCTGAAGCCTTGAAAGCTCTGGTTGTTGGAAAGGACCACTTTGGTCCTTGCGCTCAGCATGGCTTGTGCCATCACCAGGCACCTTGCCTGCTGCTCAGTCCCAATTCCTCCGGCCTGCCTTTTGGGGAAGAGCCCCAGCTGTGTGCAGCAGTGCTTTAGGGAAGTCTCTGCTGCCTTTGCAGACCACCTATCGTCAGGTGCGTGAGGATGCCGGGCCTCCTTCCCACGTGCTGAGAAAGGCATATGACGAGAAGCTCAAGGGGAGGACGAAAGCAAGAGCCCCAAAGGATGCCAGCTGGAGAGCTTCAGGAGGCAGGGAAGAGCCGTGCCTCCCAGAGAGAGCCCGGCAAGAGTAAGTGTGGGCTGGCTCCCGCAGAGGCCTGTAACCCCCAGAGGTGTCCAGACTTCCCTGGGCTACGGGCTGTGGCATCCTCCACTTCCTCATGACGCAGGAACAGCCTGGGGTAGACGCCACCTCCGGGGTGGCTGCAGCCCCATGCTAAGGGATGAAACTTGTCCCGAGCTGAAGGCTGTGGGTACTAAAGGCAATGGATGTGTGTGTATGTCCGTGTGCGCACACACGGGGACTGGGGAACAGAAGAGGCAGGCAGCATCCCAGCCAGAACGTGACGGAGAACTTCTCCCTGCTGTTGCAGCCTCGGTTCCTCACAAGCAAGCCCACCTCAGAAAGCCTCTCTGCTGGAGACGTCCAAAGCACGGCAGGGCGAGTGGGCAAGGAAGGCTGCCCTGAACAGCGACAGAGGGAAGGAGAAGGAGGAGTTCATGTGGTAAGGGTCTCCCCCAGGGTGCGTGGGGGTCCCCTCTCCTGCCATGCCCTTCAGTTGCCCTGGCAGCGGCCCCTGGAGAAAGAGAGTCTTTCCCTGACAGCCCTCAACGCCTAAGAGCTGCCTGAACAAGAGACATGTCCTGTCCACCCAAGGGGGACTTGGTGGGCACTCCAAAGAGCATTTCAGTAGGGGACCTCTGAGGCAACGGGGGCTGAAGCTGAAAGCATTGCTCAGCTGTTTGCCTCTCCCTTCCCAAAGCAGACAGCCTGTGCTTTTGCTGCCCGAGCGCTGACACTCGCTCCTAGGTCTCGGCGCAGCCTGACTTCACCCCGGCCTGATTGGCACTCTAGCTGACCTCCTTTGGACACACAGGCCCATGTCCCATCCCACAGACCACTGCGCTGTCCTCAGCAGCACATCCGGGAACAGTTGCCTGAGAGAAAGGCCTGCAGCGTTTCTCTCCCACCTCCCTCACCATCGAGCTGAAGGCCTTTGTTTTGCATCCTTTAGCAAGGGGGAGAAGAAGCGGCTCTGGGATTGCCGTGGCATGTCCCAAGCCCTGCCAGCCACACCGAGAAGCTGCAACCAGACCCGGAGAGTCCAACGGCCAGGTCCTTAGCCATCACGGCGGACACCGAAGGCTGAAGGAGGTGCCAGGGACTGTACCCAGGCGTGCTCGAGCGGAAACTGCCACTGCTGCTCTCGGCATTGGCCCCTTTGCAGCAGGAGAGCCATTAGCCATGGGGGACGAGGGGGGCCTTTGCAAAGGGTAACATCTCCTGCCAAATGCAAAATAAAGACTGTTGGTCCCCGTTGCAACTGGAGTGACCACCCTGTGTCCTGCAACGCCTTTCTCTGCAAGGAAGAGGAACCGCGGAGCTGTGCAAATGCTACAATGGCCTCAATGGCTACCAGTACGCATGGCGTCATTTTGGGTAGAGAGAGGAAGCACAGAAGTGCAGGTGTTGGGGGCTGGGATAGGCATGCCAGGGCCTGCATAGGGGCCAAGAGTGCTGGGCTGCGAGCAGTTGTGAGTGGCTGTTGTCAGTGGGCATGCTGTCCAGGAGCAGCTTTCTGCTCTTGTTTTCTCCCTAGGCATCGTGCCAATTAGGGAAGAAAGGGGAAGCTTCGTGGAGCCGGTGCTGTGGGCCTGCGATCGGCATGCCAGAGCGAGCAAGCCAAAGCAAAATACAGCCCACAATATCCACAGCGTTGGAATGGCTTACTTCCGTGCCGCTCCTGGGAGGCAAAACTAACAAACAATTGCTAGTAGTAGTCACTTTGTGATTCCTGCCAGAACGTCTCCTCCTCTTTTTGTTGACTTTAAGGGTCCGATTGGTCGCATTTTTCCTTTTCAGTTTTTCCACTGATCTCAGTATTCTTCATGAGTAATTTGGCAGGTCTCCATCTGTGAGCATTATTGATCAATTCCATCCATTCTTTAAAAGAAACGGACAGATTTAATCATTTAAAGAAGAATTGCTACATGTAGGTGTAGATTTGTATCCTCTTGTTCTTTGTTCCTTTAAAGAGAAATGCTGGGTGAAATGTTTGCGTAAAATTCATGCGCTGTAGGGTTCACTTTTGGAAACATTCAACACACTGCTTAAGCTTTGTCTACTCAATGTATTAAGTGTTCTCCAGTACTCCTCTCTGCTGTCTTCCTTCAACATGACTTTTCTTCTGGGGCAGCCATAATATTTTAGTGTTTGTTATTCACGCCTCCCAGATTCCAGCTATGCTTACACAGTCATGTGAAGATCGCAGGCAACAATACTATCACTAGGTCTAGCAGCTTCTCTTTGAGTTGCTCTCCAGGTTGGGGCCCCAGGCGCCTCCCATGCCGCTCCACTCCGGCACTCTTGCTGTCCACATCCAGATGCCGGAGGCCCTGTTCCTGCCCCCGGAGACCCTGGAGCTCCATGTCTGGGCAAAGAGGCTCCAGCACGAGTGGGGCTTGCCCAGCTTGTCTGCAAAGTGGCTGGGCGCATTTACCCCCCGGGCACCAGAATCAGCCGCCAAAAAACACTGAGCAGAGTTCCACATCCAGCTCCTCCTGCAGAATCCACCCTGCCCACCCCAAGGCAGCTGGCACTGCTCGGAGCTGCAGCCGGACCCCTTCCCGCAAGACCAGACCAGCCAGTACGTGTAAAGAAGTACTGCATGGTCTGGCTTGGCACTTCCCCTGCCCTGGTGTCACAGTCCCAGAGAGCAGCGCCTGCGGAGGGGCGGGGGGCAGCTTGCCCAGGCGATCGCCCCCAGCCAGAAAGCCCTGGTGCCCAGCAAGGCAGGGAGCAGACCAGTGGCTCTTCCCAGACAGCCCGTGTTGAGGCGCCAGGCTGGAGCTGGAGGAAGGTGGTACGGAAGCTGGAGTCTGGCTTCTGGAGATCGGCATGGAGCCAGAGCCATGGGCATCAGCTGGAGGAAAACCTGTGCCAGGCGCCAGAGGTGGAGAAGGCCTGCCCTTATGCCCTCGCACCCAGGCCTGGGGGGCGGCGTGTGGCCGGCCTGGCCTGTGTCTGCCCAGAAGCTCTCGCAGGCCAGCAGCGAGAGCGAGCAGGAGAGGCTTGGGCCCCGGGCCAGCAAAGAGGAGGCCACCAGGCACCAGGGCAGCGGCTGGATGCCAAGGGGGACGAAAGGGGCTGCTCACGGGAGAAGAGGGCGCTGGTCGGCCCTCGTCTGCCCGAGCCCTGCGCTTCATCCCCACACACTGTGCAGAATGCTGATGAAATCCTCTCTCTACCTAGCCTCTGGGTGGGTGTGTAAGCTGGGAGCGGCGGTGTCCCACATCGGGGCCAAACCTGGCGGTGCCTGTGAGGTGGCGGGTTCCCGCAGCCCTCTGTGACATGGCGGGGCGTCACAGAGGGGCACCCGCCTCACGGCGACAGCTCCCTCTCCCCGCCGGGCCCGGCCACACTCCGCGGCGAGGCCTGGGCGACGCCAGGGCCTGCTCTCGCCAGCGCTCTGCTCCGCAGGATCTGTGGCTGCAGCAGCGCAGGAGGTGCCGAGAGGCGACCAGAAGAGCATCTTTGGCCCCCTGCTGCAGTGCTAGCTGGAGCGAGGGGGCAGAGATGGTCAATTACGTGGTCCTTAACCCTCCTTTGGGACCTGAGAATTTTCCAACGCTGAAGCAGCTCAGCACCAATGGTAAGGCCCTCGGGGCCCTTCCAGGAGTGCTGCTGCAGCCCAGATGTGGAGAGCCTGGGGCTGCGGGGTGGCTGTGGGGTGGCTGGAGGGGCCTGGCAGCTGCAAGGAGAGCCCCTCGAGACGGGGCCTTGTGGCTCAGGGCTCCCTCTGGCAGCCCCGACTCCCGGCTCCTGTGTGCGACTCTGCGCCGGCTCCCTGGGGCACGCGCAGGCAGAAGGGCCCGGGGCTGGGCTTGCTGCTCACCTCGCGGTGGGGACTGGCTGCCTCCAGCTCCCAGCGGGGCGGAAGGAGCTGGAGCTGCCCGGGGGGCCGTGCAGAGTGCGTGCGGGCAGGGAGCAAAGATGGGGGGAACGGGCCCCTGCCAGGGAGACCGCTGCCGATGGCCTGAGCCTGCGAGACTCCCGTGGGCTCAGCACCATCCTGGCGCTGCGCTGGAAAGCCGGTGCTAAGGCACAGCAGTGTTCAGACGATTCGCGGGACTTTTCATCAGCTCCGTCTGGCTTCTTGGGCAGGAGGCCAGGCCCTGCTGCCGCCGCCTCTGCTTGCTTCCCACTGCCTCTGGGCTCTCCAGATGGGCAGAGCAGGCTTGGAGCTCGGAGACCGCTTTGCACCGCGCGTGTCAGAGGGCAGGTGCCCCTTCTTCAAAAGGCGCCCGAGGCCTGCCTTTCCTCCCCAGACCTCCCCGGGCTCAGTGCAGGCACCTTCCAGGCTGCAGGTGGTCCAAAGCTCAGCTGGGCAGCCCCAGCGGTGCCTGTGTGTGTTCTGGGCGGCGGGCGGGGGGCTCGAGCGCACTTGCCTCTTGCCTCCTTGCTTACGGGGGAGCTGCAGGGGTGGGCTTGGCTGACTCGGAGCATGACACGTCTTTCGCTTGCTTTGCAGACATCGTTAAAATCTGGGCTAGCGCATGCTACTACCTCAGGATACAGCTGTCGCTGAACAGGGTGAGCCTTGCATCCTGCTCATCCGCTTGTCCCCGGAGGGCTTCAGCAGCCCTGACACCCACCTCTGTAGTGCACAATTAGTCTTCCCCTCGCGAGAGAGCACAACAGGCACGAGGAATAACAGAGCCTGCCCCCCCCACACCCCAACCCAAGCAGCACACACCCGCTGAGGAGCTGGCCACAGCACAGCATCTCCGTAAAGAGAGAGAACAAAGGAGGTCCTGCTCTTGTCTGCACTGTCTGGGGCTTCTCTGGTCCTCCTGCCACCGGGGTTATTTTCCCTGGGGTTGAAGCCCCTGGCACGTAACCCAGCCACGGGGTATTTCCTCTGCCTTTCCTGCCCCAGCAGCGGTTCTGAGTGTGAGGAGGAGGGAGAGGAAAAGGCCCAGCAGCTGTGGGTCTTGCCCAGAGCTTTCAAAGGGCCCCGTCTTGCCCCGTTGGATCTCAGGAGCAGGCAGGGCCCCAAGCACCCTTGCCACGGTCACACAAGTCCGCCAGAAGCCTTCCCTGCGCAGAACGCGCTTACTTTGGCTCCTGTGTTCTGCTTGCATTTCCAGGCGGTTAACATTGGAATTGGGACGTTTGCCGTCGTCAGAGACTATGTCAGTGTGGGAGAGGGCGAGGTTTTGGTTGTTCAAAGGCCTGTGTTCCAGCTGTGCAAGTTTCTGAAGCGATTCTACCGGCTCAGATATGCTCAGGGGGAAATTCCTGGTAAGAAGGCAGATGAATGCCCTTGCTCCCCCGGGGCAGCCCGTGCGCTGTGCTTCCTGGTGACATGTCTGTGACATGGCAGAGCCAAGGCTCTTCAAACTGGAGCGCGCTAAGCATGGTTCCCTGCCATGGGAACCGGCCCCTCTGCCCACCCTACTCCGCCACGCAACCGGGTGCTCATGCGAGGAGGCAAAGTTCCTCTTTGCCGCCTTCTGTCCTGAAGAAATCCTAGCGGCCCCCTTGGCACCTTTGTTTGCAGAGGCCTTGCAACACGTCGCAGGAAGGGACCCCATGAGCTCCCTTCTGCAGATGTCACCCAAGGTTAAACAGGACTGCTCTCTGGCAGTGTATTTCCCGAGGGAGGGCCAGGAGCTGCTGATGCTCAGCCTCTGAGTCGGCTGAGGTGCTGTGGGAGCGACTGGTTGCTTTGTGCTTGTTTCGCAGACGAGATCCCAGTTGTGCAGCTGAGCTTTGAGCAGATAGCCACGGACACCGGCTTCCTGCAAGAAGCAGTGCAGCGGTGCACAGAGGAGACCCTGCTCTTCTTTGCCGGAGCCCTGGCAGAAGGCAAGGAGGTCGAATTTGTCTTCAAGGATGTTGGCGTTCTTGCCGTACGAAGACAAGTGGTCAGCATGAGCTTTTTTGATCACTGCCTGGTGGAGATGGATGCCACAGGCAACGTGTTGCCAGCTCTTCTCACGGTGAGTTTGTCATTTCTCCGGTGAGCTACGAGGAGCTCTTTGGAAGTCCTGTCAAAGCTCCCGCAAGCTGTTTGCTCCTGGCGTGCTGTCACCCGCCTCACCACTTGGGCTGGCCACGCTCTCCATGAGCAACACCGGCTCTCGGTAGCGTGTCAGCTCATTGGAATGAGGGCCAAGCGGTACTGAAGAGAAGGTGGTGCGAGGCTTTCTGAGAGGCAGCTCCTTCGCTGAGCAACAGGAAGCTTTGCTGCCCCTGTGAGCAACAAGCACGTGTCCCTGAGGTCGCCTCCCATGTCTCTGTCCCATTGTAGGAGTCCAAGATGATGGATGTCGTCACCTTTGACACCAGAAACGACTTTCCTCGGGTCAGTCGTGATGGTGTCATCGTGCTGCCAAGGTGAGGATGCTCACTCCCGCGGCCCCGGCTGCCCAAGGGAGCAGCTTCTCGGCTCACGCTCGGGGGCCCCCTCTTGCCAAGGCTTGTCTTCTCACAAAGTTACTCGAGGCCAACCCTTTGCAAGGCAAGGCTCCCGGTTGCCTCCGTGCTTGCTGCTCCTCAGCTTGGGCAGGGCAGACGAAGGGGCTGCTGTGTCCTTGGTGGGCACTGAATGAGAGAGGGGGGAGCAAGTCCAGCGAAGGGCCACAAAGATGATTAGGGGACTGGAGCATCTCTCTTATGAGGAAAGGCTGAGAGAGCTGGGCCTGTTTAGCTTGGAGAAGAGCAGACTGAGAGGAGATCTTATCAACGTGTACAAGTATCTGAAGGGAGGGTGTCGAGAGGATGGGACCAGACTCTTTTCAGTGGTGCCGAGCGACAGGACGCGAGGCAATGGGCACAAACTGAAACACAGACACTTCCATCTTATCATGAGGAAAAACTTTTTCACTGTGAGGGTGACAGAGCACTGGAACAGGTTGCCCCGAGAGGTGGTGGAGTCTCCTTCTCTGGAGATATTCAAAACGCGCCTGGATGCAATCCTGTGCAATGTGCTCTAGGTGACCCTGCTTGAGCAGGGGGGTTGGACTAGATGATCTCCAGAGGTCCCTTCCAACCTCAGCGATTCTGTGATTCTGTGATTCTGTGATTCTGTGAGGCTCTGCAGTGGCAGCAAGGAGGCCTTGTGTAGCAATCGGCTCTCTCGCAGGAAGGCGAGGGAAGCGCTGGCAGAGGCTGATGGGGACCGTGGGGCCCCTCCCGGCTTTGCCATCCTTCCCTGCGCCCCTCAGTTCCCACACTCATTACCTACCCCAAGGACTCGGCAGGAGCTCTAAAAGAGCTCTGTGACGAGACTATCAGTGCGAGCGGCCCAGGCACCGTGGTGCCCTTTATTCCATCGGGCGTCTTCTTTCCAGGTTTGCACTTGAGATCACGGGCACAGCATCTGTCCATGCACGTTCTCTCAAGCCCAGGGTAGACCTGGTGGCTGGCGAGCAGCATACCAGAAAAGGTAATGTCACAGCCCACTGCTGGCAGGGGTTGTGCCTTCTCCTTTTGTCCTTGTGAGGGGTGGAGAGCCCACAACACGATGCATGGGACAGGAGCAGGTGTTTGTGTGACTCTGCGTCCGCGGCCTGGTAAATCTCAAGTGACTCTTCCCAGCACATGCTCTGGGCACAGCCCAGCACTCCAAATGCGAGCTGATGCTCTGAGTTGCACTTGCGCTGGGGACTCCCTTCCCTCACGTAGAGTGCCACCAGCCTTGTTGTCCGAGGTTAGCGTTTGCGCAGAAGGCAGTCAAAATGGAGAGGAAAGCGTCAGCATCCTGGCTAGCACAGTCTGCTGGGAGGTGTTAGTAATGGAGGGGTTTGCATAGCTCAGGGAAGCCAGGTGCTGGAGCTTGAGGAGGAAAACCATCTGTGGATGACTGGAAGAAGCCTCCGGAGCCTCGCACGGCACGACCGAGCAGCTCCGCCGCTCACGCTTGCTTGCAGAGGCACAAAGAGGCTATTCTGAAGAGTTCTCTTGATTCCTGCTTGCAGTGAGCCTGCTGGATCCGGCCGTCCTGGCTCGACGAAGGATTTCCCTGGCCAGATTGGCATTAAAGAAAAATGAGGAATTTGAAGGGAAGGAAGGTGGCCAAGACAGGTGAGGCTCCTGGGGAAAGATTGGGGCAAGAGAAGGGGTGCAGGAGGATGGGCGAATGGACACTGTGCTCTTGTCCCCATGCGAGCGAGATGTTTCCTCTGTCCGTGGTGCCCGTTGTGATGCCGAAAGGCTCTGCAACATCACAAGGACTCTCGTTCTGTTGCTGGGCACAGGGTTCTCCTGCAGAACCGCCTGGAGCTGCAGGAGCAGGGGCACAGGCTGTGAGCCCTGCCCGGAGGAAGCAGCTCCTACTCCGCTCCATGAGACTCACTCTGCCCTGTCTGTTCAGATTGCTGCCCGCAATTAAGGAGAGCTCCTCCAAGGCAGACAAGCAGCCAAAGGCAAAGCCTCAAGCCCGACTCCAGCTTGAACTCCCTGCTTGTGTTCATCAGCCATCAGGAAAGGTACACGATAGGGATTTGCCACTGCTGTGTGGTATTTCAGGCTCCAGGCAGGGGGTGGAAGAGGGAGGTACACCACCACACACCACCACCTCCACCTTCCCTGCCCTCCTGCCCCTGCCTAAGCCCCAGGAGCCTAACGCTGCCGGCTGTTGTGTTTCCGTGGCCTCCAGGGAGTGTGCTACCTCTGCACTGATCCAGCAGAAAGACGGCTCCGCTTGCTGGTGGCATCGAAGCGCAAAGAGATCGAAGCTGAAATATGGGGCCAATACTACGCAAACAGAACGAGGGCAAATATAGAGCGAGGCCAGGTATGGCAAGCACTTTACAGCCCCCAGGAGAATCGCCTTTGCCCCGCTCCCTGGGAGGGCAGCAGCAAAGGTCTCCCAGGCGCAGCAGGATTGTTGCCGCCAGCTAGCCGGGCAGGTGACTGCTGTCTGTCCGCTTCCGGGCTCCCTGCCGCGAGGGAGGAGCTGCCCCTAAGACGCAAAGGCCAAAAGGGACAATCCGCTGTGGCATGAGCAGCCTCTTTCTTGACTGTGCCCCTCTCAGGGGGATCAGGAATTCCAGTCTGCAGGCCAAAAGGGGTCTTTGTAAGTGGCATTTCTTAGCTGAAGCACTAGCCTCAGTCGCCACACGCTGACAGAGAAGCAAATCTCCCCCCGTTGGCTTCAGTGACCAAGAGCTGAAGCCTTGAAAGCTCTGGTTGTTGGAAAGGACCACTTTGGTCCTTGCGCTCAGCATGGCTTGTGCCATCACCAGGCACCTTGCCTGCTGCTCAGTCCCAATTCCTCCGGCCTGCCTTTTGGGGAAGAGCCCCAGCTGTGTGCAGCAGTGCTTTAGGGAAGTCTCTGCTGCCTTTGCAGACCACCTATCGTCAGGTGCGTGAGGATGCCGGGCCTCCTTCCCACGTGCTGAGAAAGGCATATGACGAGAAGCTCAAGGGGAGGACGAAAGCAAGAGCCCCAAAGGATGCCAGCTGGAGAGCTTCAGGAGGCAGGGAAGAGCCGTGCCTCCCAGAGAGAGCCCGGCAAGAGTAAGTGTGGGCTGGCTCCCGCAGAGGCCTGTAACCCCCAGAGGTGTCCAGACTTCCCTGGGCTACGGGCTGTGGCATCCTCCACTTCCTCATGACGCAGGAACAGCCTGGGGTAGACGCCACCTCCGGGGTGGCTGCAGCCCCATGCTAAGGGATGAAACTTGTCCCGAGCTGAAGGCTGTGGGTACTAAAGGCAATGGATGTGTGTGTATGTCCGTGTGCGCACACACGGGGACTGGGGAACAGAAGAGGCAGGCAGCATCCCAGCCAGAACGTGACGGAGAACTTCTCCCTGCTGTTGCAGCCTCGGTTCCTCACAAGCAAGCCCACCTCAGAAAGCCTCTCTGCTGGAGACGTCCAAAGCACGGCAGGGCGAGTGGGCAAGGAAGGCTGCCCTGAACAGCGACAGAGGGAAGGAGAAGGAGGAGTTCATGTGGTAAGGGTCTCCCCCAGGGTGCGTGGGGGTCCCCTCTCCTGCCATGCCCTTCAGTTGCCCTGGCAGCGGCCCCTGGAGAAAGAGAGTCTTTCCCTGACAGCCCTCAACGCCTAAGAGCTGCCTGAACAAGAGACATGTCCTGTCCACCCAAGGGGGACTTGGTGGGCACTCCAAAGAGCATTTCAGTAGGGGACCTCTGAGGCAACGGGGGCTGAAGCTGAAAGCATTGCTCAGCTGTTTGCCTCTCCCTTCCCAAAGCAGACAGCCTGTGCTTTTGCTGCCCGAGCGCTGACACTCGCTCCTAGGTCTCGGCGCAGCCTGACTTCACCCCGGCCTGATTGGCACTCTAGCTGACCTCCTTTGGACACACAGGCCCATGTCCCATCCCACAGACCACTGCGCTGTCCTCAGCAGCACATCCGGGAACAGTTGCCTGAGAGAAAGGCCTGCAGCGTTTCTCTCCCACCTCCCTCACCATCGAGCTGAAGGCCTTTGTTTTGCATCCTTTAGCAAGGGGGAGAAGAAGCGGCTCTGGGATCGCCGTGGCATGTCCCAAGCCCTGCCAGCCACACCGAGAAGCTGCAACCAGACCCGGAGAGTCCAACGGCCAGGTCCTTAGCCATCACGGCGGACACCGAAGGCTGAAGGAGGCGCCAGGGACTGTACCCAGGCGTGCTCGAGCGGAAACTGCCACTGCTGCTCTCGGCATTGGCCCCTTTGCAGCAGGAGAGCCATTAGCCATGGGGGACGAGGGGGGCCTTTGCAAAGGGTAACATCTCCTGCCAAATGCAAAATAAAGACTGTTGGTCCCCGTTGCAACTGGAGTGACCACCCTGTGTCCTGCAACGCCTTTCTCTGCAAGGAAGAGGAACCGCGGAGCTGTGCAAATGCTACAATGGCCTCAATGGCTACCAGTACGCATGGCGTCATTTTGGGTAGAGAGAGGAAGCACAGAAGTGCAGGTGTTGGGGACTGGGATAGGCATGCCAGGGCCTGCATAGGGGCCAAGAGTGCTGGGCTGCGAGCAGTTGTGAGTGGCCGTTGTCAGTGGGCATGCTGTCCAGGAGCAGCTTTCTGCTCTTGTTTTCTCCCTAGGCATCGTGCCAATTAGGGAAGAAAGGGGAAGCTTCGTGGAGCCGGTGCTGTGGGCCTGCGATCGGCATGCCAGAGCGAGCAAGCCAAAGCAAAATACAGCCCACAATATCCACAGCGTTGGAATGGCTTACTTCCGTGCCGCTCCTGGGAGGCAAAACTAACAAACAATTGCTAGTAGTAGTCACTTTGTGATTCCTGCCAGAACGTCTCCTCCTCTTTTTGTTGACTTTAAGGGTCCGATTGGTCGCATTTTTCCTTTTCAGTTTTTCCACTGATCTCAGTATTCTTCATGAGTAATTTGGCAGGTCTCCATCTGTGAGCATTATTGATCAATTCCATCCATTCTTTAAAAGAAACGGACAGATTTAATCATTTAAAGAAGAATTGCTACATGTAGGTGTAGATTTGTATCCTCTTGTTCTTTGTTCCTTTAAAGAGAAATGCTGGGTGAAATGTTTGCGTAAAATTCATGCGCTGTAGGGTTCACTTTTGGAAACATTCAACACACTGCTTAAGCTTTGTCTACTCAATGTATTAAGTGTTCTCCAGTACTCCTCTCTGCTGTCTTCCTTCAACATGACTTTTCTTCTGGGGCAGCCATAATATTTTAGTGTTTGTTATTCACGCCTCCCAGATTCCAGCTATGCTTACACAGTCATGTGAAGATCGCAGGCAACAATACTATCACTAGGTCTAGCAGCTTCTCTTTGAGTTGCTCTCCAGGTTGGGGCCCCAGGCGCCTCCCATGCCGCTCCACTCCGGCACTCTTGCTGTCCACATCCAGATGCCGGAGGCCCTGTTCCTGCCCCCGGAGACCCTGGAGCTCCATGTCTGGGCAAAGAGGCTCCAGCACGAGTGGGGCTTGCCCAGCTTGTCTGCAAAGTGGCTGGGCGCATTTACCCCCCGGGCACCAGAATCAGCCGCCAAAAAACACTGAGCAGAGTTCCACATCCAGCTCCTCCTGCAGAATCCACCCTGCCCACCCCAAGGCAGCTGGCACTGCTCGGAGCTGCAGCCGGACCCCTTCCCGCAAGACCAGACCAGCCAGTACGTGTAAAGAAGTACTGCATGGTCTGGCTTGGCACTTCCCCTGCCCTGGTGTCACAGTCCCAGAGAGCAGCGCCTGCGGAGGGGCGGGGGGCAGCTTGCCCAGGCGATCGCCCCCAGCCAGAAAGCCCTGGTGCCCAGCAAGGCAGGGAGCAGACCAGTGGCTCTTCCCAGACAGCCCGTGTTGAGGCGCCAGGCTGGAGCTGGAGGAAGGTGGTACGGAAGCTGGAGTCTGGCTTCTGGAGATCGGCATGGAGCCAGAGCCATGGGCATCAGCTGGAGGAAAACCTGTGCCAGGCGCCAGAGGTGGAGAAGGCCTGCCCTTATGCCCTCGCACCCAGGCCTGGGGGGCGGCGTGTGGCCGGCCTGGCCTGTGTCTGCCCAGAAGCTCTCGCAGGCCAGCAGCGAGAGCGAGCAGGAGAGGCTTGGGCCCCGGGCCAGCAAAGAGGAGGCCACCAGGCACCAGGGCAGCGGCTGGATGCCAAGGGGGACGAAAGGGGCTGCTCACGGGAGAAGAGGGCGCTGGTCGGCCCTCGTCTGCCCGAGCCCTGCGCTTCATCCCCACACACTGTGCAGAATGCTGATGAAATCCTCTCTCTACCTAGCCTCTGGGTGGGTGTGTAAGCTGGGAGCGGCGGTGTCCCACATCGGGGCCAAACCTGGCGGTGCCTGTGAGGTGGCGGGTTCCCGCAGCCCTCTGTGACATGGCGGGGCGTCACAGAGGGGCACCCGCCTCACGGCGACAGCTCCCTCTCCCCGCCGGGCCCGGCCACACTCCGCGGCGAGGCCTGGGCGACGCCAGGGCCTGCTCTCGCCAGCGCTCTGCTCCGCAGGATCTGTGGCTGCAGCAGCGCAGGAGGTGCCGAGAGGCGACCAGAAGAGCATCTTTGGCCCCCTGCTGCAGTGCTAGCTGGAGCGAGGGGGCAGAGATGGTCAATTACGTGGTCCTTAACCCTCCTTTGGGACCTGAGAATTTTCCAACGCTGAAGCAGCTCAGCACCAATGGTAAGGCCCTCGGGGCCCTTCCAGGAGTGCTGCTGCAGCCCAGATGTGGAGAGCCTGGGGCTGCGGGGTGGCTGTGGGGTGGCTGGAGGGGCCTGGCAGCTGCAAGGAGAGCCCCTCGAGACGGGGCCTTGTGGCTCAGGGCTCCCTCTGGCAGCCCCGACTCCCGGCTCCTGTGTGCGACTCTGCGCCGGCTCCCTGGGGCACGCGCAGGCAGAAGGGCCCGGGGCTGGGCTTGCTGCTCACCTCGCGGTGGGGACTGGCTGCCTCCAGCTCCCAGCGGGGCGGAAGGAGCTGGAGCTGCCCGGGGGGCCGTGCAGAGTGCGTGCGGGCAGGGAGCAAAGATGGGGGGAACGGGCCTCTGCCAGGGAGACCGCTGCCGATGGCCTGAGCCTGCGAGACTCCCGTGGGCTCAGCACCATCCTGGCGCTGCGCTGGAAAGCCGGTGCTAAGGCACAGCAGTGTTCAGACGATTCGCGGGACTTTTCATCAGCTCTGTCTGGCTTCTTGGGCAGGAGGCCAGGCCCTGCTGCCGCCGCCTCTGCTTGCTTCCCACTGCCTCTGGGCTCTCCAGATGGGCAGAGCAGGCTTGGAGCTCGGAGACCGCTTTGCACCGCGCGTGTCAGAGGGCAGGTGCCCCTTCTTCAAAAGGCGCCCGAGGCCTGCCTTTCCTCCCCAGACCTCCCCGGGCTCAGTGCAGGCACCTTCCAGGCTGCAGGTGGTCCAAAGCTCAGCTGGGCAGCCCCAGCGGTGCCTGTGTGTGTTCTGGGCGGCGGGCGGGGGGCTCGAGCGCACTTGCCTCTTGCCTCCTTGCTTACGGGGGAGCTGCAGGGGTGGGCTTGGCTGACTCGGAGCATGACACGTCTTTCGCTTGCTTTGCAGACATCGTTAAAATCTGGGCTAGCGCATGCTACTACCTCAGGATACAGCTGTCGCTGAACAGGGTGAGCCTTGCATCCTGCTCATCCGCTTGTCCCCGGAGGGCTTCAGCAGCCCTGACACCCACCTCTGTAGTGCACAATTAGTCTTCCCCTCGTGAGAGAGCACAACAGGCACGAGGAATAACAGAGCCTGCCCCCCCCACACCCCAACCCAAGCAGCACACACCCGCTGAGGAGCTGGCCACAGCACAGCATCTCCGTAAAGAGAGAGAACAAAGGAGGTCCTGCTCTTGTCTGCACTGTCTGGGGCTTCTCTGGTCCTCCTGCCACCGGGGTTATTTTCCCTGGGGTTGAAGCCCCTGGCACGTAACCCAGCCACGGGGTATTTCCTCTGCCTTTCCTGCCCCAGCAGCGGTTCTGAGTGTGAGGAGGAGGGAGAGGAAAAGGCCCAGCAGCTGTGGGTCTTGCCCAGAGCTTTCAAAGGGCCCCGTCTTGCCCCGTTGGATCTCAGGAGCAGGCAGGGCCCCAAGCACCCTTGCCACGGTCACACAAGTCCGCCAGAAGCCTTCCCTGCGCAGAACGCGCTTACTTTGGCTCCTGTGTTCTGCTTGCATTTCCAGGCGGTTAACATTGGAATTGGGACGTTTGCCGTCGTCAGAGACTATGTCAGTGTGGGAGAGGGCGAGGTTTTGGTTGTTCAAAGGCCTGTGTTCCAGCTGTGCAAGTTTCTGAAGCGATTCTACCGGCTCAGATATGCTCAGGGGGAAATTCCTGGTAAGAAGGCAGATGAATGCCCTTGCTCCCCCGGGGCAGCCCGTGCGCTGTGCTTCCTGGTGACATGTCTGTGACATGGCAGAGCCAAGGCTCTTCAAACTGGAGCGCGCTAAGCATGGTTCCCTGCCATGGGAACCGGCCCCTCTGCCCACCCTACTCCGCCACGCAACCGGGTGCTCATGCGAGGAGGCAAAGTTCCTCTTTGCCGCCTTCTGTCCTGAAGAAATCCTAGCGGCCCCCTTGGCACCTTTGTTTGCAGAGGCCTTGCAACACGTCGCAGGAAGGGACCCCATGAGCTCCCTTCTGCAGATGTCACCCAAGGTTAAACAGGACTGCTCTCTGGCAGTGTATTTCCCGAGGGAGGGCCAGGAGCTGCTGATGCTCAGCCTCTGAGTCGGCTGAGGTGCTGTGGGAGCGACTGGTTGCTTTGTGCTTGTTTCGCAGACGAGATCCCAGTTGTGCAGCTGAGCTTTGAGCAGATAGCCACGGACACCGGCTTCCTGCAAGAAGCAGTGCAGCGGTGCACAGAGGAGACCCTGCTCTTCTTTGCCGGAGCCCTGGCAGAAGGCAAGGAGGTCGAATTTGTCTTCAAGGATGTTGGCGTTCTTGCCGTACGAAGACAAGTGGTCAGCATGAGCTTTTTTGATCACTGCCTGGTGGAGATGGATGCCACAGGCAACGTGTTGCCAGCTCTTCTCACGGTGAGTTTGTCATTTCTCCGGTGAGCTACGAGGAGCTCTTTGGAAGTCCTGTCAAAGCTCCTGCAAGCTGTTTGCTCCTGGCATGCTGTCACCCGCCTCACCACTTGGGCTGGCCACGCTCTCCATGAGCAACACCGGCTCTCGGTAGCGTGTCAGCTCATTGGAATGAGGGCCAAGCGGTACTGAAGAGAAGGTGGTGCGAGGCTTTCTGAGAGGCAGCTCCTTCGCTGAGCAACAGGAAGCTTTGCTGCCCCTGTGAGCAACAAGCACGTGTCCCTGAGGTCGCCTCCCATGTCTCTGTCCCATTGTAGGAGTCCAAGATGATGGATGTCGTCACCTTTGACACCAGAAACGACTTTCCTCGGGTCAGTCGTGATGGTGTCATCGTGCTGCCAAGGTGAGGATGCTCACTCCCGCGGCCCCGGCTGCCCAAGGGAGCAGCTTCTCGGCTCACGCTCGGGGGCCCCCTCTTGCCAAGGCTTGTCTTCTCACAAAGTTACTCGAGGCCAACCCTTTGCAAGGCAAGGCTCCCGGTTGCCTCCGTGCTTGCTGCTCCTCAGCTTGGGCAGGGCAGACGAAGGGGCTGCTGTGTCCTTGGTGGGCACTGAATGAGAGAGGGGGGAGCAAGTCCAGCGAAGGGCCACAAAGATGATTAGGGGACTGGAGCATCTCTCTTATGAGGAAAGGCTGAGAGAGCTGGGCCTGTTTAGCTTGGAGAAGAGAAGACTGAGAGGAGATCTTATCAACGTGTACAAGTATCTGAAGGGAGGGTGTCGAGAGGATGGGACCAGACTCTTTTCAGTGGTGCCGAGCGACAGGACGCGAGGCAATGGGCACAAACTGAAACACAGACACTTCCATCTTATCATGAGGAAAAACTTTTTCACTGTGAGGGTGACAGAGCACTGGAACAGGTTGCCCCGAGAGGTGGTGGAGTCTCCTTCTCTGGAGATATTCAAAACGCGCCTGGATGCAATCCTGTGCAATGTGCTCTAGGTGACCCTGCTTGAGCAGGGGGGTTGGACTAGATGATCTCCAGAGGTCCCTTCCAACCTCAGCGATTCTGTGATTCTGTGATTCTGTGATTCTGTGAGGCTCTGCAGTGGCAGCAAGGAGGCCTTGTGTAGCAATCGGCTCTCTCGCAGGAAGGCGAGGGAAGCACTGGCAGAGGCTGATGGGGACCGTGGGGCCCCTCCCGGCTTTGCCATCCTTCCCTGCGCCCCTCAGTTCCCACACTCATTACCTACCCCAAGGACTCGGCAGGAGCTCTAAAAGAGCTCTGTGACGAGACTATCAGTGCGAGCGGCCCAGGCACCGTGGTGCCCTTTATTCCATCGGGCGTCTTCTTTCCAGGTTTGCACTTGAGATCACGGGCACAGCATCTGTCCATGCACGTTCTCTCAAGCCCAGGGTAGACCTGGTGGCTGGCGAGCAGCATACCAGAAAAGGTAATGTCACAGCCCACTGCTGGCAGGGGTTGTGCCTTCTCCTTTTGTCCTTGTGAGGGGTGGAGAGCCCACAACACGATGCATGGGACAGGAGCAGGTGTTTGTGTGACTCTGCGTCCGCGGCCTGGTAAATCTCAAGTGACTCTTCCCAGCACATGCTCTGGGCACAGCCCAGCACTCCAAATGCGAGCTGATGCTCTGAGTTGCACTTGCGCTGGGGACTCCCTTCCCTCACGTAGAGTGCCACCAGCCTTGTTGTCCGAGGTTAGCGTTTGCGCAGAAGGCAGTCAAAATGGAGAGGAAAGCGTCAGCATCCTGGCTAGCACAGTCTGCTGGGAGGTGTTAGTAATGGAGGGGTTTGCATAGCTCAGGGAAGCCAGGTGCTGGAGCTTGAGGAGGAAAACCATCTGTGGATGACTGGAAGAAGCCTCCGGAGCCTCGCACGGCACGACCGAGCAGCTCCGCCGCTCACGCTTGCTTGCAGAGGCACAAAGAGGCTATTCTGAAGAGTTCTCTTGATTCCTGCTTGCAGTGAGCCTGCTGGATCCGGCCGTCCTGGCTCGACGAAGGATTTCCCTGGCCAGATTGGCATTAAAGAAAAATGAGGAATTTGAAGGGAAGGAAGGTGGCCAAGACAGGTGAGGCTCCTGGGGAAAGATTGGGGCAAGAGAAGGGGTGCAGGAGGATGGGCGAATGGACACTGTGCTCTTGTCCCCATGCGAGCGAGATGTTTCCTCTGTCCGTGGTGCCCGTTGTGATGCCGAAAGGCTCTGCAACATCACAAGGACTCTCGTTCTGTTGCTGGGCACAGGGTTCTCCTGCAGAACCGCCTGGAGCTGCAGGAGCAGGGGCACAGGCTGTGAGCCCTGCCCGGAGGAAGCAGCTCCTACTCCGCTCCATGAGACTCACTCTGCCCTGTCTGTTCAGATTGCTGCCCGCAATTAAGGAGAGCTCCTCCAAGGCAGACAAGCAGCCAAAGGCAAAGCCTCAAGCCCGACTCCAGCTTGAACTCCCTGCTTGTGTTCATCAGCCATCAGGAAAGGTACACGATAGGGATTTGCCACTGCTGTGTGGTATTTCAGGCTCCAGGCAGGGGGTGGAAGAGGGAGGTACACCACCACACACCACCACCTCCACCTTCCCTGCCCTCCTGCCCCTGCCTAAGCCCCAGGAGCCTAACGCTGCCGGCTGTTGTGTTTCCGTGGCCTCCAGGGAGTGTGCTACCTCTGCACTGATCCAGCAGAAAGACGGCTCCGCTTGCTGGTGGCATCGAAGCGCAAAGAGATCGAAGCTGAAATATGGGGCCAATACTACGCAAACAGAACGAGGGCAAATATAGAGCGAGGCCAGGTATGGCAAGCACTTTACAGCCCCCAGGAGAATCGCCTTTGCCCCGCTCCCTGGGAGGGCAGCAGCAAAGGTCTCCCAGGCGCAGCAGGATTGTTGCCGCCAGCTAGCCGGGCAGGTGACTGCTGTCTGTCCGCTTCCGGGCTCCCTGCCGCGAGGGAGGAGCTGCCCCTAAGACGCAAAGGCCAAAAGGGACAATCCGCTGTGGCATGAGCAACCTCTTTCTTGACTGTGCCCCTCTCAGGGGGATCAGGAATTCCAGTCTGCAGGCCAAAAGGGGTCTTTGTAAGTGGCATTTCTTAGCTGAAGCACTAGCCTCAGTCGCCACACGCTGACAGAGAAGCAAATCTCCCCCCGTTGGCTTCAGTGACCAAGAGCTGAAGCCTTGAAAGCTCTGGTTGTTGGAAAGGACCACTTTGGTCCTTGCGCTCAGCATGGCTTGTGCCATCACCAGGCACCTTGCCTGCTGCTCAGTCCCAATTCCTCCGGCCTGCCTTTTGGGGAAGAGCCCCAGCTGTGTGCAGCAGTGCTTTAGGGAAGTCTCTGCTGCCTTTGCAGACCACCTATCGTCAGGTGCGTGAGGATGCCGGGCCTCCTTCCCACGTGCTGAGAAAGGCATATGACGAGAAGCTCAAGGGGAGGACGAAAGCAAGAGCCCCAAAGGATGCCAGCTGGAGAGCTTCAGGAGGCAGGGAAGAGCCGTGCCTCCCAGAGAGAGCCCGGCAAGAGTAAGTGTGGGCTGGCTCCCGCAGAGGCCTGTAACCCCCAGAGGTGTCCAGACTTCCCTGGGCTACGGGCTGTGGCATCCTCCACTTCCTCATGACGCAGGAACAGCCTGGGGTAGACGCCACCTCCGGGGTGGCTGCAGCCCCATGCTAAGGGATGAAACTTGTCCCGAGCTGAAGGCTGTGGGTACTAAAGGCAATGGATGTGTGTGTATGTCCGTGTGCGCACACACGGGGACTGGGGAACAGAAGAGGCAGGCAGCATCCCAGCCAGAACGTGACGGAGAACTTCTCCCTGCTGTTGCAGCCTCGGTTCCTCACAAGCAAGCTCACCTCAGAAAGCCTCTCTGCTGGAGACGTCCAAAGCACGGCAGGGCGAGTGGGCAAGGAAGGCTGCCCTGAACAGCGACAGAGGGAAGGAGAAGGAGGAGTTCATGTGGTAAGGGTCTCCCCCAGGGTGCGTGGGGGTCCCCTCTCCTGCCATGCCCTTCAGTTGCCCTGGCAGCGGCCCCTGGAGAAAGAGAGTCTTTCCCTGACAGCCCTCAACGCCTAAGAGCTGCCTGAACAAGAGACATGTCCTGTCCACCCAAGGGGGACTTGGTGGGCACTCCAAAGAGCATTTCAGTAGGGGACCTCTGAGGCAACGGGGGCTGAAGCTGAAAGCATTGCTCAGCTGTTTGCCTCTCCCTTCCCAAAGCAGACAGCCTGTGCTTTTGCTGCCCGAGCGCTGACACTCGCTCCTAGGTCTCGGCGCAGCCTGACTTCACCCCGGCCTGATTGGCACTCTAGCTGACCTCCTTTGGACACACAGGCCCATGTCCCATCCCACAGACCACTGCGCTGTCCTCAGCAGCACATCCGGGAACAGTTGCCTGAGAGAAAGGCCTGCAGCGTTTCTCTCCCACCTCCCTCACCATCGAGCTGAAGGCCTTTGTTTTGCATCCTTTAGCAAGGGGGAGAAGAAGCGGCTCTGGGATCGCCGTGGCATGTCCCAAGCCCTGCCAGCCACACCGAGAAGCTGCAACCAGACCCGGAGAGTCCAACGGCCAGGTCCTTAGCCATCACGGCGGACACCGAAGGCTGAAGGAGGCACCAGGGACTGTACCCAGGCGTGCTCGAGCGGAAACTGCCACTGCTGCTCTCGGCATTGGCCCCTTTGCAGCAGGAGAGCCATTAGCCATGGGGGACGAGGGGGGCCTTTGCAAAGGGTAACATCTCCTGCCAAATGCAAAATAAAGACTGTTGGTCCCCGTTGCAACTGGAGTGACCACCCTGTGTCCTGCAACGCCTTTCTCTGCAAGGAAGAGGAACCGCGGAGCTGTGCAAATGCTACAATGGCCTCAATGGCTACCAGTACGCATGGCGTCATTTTGGGTAGAGAGAGGAAGCACAGAAGTGCAGGTGTTGGGGACTGGGATAGGCATGCCAGGGCCTGCATAGGGGCCAAGAGTGCTGGGCTGCGAGCAGTTGTGAGTGGCCGTTGTCAGTGGGCATGCTGTCCAGGAGCAGCTTTCTGCTCTTGTTTTCTCCCTAGGCATCGTGCCAATTAGGGAAGAAAGGGGAAGCTTCGTGGAGCCGGTGCTGTGGGCCTGCGATCGGCATGCCAGAGCGAGCAAGCCAAAGCAAAATACAGCCCACAATATCCACAGCGTTGGAATGGCTTACTTCCGTGCCGCTCCTGGGAGGCAAAACTAACAAACAATTGCTAGTAGTAGTCACTTTGTGATTCCTGCCAGAACGTCTCCTCCTCTTTTTGTTGACTTTAAGGGTCCGATTGGTCGCATTTTTCCTTTTCAGTTTTTCCACTGATCTCAGTATTCTTCATGAGTAATTTGGCAGGTCTCCATCTGTGAGCATTATTGATCAATTCCATCCATTCTTTAAAAGAAACGGACAGATTTAATCATTTAAAGAAGAATTGCTACATGTAGGTGTAGATTTGTATCCTCTTGTTCTTTGTTCCTTTAAAGAGAAATGCTGGGTGAAATGTTTGCGTAAAATTCATGCGCTGTAGGGTTCACTTTTGGAAACATTCAACACACTGCTTAAGCTTTGTCTACTCAATGTATTAAGTGTTCTCCAGTACTCCTCTCTGCTGTCTTCCTTCAACATGACTTTTCTTCTGGGGCAGCCATAATATTTTAGTGTTTGTTATTCACGCCTCCCAGATTCCAGCTATGCTTACACAGTCATGTGAAGATCGCAGGCAACAATACTATCACTAGGTCTAGCAGCTTCTCTTTGAGTTGCTCTCCAGGTTGGGGCCCCAGGCGCCTCCCATGCCGCTCCACTCCGGCACTCTTGCTGTCCACATCCAGATGCCGGAGGCCCTGTTCCTGCCCCCGGAGACCCTGGAGCTCCATGTCTGGGCAAAGAGGCTCCAGCACGAGTGGGGCTTGCCCAGCTTGTCTGCAAAGTGGCTGGGCGCATTTACCCCCCGGGCACCAGAATCAGCCGCCAAAAAACACTGAGCAGAGTTCCACATCCAGCTCCTCCTGCAGAATCCACCCTGCCCACCCCAAGGCAGCTGGCACTGCTCGGAGCTGCAGCCGGACCCCTTCCCGCAAGACCAGACCAGCCAGTACGTGTAAAGAAGTACTGCATGGTCTGGCTTGGCACTTCCCCTGCCCTGGTGTCACAGTCCCAGAGAGCAGCGCCTGCGGAGGGGCGGGGGGCAGCTTGCCCAGGCGATCGCCCCCAGCCAGAAAGCCCTGGTGCCCAGCAAGGCAGGGAGCAGACCAGTGGCTCTTCCCAGACAGCCCGTGTTGAGGCGCCAGGCTGGAGCTGGAGGAAGGTGGTACGGAAGCTGGAGTCTGGCTTCTGGAGATCGGCATGGAGCCAGAGCCATGGGCATCAGCTGGAGGAAAACCTGTGCCAGGCGCCAGAGGTGGAGAAGGCCTGCCCTTATGCCCTCGCACCCAGGCCTGGGGGGCGGCGTGTGGCCGGCCTGGCCTGTGTCTGCCCAGAAGCTCTCGCAGGCCAGCAGCGAGAGCGAGCAGGAGAGGCTTGGGCCCCGGGCCAGCAAAGAGGAGGCCACCAGGCACCAGGGCAGCGGCTGGATGCCAAGGGGGACGAAAGGGGCTGCTCACGGGAGAAGAGGGCGCTGGTCGGCCCTCGTCTGCCCGAGCCCTGCGCTTCATCCCCACACACTGTGCAGAATGCTGATGAAATCCTCTCTCTACCTAGCCTCTGGGTGGGTGTGTAAGCTGGGAGCGGCGGTGTCCCACATCGGGGCCAAACCTGGCGGTGCCTGTGAGGTGGCGGGTTCCCGCAGCCCTCTGTGACATGGCGGGGCGTCACAGAGGGGCACCCGCCTCACGGCGACAGCTCCCTCTCCCCGCCGGGCCCGGCCACACTCCGCGGCGAGGCCTGGGCGACGCCAGGGCCTGCTCTCGCCAGCGCTCTGCTCCGCAGGATCTGTGGCTGCAGCAGCGCAGGAGGTGCCGAGAGGCGACCAGAAGAGCATCTTTGGCCCCCTGCTGCAGTGCTAGCTGGAGCGAGGGGGCAAAGATGGTCAATTACGTGGTCCTTAACCCTCCTTTGGGACCTGAGAATTTTCCAACGCTGAAGCAGCTCAGCACCAATGGTAAGGCCCTCGGGGCCCTTCCAGGAGTGCTGCTGCAGCCCAGATGTGGAGAGCCTGGGGCTGCGGGGTGGCTGTGGGGTGGCTGGAGGGGCCTGGCAGCTGCAAGGAGAGCCCCTCGAGACGGGGCCTTGTGGCTCAGGGCTCCCTCTGGCAGCCCCGACTCCCGGCTCCTGTGTGCGACTCTGCGCCGGCTCCCTGGGGCACGCGCAGGCAGAAGGGCCCGGGGCTGGGCTTGCTGCTCACCTCGCGGTGGGGACTGGCTGCCTCCAGCTCCCAGCGGGGCGGAAGGAGCTGGAGCTGCCCGGGGGGCCGTGCAGAGTGCGTGCGGGCAGGGAGCAAAGATGGGGGGAACGGGCCCCTGCCAGGGAGACCGCTGCCGATGGCCTGAGCCTGCGAGACTCCCGTGGGCTCAGCACCATCCTGGCGCTGCGCTGGAAAGCCGGTGCTAAGGCACAGCAGTGTTCAGACGATTCGCGGGACTTTTCATCAGCTCCGTCTGGCTTCTTGGGCAGGAGGCCAGGCCCTGCTGCCGCCGCCTCTGCTTGCTTCCCACTGCCTCTGGGCTCTCCAGATGGGCAGAGCAGGCTTGGAGCTCGGAGACCGCTTTGCACCGCGCGTGTCAGAGGGCAGGTGCCCCTTCTTCAAAAGGCGCCCGAGGCCTGCCTTTCCTCCCCAGACCTCCCCGGGCTCAGTGCAGGCACCTTCCAGGCTGCAGGTGGTCCAAAGCTCAGCTGGGCAGCCCCAGCGGTGCCTGTGTGTGTTCTGGGCGGCGGGCGGGGGGCTCGAGCGCACTTGCCTCTTGCCTCCTTGCTTACGGGGGAGCTGCAGGGGTGGGCTTGGCTGACTCGGAGCATGACACGTCTTTCGCTTGCTTTGCAGACATCGTTAAAATCTGGGCTAGCGCATGCTACTGCCTCAGGATACAGCTGTCGCTGAACAGGGTGAGCCTTGCATCCTGCTCATCCGCTTGTCCCCGGAGGGCTTCAGCAGCCCTGACACCCACCTCTGTAGTGCACAATTAGTCTTCCCCTCGCGAGAGAGCACAACAGGCACGAGGAATAACAGAGCCTGCCCCCCCCACACCCCAACCCAAGCAGCACACACCCGCTGAGGAGCTGGCCACAGCACAGCATCTCCGTAAAGAGAGAGAACAAAGGAGGTCCTGCTCTTGTCTGCACTGTCTGGGGCTTCTCTGGTCCTCCTGCCACCGGGGTTATTTTCCCTGGGGTTGAAGCCCCTGGCACGTAACCCAGCCACGGGGTATTTCCTCTGCCTTTCCTGCCCCAGCAGCGGTTCTGAGTGTGAGGAGGAGGGAGAGGAAAAGGCCCAGCAGCTGTGGGTCTTGCCCAGAGCTTTCAAAGGGCCCCGTCTTGCCCCGTTGGATCTCAGGAGCAGGCAGGGCCCCAAGCACCCTTGCCACGGTCACACAAGTCCGCCAGAAGCCTTCCCTGCGCAGAACGCGCTTACTTTGGCTCCTGTGTTCTGCTTGCATTTCCAGGCGGTTAACATTGGAATTGGGACGTTTGCCGTCGTCAGAGACTATGTCAGTGTGGGAGAGGGCGAGGTTTTGGTTGTTCAAAGGCCTGTGTTCCAGCTGTGCAAGTTTCTGAAGCGATTCTACCGGCTCAGATATGCTCAGGGGGAAATTCCTGGTAAGAAGGCAGATGAATGCCCTTGCTCCCCCGGGGCAGCCCGTGCGCTGTGCTTCCTGGTGACATGTCTGTGACATGGCAGAGCCAAGGCTCTTCAAACTGGAGCGCGCTAAGCATGGTTCCCTGCCATGGGAACCGGCCCCTCTGCCCACCCTACTCCGCCACGCAACCGGGTGCTCATGCGAGGAGGCAAAGTTCCTCTTTGCCGCCTTCTGTCCTGAAGAAATCCTAGCGGCCCCCTTGGCACCTTTGTTTGCAGAGGCCTTGCAACACGTCGCAGGAAGGGACCCCATGAGCTCCCTTCTGCAGATGTCACCCAAGGTTAAACAGGACTGCTCTCTGGCAGTGTATTTCCCGAGGGAGGGCCAGGAGCTGCTGATGCTCAGCCTCTGAGTCGGCTGAGGTGCTGTGGGAGCGACTGGTTGCTTTGTGCTTGTTTCGCAGACGAGATCCCAGTTGTGCAGCTGAGCTTTGAGCAGATAGCCACGGACACCGGCTTCCTGCAAGAAGCAGTGCAGCGGTGCACAGAGGAGACCCTGCTCTTCTTTGCCGGAGCCCTGGCAGAAGGCAAGGAGGTCGAATTTGTCTTCAAGGATGTTGGCGTTCTTGCCGTACGAAGACAAGTGGTCAGCATGAGCTTTTTTGATCACTGCCTGGTGGAGATGGATGCCACAGGCAACGTGTTGCCAGCTCTTCTCACGGTGAGTTTGTCATTTCTCCGGTGAGCTACGAGGAGCTCTTTGGAAGTCCTGTCAAAGCTCCCGCAAGCTGTTTGCTCCTGGCGTGCTGTCACCCGCCTCACCACTTGGGCTGGCCACGCTCTCCATGAGCAACACCGGCTCTCGGTAGCGTGTCAGCTCATTGGAATGAGGGCCAAGCGGTACTGAAGAGAAGGTGGTGCGAGGCTTTCTGAGAGGCAGCTCCTTCGCTGAGCAACAGGAAGCTTTGCTGCCCCTGTGAGCAACAAGCACGTGTCCCTGAGGTCGCCTCCCATGTCTCTGTCCCATTGTAGGAGTCCAAGATGATGGATGTCGTCACCTTTGACACCAGAAACGACTTTCCTCGGGTCAGTCGTGATGGTGTCATCGTGCTGCCAAGGTGAGGATGCTCACTCCCGCGGCCCCGGCTGCCCAAGGGAGCAGCTTCTCGGCTCACGCTCGGGGGCCCCCTCTTGCCAAGGCTTGTCTTCTCACAAAGTTACTCGAGGCCAACCCTTTGCAAGGCAAGGCTCCCGGTTGCCTCCGTGCTTGCTGCTCCTCAGCTTGGGCAGGGCAGACGAAGGGGCTGCTGTGTCCTTGGTGGGCACTGAATGAGAGAGGGGGGAGCAAGTCCAGCGAAGGGCCACAAAGATGATTAGGGGACTGGAGCATCTCTCTTATGAGGAAAGGCTGAGAGAGCTGGGCCTGTTTAGCTTGGAGAAGAGAAGACTGAGAGGAGATCTTATCAACGTGTACAAGTATCTGAAGGGAGGGTGTCGAGAGGATGGGACCAGACTCTTTTCAGTGGTGCCGAGCAACAGGACGCGAGGCAATGGGCACAAACTGAAACACAGACACTTCCATCTTATCATGAGGAAAAACTTTTTCACTGTGAGGGTGACAGAGCACTGGAACAGGTTGCCCCGAGAGGTGGTGGAGTCTCCTTCTCTGGAGATATTCAAAACGCGCCTGGATGCAATCCTGTGCAATGTGCTCTAGGTGACCCTGCTTGAGCAGGGGGGTTGGACTAGATGATCTCCAGAGGTCCCTTCCAACCTCAGCGATTCTGTGATTCTGTGATTCTGTGATTCTGTGAGGCTCTGCAGTGGCAGCAAGGAGGCCTTGTGTAGCAATCGGCTCTCTCGCAGGAAGGCGAGGGAAGCACTGGCAGAGGCTGATGGGGACCGTGGGGCCCCTCCCGGCTTTGCCATCCTTCCCTGCGCCCCTCAGTTCCCACACTCATTACCTACCCCAAGGACTCGGCAGGAGCTCTAAAAGAGCTCTGTGACGAGACTATCAGTGCGAGCGGCCCAGGCACCGTGGTGCCCTTTATTCCATCGGGCGTCTTCTTTCCAGGTTTGCACTTGAGATCACGGGCACAGCATCTGTCCATGCACGTTCTCTCAAGCCCAGGGTAGACCTGGTGGCTGGCGAGCAGCATACCAGAAAAGGTAATGTCACAGCCCACTGCTGGCAGGGGTTGTGCCTTCTCCTTTTGTCCTTGTGAGGGGTGGAGAGCCCACAACACGATGCATGGGACAGGAGCAGGTGTTTGTGTGACTCTGCGTCCGCGGCCTGGTAAATCTCAAGTGACTCTTCCCAGCACATGCTCTGGGCACAGCCCAGCACTCCAAATGCGAGCTGATGCTCTGAGTTGCACTTGCGCTGGGGACTCCCTTCCCTCACGTAGAGTGCCACCAGCCTTGTTGTCCGAGGTTAGCGTTTGCGCAGAAGGCAGTCAAAATGGAGAGGAAAGCGTCAGCATCCTGGCTAGCACAGTCTGCTGGGAGGTGTTAGTAATGGAGGGGTTTGCATAGCTCAGGGAAGCCAGGTGCTGGAGCTTGAGGAGGAAAACCATCTGTGGATGACTGGAAGAAGCCTCCGGAGCCTCGCACGGCACGACCGAGCAGCTCCGCCGCTCACGCTTGCTTGCAGAGGCACAAAGAGGCTATTCTGAAGAGTTCTCTTGATTCCTGCTTGCAGTGAGCCTGCTGGATCCGGCCGTCCTGGCTCGACGAAGGATTTCCCTGGCCAGATTGGCATTAAAGAAAAATGAGGAATTTGAAGGGAAGGAAGGTGGCCAAGACAGGTGAGGCTCCTGGGGAAAGATTGGGGCAAGAGAAGGGGTGCAGGAGGATGGGCGAATGGACACTGTGCTCTTGTCCCCATGCGAGCGAGATGTTTCCTCTGTCCGTGGTGCCCGTTGTGATGCCGAAAGGCTCTGCAACATCACAAGGACTCTCGTTCTGTTGCTGGGCACAGGGTTCTCCTGCAGAACCGCCTGGAGCTGCAGGAGCAGGGGCACAGGCTGTGAGCCCTGCCCGGAGGAAGCAGCTCCTACTCCGCTCCATGAGACTCACTCTGCCCTGTCTGTTCAGATTGCTGCCCGCAATTAAGGAGAGCTCCTCCAAGGCAGACAAGCAGCCAAAGGCAAAGCCTCAAGCCCGACTCCAGCTTGAACTCCCTGCTTGTGTTCATCAGCCATCAGGAAAGGTACACGATAGGGATTTGCCACTGCTGTGTGGTATTTCAGGCTCCAGGCAGGGGGTGGAAGAGGGAGGTACACCACCACACACCACCACCTCCACCTTCCCTGCCCTCCTGCCCCTGCCTAAGCCCCAGGAGCCTAACGCTGCCGGCTGTTGTGTTTCCGTGGCCTCCAGGGAGTGTGCTACCTCTGCACTGATCCAGCAGAAAGACGGCTCCGCTTGCTGGTGGCATCGAAGCGCAAAGAGATCGAAGCTGAAATATGGGGCCAATACTACGCAAACAGAACGAGGGCAAATATAGAGCGAGGCCAGGTATGGCAAGCACTTTACAGCCCCCAGGAGAATCGCCTTTGCCCCGCTCCCTGGGAGGGCAGCAGCAAAGGTCTCCCAGGCGCAGCAGGATTGTTGCCGCCAGCTAGCCGGGCAGGTGACTGCTGTCTGTCCGCTTCCGGGCTCCCTGCCGCGAGGGAGGAGCTGCCCCTAAGACGCAAAGGCCAAAAGGGACAATCCGCTGTGGCATGAGCAACCTCTTTCTTGACTGTGCCCCTCTCAGGGGGATCAGGAATTCCAGTCTGCAGGCCAAAAGGGGTCTTTGTAAGTGGCATTTCTTAGCTGAAGCACTAGCCTCAGTCGCCACACGCTGACAGAGAAGCAAATCTCCCCCCGTTGGCTTCAGTGACCAAGAGCTGAAGCCTTGAAAGCTCTGGTTGTTGGAAAGGACCACTTTGGTCCTTGCGCTCAGCATGGCTTGTGCCATCACCAGGCACCTTGCCTGCTGCTCAGTCCCAATTCCTCCGGCCTGCCTTTTGGGGAAGAGCCCCAGCTGTGTGCAGCAGTGCTTTAGGGAAGTCTCTGCTGCCTTTGCAGACCACCTATCGTCAGGTGCGTGAGGATGCCGGGCCTCCTTCCCACGTGCTGAGAAAGGCATATGACGAGAAGCTCAAGGGGAGGACGAAAGCAAGAGCCCCAAAGGATGCCAGCTGGAGAGCTTCAGGAGGCAGGGAAGAGCCGTGCCTCCCAGAGAGAGCCCGGCAAGAGTAAGTGTGGGCTGGCTCCCGCAGAGGCCTGTAACCCCCAGAGGTGTCCAGACTTCCCTGGGCTACGGGCTGTGGCATCCTCCACTTCCTCATGACGCAGGAACAGCCTGGGGTAGACGCCACCTCCGGGGTGGCTGCAGCCCCATGCTAAGGGATGAAACTTGTCCCGAGCTGAAGGCTGTGGGTACTAAAGGCAATGGATGTGTGTGTATGTCCGTGTGCGCACACACGGGGACTGGGGAACAGAAGAGGCAGGCAGCATCCCAGCCAGAACGTGACGGAGAACTTCTCCCTGCTGTTGCAGCCTCGGTTCCTCACAAGCAAGCTCACCTCAGAAAGCCTCTCTGCTGGAGACGTCCAAAGCACGGCAGGGCGAGTGGGCAAGGAAGGCTGCCCTGAACAGCGACAGAGGGAAGGAGAAGGAGGAGTTCATGTGGTAAGGGTCTCCCCCAGGGTGCGTGGGGGTCCCCTCTCCTGCCATGCCCTTCAGTTGCCCTGGCAGCGGCCCCTGGAGAAAGAGAGTCTTTCCCTGACAGCCCTCAACGCCTAAGAGCTGCCTGAACAAGAGACATGTCCTGTCCACCCAAGGGGGACTTGGTGGGCACTCCAAAGAGCATTTCAGTAGGGGACCTCTGAGGCAACGGGGGCTGAAGCTGAAAGCATTGCTCAGCTGTTTGCCTCTCCCTTCCCAAAGCAGACAGCCTGTGCTTTTGCTGCCCGAGCGCTGACACTCGCTCCTAGGTCTCGGCGCAGCCTGACTTCACCCCGGCCTGATTGGCACTCTAGCTGACCTCCTTTGGACACACAGGCCCATGTCCCATCCCACAGACCACTGCGCTGTCCTCAGCAGCACATCCGGGAACAGTTGCCTGAGAGAAAGGCCTGCAGCGTTTCTCTCCCACCTCCCTCACCATCGAGCTGAAGGCCTTTGTTTTGCATCCTTTAGCAAGGGGGAGAAGAAGCGGCTCTGGGATCGCCGTGGCATGTCCCAAGCCCTGCCAGCCACACCGAGAAGCTGCAACCAGACCCGGAGAGTCCAACGGCCAGGTCCTTAGCCATCACGGCGGACACCGAAGGCTGAAGGAGGCACCAGGGACTGTACCCAGGCGTGCTCGAGCGGAAACTGCCACTGCTGCTCTCGGCATTGGCCCCTTTGCAGCAGGAGAGCCATTAGCCATGGGGGACGAGGGGGGCCTTTGCAAAGGGTAACATCTCCTGCCAAATGCAAAATAAAGACTGTTGGTCCCCGTTGCAACTGGAGTGACCACCCTGTGTCCTGCAACGCCTTTCTCTGCAAGGAAGAGGAACCGCGGAGCTGTGCAAATGCTACAATGGCCTCAATGGCTACCAGTACGCATGGCGTCATTTTGGGTAGAGAGAGGAAGCACAGAAGTGCAGGTGTTGGGGACTGGGATAGGCATGCCAGGGCCTGCATAGGGGCCAAGAGTGCTGGGCTGCGAGCAGTTGTGAGTGGCCGTTGTCAGTGGGCATGCTGTCCAGGAGCAGCTTTCTGCTCTTGTTTTCTCCCTAGGCATCGTGCCAATTAGGGAAGAAAGGGGAAGCTTCGTGGAGCCGGTGCTGTGGGCCTGCGATCGGCATGCCAGAGCGAGCAAGCCAAAGCAAAATACAGCCCACAATATCCACAGCGTTGGAATGGCTTACTTCCGTGCCGCTCCTGGGAGGCAAAACTAACAAACAATTGCTAGTAGTAGTCACTTTGTGATTCCTGCCAGAACGTCTCCTCCTCTTTTTGTTGACTTTAAGGGTCCGATTGGTCGCATTTTTCCTTTTCAGTTTTTCCACTGATCTCAGTATTCTTCATGAGTAATTTGGCAGGTCTCCATCTGTGAGCATTATTGATCAATTCCATCCATTCTTTAAAAGAAACGGACAGATTTAATCATTTAAAGAAGAATTGCTACATGTAGGTGTAGATTTGTATCCTCTTGTTCTTTGTTCCTTTAAAGAGAAATGCTGGGTGAAATGTTTGCGTAAAATTCATGCGCTGTAGGGTTCACTTTTGGAAACATTCAACACACTGCTTAAGCTTTGTCTACTCAATGTATTAAGTGTTCTCCAGTACTCCTCTCTGCTGTCTTCCTTCAACATGACTTTTCTTCTGGGGCAGCCATAATATTTTAGTGTTTGTTATTCACGCCTCCCAGATTCCAGCTATGCTTACACAGTCATGTGAAGATCGCAGGCAACAATACTATCACTAGGTCTAGCAGCTTCTCTTTGAGTTGCTCTCCAGGTTGGGGCCCCAGGCGCCTCCCATGCCGCTCCACTCCGGCACTCTTGCTGTCCACATCCAGATGCCGGAGGCCCTGTTCCTGCCCCCGGAGACCCTGGAGCTCCATGTCTGGGCAAAGAGGCTCCAGCACGAGTGGGGCTTGCCCAGCTTGTCTGCAAAGTGGCTGGGCGCATTTACCCCCCGGGCACCAGAATCAGCCGCCAAAAAACACTGAGCAGAGTTCCACATCCAGCTCCTCCTGCAGAATCCACCCTGCCCACCCCAAGGCAGCTGGCACTGCTCGGAGCTGCAGCCGGACCCCTTCCCGCAAGACCAGACCAGCCAGTACGTGTAAAGAAGTACTGCATGGTCTGGCTTGGCACTTCCCCTGCCCTGGTGTCACAGTCCCAGAGAGCAGCGCCTGCGGAGGGGCGGGGGGCAGCTTGCCCAGGCGATCGCCCCCAGCCAGAAAGCCCTGGTGCCCAGCAAGGCAGGGAGCAGACCAGTGGCTCTTCCCAGACAGCCCGTGTTGAGGCGCCAGGCTGGAGCTGGAGGAAGGTGGTACGGAAGCTGGAGTCTGGCTTCTGGAGATCGGCATGGAGCCAGAGCCATGGGCATCAGCTGGAGGAAAACCTGTGCCAGGCGCCAGAGGTGGAGAAGGCCTGCCCTTATGCCCTCGCACCCAGGCCTGGGGGGCGGCGTGTGGCCGGCCTGGCCTGTGTCTGCCCAGAAGCTCTCGCAGGCCAGCAGCGAGAGCGAGCAGGAGAGGCTTGGGCCCCGGGCCAGCAAAGAGGAGGCCACCAGGCACCAGGGCAGCGGCTGGATGCCAAGGGGGACGAAAGGGGCTGCTCACGGGAGAAGAGGGCGCTGGTCGGCCCTCGTCTGCCCGAGCCCTGCGCTTCATCCCCACACACTGTGCAGAATGCTGATGAAATCCTCTCTCTACCTAGCCTCTGGGTGGGTGTGTAAGCTGGGAGCGGCGGTGTCCCACATCGGGGCCAAACCTGGCGGTGCCTGTGAGGTGGCGGGTTCCCGCAGCCCTCTGTGACATGGCGGGGCGTCACAGAGGGGCACCCGCCTCACGGCGACAGCTCCCTCTCCCCGCCGGGCCCGGCCACACTCCGCGGCGAGGCCTGGGCGACGCCAGGGCCTGCTCTCGCCAGCGCTCTGCTCCGCAGGATCTGTGGCTGCAGCAGCGCAGGAGGTGCCGAGAGGCGACCAGAAGAGCATCTTTGGCCCCCTGCTGCAGTGCTAGCTGGAGCGAGGGGGCAAAGATGGTCAATTACGTGGTCCTTAACCCTCCTTTGGGACCTGAGAATTTTCCAACGCTGAAGCAGCTCAGCACCAATGGTAAGGCCCTCGGGGCCCTTCCAGGAGTGCTGCTGCAGCCCAGATGTGGAGAGCCTGGGGCTGCGGGGTGGCTGTGGGGTGGCTGGAGGGGCCTGGCAGCTGCAAGGAGAGCCCCTCGAGACGGGGCCTTGTGGCTCAGGGCTCCCTCTGGCAGCCCCGACTCCCGGCTCCTGTGTGCGACTCTGCGCCGGCTCCCTGGGGCACGCGCAGGCAGAAGGGCCCGGGGCTGGGCTTGCTGCTCACCTCGCGGTGGGGACTGGCTGCCTCCAGCTCCCAGCGGGGCGGAAGGAGCTGGAGCTGCCCGGGGGGCCGTGCAGAGTGCGTGCGGGCAGGGAGCAAAGATGGGGGGAACGGGCCCCTGCCAGGGAGACCGCTGCCGATGGCCTGAGCCTGCGAGACTCCCGTGGGCTCAGCACCATCCTGGCGCTGCGCTGGAAAGCCGGTGCTAAGGCACAGCAGTGTTCAGACGATTCGCGGGACTTTTCATCAGCTCCGTCTGGCTTCTTGGGCAGGAGGCCAGGCCCTGCTGCCGCCGCCTCTGCTTGCTTCCCACTGCCTCTGGGCTCTCCAGATGGGCAGAGCAGGCTTGGAGCTCGGAGACCGCTTTGCACCGCGCGTGTCAGAGGGCAGGTGCCCCTTCTTCAAAAGGCGCCCGAGGCCTGCCTTTCCTCCCCAGACCTCCCCGGGCTCAGTGCAGGCACCTTCCAGGCTGCAGGTGGTCCAAAGCTCAGCTGGGCAGCCCCAGCGGTGCCTGTGTGTGTTCTGGGCGGCGGGCGGGGGGCTCGAGCGCACTTGCCTCTTGCCTCCTTGCTTACGGGGGAGCTGCAGGGGTGGGCTTGGCTGACTCGGAGCATGACACGTCTTTCGCTTGCTTTGCAGACATCGTTAAAATCTGGGCTAGCGCATGCTACTGCCTCAGGATACAGCTGTCGCTGAACAGGGTGAGCCTTGCATCCTGCTCATCCGCTTGTCCCCGGAGGGCTTCAGCAGCCCTGACACCCACCTCTGTAGTGCACAATTAGTCTTCCCCTCGCGAGAGAGCACAACAGGCACGAGGAATAACAGAGCCTGCCCCCCCCACACCCCAACCCAAGCAGCACACACCCGCTGAGGAGCTGGCCACAGCACAGCATCTCCGTAAAGAGAGAGAACAAAGGAGGTCCTGCTCTTGTCTGCACTGTCTGGGGCTTCTCTGGTCCTCCTGCCACCGGGGTTATTTTCCCTGGGGTTGAAGCCCCTGGCACGTAACCCAGCCACGGGGTATTTCCTCTGCCTTTCCTGCCCCAGCAGCGGTTCTGAGTGTGAGGAGGAGGGAGAGGAAAAGGCCCAGCAGCTGTGGGTCTTGCCCAGAGCTTTCAAAGGGCCCCGTCTTGCCCCGTTGGATCTCAGGAGCAGGCAGGGCCCCAAGCACCCTTGCCACGGTCACACAAGTCCGCCAGAAGCCTTCCCTGCGCAGAACGCGCTTACTTTGGCTCCTGTGTTCTGCTTGCATTTCCAGGCGGTTAACATTGGAATTGGGACGTTTGCCGTCGTCAGAGACTATGTCAGTGTGGGAGAGGGCGAGGTTTTGGTTGTTCAAAGGCCTGTGTTCCAGCTGTGCAAGTTTCTGAAGCGATTCTACCGGCTCAGATATGCTCAGGGGGAAATTCCTGGTAAGAAGGCAGATGAATGCCCTTGCTCCCCCGGGGCAGCCCGTGCGCTGTGCTTCCTGGTGACATGTCTGTGACATGGCAGAGCCAAGGCTCTTCAAACTGGAGCGCGCTAAGCATGGTTCCCTGCCATGGGAACCGGCCCCTCTGCCCACCCTACTCCGCCACGCAACCGGGTGCTCATGCGAGGAGGCAAAGTTCCTCTTTGCCGCCTTCTGTCCTGAAGAAATCCTAGCGGCCCCCTTGGCACCTTTGTTTGCAGAGGCCTTGCAACACGTCGCAGGAAGGGACCCCATGAGCTCCCTTCTGCAGATGTCACCCAAGGTTAAACAGGACTGCTCTCTGGCAGTGTATTTCCCGAGGGAGGGCCAGGAGCTGCTGATGCTCAGCCTCTGAGTCGGCTGAGGTGCTGTGGGAGCGACTGGTTGCTTTGTGCTTGTTTCGCAGACGAGATCCCAGTTGTGCAGCTGAGCTTTGAGCAGATAGCCACGGACACCGGCTTCCTGCAAGAAGCAGTGCAGCGGTGCACAGAGGAGACCCTGCTCTTCTTTGCCGGAGCCCTGGCAGAAGGCAAGGAGGTCGAATTTGTCTTCAAGGATGTTGGCGTTCTTGCCGTACGAAGACAAGTGGTCAGCATGAGCTTTTTTGATCACTGCCTGGTGGAGATGGATGCCACAGGCAACGTGTTGCCAGCTCTTCTCACGGTGAGTTTGTCATTTCTCCGGTGAGCTACGAGGAGCTCTTTGGAAGTCCTGTCAAAGCTCCCGCAAGCTGTTTGCTCCTGGCGTGCTGTCACCCGCCTCACCACTTGGGCTGGCCACGCTCTCCATGAGCAACACCGGCTCTCGGTAGCGTGTCAGCTCATTGGAATGAGGGCCAAGCGGTACTGAAGAGAAGGTGGTGCGAGGCTTTCTGAGAGGCAGCTCCTTCGCTGAGCAACAGGAAGCTTTGCTGCCCCTGTGAGCAACAAGCACGTGTCCCTGAGGTCGCCTCCCATGTCTCTGTCCCATTGTAGGAGTCCAAGATGATGGATGTCGTCACCTTTGACACCAGAAACGACTTTCCTCGGGTCAGTCGTGATGGTGTCATCGTGCTGCCAAGGTGAGGATGCTCACTCCCGCGGCCCCGGCTGCCCAAGGGAGCAGCTTCTCGGCTCACGCTCGGGGGCCCCCTCTTGCCAAGGCTTGTCTTCTCACAAAGTTACTCGAGGCCAACCCTTTGCAAGGCAAGGCTCCCGGTTGCCTCCGTGCTTGCTGCTCCTCAGCTTGGGCAGGGCAGACGAAGGGGCTGCTGTGTCCTTGGTGGGCACTGAATGAGAGAGGGGGGAGCAAGTCCAGCGAAGGGCCACAAAGATGATTAGGGGACTGGAGCATCTCTCTTATGAGGAAAGGCTGAGAGAGCTGGGCCTGTTTAGCTTGGAGAAGAGAAGACTGAGAGGAGATCTTATCAACGTGTACAAGTATCTGAAGGGAGGGTGTCGAGAGGATGGGACCAGACTCTTTTCAGTGGTGCCGAGCAACAGGACGCGAGGCAATGGGCACAAACTGAAACACAGACACTTCCATCTTATCATGAGGAAAAACTTTTTCACTGTGAGGGTGACAGAGCACTGGAACAGGTTGCCCCGAGAGGTGGTGGAGTCTCCTTCTCTGGAGATATTCAAAACGCGCCTGGATGCAATCCTGTGCAATGTGCTCTAGGTGACCCTGCTTGAGCAGGGGGGTTGGACTAGATGATCTCCAGAGGTCCCTTCCAACCTCAGCGATTCTGTGATTCTGTGATTCTGTGATTCTGTGATTCTGTGAGGCTCTGCAGTGGCAGCAAGGAGGCCTTGTGTAGCAATCGGCTCTCTCGCAGGAAGGCGAGGGAAGCGCTGGCAGAGGCTGATGGGGACCGTGGGGCCCCTCCCGGCTTTGCCATCCTTCCCTGCGCCCCTCAGTTCCCACACTCATTACCTACCCCAAGGACTCGGCAGGAGCTCTAAAAGAGCTCTGTGACGAGACTATCAGTGCGAGCGGCCCAGGCACCGTGGTGCCCTTTATTCCATCGGGCGTCTTCTTTCCAGGTTTGCACTTGAGATCACGGGCACAGCATCTGTCCATGCACGTTCTCTCAAGCCCAGGGTAGACCTGGTGGCTGGCGAGCAGCATACCAGAAAAGGTAATGTCACAGCCCACTGCTGGCAGGGGTTGTGCCTTCTCCTTTTGTCCTTGTGAGGGGTGGAGAGCCCACAACACGATGCATGGGACAGGAGCAGGTGTTTGTGTGACTCTGCGTCCGCGGCCTGGTAAATCTCAAGTGACTCTTCCCAGCACATGCTCTGGGCACAGCCCAGCACTCCAAATGCGAGCTGATGCTCTGAGTTGCACTTGCGCTGGGGACTCCCTTCCCTCACGTAGAGTGCCACCAGCCTTGTTGTCCGAGGTTAGCGTTTGCGCAGAAGGCAGTCAAAATGGAGAGGAAAGCGTCAGCATCCTGGCTAGCACAGTCTGCTGGGAGGTGTTAGTAATGGAGGGGTTTGCATAGCTCAGGGAAGCCAGGTGCTGGAGCTTGAGGAGGAAAACCATCTGTGGATGACTGGAAGAAGCCTCCGGAGCCTCGCACGGCACGACCGAGCAGCTCCGCCGCTCACGCTTGCTTGCAGAGGCACAAAGAGGCTATTCTGAAGAGTTCTCTTGATTCCTGCTTGCAGTGAGCCTGCTGGATCCGGCCGTCCTGGCTCGACGAAGGATTTCCCTGGCCAGATTGGCATTAAAGAAAAATGAGGAATTTGAAGGGAAGGAAGGTGGCCAAGACAGGTGAGGCTCCTGGGGAAAGATTGGGGCAAGAGAAGGGGTGCAGGAGGATGGGCGAATGGACACTGTGCTCTTGTCCCCATGCGAGCGAGATGTTTCCTCTGTCCGTGGTGCCCGTTGTGATGCCGAAAGGCTCTGCAACATCACAAGGACTCTCGTTCTGTTGCTGGGCACAGGGTTCTCCTGCAGAACCGCCTGGAGCTGCAGGAGCAGGGGCACAGGCTGTGAGCCCTGCCCGGAGGAAGCAGCTCCTACTCCGCTCCATGAGACTCACTCTGCCCTGTCCAGATTGCTGCCCGCAATTAAGGAGAGCTCCTCCAAGGCAGACAAGCAGCCAAAGGCAAAGCCTCAAGCCCGACTCCAGCTTGAACTCCCTGCTTGTGTTCATCAGCCATCAGGAAAGGTACACGATAGGGATTTGCCACTGCTGTGTGGTATTTCAGGCTCCAGGCAGGGGGTGGAAGAGGGAGGTACACCACCACACACCACCACCTCCACCTTCCCTGCCCTCCTGCCCCTGCCTAAGCCCCAGGAGCCTAACGCTGCCGGCTGTTGTGTTTCCGTGGCCTCCAGGGAGTGTGCTACCTCTGCACTGATCCAGCAGAAAGACGGCTCCGCTTGCTGGTGGCATCGAAGCGCAAAGAGATCGAAGCTGAAATATGGGGCCAATACTACGCAAACAGAACGAGGGCAAATATAGAGCGAGGCCAGGTATGGCAAGCACTTTACAGCCCCCAGGAGAATCGCCTTTGCCCCGCTCCCTGGGAGGGCAGCAGCAAAGGTCTCCCAGGCGCAGCAGGATTGTTGCCGCCAGCTAGCCGGGCAGGTGACTGCTGTCTGTCCGCTTCCGGGCTCCCTGCCGCGAGGGAGGAGCTGCCCCTAAGACGCAAAGACCAAAAGGGACAATCCGCTGTGGCATGAGCAGCCTCTTTCTTGACTGTGCCCCTCTCAGGGGGATCAGGAATTCCAGTCTGCAGGCCAAAAGGGGTCTTTGTAAGTGGCATTTCTTAGCTGAAGCACTAGCCTCAGTCGCCACACGCTGACAGAGAAGCAAATCTCCCCCCGTTGGCTTCAGTGACCAAGAGCTGAAGCCTTGAAAGCTCTGGTTGTTGGAAAGGACCACTTTGGTCCTTGCGCTCAGCATGGCTTGTGCCATCACCAGGCACCTTGCCTGCTGCTCAGTCCCAATTCCTCCGGCCTGCCTTTTGGGGAAGAGCCCCAGCTGTGTGCAGCAGTGCTTTAGGGAAGTCTCTGCTGCCTTTGCAGACCACCTATCGTCAGGTGCGTGAGGATGCCGGGCCTCCTTCCCACGTGCTGAGAAAGGCATATGACGAGAAGCTCAAGGGGAGGACGAAAGCAAGAGCCCCAAAGGATGCCAGCTGGAGAGCTTCAGGAGGCAGGGAAGAGCCGTGCCTCCCAGAGAGAGCCCGGCAAGAGTAAGTGTGGGCTGGCTCCCGCAGAGGCCTGTAACCCCCAGAGGTGTCCAGACTTCCCTGGGCTACGGGCTGTGGCATCCTCCACTTCCTCATGACGCAGGAACAGCCTGGGGTAGACGCCACCTCCGGGGTGGCTGCAGCCCCATGCTAAGGGATGAAACTTGTCCCGAGCTGAAGGCTGTGGGTACTAAAGGCAATGGATGTGTGTGTATGTCCGTGTGCGCACACACGGGGACTGGGGAACAGAAGAGGCAGGCAGCATCCCAGCCAGAACGTGACGGAGAACTTCTCCCTGCTGTTGCAGCCTCGGTTCCTCACAAGCAAGCTCACCTCAGAAAGCCTCTCTGCTGGAGACGTCCAAAGCACGGCAGGGCGAGTGGGCAAGGAAGGCTGCCCTGAACAGCGACAGAGGGAAGGAGAAGGAGGAGTTCATGTGGTAAGGGTCTCCCCCAGGGTGCGTGGGGGTCCCCTCTCCTGCCATGCCCTTCAGTTGCCCTGGCAGCGGCCCCTGGAGAAAGAGAGTCTTTCCCTGACAGCCCTCAACGCCTAAGAGCTGCCTGAACAAGAGACATGTCCTGTCCACCCAAGGGGGACTTGGTGGGCACTCCAAAGAGCATTTCAGTAGGGGACCTCTGAGGCAACGGGGGCTGAAGCTGAAAGCATTGCTCAGCTGTTTGCCTCTCCCTTCCCAAAGCAGACAGCCTGTGCTTTTGCTGCCCGAGCGCTGACACTCGCTCCTAGGTCTCGGCGCAGCCTGACTTCACCCCGGCCTGATTGGCACTCTAGCTGACCTCCTTTGGACACACAGGCCCATGTCCCATCCCACAGACCACTGCGCTGTCCTCAGCAGCACATCCGGGAACAGTTGCCTGAGAGAAAGGCCTGCAGCGTTTCTCTCCCACCTCCCTCACCATCGAGCTGAAGGCCTTTGTTTTGCATCCTTTAGCAAGGGGGAGAAGAAGCGGCTCTGGGATCGCCGTGGCATGTCCCAAGCCCTGCCAGCCACACCGAGAAGCTGCAACCAGACCCGGAGAGTCCAACGGCCAGGTCCTTAGCCATCACGGCGGACACCGAAGGCTGAAGGAGGCGCCAGGGACTGTACCCAGGCGTGCTCGAGCGGAAACTGCCACTGCTGCTCTCGGCATTGGCCCCTTTGCAGCAGGAGAGCCATTAGCCATGGGGGACGAGGGGGGCCTTTGCAAAGGGTAACATCTCCTGCCAAATGCAAAATAAAGACTGTTGGTCCCCGTTGCAACTGGAGTGACCACCCTGTGTCCTGCAACGCCTTTCTCTGCAAGGAAGAGGAACCGCGGAGCTGTGCAAATGCTACAATGGCCTCAATGGCTACCAGTACGCATGGCGTCATTTTGGGTAGAGAGAGGAAGCACAGAAGTGCAGGTGTTGGGGGCTGGGATAGGCATGCCAGGGCCTGCATAGGGGCCAAGAGTGCTGGGCTGCGAGCAGTTGTGAGTGGCCGTTGTCAGTGGGCATGCTGTCCAGGAGCAGCTTTCTGCTCTTGTTTTCTCCCTAGGCATCGTGCCAATTAGGGAAGAAAGGGGAAGCTTCGTGGAGCCGGTGCTGTGGGCCTGCGATCGGCATGCCAGAGCGAGCAAGCCAAAGCAAAATACAGCCCACAATATCCACAGCGTTGGAATGGCTTACTTCCGTGCCGCTCCTGGGAGGCAAAACTAACAAACAATTGCTAGTAGTAGTCACTTTGTGATTCCTGCCAGAACGTCTCCTCCTCTTTTTGTTGACTTTAAGGGTCCGATTGGTCGCATTTTTCCTTTTCAGTTTTTCCACTGATCTCAGTATTCTTCATGAGTAATTTGGCAGGTCTCCATCTGTGAGCATTATTGATCAATTCCATCCATTCTTTAAAAGAAACGGACAGATTTAATCATTTAAAGAAGAATTGCTACATGTAGGTGTAGATTTGTATCCTCTTGTTCTTTGTTCCTTTAAAGAGAAATGCTGGGTGAAATGTTTGCGTAAAATTCATGCGCTGTAGGGTTCACTTTTGGAAACATTCAACACACTGCTTAAGCTTTGTCTACTCAATGTATTAAGTGTTCTCCAGTACTCCTCTCTGCTGTCTTCCTTCAACATGACTTTTCTTCTGGGGCAGCCATAATATTTTAGTGTTTGTTATTCACGCCTCCCAGATTCCAGCTATGCTTACACAGTCATGTGAAGATCGCAGGCAACAATACTATCACTAGGTCTAGCAGCTTCTCTTTGAGTTGCTCTCCAGGTTGGGGCCCCAGGCGCCTCCCATGCCGCTCCACTCCGGCACTCTTGCTGTCCACATCCAGATGCCGGAGGCCCTGTTCCTGCCCCCGGAGACCCTGGAGCTCCATGTCTGGGCAAAGAGGCTCCAGCACGAGTGGGGCTTGCCCAGCTTGTCTGCAAAGTGGCTGGGCGCATTTACCCCCCGGGCACCAGAATCAGCCGCCAAAAAACACTGAGCAGAGTTCCACATCCAGCTCCTCCTGCAGAATCCACCCTGCCCACCCCAAGGCAGCTGGCACTGCTCGGAGCTGCAGCCGGACCCCTTCCCGCAAGACCAGACCAGCCAGTACGTGTAAAGAAGTACTGCATGGTCTGGCTTGGCACTTCCCCTGCCCTGGTGTCACAGTCCCAGAGAGCAGCGCCTGCGGAGGGGCGGGGGGCAGCTTGCCCAGGCGATCGCCCCCAGCCAGAAAGCCCTGGTGCCCAGCAAGGCAGGGAGCAGACCAGTGGCTCTTCCCAGACAGCCCGTGTTGAGGCGCCAGGCTGGAGCTGGAGGAAGGTGGTACGGAAGCTGGAGTCTGGCTTCTGGAGATCGGCATGGAGCCAGAGCCATGGGCATCAGCTGGAGGAAAACCTGTGCCAGGCGCCAGAGGTGGAGAAGGCCTGCCCTTATGCCCTCGCACCCAGGCCTGGGGGGCGGCGTGTGGCCGGCCTGGCCTGTGTCTGCCCAGAAGCTCTCGCAGGCCAGCAGCGAGAGCGAGCAGGAGAGGCTTGGGCCCCGGGCCAGCAAAGAGGAGGCCACCAGGCACCAGGGCAGCGGCTGGATGCCAAGGGGGACGAAAGGGGCTGCTCACGGGAGAAGAGGGCGCTGGTCGGCCCTCGTCTGCCCGAGCCCTGCGCTTCATCCCCACACACTGTGCAGAATGCTGATGAAATCCTCTCTCTACCTAGCCTCTGGGTGGGTGTGTAAGCTGGGAGCGGCGGTGTCCCACATCGGGGCCAAACCTGGCGGTGCCTGTGAGGTGGCGGGTTCCCGCAGCCCTCTGTGACATGGCGGGGCGTCACAGAGGGGCACCCGCCTCACGGCGACAGCTCCCTCTCCCCGCCGGGCCCGGCCACACTCCGCGGCGAGGCCTGGGCGACGCCAGGGCCTGCTCTCACCAGCGCTCTGCTCCGCAGGATCTGTGGCTGCAGCAGCGCAGGAGGTGCCGAGAGGCGACCAGAAGAGCATCTTTGGCCCCCTGCTGCAGTGCTAGCTGGAGCGAGGGGGCAAAGATGGTCAATTACGTGGTCCTTAACCCTCCTTTGGGACCTGAGAATTTTCCAACGCTGAAGCAGCTCAGCACCAATGGTAAGGCCCTCGGGGCCCTTCCAGGAGTGCTGCTGCAGCCCAGATGTGGAGAGCCTGGGGCTGCGGGGTGGCTGTGGGGTGGCTGGAGGGGCCTGGCAGCTGCAAGGAGAGCCCCTCGAGACGGGGCCTTGTGGCTCAGGGCTCCCTCTGGCAGCCCCGACTCCCGGCTCCTGTGTGCGACTCTGCGCCGGCTCCCTGGGGCACGCGCAGGCAGAAGGGCCCGGGGCTGGGCTTGCTGCTCACCTCGCGGTGGGGACTGGCTGCCTCCAGCTCCCAGCGGGGCGGAAGGAGCTGGAGCTGCCCGGGGGGCCGTGCAGAGTGCGTGCGGGCAGGGAGCAAAGATGGGGGGAACGGGCCCCTGCCAGGGAGACCGCTGCCGATGGCCTGAGCCTGCGAGACTCCCGTGGGCTCAGCACCATCCTGGCGCTGCGCTGGAAAGCCGGTGCTAAGGCACAGCAGTGTTCAGACGATTCGCGGGACTTTTCATCAGCTCCGTCTGGCTTCTTGGGCAGGAGGCCAGGCCCTGCTGCCGCCGCCTCTGCTTGCTTCCCACTGCCTCTGGGCTCTCCAGATGGGCAGAGCAGGCTTGGAGCTCGGAGACCGCTTTGCACCGCGCGTGTCAGAGGGCAGGTGCCCCTTCTTCAAAAGGCGCCCGAGGCCTGCCTTTCCTCCCCAGACCTCCCCGGGCTCAGTGCAGGCACCTTCCAGGCTGCAGGTGGTCCAAAGCTCAGCTGGGCAGCCCCAGCGGTGCCTGTGTGTGTTCTGGGCGGCGGGCGGGGGGCTCGAGCGCACTTGCCTCTTGCCTCCTTGCTTACGGGGGAGCTGCAGGGGTGGGCTTGGCTGACTCGGAGCATGACACGTCTTTCGCTTGCTTTGCAGACATCGTTAAAATCTGGGCTAGCGCATGCTACTACCTCAGGATACAGCTGTCGCTGAACAGGGTGAGCCTTGCATCCTGCTCATCCGCTTGTCCCCGGAGGGCTTCAGCAGCCCTGACACCCACCTCTGTAGTGCACAATTAGTCTTCCCCTCGCGAGAGAGCACAACAGGCACGAGGAATAACAGAGCCTGCCCCCCCCACACCCCAACCCAAGCAGCACACACCCGCTGAGGAGCTGGCCACAGCACAGCATCTCCGTAAAGAGAGAGAACAAAGGAGGTCCTGCTCTTGTCTGCACTGTCTGGGGCTTCTCTGGTCCTCCTGCCACCGGGGTTATTTTCCCTGGGGTTGAAGCCCCTGGCACGTAACCCAGCCACGGGATATTTCCTCTGCCTTTCCTGCCCCAGCAGCGGTTCTGAGTGTGAGGAGGAGGGAGAGGAAAAGGCCCAGCAGCTGTGGGTCTTGCCCAGAGCTTTCAAAGGGCCCCGTCTTGCCCCGTTGGATCTCAGGAGCAGGCAGGGCCCCAAGCACCCTTGCCACGGTCACACAAGCCCGCCAGAAGCCTTCCCTGCGCAGAACGCGCTTACTTTGGCTCCTGTGTTCTGCTTGCATTTCCAGGCGGTTAACATTGGAATTGGGACGTTTGCCGTCGTCAGAGACTATGTCAGTGTGGGAGAGGGCGAGGTTTTGGTTGTTCAAAGGCCTGTGTTCCAGCTGTGCAAGTTTCTGAAGCGATTCTACCGGCTCAGATATGCTCAGGGGGAAATTCCTGGTAAGAAGGCAGATGAATGCCCTTGCTCCCCCGGGGCAGCCCGTGCGCTGTGCTTCCTGGTGACATGTCTGTGACATGGCAGAGCCAAGGCTCTTCAAACTGGAGCGCGCTAAGCATGGTTCCCTGCCATGGGAACCGGCCCCTCTGCCCACCCTACTCCGCCACGCAACCGGGTGCTCATGCGAGGAGGCAAAGTTCCTCTTTGCCGCCTTCTGTCCTGAAGAAATCCTAGCGGCCCCCTTGGCACCTTTGTTTGCAGAGGCCTTGCAACACGTCGCAGGAAGGGACCCCATGAGCTCCCTTCTGCAGATGTCACCCAAGGTTAAACAGGACTGCTCTCTGGCAGTGTATTTCCCGAGGGAGGGCCAGGAGCTGCTGATGCTCAGCCTCTGAGTCGGCTGAGGTGCTGTGGGAGCGACTGGTTGCTTTGTGCTTGTTTCGCAGACGAGATCCCAGTTGTGCAGCTGAGCTTTGAGCAGATAGCCACGGACACCGGCTTCCTGCAAGAAGCAGTGCAGCGGTGCACAGAGGAGACCCTGCTCTTCTTTGCCGGAGCCCTGGCAGAAGGCAAGGAGGTCGAATTTGTCTTCAAGGATGTTGGCGTTCTTGCCGTACGAAGACAAGTGGTCAGCATGAGCTTTTTTGATCACTGCCTGGTGGAGATGGATGCCACAGGCAACGTGTTGCCAGCTCTTCTCACGGTGAGTTTGTCATTTCTCCGGTGAGCTACGAGGAGCTCTTTGGAAGTCCTGTCAAAGCTCCTGCAAGCTGTTTGCTCCTGGCATGCTGTCACCCGCCTCACCACTTGGGCTGGCCACGCTCTCCATGAGCAACACCGGCTCTCGGTAGCGTGTCAGCTCATTGGAATGAGGGCCAAGCGGTACTGAAGAGAAGGTGGTGCGAGGCTTTCTGAGAGGCAGCTCCTTCGCTGAGCAACAGGAAGCTTTGCTGCCCCTGTGAGCAACAAGCACGTGTCCCTGAGGTCGCCTCCCATGTCTCTGTCCCATTGTAGGAGTCCAAGATGATGGATGTCGTCACCTTTGACACCAGAAACGACTTTCCTCGGGTCAGTCGTGATGGTGTCATCGTGCTGCCAAGGTGAGGATGCTCACTCCCGCGGCCCCGGCTGCCCAAGGGAGCAGCTTCTCGGCTCACGCTCGGGGGCCCCCTCTTGCCAAGGCTTGTCTTCTCACAAAGTTACTCGAGGCCAACCCTTTGCAAGGCAAGGCTCCCGGTTGCCTCCGTGCTTGCTGCTCCTCAGCTTGGGCAGGGCAGACGAAGGGGCTGCTGTGTCCTTGGTGGGCACTGAATGAGAGAGGGGGGAGCAAGTCCAGCGAAGGGCCACAAAGATGATTAGGGGACTGGAGCATCTCTCTTATGAGGAAAGGCTGAGAGAGCTGGGCCTGTTTAGCTTGGAGAAGAGAAGACTGAGAGGAGATCTTATCAACGTGTACAAGTATCTGAAGGGAGGGTGTCGAGAGGATGGGACCAGACTCTTTTCAGTGGTGCCGAGCGACAGGACGCGAGGCAATGGGCACAAACTGAAACACAGACACTTCCATCTTATCATGAGGAAAAACTTTTTCACTGTGAGGGTGACAGAGCACTGGAACAGGTTGCCCCGAGAGGTGGTGGAGTCTCCTTCTCTGGAGATATTCAAAACGCGCCTGGATGCAATCCTGTGCAATGTGCTCTAGGTGACCCTGCTTGAGCAGGGGGGTTGGACTAGATGATCTCCAGAGGTCCCTTCCAACCTCAGCGATTCTGTGATTCTGTGATTCTGTGATTCTGTGAGGCTCTGCAGTGGCAGCAAGGAGGCCTTGTGTAGCAATCGGCTCTCTCGCAGGAAGGCGAGGGAAGCGCTGGCAGAGGCTGATGGGGACCGTGGGGCCCCTCCCGGCTTTGCCATCCTTCCCTGCGCCCCTCAGTTCCCACACTCATTACCTACCCCAAGGACTCGGCAGGAGCTCTAAAAGAGCTCTGTGACGAGACTATCAGTGCGAGCGGCCCAGGCACCGTGGTGCCCTTTATTCCATCGGGCGTCTTCTTTCCAGGTTTGCACTTGAGATCACGGGCACAGCATCTGTCCATGCACGTTCTCTCAAGCCCAGGGTAGACCTGGTGGCTGGCGAGCAGCATACCAGAAAAGGTAATGTCACAGCCCACTGCTGGCAGGGGTTGTGCCTTCTCCTTTTGTCCTTGTGAGGGGTGGAGAGCCCACAACACGATGCATGGGACAGGAGCAGGTGTTTGTGTGACTCTGCGTCCGCGGCCTGGTAAATCTCAAGTGACTCTTCCCAGCACATGCTCTGGGCACAGCCCAGCACTCCAAATGCGAGCTGATGCTCTGAGTTGCACTTGCGCTGGGGACTCCCTTCCCTCACGTAGAGTGCCACCAGCCTTGTTGTCCGAGGTTAGCGTTTGCGCAGAAGGCAGTCAAAATGGAGAGGAAAGCGTCAGCATCCTGGCTAGCACAGTCTGCTGGGAGGTGTTAGTAATGGAGGGGTTTGCATAGCTCAGGGAAGCCAGGTGCTGGAGCTTGAGGAGGAAAACCATCTGTGGATGACTGGAAGAAGCCTCCGGAGCCTCGCACGGCACGACCGAGCAGCTCCGCCGCTCACGCTTGCTTGCAGAGGCACAAAGAGGCTATTCTGAAGAGTTCTCTTGATTCCTGCTTGCAGTGAGCCTGCTGGATCCGGCCGTCCTGGCTCGACGAAGGATTTCCCTGGCCAGATTGGCATTAAAGAAAAATGAGGAATTTGAAGGGAAGGAAGGTGGCCAAGACAGGTGAGGCTCCTGGGGAAAGATTGGGGCAAGAGAAGGGGTGCAGGAGGATGGGCGAATGGACACTGTGCTCTTGTCCCCATGCGAGCGAGATGTTTCCTCTGTCCGTGGTGCCCGTTGTGATGCCGAAAGGCTCTGCAACATCACAAGGACTCTCGTTCTGTTGCTGGGCACAGGGTTCTCCTGCAGAACCGCCTGGAGCTGCAGGAGCAGGGGCACAGGCTGTGAGCCCTGCCCGGAGGAAGCAGCTCCTACTCCGCTCCATGAGACTCACTCTGCCCTGTCTGTTCAGATTGCTGCCCGCAATTAAGGAGAGCTCCTCCAAGGCAGACAAGCAGCCAAAGGCAAAGCCTCAAGCCCGACTCCAGCTTGAACTCCCTGCTTGTGTTCATCAGCCATCAGGAAAGGTACACGATAGGGATTTGCCACTGCTGTGTGGTATTTCAGGCTCCAGGCAGGGGGTGGAAGAGGGAGGTACACCACCACACACCACCACCTCCACCTTCCCTGCCCTCCTGCCCCTGCCTAAGCCCCAGGAGCCTAACGCTGCCGGCTGTTGTGTTTCCGTGGCCTCCAGGGAGTGTGCTACCTCTGCACTGATCCAGCAGAAAGACGGCTCCGCTTGCTGGTGGCATCGAAGCGCAAAGAGATCGAAGCTGAAATATGGGGCCAATACTACGCAAACAGAACGAGGGCAAATATAGAGCGAGGCCAGGTATGGCAAGCACTTTACAGCCCCCAGGAGAATCGCCTTTGCCCCGCTCCCTGGGAGGGCAGCAGCAAAGGTCTCCCAGGCGCAGCAGGATTGTTGCCGCCAGCTAGCCGGGCAGGTGACTGCTGTCTGTCCGCTTCCGGGCTCCCTGCCGCGAGGGAGGAGCTGCCCCTAAGACGCAAAGGCCAAAAGGGACAATCCGCTGTGGCATGAGCAGCCTCTTTCTTGACTGTGCCCCTCTCAGGGGGATCAGGAATTCCAGTCTGCAGGCCAAAAGGGGTCTTTGTAAGTGGCATTTCTTAGCTGAAGCACTAGCCTCAGTCGCCACACGCTGACAGAGAAGCAAATCTCCCCCCGTTGGCTTCAGTGACCAAGAGCTGAAGCCTTGAAAGCTCTGGTTGTTGGAAAGGACCACTTTGGTCCTTGCGCTCAGCATGGCTTGTGCCATCACCAGGCACCTTGCCTGCTGCTCAGTCCCAATTCCTCCGGCCTGCCTTTTGGGGAAGAGCCCCAGCTGTGTGCAGCAGTGCTTTAGGGAAGTCTCTGCTGCCTTTGCAGACCACCTATCGTCAGGTGCGTGAGGATGCCGGGCCTCCTTCCCACGTGCTGAGAAAGGCATATGACGAGAAGCTCAAGGGGAGGACGAAAGCAAGAGCCCCAAAGGATGCCAGCTGGAGAGCTTCAGGAGGCAGGGAAGAGCCGTGCCTCCCAGAGAGAGCCCGGCAAGAGTAAGTGTGGGCTGGCTCCCGCAGAGGCCTGTAACCCCCAGAGGTGTCCAGACTTCCCTGGGCTACGGGCTGTGGCATCCTCCACTTCCTCATGACGCAGGAACAGCCTGGGGTAGACGCCACCTCCGGGGTGGCTGCAGCCCCATGCTAAGGGATGAAACTTGTCCCGAGCTGAAGGCTGTGGGTACTAAAGGCAATGGATGTGTGTGTATGTCCGTGTGCGCACACACGGGGACTGGGGAACAGAAGAGGCAGGCAGCATCCCAGCCAGAACGTGACGGAGAACTTCTCCCTGCTGTTGCAGCCTCGGTTCCTCACAAGCAAGCCCACCTCAGAAAGCCTCTCTGCTGGAGACGTCCAAAGCACGGCAGGGCGAGTGGGCAAGGAAGGCTGCCCTGAACAGCGACAGAGGGAAGGAGAAGGAGGAGTTCATGTGGTAAGGGTCTCCCCCAGGGTGCGTGGGGGTCCCCTCTCCTGCCATGCCCTTCAGTTGCCCTGGCAGCGGCCCCTGGAGAAAGAGAGTCTTTCCCTGACAGCCCTCAACGCCTAAGAGCTGCCTGAACAAGAGACATGTCCTGTCCACCCAAGGGGGACTTGGTGGGCACTCCAAAGAGCATTTCAGTAGGGGACCTCTGAGGCAACGGGGGCTGAAGCTGAAAGCATTGCTCAGCTGTTTGCCTCTCCCTTCCCAAAGCAGACAGCCTGTGCTTTTGCTGCCCGAGCGCTGACACTCGCTCCTAGGTCTCGGCGCAGCCTGACTTCACCCCGGCCTGATTGGCACTCTAGCTGACCTCCTCTGGACACACAGGCCCATGTCCCATCCCACAGACCACTGCGCTGTCCTCAGCAGCACATCCGGGAACAGTTGCCTGAGAGAAAGGCCTGCAGCGTTTCTCTCCCACCTCCCTCACCATCGAGCTGAAGGCCTTTGTTTTGCATCCTTTAGCAAGGGGGAGAAGAAGCGGCTCTGGGATCGCCGTGGCATGTCCCAAGCCCTGCCAGCCACACCGAGAAGCTGCAACCAGACCCGGAGAGTCCAACGGCCAGGTCCTTAGCCATCACGGCGGACACCGAAGGCTGAAGGAGGCGCCAGGGACTGTACCCAGGCGTGCTCGAGCGGAAACTGCCACTGCTGCTCTCGGCATTGGCCCCTTTGCAGCAGGAGAGCCATTAGCCATGGGGGACGAGGGGGGCCTTTGCAAAGGGTAACATCTCCTGCCAAATGCAAAATAAAGACTGTTGGTCCCCGTTGCAACTGGAGTGACCACCCTGTGTCCTGCAACGCCTTTCTCTGCAAGGAAGAGGAACCGCGGAGCTGTGCAAATGCTACAATGGCCTCAATGGCTACCAGTACGCATGGCGTCATTTTGGGTAGAGAGAGGAAGCACAGAAGTGCAGGTGTTGGGGACTGGGATAGGCATGCCAGGGCCTGCATAGGGGCCAAGAGTGCTGGGCTGCGAGCAGTTGTGAGTGGCCGTTGTCAGTGGGCATGCTGTCCAGGAGCAGCTTTCTGCTCTTGTTTTCTCCCTAGGCATCGTGCCAATTAGGGAAGAAAGGGGAAGCTTCGTGGAGCCGGTGCTGTGGGCCTGCGATCGGCATGCCAGAGCGAGCAAGCCAAAGCAAAATACAGCCCACAATATCCACAGCGTTGGAATGGCTTACTTCCGTGCCGCTCCTGGGAGGCAAAACTAACAAACAATTGCTAGTAGTAGTCACTTTGTGATTCCTGCCAGAACGTCTCCTCCTCTTTTTGTTGACTTTAAGGGTCCGATTGGTCGCATTTTTCCTTTTCAGTTTTTCCACTGATCTCAGTATTCTTCATGAGTAATTTGGCAGGTCTCCATCTGTGAGCATTATTGATCAATTCCATCCATTCTTTAAAAGAAACGGACAGATTTAATCATTTAAAGAAGAATTGCTACATGTAGGTGTAGATTTGTATCCTCTTGTTCTTTGTTCCTTTAAAGAGAAATGCTGGGTGAAATGTTTGCGTAAAATTCATGCGCTGTAGGGTTCACTTTTGGAAACATTCAACACACTGCTTAAGCTTTGTCTACTCAATGTATTAAGTGTTCTCCAGTACTCCTCTCTGCTGTCTTCCTTCAACATGACTTTTCTTCTGGGGCAGCCATAATATTTTAGTGTTTGTTATTCATGCCTCCCAGATTCCAGCTATGCTTACACAGTCATGTGAAGATCGCAGGCAACAATACTATCACTAGGTCTAGCAGCTTCTCTTTGAGTTGCTCTCCAGGTTGGGGCCCCAGGCGCCTCCCATGCCGCTCCACTCCGGCACTCTTGCTGTCCACATCCAGATGCCGGAGGCCCTGTTCCTGCCCCCAGAGACCCTGGAGCTCCATGTCTGGGCAAAGAGGCTCCAGCACGAGTGGGGCTTGCCCAGCTTGTCTGCAAAGTGGCTGGGCACATTTACCCCCCGGGCACCAGAATCAGCCGCCAAAAAACACTGAGCAGAGTTCCACATCCAGCTCCTCCTGCAGAATCCACCCTGCCCACCCCAAGGCAGCTGGCACTGCTCGGAGCTGCAGCCGGACCCCTTCCCGCAAGACCAGACCAGCCAGTACGTGTAAAGAAGTACTGCATGGTCTGGCTTGGCACTTCCCCTGCCCTGGTGTCACAGTCCCAGAGAGCAGCGCCTGCGGAGGGGCGGGGGGCAGCTTGCCCAGGCGATCGCCCCCAGCCAGAAAGCCCTGGTGCCCAGCAAGGCAGGGAGCAGACCAGTGGCTCTTCCCAGACAGCCCGTGTTGAGGCGCCAGGCTGGAGCTGGAGGAAGGTGGTACGGAAGCTGGAGTCTGGCTTCTGGAGATCGGCATGGAGCCAGAGCCATGGGCATCAGCTGGAGGAAAACCTGTGCCAGGCGCCAGAGGTGGAGAAGGCCTGCCCTTATGCCCTCGCACCCAGGCCTGGGGGGCGGCGTGTGGCCGGCCTGGCCTGTATCTGCCCAGAAGCTCTCGCAGGCCAGCAGCGAGAGCGAGCAGGAGAGGCTTGGGCCCCGGGCCAGCAAAGAGGAGGCCACCAGGCACCAGGGCAGCGGCTGGATGCCAAGGGGGACGAAAGGGGCTGCTCACGGGAGAAGAGGGCGCTGGTCGGCCCTCGTCTGCCCGAGCCCTGCGCTTCATCCCCACACACTGTGCAGAATGCTGATGAAATCCTCTCTCTACCTAGCCTCTGGGTGGGTGTGTAAGCTGGGAGCGGCGGTGTCCCACATCGGGGCCAAACCTGGCGGTGCCTGTGAGGTGGCGGGTTCCCGCAGCCCTCTGTGACATGGCGGGGCGTCACAGAGGGGCACCCGCCTCACAGCGACAGCTCCCTCTCCCCGCCGGGCCCGGCCACACTCCGCGGCGAGGCCTGGGCGACGCCAGGGCCTGCTCTCGCCAGCGCTCTGCTCCGCAGGATCTGTGGCTGCAGCAGCGCAGGAGGTGCCGAGAGGCGACCAGAAGAGCATCTTTGGCCCCCTGCTGCAGTGCTAGCTGGAGCAAGGGGGCAAAGATGGTCAATTACGTGGTCCTTAACCCTCCTTTGGGACCTGAGAATTTTCCAACGCTGAAGCAGCTCAGCACCAATGGTAAGGCCCTCGGGGCCCTTCCAGGAGTGCTGCTGCAGCCCAGATGTGGAGAGCCTGGGGCTGCGGGGTGGCTGTGGGGTGGCTGGAGGGGCCTGGCAGCTGCAAGGAGAGCCCCTCGAGACGGGGCCTTGTGGCTCAGGGCTCCCTCTGGCAGCCCCGACTCCCGGCTCCTGTGTGCGACTCTGCGCCGGCTCCCTGGGGCACGCGCAGGCAGAAGGGCCCGGGGCTGGGCTTGCTGCTCACCTCGCGGTGGGGACTGGCTGCCTCCAGCTCCCAGCGGGGCGGAAGGAGCTGGAGCTGCCCGGGGGGCCGTGCAGAGTGCGTGCGGGCAGGGAGCAAAGATGGGGGGAACGGGCCCCTGCCAGGGAGACCGCTGCCGATGGCCTGAGCCTGCGAGACTCCCGTGGGCTCAGCACCATCCTGGCGCTGCGCTGGAAAGCCGGTGCTAAGGCACAGCAGTGTTCAGACGATTCGCGGGACTTTTCATCAGCTCCGTCTGGCTTCTTGGGCAGGAGGCCAGGCCCTGCTGCCGCCGCCTCTGCTTGCTTCCCACTGCCTCTGGGCTCTCCAGATGGGCAGAGCAGGCTTGGAGCTCGGAGACCGCTTTGCACCGCGCGTGTCAGAGGGCAGGTGCCCCTTCTTCAAAAGGCGCCCGAGGCCTGCCTTTCCTCCCCAGACCTCCCCGGGCTCAGTGCAGGCACCTTCCAGGCTGCAGGTGGTCCAAAGCTCAGCTGGGCAGCCCCAGCGGTGCCTGTGTGTGTTCTGGGCGGCGGGCGGGGGGCTCGAGCGCACTTGCCTCTTGCCTCCTTGCTTACGGGGGAGCTGCAGGGGTGGGCTTGGCTGACTCGGAGCATGACACGTCTTTCGCTTGCTTTGCAGACATCGTTAAAATCTGGGCTAGCGCATGCTACTACCTCAGGATACAGCTGTCGCTGAACAGGGTGAGCCTTGCATCCTGCTCATCCGCTTGTCCCCGGAGGGCTTCAGCAGCCCTGACACCCACCTCTGTAGTGCACAATTAGTCTTCCCCTCGCGAGAGAGCACAACAGGCACGAGGAATAACAGAGCCTGCCCCCCCCACACCCCAACCCAAGCAGCACACACCCGCTGAGGAGCTGGCCACAGCACAGCATCTCCGTAAAGAGAGAGAACAAAGGAGGTCCTGCTCTTGTCTGCACTGTCTGGGGCTTCTCTGGTCCTCCTGCCACCGGGGTTATTTTCCCTGGGGTTGAAGCCCCTGGCACGTAACCCAGCCACGGGGTATTTCCTCTGCCTTTCCTGCCCCAGCAGCGGTTCTGAGTGTGAGGAGGAGGGAGAGGAAAAGGCCCAGCAGCTGTGGGTCTTGCCCAGAGCTTTCAAAGGGCCCCGTCTTGCCCCGTTGGATCTCAGGAGCAGGCAGGGCCCCAAGCACCCTTGCCACGGTCACACAAGTCCGCCAGAAGCCTTCCCTGCGCAGAACGCGCTTACTTTGGCTCCTGTGTTCTGCTTGCATTTCCAGGCGGTTAACATTGGAATTGGGACGTTTGCCGTCGTCAGAGACTATGTCAGTGTGGGAGAGGGCGAGGTTTTGGTTGTTCAAAGGCCTGTGTTCCAGCTGTGCAAGTTTCTGAAGCGATTCTACCGGCTCAGATATGCTCAGGGGGAAATTCCTGGTAAGAAGGCAGATGAATGCCCTTGCTCCCCCGGGGCAGCCCGTGCGCTGTGCTTCCTGGTGACATGTCTGTGACATGGCAGAGCCAAGGCTCTTCAAACTGGAGCGCGCTAAGCATGGTTCCCTGCCATGGGAACCGGCCCCTCTGCCCACCCTACTCCGCCACGCAACCGGGTGCTCATGCGAGGAGGCAAAGTTCCTCTTTGCCGCCTTCTGTCCTGAAGAAATCCTAGCGGCCCCCTTGGCACCTTTGTTTGCAGAGGCCTTGCAACACGTCGCAGGAAGGGACCCCATGAGCTCCCTTCTGCAGATGTCACCCAAGGTTAAACAGGACTGCTCTCTGGCAGTGTATTTCCCGAGGGAGGGCCAGGAGCTGCTGATGCTCAGCCTCTGAGTCGGCTGAGGTGCTGTGGGAGCGACTGGTTGCTTTGTGCTTGTTTCGCAGACGAGATCCCAGTTGTGCAGCTGAGCTTTGAGCAGATAGCCACGGACACCGGCTTCCTGCAAGAAGCAGTGCAGCGGTGCACAGAGGAGACCCTGCTCTTCTTTGCCGGAGCCCTGGCAGAAGGCAAGGAGGTCGAATTTGTCTTCAAGGATGTTGGCGTTCTTGCCGTACGAAGACAAGTGGTCAGCATGAGCTTTTTTGATCACTGCCTGGTGGAGATGGATGCCACAGGCAACGTGTTGCCAGCTCTTCTCACGGTGAGTTTGTCATTTCTCCGGTGAGCTACGAGGAGCTCTTTGGAAGTCCTGTCAAAGCTCCCGCAAGCTGTTTGCTCCTGGCGTGCTGTCACCCGCCTCACCACTTGGGCTGGCCACGCTCTCCATGAGCAACACCGGCTCTCGGTAGCGTGTCAGCTCATTGGAATGAGTGCCAAGCGGTACTGAAGAGAAGGTGGTGCGAGGCTTTCTGAGAGGCAGCTCCTTCGCTGAGCAACAGGAAGCTTTGCTGCCCCTGTGAGCAACAAGCACGTGTCCCTGAGGTCGCCTCCCATGTCTCTGTCCCATTGTAGGAGTCCAAGATGATGGATGTCGTCACCTTTGACACCAGAAACGACTTTCCTCGGGTCAGTCGTGATGGTGTCATCGTGCTGCCAAGGTGAGGATGCTCACTCCCGCGGCCCCGGCTGCCCAAGGGAGCAGCTTCTCGGCTCACGCTCGGGGGCCCCCTCTTGCCAAGGCTTGTCTTCTCACAAAGTTACTCGAGGCCAACCCTTTGCAAGGCAAGGCTCCCGGTTGCCTCCGTGCTTGCTGCTCCTCAGCTTGGGCAGGGCAGACGAAGGGGCTGCTGTGTCCTTGGTGGGCACTGAATGAGAGAGGGGGGAGCAAGTCCAGCGAAGGGCCACAAAGATGATTAGGGGACTGGAGCATCTCTCTTATGAGGAAAGGCTGAGAGAGCTGGGCCTGTTTAGCTTGGAGAAGAGAAGACTGAGAGGAGATCTTATCAACGTGTACAAGTATCTGAAGGGAGGGTGTCGAGAGGATGGGACCAGACTCTTTTCAGTGGTGCCGAGCGACAGGACGCGAGGCAATGGGCACAAACTGAAACACAGACACTTCCATCTTATCATGAGGAAAAACTTTTTCACTGTGAGGGTGACAGAGCACTGGAACAGGTTGCCCCGAGAGGTGGTGGAGTCTCCTTCTCTGGAGATATTCAAAACGCGCCTGGATGCAATCCTGTGCAATGTGCTCTAGGTGACCCTGCTTGAGCAGGGGGGTTGGACTAGATGATCTCCAGAGGTCCCTTCCAACCTCAGCGATTCTGTGATTCTGTGATTCTGTGATTCTGTGAGGCTCTGCAGTGGCAGCAAGGAGGCCTTGTGTAGCAATCGGCTCTCTCGCAGGAAGGCGAGGGAAGCGCTGGCAGAGGCTGATGGGGACCGTGGGGCCCCTCCCGGCTTTGCCATCCTTCCCTGCGCCCCTCAGTTCCCACACTCATTACCTACCCCAAGGACTCGGCAGGAGCTCTAAAAGAGCTCTGTGACGAGACTATCAGTGCGAGCGGCCCAGGCACCGTGGTGCCCTTTATTCCATCGGGCGTCTTCTTTCCAGGTTTGCACTTGAGATCACGGGCACAGCATCTGTCCATGCACGTTCTCTCAAGCCCAGGGTAGACCTGGTGGCTGGCGAGCAGCATACCAGAAAAGGTAATGTCACAGCCCACTGCTGGCAGGGGTTGTGCCTTCTCCTTTTGTCCTTGTGAGGGGTGGAGAGCCCACAACACGATGCATGGGACAGGAGCAGGTGTTTGTGTGACTCTGCGTCCGCGGCCTGGTAAATCTCAAGTGACTCTTCCCAGCACATGCTCTGGGCACAGCCCAGCACTCCAAATGCGAGCTGATGCTCTGAGTTGCACTTGCGCTGGGGACTCCCTTCCCTCACGTAGAGTGCCACCAGCCTTGTTGTCCGAGGTTAGCGTTTGCGCAGAAGGCAGTCAAAATGGAGAGGAAAGCGTCAGCATCCTGGCTAGCACAGTCTGCTGGGAGGTGTTAGTAATGGAGGGGTTTGCATAGCTCAGGGAAGCCAGGTGCTGGAGCTTGAGGAGGAAAACCATCTGTGGATGACTGGAAGAAGCCTCCGGAGCCTCGCACGGCACGACCGAGCAGCTCCGCCGCTCACGCTTGCTTGCAGAGGCACAAAGAGGCTATTCTGAAGAGTTCTCTTGATTCCTGCTTGCAGTGAGCCTGCTGGATCCGGCCGTCCTGGCTCGACGAAGGATTTCCCTGGCCAGATTGGCATTAAAGAAAAATGAGGAATTTGAAGGGAAGGAAGGTGGCCAAGACAGGTGAGGCTCCTGGGGAAAGATTGGGGCAAGAGAAGGGGTGCAGGAGGATGGGCGAATGGACACTGTGCTCTTGTCCCCATGCGAGCGAGATGTTTCCTCTGTCCGTGGTGCCCGTTGTGATGCCGAAAGGCTCTGCAACATCACAAGGACTCTCGTTCTGTTGCTGGGCACAGGGTTCTCCTGCAGAACCGCCTGGAGCTGCAGGAGCAGGGGCACAGGCTGTGAGCCCTGCCCGGAGGAAGCAGCTCCTACTCCGCTCCATGAGACTCACTCTGCCCTGTCTGTTCAGATTGCTGCCCGCAATTAAGGAGAGCTCCTCCAAGGCAGACAAGCAGCCAAAGGCAAAGCCTCAAGCCCGACTCCAGCTTGAACTCCCTGCTTGTGTTCATCAGCCATCAGGAAAGGTACACGATAGGGATTTGCCACTGCTGTGTGGTATTTCAGGCTCCAGGCAGGGGGTGGAAGAGGGAGGTACACCACCACACACCACCACCTCCACCTTCCCTGCCCTCCTGCCCCTGCCTAAGCCCCAGGAGCCTAACGCTGCCGGCTGTTGTGTTTCCGTGGCCTCCAGGGAGTGTGCTACCTCTGCACTGATCCAGCAGAAAGACGGCTCCGCTTGCTGGTGGCATCGAAGCGCAAAGAGATCGAAGCTGAAATATGGGGCCAATACTACGCAAACAGAACGAGGGCAAATATAGAGCGAGGCCAGGTATGGCAAGCACTTTACAGCCCCCAGGAGAATCGCCTTTGCCCCGCTCCCTGGGAGGGCAGCAGCAAAGGTCTCCCAGGCGCAGCAGGATTGTTGCCGCCAGCTAGCCGGGCAGGTGACTGCTGTCTGTCCGCTTCCGGGCTCCCTGCCGCGAGGGAGGAGCTGCCCCTAAGACGCAAAGGCCAAAAGGGACAATCCGCTGTGGCATGAGCAGCCTCTTTCTTGACTGTGCCCCTCTCAGGGGGATCAGGAATTCCAGTCTGCAGGCCAAAAGGGGTCTTTGTAAGTGGCATTTCTTAGCTGAAGCACTAGCCTCAGTCGCCACACGCTGACAGAGAAGCAAATCTCCCCCCGTTGGCTTCAGTGACCAAGAGCTGAAGCCTTGAAAGCTCTGGTTGTTGGAAAGGACCACTTTGGTCCTTGCGCTCAGCATGGCTTGTGCCATCACCAGGCACCTTGCCTGCTGCTCAGTCCCAATTCCTCCGGCCTGCCTTTTGGGGAAGAGCCCCAGCTGTGTGCAGCAGTGCTTTAGGGAAGTCTCTGCTGCCTTTGCAGACCACCTATCGTCAGGTGCGTGAGGATGCCGGGCCTCCTTCCCACGTGCTGAGAAAGGCATATGACGAGAAGCTCAAGGGGAGGACGAAAGCAAGAGCCCCAAAGGATGCCAGCTGGAGAGCTTCAGGAGGCAGGGAAGAGCCGTGCCTCCCAGAGAGAGCCCGGCAAGAGTAAGTGTGGGCTGGCTCCCGCAGAGGCCTGTAACCCCCAGAGGTGTCCAGACTTCCCTGGGCTACGGGCTGTGGCATCCTCCACTTCCTCATGACGCAGGAACAGCCTGGGGTAGACGCCACCTCCGGGGTGGCTGCAGCCCCATGCTAAGGGATGAAACTTGTCCCGAGCTGAAGGCTGTGGGTACTAAAGGCAATGGATGTGTGTGTATGTCCGTGTGCGCACACACGGGGACTGGGGAACAGAAGAGGCAGGCAGCATCCCAGCCAGAACGTGACGGAGAACTTCTCCCTGCTGTTGCAGCCTCGGTTCCTCACAAGCAAGCTCACCTCAGAAAGCCTCTCTGCTGGAGACGTCCAAAGCACGGCAGGGCGAGTGGGCAAGGAAGGCTGCCCTGAACAGCGACAGAGGGAAGGAGAAGGAGGAGTTCATGTGGTAAGGGTCTCCCCCAGGGTGCGTGGGGGTCCCCTCTCCTGCCATGCCCTTCAGTTGCCCTGGCAGCGGCCCCTGGAGAAAGAGAGTCTTTCCCTGACAGCCCTCAACGCCTAAGAGCTGCCTGAACAAGAGACATGTCCTGTCCACCCAAGGGGGACTTGGTGGGCACTCCAAAGAGCATTTCAGTAGGGGACCTCTGAGGCAACGGGGGCTGAAGCTGAAAGCATTGCTCAGCTGTTTGCCTCTCCCTTCCCAAAGCAGACAGCCTGTGCTTTTGCTGCCCGAGCGCTGACACTCGCTCCTAGGTCTCGGCGCAGCCTGACTTCACCCCGGCCTGATTGGCACTCTAGCTGACCTCCTCTGGACACACAGGCCCATGTCCCATCCCACAGACCACTGCGCTGTCCTCAGCAGCACATCCGGGAACAGTTGCCTGAGAGAAAGGCCTGCAGCGTTTCTCTCCCACCTCCCTCACCATCGAGCTGAAGGCCTTTGTTTTGCATCCTTTAGCAAGGGGGAGAAGAAGCGGCTCTGGGATCGCCGTGGCATGTCCCAAGCCCTGCCAGCCACACCGAGAAGCTGCAACCAGACCCGGAGAGTCCAACGGCCAGGTCCTTAGCCATCACGGCGGACACCGAAGGCTGAAGGAGGCGCCAGGGACTGTACCCAGGCGTGCTCGAGCGGAAACTGCCACTGCTGCTCTCGGCATTGGCCCCTTTGCAGCAGGAGAGCCATTAGCCATGGGGGACGAGGGGGGCCTTTGCAAAGGGTAACATCTCCTGCCAAATGCAAAATAAAGACTGTTGGTCCCCGTTGCAACTGGAGTGACCACCCTGTGTCCTGCAACGCCTTTCTCTGCAAGGAAGAGGAACCGCGGAGCTGTGCAAATGCTACAATGGCCTCAATGGCTACCAGTACGCATGGCGTCATTTTGGGTAGAGAGAGGAAGCACAGAAGTGCAGGTGTTGGGGGCTGGGATAGGCATGCCAGGGCCTGCATAGGGGCCAAGAGTGCTGGGCTGCGAGCAGTTGTGAGTGGCCGTTGTCAGTGGGCATGCTGTCCAGGAGCAGCTTTCTGCTCTTGTTTTCTCCCTAGGCATCGTGCCAATTAGGGAAGAAAGGGGAAGCTTCGTGGAGCCGGTGCTGTGGGCCTGCGATCGGCATGCCAGAGCGAGCAAGCCAAAGCAAAATACAGCCCACAATATCCACAGCGTTGGAATGGCTTACTTCCGTGCCGCTCCTGGGAGGCAAAACTAACAAACAATTGCTAGTAGTAGTCACTTTGTGATTCCTGCCAGAACGTCTCCTCCTCTTTTTGTTGACTTTAAGGGTCCGATTGGTCGCATTTTTCCTTTTCAGTTTTTCCACTGATCTCAGTATTCTTCATGAGTAATTTGGCAGGTCTCCATCTGTGAGCATTATTGATCAATTCCATCCATTCTTTAAAAGAAACGGACAGATTTAATCATTTAAAGAAGAATTGCTACATGTAGGTGTAGATTTGTATCCTCTTGTTCTTTGTTCCTTTAAAGAGAAATGCTGGGTGAAATGTTTGCGTAAAATTCATGCGCTGTAGGGTTCACTTTTGGAAACATTCAACACACTGCTTAAGCTTTGTCTACTCAATGTATTAAGTGTTCTCCAGTACTCCTCTCTGCTGTCTTCCTTCAACATGACTTTTCTTCTGGGGCAGCCATAATATTTTAGTGTTTGTTATTCACGCCTCCCAGATTCCAGCTATGCTTACACAGTCATGTGAAGATCGCAGGCAACAATACTATCACTAGGTCTAGCAGCTTCTCTTTGAGTTGCTCTCCAGGTTGGGGCCCCAGGCGCCTCCCATGCCGCTCCACTCCGGCACTCTTGCTGTCCACATCCAGATGCCGGAGGCCCTGTTCCTGCCCCCGGAGACCCTGGAGCTCCATGTCTGGGCAAAGAGGCTCCAGCACGAGTGGGGCTTGCCCAGCTTGTCTGCAAAGTGGCTGGGCGCATTTACCCCCCGGGCACCAGAATCAGCCGCCAAAAAACACTGAGCAGAGTTCCACATCCAGCTCCTCCTGCAGAATCCACCCTGCCCACCCCAAGGCAGCTGGCACTGCTCGGAGCTGCAGCCGGACCCCTTCCCGCAAGACCAGACCAGCCAGTACGTGTAAAGAAGTACTGCATGGTCTGGCTTGGCACTTCCCCTGCCCTGGTGTCACAGTCCCAGAGAGCAGCGCCTGCGGAGGGGCGGGGGGCAGCTTGCCCAGGCGATCGCCCCCAGCCAGAAAGCCCTGGTGCCCAGCAAGGCAGGGAGCAGACCAGTGGCTCTTCCCAGACAGCCCGTGTTGAGGCGCCAGGCTGGAGCTGGAGGAAGGTGGTACGGAAGCTGGAGTCTGGCTTCTGGAGATCGGCATGGAGCCAGAGCCATGGGCATCAGCTGGAGGAAAACCTGTGCCAGGCGCCAGAGGTGGAGAAGGCCTGCCCTTATGCCCTCGCACCCAGGCCTGGGGGGCGGCGTGTGGCCGGCCTGGCCTGTGTCTGCCCAGAAGCTCTCGCAGGCCAGCAGCGAGAGCGAGCAGGAGAGGCTTGGGCCCCGGGCCAGCAAAGAGGAGGCCACCAGGCACCAGGGCAGCGGCTGGATGCCAAGGGGGACGAAAGGGGCTGCTCACGGGAGAAGAGGGCGCTGGTCGGCCCTCGTCTGCCCGAGCCCTGCGCTTCATCCCCACACACTGTGCAGAATGCTGATGAAATCCTCTCTCTACCTAGCCTCTGGGTGGGTGTGTAAGCTGGGAGCGGCGGTGTCCCACATCGGGGCCAAACCTGGCGGTGCCTGTGAGGTGGCGGGTTCCCGCAGCCCTCTGTGACATGGCGGGGCGTCACAGAGGGGCACCCGCCTCACGGCGACAGCTCCCTCTCCCCGCCGGGCCCGGCCACACTCCGCGGCGAGGCCTGGGCGACGCCAGGGCCTGCTCTCGCCAGCGCTCTGCTCCGCAGGATCTGTGGCTGCAGCAGCGCAGGAGGTGCCGAGAGGCGACCAGAAGAGCATCTTTGGCCCCCTGCTGCAGTGCTAGCTGGAGCGAGGGGGCAAAGATGGTCAATTACGTGGTCCTTAACCCTCCTTTGGGACCTGAGAATTTTCCAACGCTGAAGCAGCTCAGCACCAATGGTAAGGCCCTCGGGGCCCTTCCAGGAGTGCTGCTGCAGCCCAGATGTGGAGAGCCTGGGGCTGCGGGGTGGCTGTGGGGTGGCTGGAGGGGCCTGGCAGCTGCAAGGAGAGCCCCTCGAGACGGGGCCTTGTGGCTCAGGGCTCCCTCTGGCAGCCCCGACTCCCGGCTCCTGTGTGCGACTCTGCGCCGGCTCCCTGGGGCACGCGCAGGCAGAAGGGCCCGGGGCTGGGCTTGCTGCTCACCTCGCGGTGGGGACTGGCTGCCTCCAGCTCCCAGCGGGGCGGAAGGAGCTGGAGCTGCCCGGGGGGCCGTGCAGAGTGCGTGCGGGCAGGGAGCAAAGATGGGGGGAACGGGCCCCTGCCAGGGAGACCGCTGCCGATGGCCTGAGCCTGCGAGACTCCCGTGGGCTCAGCACCATCCTGGCGCTGCGCTGGAAAGCCGGTGCTAAGGCACAGCAGTGTTCAGACGATTCGCGGGACTTTTCATCAGCTCCGTCTGGCTTCTTGGGCAGGAGGCCAGGCCCTGCTGCCGCCGCCTCTGCTTGCTTCCCACTGCCTCTGGGCTCTCCAGATGGGCAGAGCAGGCTTGGAGCTCGGAGACCGCTTTGCACCGCGCGTGTCAGAGGGCAGGTGCCCCTTCTTCAAAAGGCGCCCGAGGCCTGCCTTTCCTCCCCAGACCTCCCCGGGCTCAGTGCAGGCACCTTCCAGGCTGCAGGTGGTCCAAAGCTCAGCTGGGCAGCCCCAGCGGTGCCTGTGTGTGTTCTGGGCGGCGGGCGGGGGGCTCGAGCGCACTTGCCTCTTGCCTCCTTGCTTACGGGGGAGCTGCAGGGGTGGGCTTGGCTGACTCGGAGCATGACACGTCTTTCGCTTGCTTTGCAGACATCGTTAAAATCTGGGCTAGCGCATGCTACTACCTCAGGATACAGCTGTCGCTGAACAGGGTGAGCCTTGCATCCTGCTCATCCGCTTGTCCCCGGAGGGCTTCAGCAGCCCTGACACCCACCTCTGTAGTGCACAATTAGTCTTCCCCTCGCGAGAGAGCACAACAGGCACGAGGAATAACAGAGCCTGCCCCCCCCACACCCCAACCCAAGCAGCACACACCCGCTGAGGAGCTGGCCACAGCACAGCATCTCCGTAAAGAGAGAGAACAAAGGAGGTCCTGCTCTTGTCTGCACTGTCTGGGGCTTCTCTGGTCCTCCTGCCACCGGGGTTATTTTCCCTGGGGTTGAAGCCCCTGGCACGTAACCCAGCCACGGGGTATTTCCTCTGCCTTTCCTGCCCCAGCAGCGGTTCTGAGTGTGAGGAGGAGGGAGAGGAAAAGGCCCAGCAGCTGTGGGTCTTGCCCAGAGCTTTCAAAGGGCCCCGTCTTGCCCCGTTGGATCTCAGGAGCAGGCAGGGCCCCAAGCACCCTTGCCACGGTCACACAAGTCCGCCAGAAGCCTTCCCTGCGCAGAACGCGCTTACTTTGGCTCCTGTGTTCTGCTTGCATTTCCAGGCGGTTAACATTGGAATTGGGACGTTTGCCGTCGTCAGAGACTATGTCAGTGTGGGAGAGGGCGAGGTTTTGGTTGTTCAAAGGCCTGTGTTCCAGCTGTGCAAGTTTCTGAAGCGATTCTACCGGCTCAGATATGCTCAGGGGGAAATTCCTGGTAAGAAGGCAGATGAATGCCCTTGCTCCCCCGGGGCAGCCCGTGCGCTGTGCTTCCTGGTGACATGTCTGTGACATGGCAGAGCCAAGGCTCTTCAAACTGGAGCGCGCTAAGCATGGTTCCCTGCCATGGGAACCGGCCCCTCTGCCCACCCTACTCCGCCACGCAACCGGGTGCTCATGCGAGGAGGCAAAGTTCCTCTTTGCCGCCTTCTGTCCTGAAGAAATCCTAGCGGCCCCCTTGGCACCTTTGTTTGCAGAGGCCTTGCAACACGTCGCAGGAAGGGACCCCATGAGCTCCCTTCTGCAGATGTCACCCAAGGTTAAACAGGACTGCTCTCTGGCAGTGTATTTCCCGAGGGAGGGCCAGGAGCTGCTGATGCTCAGCCTCTGAGTCGGCTGAGGTGCTGTGGGAGCGACTGGTTGCTTTGTGCTTGTTTCGCAGACGAGATCCCAGTTGTGCAGCTGAGCTTTGAGCAGATAGCCACGGACACCGGCTTCCTGCAAGAAGCAGTGCAGCGGTGCACAGAGGAGACCCTGCTCTTCTTTGCCGGAGCCCTGGCAGAAGGCAAGGAGGTCGAATTTGTCTTCAAGGATGTTGGCGTTCTTGCCGTACGAAGACAAGTGGTCAGCATGAGCTTTTTTGATCACTGCCTGGTGGAGATGGATGCCACAGGCAACGTGTTGCCAGCTCTTCTCACGGTGAGTTTGTCATTTCTCCGGTGAGCTACGAGGAGCTCTTTGGAAGTCCTGTCAAAGCTCCCGCAAGCTGTTTGCTCCTGGCGTGCTGTCACCCGCCTCACCACTTGGGCTGGCCACGCTCTCCATGAGCAACACCGGCTCTCGGTAGCGTGTCAGCTCATTGGAATGAGGGCCAAGCGGTACTGAAGAGAAGGTGGTGCGAGGCTTTCTGAGAGGCAGCTCCTTCGCTGAGCAACAGGAAGCTTTGCTGCCCCTGTGAGCAACAAGCACGTGTCCCTGAGGTCGCCTCCCATGTCTCTGTCCCATTGTAGGAGTCCAAGATGATGGATGTCGTCACCTTTGACACCAGAAACGACTTTCCTCGGGTCAGTCGTGATGGTGTCATCGTGCTGCCAAGGTGAGGATGCTCACTCCCGCGGCCCCGGCTGCCCAAGGGAGCAGCTTCTCGGCTCACGCTCGGGGGCCCCCTCTTGCCAAGGCTTGTCTTCTCACAAAGTTACTCGAGGCCAACCCTTTGCAAGGCAAGGCTCCCGGTTGCCTCCGTGCTTGCTGCTCCTCAGCTTGGGCAGGGCAGACGAAGGGGCTGCTGTGTCCTTGGTGGGCACTGAATGAGAGAGGGGGGAGCAAGTCCAGCGAAGGGCCACAAAGATGATTAGGGGACTGGAGCATCTCTCTTATGAGGAAAGGCTGAGAGAGCTGGGCCTGTTTAGCTTGGAGAAGAGAAGACTGAGAGGAGATCTTATCAACGTGTACAAGTATCTGAAGGGAGGGTGTCGAGAGGATGGGACCAGACTCTTTTCAGTGGTGCCGAGCGACAGGACGCGAGGCAATGGGCACAAACTGAAACACAGACACTTCCATCTTATCATGAGGAAAAACTTTTTCACTGTGAGGGTGACAGAGCACTGGAACAGGTTGCCCCGAGAGGTGGTGGAGTCTCCTTCTCTGGAGATATTCAAAACGCGCCTGGATGCAATCCTGTGCAATGTGCTCTAGGTGACCCTGCTTGAGCAGGGGGGTTGGACTAGATGATCTCCAGAGGTCCCTTCCAACCTCAGCGATTCTGTGATTCTGTGATTCTGTGATTCTGTGAGGCTCTGCAGTGGCAGCAAGGAGGCCTTGTGTAGCAATCGGCTCTCTCGCAGGAAGGCGAGGGAAGCGCTGGCAGAGGCTGATGGGGACCGTGGGGCCCCTCCCGGCTTTGCCATCCTTCCCTGCGCCCCTCAGTTCCCACACTCATTACCTACCCCAAGGACTCGGCAGGAGCTCTAAAAGAGCTCTGTGACGAGACTATCAGTGCGAGCGGCCCAGGCACCGTGGTGCCCTTTATTCCATCGGGCGTCTTCTTTCCAGGTTTGCACTTGAGATCACGGGCACAGCATCTGTCCATGCACGTTCTCTCAAGCCCAGGGTAGACCTGGTGGCTGGCGAGCAGCATACCAGAAAAGGTAATGTCACAGCCCACTGCTGGCAGGGGTTGTGCCTTCTCCTTTTGTCCTTGTGAGGGGTGGAGAGCCCACAACACGATGCATGGGACAGGAGCAGGTGTTTGTGTGACTCTGCGTCCGCGGCCTGGTAAATCTCAAGTGACTCTTCCCAGCACATGCTCTGGGCACAGCCCAGCACTCCAAATGCGAGCTGATGCTCTGAGTTGCACTTGCGCTGGGGACTCCCTTCCCTCACGTAGAGTGCCACCAGCCTTGTTGTCCGAGGTTAGCGTTTGCGCAGAAGGCAGTCAAAATGGAGAGGAAAGCGTCAGCATCCTGGCTAGCACAGTCTGCTGGGAGGTGTTAGTAATGGAGGGGTTTGCATAGCTCAGGGAAGCCAGGTGCTGGAGCTTGAGGAGGAAAACCATCTGTGGATGACTGGAAGAAGCCTCCGGAGCCTCGCACGGCACGACCGAGCAGCTCCGCCGCTCACGCTTGCTTGCAGAGGCACAAAGAGGCTATTCTGAAGAGTTCTCTTGATTCCTGCTTGCAGTGAGCCTGCTGGATCCGGCCGTCCTGGCTCGACGAAGGATTTCCCTGGCCAGATTGGCATTAAAGAAAAATGAGGAATTTGAAGGGAAGGAAGGTGGCCAAGACAGGTGAGGCTCCTGGGGAAAGATTGGGGCAAGAGAAGGGGTGCAGGAGGATGGGCGAATGGACACTGTGCTCTTGTCCCCATGCGAGCGAGATGTTTCCTCTGTCCGTGGTGCCCGTTGTGATGCCGAAAGGCTCTGCAACATCACAAGGACTCTCGTTCTGTTGCTGGGCACAGGGTTCTCCTGCAGAACCGCCTGGAGCTGCAGGAGCAGGGGCACAGGCTGTGAGCCCTGCCCGGAGGAAGCAGCTCCTACTCCGCTCCATGAGACTCACTCTGCCCTGTCTGTTCAGATTGCTGCCCGCAATTAAGGAGAGCTCCTCCAAGGCAGACAAGCAGCCAAAGGCAAAGCCTCAAGCCCGACTCCAGCTTGAACTCCCTGCTTGTGTTCATCAGCCATCAGGAAAGGTACACGATAGGGATTTGCCACTGCTGTGTGGTATTTCAGGCTCCAGGCAGGGGGTGGAAGAGGGAGGTACACCACCACACACCACCACCTCCACCTTCCCTGCCCTCCTGCCCCTGCCTAAGCCCCAGGAGCCTAACGCTGCCGGCTGTTGTGTTTCCGTGGCCTCCAGGGAGTGTGCTACCTCTGCACTGATCCAGCAGAAAGACGGCTCCGCTTGCTGGTGGCATCGAAGCGCAAAGAGATCGAAGCTGAAATATGGGGCCAATACTACGCAAACAGAACGAGGGCAAATATAGAGCGAGGCCAGGTATGGCAAGCACTTTACAGCCCCCAGGAGAATCGCCTTTGCCCCGCTCCCTGGGAGGGCAGCAGCAAAGGTCTCCCAGGCGCAGCAGGATTGTTGCCGCCAGCTAGCCGGGCAGGTGACTGCTGTCTGTCCGCTTCCGGGCTCCCTGCCGCGAGGGAGGAGCTGCCCCTAAGACGCAAAGGCCAAAAGGGACAATCCGCTGTGGCATGAGCAGCCTCTTTCTTGACTGTGCCCCTCTCAGGGGGATCAGGAATTCCAGTCTGCAGGCCAAAAGGGGTCTTTGTAAGTGGCATTTCTTAGCTGAAGCACTAGCCTCAGTCGCCACACGCTGACAGAGAAGCAAATCTCCCCCCGTTGGCTTCAGTGACCAAGAGCTGAAGCCTTGAAAGCTCTGGTTGTTGGAAAGGACCACTTTGGTCCTTGCGCTCAGCATGGCTTGTGCCATCACCAGGCACCTTGCCTGCTGCTCAGTCCCAATTCCTCCGGCCTGCCTTTTGGGGAAGAGCCCCAGCTGTGTGCAGCAGTGCTTTAGGGAAGTCTCTGCTGCCTTTGCAGACCACCTATCGTCAGGTGCGTGAGGATGCCGGGCCTCCTTCCCACGTGCTGAGAAAGGCATATGACGAGAAGCTCAAGGGGAGGACGAAAGCAAGAGCCCCAAAGGATGCCAGCTGGAGAGCTTCAGGAGGCAGGGAAGAGCCGTGCCTCCCAGAGAGAGCCCGGCAAGAGTAAGTGTGGGCTGGCTCCCGCAGAGGCCTGTAACCCCCAGAGGTGTCCAGACTTCCCTGGGCTACGGGCTGTGGCATCCTCCACTTCCTCATGACGCAGGAACAGCCTGGGGTAGACGCCACCTCCGGGGTGGCTGCAGCCCCATGCTAAGGGATGAAACTTGTCCCGAGCTGAAGGCTGTGGGTACTAAAGGCAATGGATGTGTGTGTATGTCCGTGTGCGCACACACGGGGACTGGGGAACAGAAGAGGCAGGCAGCATCCCAGCCAGAACGTGACGGAGAACTTCTCCCTGCTGTTGCAGCCTCGGTTCCTCACAAGCAAGCCCACCTCAGAAAGCCTCTCTGCTGGAGACGTCCAAAGCACGGCAGGGCGAGTGGGCAAGGAAGGCTGCCCTGAACAGCGACAGAGGGAAGGAGAAGGAGGAGTTCATGTGGTAAGGGTCTCCCCCAGGGTGCGTGGGGGTCCCCTCTCCTGCCATGCCCTTCAGTTGCCCTGGCAGCGGCCCCTGGAGAAAGAGAGTCTTTCCCTGACAGCCCTCAACGCCTAAGAGCTGCCTGAACAAGAGACATGTCCTGTCCACCCAAGGGGGACTTGGTGGGCACTCCAAAGAGCATTTCAGTAGGGGACCTCTGAGGCAACGGGGGCTGAAGCTGAAAGCATTGCTCAGCTGTTTGCCTCTCCCTTCCCAAAGCAGACAGCCTGTGCTTTTGCTGCCCGAGCGCTGACACTCGCTCCTAGGTCTCGGCGCAGCCTGACTTCACCCCGGCCTGATTGGCACTCTAGCTGACCTCCTTTGGACACACAGGCCCATGTCCCATCCCACAGACCACTGCGCTGTCCTCAGCAGCACATCCGGGAACAGTTGCCTGAGAGAAAGGCCTGCAGCGTTTCTCTCCCACCTCCCTCACCATCGAGCTGAAGGCCTTTGTTTTGCATCCTTTAGCAAGGGGGAGAAGAAGCGGCTCTGGGATCGCCGTGGCATGTCCCAAGCCCTGCCAGCCACACCGAGAAGCTGCAACCAGACCCGGAGAGTCCAACGGCCAGGTCCTTAGCCATCACGGCGGACACCGAAGGCTGAAGGAGGCGCCAGGGACTGTACCCAGGCGTGCTCGAGCGGAAACTGCCACTGCTGCTCTCGGCATTGGCCCCTTTGCAGCAGGAGAGCCATTAGCCATGGGGGACGAGGGGGGCCTTTGCAAAGGGTAACATCTCCTGCCAAATGCAAAATAAAGACTGTTGGTCCCCGTTGCAACTGGAGTGACCACCCTGTGTCCTGCAACGCCTTTCTCTGCAAGGAAGAGGAACCGCGGAGCTGTGCAAATGCTACAATGGCCTCAATGGCTACCAGTACGCATGGCGTCATTTTGGGTAGAGAGAGGAAGCACAGAAGTGCAGGTGTTGGGGGCTGGGATAGGCATGCCAGGGCCTGCATAGGGGCCAAGAGTGCTGGGCTGCGAGCAGTTGTGAGTGGCCGTTGTCAGTGGGCATGCTGTCCAGGAGCAGCTTTCTGCTCTTGTTTTCTCCCTAGGCATCGTGCCAATTAGGGAAGAAAGGGGAAGCTTCGTGGAGCCGGTGCTGTGGGCCTGCGATCGGCATGCCAGAGCGAGCAAGCCAAAGCAAAATACAGCCCACAATATCCACAGCGTTGGAATGGCTTACTTCCGTGCCGCTCCTGGGAGGCAAAACTAACAAACAATTGCTAGTAGTAGTCACTTTGTGATTCCTGCCAGAACGTCTCCTCCTCTTTTTGTTGACTTTAAGGGTCCGATTGGTCGCATTTTTCCTTTTCAGTTTTTCCACTGATCTCAGTATTCTTCATGAGTAATTTGGCAGGTCTCCATCTGTGAGCATTATTGATCAATTCCATCCATTCTTTAAAAGAAACGGACAGATTTAATCATTTAAAGAAGAATTGCTACATGTAGGTGTAGATTTGTATCCTCTTGTTCTTTGTTCCTTTAAAGAGAAATGCTGGGTGAAATGTTTGCGTAAAATTCATGCGCTGTAGGGTTCACTTTTGGAAACATTCAACACACTGCTTAAGCTTTGTCTACTCAATGTATTAAGTGTTCTCCAGTACTCCTCTCTGCTGTCTTCCTTCAACATGACTTTTCTTCTGGGGCAGCCATAATATTTTAGTGTTTGTTATTCACGCCTCCCAGATTCCAGCTATGCTTACACAGTCATGTGAAGATCGCAGGCAACAATACTATCACTAGGTCTAGCAGCTTCTCTTTGAGTTGCTCTCCAGGTTGGGGCCCCAGGCGCCTCCCATGCCGCTCCACTCCGGCACTCTTGCTGTCCACATCCAGATGCCGGAGGCCCTGTTCCTGCCCCCGGAGACCCTGGAGCTCCATGTCTGGGCAAAGAGGCTCCAGCACGAGTGGGGCTTGCCCAGCTTGTCTGCAAAGTGGCTGGGCGCATTTACCCCCCGGGCACCAGAATCAGCCGCCAAAAAACACTGAGCAGAGTTCCACATCCAGCTCCTCCTGCAGAATCCACCCTGCCCACCCCAAGGCAGCTGGCACTGCTCGGAGCTGCAGCCGGACCCCTTCCCGCAAGACCAGACCAGCCAGTACGTGTAAAGAAGTACTGCATGGTCTGGCTTGGCACTTCCCCTGCCCTGGTGTCACAGTCCCAGAGAGCAGCGCCTGCGGAGGGGCGGGGGGCAGCTTGCCCAGGCGATCGCCCCCAGCCAGAAAGCCCTGGTGCCCAGCAAGGCAGGGAGCAGACCAGTGGCTCTTCCCAGACAGCCCGTGTTGAGGCGCCAGGCTGGAGCTGGAGGAAGGTGGTACGGAAGCTGGAGTCTGGCTTCTGGAGATCGGCATGGAGCCAGAGCCATGGGCATCAGCTGGAGGAAAACCTGTGCCAGGCGCCAGAGGTGGAGAAGGCCTGCCCTTATGCCCTCGCACCCAGGCCTGGGGGGCGGCGTGTGGCCGGCCTGGCCTGTGTCTGCCCAGAAGCTCTCGCAGGCCAGCAGCAAGAGCGAGCAGGAGAGGCTTGGGCCCCAGGCCAGCAAAGAGGAGGCCACCAGGCACCAGGGCAGCGGCTGGATGCCAAGGGGGACGAAAGGGGCTGCTCACGGGAGAAGAGGGCGCTGGTCGGCCCTCGTCTGCCCGAGCCCTGCGCTTCATCCCCACACACTGTGCAGAATGCTGATGAAATCCTCTCTCTACCTAGCCTCTGGGTGGGTGTGTAAGCTGGGAGCGGCGGTGTCCCACATCGGGGCCAAACCTGGCGGTGCCTGTGAGGTGGCGGGTTCCCGCAGCCCTCTGTGACATGGCGGGGCGTCACAGAGGGGCACCCGCCTCACGGCGACAGCTCCCTCTCCCCGCCGGGCCCGGCCACACTCCGCGGCGAGGCCTGGGCGACGCCAGGGCCTGCTCTCGCCAGCGCTCTGCTCCGCAGGATCTGTGGCTGCAGCAGCGCAGGAGGTGCCGAGAGGCGACCAGAAGAGCATCTTTGGCCCCCTGCTGCAGTGCTAGCTGGAGCGAGGGGGCAAAGATGGTCAATTACGTGGTCCTTAACCCTCCTTTGGGACCTGAGAATTTTCCAACGCTGAAGCAGCTCAGCACCAATGGTAAGGCCCTCGGGGCCCTTCCAGGAGTGCTGCTGCAGCCCAGATGTGGAGAGCCTGGGGCTGCGGGGTGGCTGTGGGGTGGCTGGAGGGGCCTGGCAGCTGCAAGGAGAGCCCCTCGAGACGGGGCCTTGTGGCTCAGGGCTCCCTCTGGCAGCCCCGACTCCCGGCTCCTGTGTGCGACTCTGCGCCGGCTCCCTGGGGCACGCGCAGGCAGAAGGGCCCGGGGCTGGGCTTGCTGCTCACCTCGCGGTGGGGACTGGCTGCCTCCAGCTCCCAGCGGGGCGGAAGGAGCTGGAGCTGCCCGGGGGGCCGTGCAGAGTGCGTGCGGGCAGGGAGCAAAGATGGGGGGAACGGGCCCCTGCCAGGGAGACCGCTGCCGATGGCCTGAGCCTGCGAGACTCCCGTGGGCTCAGCACCATCCTGGCGCTGCGCTGGAAAGCCGGTGCTAAGGCACAGCAGTGTTCAGACGATTCGCGGGACTTTTCATCAGCTCCGTCTGGCTTCTTGGGCAGGAGGCCAGGCCCTGCTGCCGCCGCCTCTGCTTGCTTCCCACTGCCTCTGGGCTCTCCAGATGGGCAGAGCAGGCTTGGAGCTCGGAGACCGCTTTGCACCGCGCGTGTCAGAGGGCAGGTGCCCCTTCTTCAAAAGGCGCCCGAGGCCTGCCTTTCCTCCCCAGACCTCCCCGGGCTCAGTGCAGGCACCTTCCAGGCTGCAGGTGGTCCAAAGCTCAGCTGGGCAGCCCCAGCGGTGCCTGTGTGTGTTCTGGGCGGCGGGCGGGGGGCTCGAGCGCACTTGCCTCTTGCCTCCTTGCTTACGGGGGAGCTGCAGGGGTGGGCTTGGCTGACTCGGAGCATGACACGTCTTTCGCTTGCTTTGCAGACATCGTTAAAATCTGGGCTAGCACATGCTACTACCTCAGGATACAGCTGTCGCTGAACAGGGTGAGCCTTGCATCCTGCTCATCCGCTTGTCCCCGGAGGGCTTCAGCAGCCCTGACACCCACCTCTGTAGTGCACAATTAGTCTTCCCCTCGCGAGAGAGCACAACAGGCACGAGGAATAACAGAGCCTGCCCCCCCCACACCCCAACCCAAGCAGCACACACCCGCTGAGGAGCTGGCCACAGCACAGCATCTCCGTAAAGAGAGAGAACAAAGGAGGTCCTGCTCTTGTCTGCACTGTCTGGGGCTTCTCTGGTCCTCCTGCCACCGGGGTTATTTTCCCTGGGGTTGAAGCCCCTGGCACGTAACCCAGCCACGGGGTATTTCCTCTGCCTTTCCTGCCCCAGCAGCGGTTCTGAGTGTGAGGAGGAGGGAGAGGAAAAGGCCCAGCAGCTGTGGGTCTTGCCCAGAGCTTTCAAAGGGCCCCGTCTTGCCCCGTTGGATCTCAGGAGCAGGCAGGGCCCCAAGCACCCTTGCCACGGTCACACAAGTCCGCCAGAAGCCTTCCCTGCGCAGAACGCGCTTACTTTGGCTCCTGTGTTCTGCTTGCATTTCCAGGCGGTTAACATTGGAATTGGGACGTTTGCCGTCGTCAGAGACTATGTCAGTGTGGGAGAGGGCGAGGTTTTGGTTGTTCAAAGGCCTGTGTTCCAGCTGTGCAAGTTTCTGAAGCGATTCTACCGGCTCAGATATGCTCAGGGGGAAATTCCTGGTAAGAAGGCAGATGAATGCCCTTGCTCCCCCGGGGCAGCCCGTGCGCTGTGCTTCCTGGTGACATGTCTGTGACATGGCAGAGCCAAGGCTCTTCAAACTGGAGCGCGCTAAGCATGGTTCCCTGCCATGGGAACCGGCCCCTCTGCCCACCCTACTCCGCCACGCAACCGGGTGCTCATGCGAGGAGGCAAAGTTCCTCTTTGCCGCCTTCTGTCCTGAAGAAATCCTAGCGGCCCCCTTGGCACCTTTGTTTGCAGAGGCCTTGCAACACGTCGCAGGAAGGGACCCCATGAGCTCCCTTCTGCAGATGTCACCCAAGGTTAAACAGGACTGCTCTCTGGCAGTGTATTTCCCGAGGGAGGGCCAGGAGCTGCTGATGCTCAGCCTCTGAGTCGGCTGAGGTGCTGTGGGAGCGACTGGTTGCTTTGTGCTTGTTTCGCAGACGAGATCCCAGTTGTGCAGCTGAGCTTTGAGCAGATAGCCACGGACACCGGCTTCCTGCAAGAAGCAGTGCAGCGGTGCACAGAGGAGACCCTGCTCTTCTTTGCCGGAGCCCTGGCAGAAGGCAAGGAGGTCGAATTTGTCTTCAAGGATGTTGGCGTTCTTGCCGTACGAAGACAAGTGGTCAGCATGAGCTTTTTTGATCACTGCCTGGTGGAGATGGATGCCACAGGCAACGTGTTGCCAGCTCTTCTCACGGTGAGTTTGTCATTTCTCCGGTGAGCTACGAGGAGCTCTTTGGAAGTCCTGTCAAAGCTCCCGCAAGCTGTTTGCTCCTGGCGTGCTGTCACCCGCCTCACCACTTGGGCTGGCCACGCTCTCCATGAGCAACACCGGCTCTCGGTAGCGTGTCAGCTCATTGGAATGAGGGCCAAGCGGTACTGAAGAGAAGGTGGTGCGAGGCTTTCTGAGAGGCAGCTCCTTCGCTGAGCAACAGGAAGCTTTGCTGCCCCTGTGAGCAACAAGCACGTGTCCCTGAGGTCGCCTCCCATGTCTCTGTCCCATTGTAGGAGTCCAAGATGATGGATGTCGTCACCTTTGACACCAGAAACGACTTTCCTCGGGTCAGTCGTGATGGTGTCATCGTGCTGCCAAGGTGAGGATGCTCACTCCCGCGGCCCCGGCTGCCCAAGGGAGCAGCTTCTCGGCTCACGCTCGGGGGCCCCCTCTTGCCAAGGCTTGTCTTCTCACAAAGTTACTCGAGGCCAACCCTTTGCAAGGCAAGGCTCCCGGTTGCCTCCGTGCTTGCTGCTCCTCAGCTTGGGCAGGGCAGACGAAGGGGCTGCTGTGTCCTTGGTGGGCACTGAATGAGAGAGGGGGGAGCAAGTCCAGCGAAGGGCCACAAAGATGATTAGGGGACTGGAGCATCTCTCTTATGAGGAAAGGCTGAGAGAGCTGGGCCTGTTTAGCTTGGAGAAGAGAAGACTGAGAGGAGATCTTATCAACGTGTACAAGTATCTGAAGGGAGGGTGTCGAGAGGATGGGACCAGACTCTTTTCAGTGGTGCCGAGCGACAGGACGCGAGGCAATGGGCACAAACTGAAACACAGACACTTCCATCTTATCATGAGGAAAAACTTTTTCACTGTGAGGGTGACAGAGCACTGGAACAGGTTGCCCCGAGAGGTGGTGGAGTCTCCTTCTCTGGAGATATTCAAAACGCGCCTGGATGCAATCCTGTGCAATGTGCTCTAGGTGACCCTGCTTGAGCAGGGGGGTTGGACTAGATGATCTCCAGAGGTCCCTTCCAACCTCAGCGATTCTGTGATTCTGTGATTCTGTGATTCTGTGAGGCTCTGCAGTGGCAGCAAGGAGGCCTTGTGTAGCAATCGGCTCTCTCGCAGGAAGGCGAGGGAAGCGCTGGCAGAGGCTGATGGGGACCGTGGGGCCCCTCCCGGCTTTGCCATCCTTCCCTGCGCCCCTCAGTTCCCACACTCATTACCTACCCCAAGGACTCGGCAGGAGCTCTAAAAGAGCTCTGTGACGAGACTATCAGTGCGAGCGGCCCAGGCACCGTGGTGCCCTTTATTCCATCGGGCGTCTTCTTTCCAGGTTTGCACTTGAGATCACGGGCACAGCATCTGTCCATGCACGTTCTCTCAAGCCCAGGGTAGACCTGGTGGCTGGCGAGCAGCATACCAGAAAAGGTAATGTCACAGCCCACTGCTGGCAGGGGTTGTGCCTTCTCCTTTTGTCCTTGTGAGGGGTGGAGAGCCCACAACACGATGCATGGGACAGGAGCAGGTGTTTGTGTGACTCTGCGTCCGCGGCCTGGTAAATCTCAAGTGACTCTTCCCAGCACATGCTCTGGGCACAGCCCAGCACTCCAAATGCGAGCTGATGCTCTGAGTTGCACTTGCGCTGGGGACTCCCTTCCCTCACGTAGAGTGCCACCAGCCTTGTTGTCCGAGGTTAGCGTTTGCGCAGAAGGCAGTCAAAATGGAGAGGAAAGCGTCAGCATCCTGGCTAGCACAGTCTGCTGGGAGGTGTTAGTAATGGAGGGGTTTGCATAGCTCAGGGAAGCCAGGTGCTGGAGCTTGAGGAGGAAAACCATCTGTGGATGACTGGAAGAAGCCTCCGGAGCCTCGCACGGCACGACCGAGCAGCTCCGCCGCTCACGCTTGCTTGCAGAGGCACAAAGAGGCTATTCTGAAGAGTTCTCTTGATTCCTGCTTGCAGTGAGCCTGCTGGATCCGGCCGTCCTGGCTCGACGAAGGATTTCCCTGGCCAGATTGGCATTAAAGAAAAATGAGGAATTTGAAGGGAAGGAAGGTGGCCAAGACAGGTGAGGCTCCTGGGGAAAGATTGGGGCAAGAGAAGGGGTGCAGGAGGATGGGCGAATGGACACTGTGCTCTTGTCCCCATGCGAGCGAGATGTTTCCTCTGTCCGTGGTGCCCGTTGTGATGCCGAAAGGCTCTGCAACATCACAAGGACTCTCGTTCTGTTGCTGGGCACAGGGTTCTCCTGCAGAACCGCCTGGAGCTGCAGGAGCAGGGGCACAGGCTGTGAGCCCTGCCCGGAGGAAGCAGCTCCTACTCCGCTCCATGAGACTCACTCTGCCCTGTCTGTTCAGATTGCTGCCCGCAATTAAGGAGAGCTCCTCCAAGGCAGACAAGCAGCCAAAGGCAAAGCCTCAAGCCCGACTCCAGCTTGAACTCCCTGCTTGTGTTCATCAGCCATCAGGAAAGGTACACGATAGGGATTTGCCACTGCTGTGTGGTATTTCAGGCTCCAGGCAGGGGGTGGAAGAGGGAGGTACACCACCACACACCACCACCTCCACCTTCCCTGCCCTCCTGCCCCTGCCTAAGCCCCAGGAGCCTAACGCTGCCGGCTGTTGTGTTTCCGTGGCCTCCAGGGAGTGTGCTACCTCTGCACTGATCCAGCAGAAAGACGGCTCCGCTTGCTGGTGGCATCGAAGCGCAAAGAGATCGAAGCTGAAATATGGGGCCAATACTACGCAAACAGAACGAGGGCAAATATAGAGCGAGGCCAGGTATGGCAAGCACTTTACAGCCCCCAGGAGAATCGCCTTTGCCCCGCTCCCTGGGAGGGCAGCAGCAAAGGTCTCCCAGGCGCAGCAGGATTGTTGCCGCCAGCTAGCCGGGCAGGTGACTGCTGTCTGTCCGCTTCCGGGCTCCCTGCCGCGAGGGAGGAGCTGCCCCTAAGACGCAAAGGCCAAAAGGGACAATCCGCTGTGGCATGAGCAGCCTCTTTCTTGACTGTGCCCCTCTCAGGGGGATCAGGAATTCCAGTCTGCAGGCCAAAAGGGGTCTTTGTAAGTGGCATTTCTTAGCTGAAGCACTAGCCTCAGTCGCCACACGCTGACAGAGAAGCAAATCTCCCCCCGTTGGCTTCAGTGACCAAGAGCTGAAGCCTTGAAAGCTCTGGTTGTTGGAAAGGACCACTTTGGTCCTTGCGCTCAGCATGGCTTGTGCCATCACCAGGCACCTTGCCTGCTGCTCAGTCCCAATTCCTCCGGCCTGCCTTTTGGGGAAGAGCCCCAGCTGTGTGCAGCAGTGCTTTAGGGAAGTCTCTGCTGCCTTTGCAGACCACCTATCGTCAGGTGCGTGAGGATGCCGGGCCTCCTTCCCACGTGCTGAGAAAGGCATATGACGAGAAGCTCAAGGGGAGGACGAAAGCAAGAGCCCCAAAGGATGCCAGCTGGAGAGCTTCAGGAGGCAGGGAAGAGCCGTGCCTCCCAGAGAGAGCCCAGCAAGAGTAAGTGTGGGCTGGCTCCCGCAGAGGCCTGTAACCCCCAGAGGTGTCCAGACTTCCCTGGGCTACGGGCTGTGGCATCCTCCACTTCCTCATGACGCAGGAACAGCCTGGGGTAGACGCCACCTCCGGGGTGGCTGCAGCCCCATGCTAAGGGATGAAACTTGTCCCGAGCTGAAGGCTGTGGGTACTAAAGGCAATGGATGTGTGTGTATGTCCGTGTGCGCACACACGGGGACTGGGGAACAGAAGAGGCAGGCAGCATCCCAGCCAGAACGTGACGGAGAACTTCTCCCTGCTGTTGCAGCCTCGGTTCCTCACAAGCAAGCCCACCTCAGAAAGCCTCTCTGCTGGAGACGTCCAAAGCACGGCAGGGCGAGTGGGCAAGGAAGGCTGCCCTGAACAGCGACAGAGGGAAGGAGAAGGAGGAGTTCATGTGGTAAGGGTCTCCCCCAGGGTGCGTGGGGGTCCTCTCTCCTGCCATGCCCTTCAGTTGCCCTGGCAGCGGCCCCTGGAGAAAGAGAGTCTTTCCCTGACAGCCCTCAACGCCTAAGAGCTGCCTGAACAAGAGACATGTCCTGTCCACCCAAGGGGGACTTGGTGGGCACTCCAAAGAGCATTTCAGTAGGGGACCTCTGAGGCAACGGGGGCTGAAGCTGAAAGCATTGCTCAGCTGTTTGCCTCTCCCTTCCCAAAGCAGACAGCCTGTGCTTTTGCTGCCCGAGCGCTGACACTCGCTCCTAGGTCTCGGCGCAGCCTGACTTCACCCCGGCCTGATTGGCACTCTAGCTGACCTCCTTTGGACACACAGGCCCATGTCCCATCCCACAGACCACTGCGCTGTCCTCAGCAGCACATCCGGGAACAGTTGCCTGAGAGAAAGGCCTGCAGCGTTTCTCTCCCACCTCCCTCACCATCGAGCTGAAGGCCTTTGTTTTGCATCCTTTAGCAAGGGGGAGAAGAAGCGGCTCTGGGATCGCCGTGGCATGTCCCAAGCCCTGCCAGCCACACCGAGAAGCTGCAACCAGACCCGGAGAGTCCAACGGCCAGGTCCTTAGCCATCACGGCGGACACCGAAGGCTGAAGGAGGCGCCAGGGACTGTACCCAGGCGTGCTCGAGCGGAAACTGCCACTGCTGCTCTCGGCATTGGCCCCTTTGCAGCAGGAGAGCCATTAGCCATGGGGGACGAGGGGGGCCTTTGCAAAGGGTAACATCTCCTGCCAAATGCAAAATAAAGACTGTTGGTCCCCGTTGCAACTGGAGTGACCACCCTGTGTCCTGCAACGCCTTTCTCTGCAAGGAAGAGGAACCGCGGAGCTGTGCAAATGCTACAATGGCCTCAATGGCTACCAGTACGCATGGCGTCATTTTGGGTAGAGAGAGGAAGCACAGAAGTGCAGGTGTTGGGGGCTGGGATAGGCATGCCAGGGCCTGCATAGGGGCCAAGAGTGCTGGGCTGCGAGCAGTTGTGAGTGGCCGTTGTCAGTGGGCATGCTGTCCAGGAGCAGCTTTCTGCTCTTGTTTTCTCCCTAGGCATCGTGCCAATTAGGGAAGAAAGGGGAAGCTTCGTGGAGCCGGTGCTGTGGGCCTGCGATCGGCATGCCAGAGCGAGCAAGCCAAAGCAAAATACAGCCCACAATATCCACAGCGTTGGAATGGCTTACTTCCGTGCCGCTCCTGGGAGGCAAAACTAACAAACAATTGCTAGTAGTAGTCACTTTGTGATTCCTGCCAGAACGTCTCCTCCTCTTTTTGTTGACTTTAAGGGTCCGATTGGTCGCATTTTTCCTTTTCAGTTTTTCCACTGATCTCAGTATTCTTCATGAGTAATTTGGCAGGTCTCCATCTGTGAGCATTATTGATCAATTCCATCCATTCTTTAAAAGAAACGGACAGATTTAATCATTTAAAGAAGAATTGCTACATGTAGGTGTAGATTTGTATCCTCTTGTTCTTTGTTCCTTTAAAGAGAAATGCTGGGTGAAATGTTTGCGTAAAATTCATGCGCTGTAGGGTTCACTTTTGGAAACATTCAACACACTGCTTAAGCTTTGTCTACTCAATGTATTAAGTGTTCTCCAGTACTCCTCTCTGCTGTCTTCCTTCAACATGACTTTTCTTCTGGGGCAGCCATAATATTTTAGTGTTTGTTATTCACGCCTCCCAGATTCCAGCTATGCTTACACAGTCATGTGAAGATCGCAGGCAACAATACTATCACTAGGTCTAGCAGCTTCTCTTTGAGTTGCTCTCCAGGTTGGGGCCCCAGGCGCCTCCCATGCCGCTCCACTTCGGCACTCTTGCTGTCCACATCCAGATGCCGGAGGCCCTGTTCCTGCCCCCGGAGACCCTGGAGCTCCATGTCTGGGCAAAGAGGCTCCAGCACGAGTGGGGCTTGCCCAGCTTGTCTGCAAAGTGGCTGGGCGCATTTACCCCCCGGGCACCAGAATCAGCCGCCAAAAAACACTGAGCAGAGTTCCACATCCAGCTCCTCCTGCAGAATCCACCCTGCCCACCCCAAGGCAGCTGGCACTGCTCGGAGCTGCAGCCGGACCCCTTCCCGCAAGACCAGACCAGCCAGTACGTGTAAAGAAGTACTGCATGGTCTGGCTTGGCACTTCCCCTGCCCTGGTGTCACAGTCCCAGAGAGCAGCGCCTGCGGAGGGGCGGGGGGCAGCTTGCCCAGGCGATCGCCCCCAGCCAGAAAGCCCTGGTGCCCAGCAAGGCAGGGAGCAGACCAGTGGCTCTTCCCAGACAGCCCGTGTTGAGGCGCCAGGCTGGAGCTGGAGGAAGGTGGTACGGAAGCTGGAGTCTGGCTTCTGGAGATCGGCATGGAGCCAGAGCCATGGGCATCAGCTGGAGGAAAACCTGTGCCAGGCGCCAGAGGTGGAGAAGGCCTGCCCTTATGCCCTCGCACCCAGGCCTGGGGGGCGGCGTGTGGCCGGCCTGGCCTGTGTCTGCCCAGAAGCTCTCGCAGGCCAGCAGCGAGAGCGAGCAGGAGAGGCTTGGGCCCCGGGCCAGCAAAGAGGAGGCCACCAGGCACCAGGGCAGCGGCTGGATGCCAAGGGGGACGAAAGGGGCTGCTCACGGGAGAAGAGGGCGCTGGTCGGCCCTCGTCTGCCCGAGCCCTGCGCTTCATCCCCACACACTGTGCAGAATGCTGATGAAATCCTCTCTCTACCTAGCCTCTGGGTGGGTGTGTAAGCTGGGAGCGGCGGTGTCCCACATCGGGGCCAAACCTGGCGGTGCCTGTGAGGTGGCGGGTTCCCGCAGCCCTCTGTGACATGGCGGGGCGTCACAGAGGGGCACCCGCCTCACGGCGACAGCTCCCTCTCCCCGCCGGGCCCGGCCACACTCCGCGGCGAGGCCTGGGCGACGCCAGGGCCTGCTCTCGTCAGCGCTCTGCTCCGCAGGATCTGTGGCTGCAGCAGCGCAGGAGGTGCCGAGAGGCGACCAGAAGAGCATCTTTGGCCCCCTGCTGCAGTGCTAGCTGGAGCGAGGGGGCAAAGATGGTCAATTACGTGGTCCTTAACCCTCCTTTGGGACCTGAGAATTTTCCAACGCTGAAGCAGCTCAGCACCAATGGTAAGGCCCTCGGGGCCCTTCCAGGAGTGCTGCTGCAGCCCAGATGTGGAGAGCCTGGGGCTGCGGGGTGGCTGTGGGGTGGCTGGAGGGGCCTGGCAGCTGCAAGGAGAGCCCCTCGAGACGGGGCCTTGTGGCTCAGGGCTCCCTCTGGCAGCCCCGACTCCCGGCTCCTGTGTGCGACTCTGCGCCGGCTCCCTGGGGCACGCGCAGGCAGAAGGGCCCGGGGCTGGGCTTGCTGCTCACCTCGCGGTGGGGACTGGCTGCCTCCAGCTCCCAGCGGGGCGGAAGGAGCTGGAGCTGCCCGGGGGGCCGTGCAGAGTGCGTGCGGGCAGGGAGCAAAGATGGGGGGAACGGGCCCCTGCCAGGGAGACCGCTGCCGATGGCCTGAGCCTGCGAGACTCCCGTGGGCTCAGCACCATCCTGGCGCTGCGCTGGAAAGCCGGTGCTAAGGCACAGCAGTGTTCAGACGATTCGCGGGACTTTTCATCAGCTCCGTCTGGCTTCTTGGGCAGGAGGCCAGGCCCTGCTGCCGCCGCCTCTGCTTGCTTCCCACTGCCTCTGGGCTCTCCAGATGGGCAGAGCAGGCTTGGAGCTCGGAGACCGCTTTGCACCGCGCGTGTCAGAGGGCAGGTGCCCCTTCTTCAAAAGGCGCCCGAGGCCTGCCTTTCCTCCCCAGACCTCCCCGGGCTCAGTGCAGGCACCTTCCAGGCTGCAGGTGGTCCAAAGCTCAGCTGGGCAGCCCCAGCGGTGCCTGTGTGTGTTCTGGGCGGCGGGCGGGGGGCTCGAGCGCACTTGCCTCTTGCCTCCTTGCTTACGGGGGAGCTGCAGGGGTGGGCTTGGCTGACTCGGAGCATGACACGTCTTTCGCTTGCTTTGCAGACATCGTTAAAATCTGGGCTAGCGCATGCTACTACCTCAGGATACAGCTGTCGCTGAACAGGGTGAGCCTTGCATCCTGCTCATCCGCTTGTCCCCGGAGGGCTTCAGCAGCCCTGACACCCACCTCTGTAGTGCACAATTAGTCTTCCCCTCGCGAGAGAGCACAACAGGCACGAGGAATAACAGAGCCTGCCCCCCCCACACCCCAACCCAAGCAGCACACACCCGCTGAGGAGCTGGCCACAGCACAGCATCTCCGTAAAGAGAGAGAACAAAGGAGGTCCTGCTCTTGTCTGCACTGTCTGGGGCTTCTCTGGTCCTCCTGCCACCGGGGTTATTTTCCCTGGGGTTGAAGCCCCTGGCACGTAACCCAGCCACGGGGTATTTCCTCTGCCTTTCCTGCCCCAGCAGCGGTTCTGAGTGTGAGGAGGAGGGAGAGGAAAAGGCCCAGCAGCTGTGGGTCTTGCCCAGAGCTTTCAAAGGGCCCCGTCTTGCCCCGTTGGATCTCAGGAGCAGGCAGGGCCCCAAGCACCCTTGCCACGGTCACACAAGCCCGCCAGAAGCCTTCCCTGCGCAGAACGCGCTTACTTTGGCTCCTGTGTTCTGCTTGCATTTCCAGGCGGTTAACATTGGAATTGGGACGTTTGCCGTCGTCAGAGACTATGTCAGTGTGGGAGAGGGCGAGGTTTTGGTTGTTCAAAGGCCTGTGTTCCAGCTGTGCAAGTTTCTGAAGCGATTCTACCGGCTCAGATATGCTCAGGGGGAAATTCCTGGTAAGAAGACAGATGAATGCCCTTGCTCCCCCGGGGCAGCCCGTGCGCTGTGCTTCCTGGTGACATGTCTGTGACATGGCAGAGCCAAGGCTCTTCAAACTGGAGCGCGCTAAGCATGGTTCCCTGCCATGGGAACCGGCCCCTCTGCCCACCCTACTCCGCCACGCAACCGGGTGCTCATGCGAGGAGGCAAAGTTCCTCTTTGCCGCCTTCTGTCCTGAAGAAATCCTAGCGGCCCCCTTGGCACCTTTGTTTGCAGAGGCCTTGCAACACGTCGCAGGAAGGGACCCCATGAGCTCCCTTCTGCAGATGTCACCCAAGGTTAAACAGGACTGCTCTCTGGCAGTGTATTTCCCGAGGGAGGGCCAGGAGCTGCTGATGCTCAGCCTCTGAGTCGGCTGAGGTGCTGTGGGAGCGACTGGTTGCTTTGTGCTTGTTTCGCAGACGAGATCCCAGTTGTGCAGCTGAGCTTTGAGCAGATAGCCACGGACACCGGCTTCCTGCAAGAAGCAGTGCAGCGGTGCACAGAGGAGACCCTGCTCTTCTTTGCCGGAGCCCTGGCAGAAGGCAAGGAGGTCGAATTTGTCTTCAAGGATGTTGGCGTTCTTGCCGTACGAAGACAAGTGGTCAGCATGAGCTTTTTTGATCACTGCCTGGTGGAGATGGATGCCACAGGCAACGTGTTGCCAGCTCTTCTCACGGTGAGTTTGTCATTTCTCCGGTGAGCTACGAGGAGCTCTTTGGAAGTCCTGTCAAAGCTCCCGCAAGCTGTTTGCTCCTGGCGTGCTGTCACCCGCCTCACCACTTGGGCTGGCCACGCTCTCCATGAGCAACACCAGCTCTCGGTAGCGTGTCAGCTCATTGGAATGAGGGCCAAGCGGTACTGAAGAGAAGGTGGTGCGAGGCTTTCTGAGAGGCAGCTCCTTCGCTGAGCAACAGGAAGCTTTGCTGCCCCTGTGAGCAACAAGCACGTGTCCCTGAGGTCGCCTCCCATGTCTCTGTCCCATTGTAGGAGTCCAAGATGATGGATGTCGTCACCTTTGACACCAGAAACGACTTTCCTCGGGTCAGTCGTGATGGTGTCATCGTGCTGCCAAGGTGAGGATGCTCACTCCCGCGGCCCCGGCTGCCCAAGGGAGCAGCTTCTCGGCTCACGCTCGGGGGCCCCCTCTTGCCAAGGCTTGTCTTCTCACAAAGTTACTCGAGGCCAACCCTTTGCAAGGCAAGGCTCCCGGTTGCCTCCGTGCTTGCTGCTCCTCAGCTTGGGCAGGGCAGACGAAGGGGCTGCTGTGTCCTTGGTGGGCACTGAATGAGAGAGGGGGGAGCAAGTCCAGCGAAGGGCCACAAAGATGATTAGGGGACTGGAGCATCTCTCTTATGAGGAAAGGCTGAGAGAGCTGGGCCTGTTTAGCTTGGAGAAGAGAAGACTGAGAGGAGATCTTATCAACGTGTACAAGTATCTGAAGGGAGGGTGTCGAGAGGATGGGACCAGACTCTTTTCAGTGGTGCCGAGCGACAGGACGCGAGGCAATGGGCACAAACTGAAACACAGACACTTCCATCTTATCATGAGGAAAAACTTTTTCACTGTGAGGGTGACAGAGCACTGGAACAGGTTGCCCCGAGAGGTGGTGGAGTCTCCTTCTCTGGAGATATTCAAAACGCGCCTGGATGCAATCCTGTGCAATGTGCTCTAGGTGACCCTGCTTGAGCAGGGGGGTTGGACTAGATGATCTCCAGAGGTCCCTTCCAACCTCAGCGATTCTGTGATTCTGTGATTCTGTGATTCTGTGAGGCTCTGCAGTGGCAGCAAGGAGGCCTTGTGTAGCAATCGGCTCTCTCGCAGGAAGGCGAGGGAAGCGCTGGCAGAGGCTGATGGGGACCGTGGGGCCCCTCCCGGCTTTGCCATCCTTCCCTGCGCCCCTCAGTTCCCACACTCATTACCTACCCCAAGGACTCGGCAGGAGCTCTAAAAGAGCTCTGTGACGAGACTATCAGTGCGAGCGGCCCAGGCACCGTGGTGCCCTTTATTCCATCGGGCGTCTTCTTTCCAGGTTTGCACTTGAGATCACGGGCACAGCATCTGTCCATGCACGTTCTCTCAAGCCCAGGGTAGACCTGGTGGCTGGCGAGCAGCATACCAGAAAAGGTAATGTCACAGCCCACTGCTGGCAGGGGTTGTGCCTTCTCCTTTTGTCCTTGTGAGGGGTGGAGAGCCCACAACACGATGCATGGGACAGGAGCAGGTGTTTGTGTGACTCTGCGTCCGCGGCCTGGTAAATCTCAAGTGACTCTTCCCAGCACATGCTCTGGGCACAGCCCAGCACTCCAAATGCGAGCTGATGCTCTGAGTTGCACTTGCGCTGGGGACTCCCTTCCCTCACGTAGAGTGCCACCAGCCTTGTTGTCCGAGGTTAGCGTTTGCGCAGAAGGCAGTCAAAATGGAGAGGAAAGCGTCAGCATCCTGGCTAGCACAGTCTGCTGGGAGGTGTTAGTAATGGAGGGGTTTGCATAGCTCAGGGAAGCCAGGTGCTGGAGCTTGAGGAGGAAAACCATCTGTGGATGACTGGAAGAAGCCTCCGGAGCCTCGCACGGCACGACCGAGCAGCTCCGCCGCTCACGCTTGCTTGCAGAGGCACAAAGAGGCTATTCTGAAGAGTTCTCTTGATTCCTGCTTGCAGTGAGCCTGCTGGATCCGGCCGTCCTGGCTCGACGAAGGATTTCCCTGGCCAGATTGGCATTAAAGAAAAATGAGGAATTTGAAGGGAAGGAAGGTGGCCAAGACAGGTGAGGCTCCTGGGGAAAGATTGGGGCAAGAGAAGGGGTGCAGGAGGATGGGCGAATGGACACTGTGCTCTTGTCCCCATGCGAGCGAGATGTTTCCTCTGTCCGTGGTGCCCGTTGTGATGCCGAAAGGCTCTGCAACATCACAAGGACTCTCGTTCTGTTGCTGGGCACAGGGTTCTCCTGCAGAACCGCCTGGAGCTGCAGGAGCAGGGGCACAGGCTGTGAGCCCTGCCCGGAGGAAGCAGCTCCTACTCCGCTCCATGAGACTCACTCTGCCCTGTCTGTTCAGATTGCTGCCCGCAATTAAGGAGAGCTCCTCCAAGGCAGACAAGCAGCCAAAGGCAAAGCCTCAAGCCCGACTCCAGCTTGAACTCCCTGCTTGTGTTCATCAGCCATCAGGAAAGGTACACGATAGGGATTTGCCACTGCTGTGTGGTATTTCAGGCTCCAGGCAGGGGGTGGAAGAGGGAGGTACACCACCACACACCACCACCTCCACCTTCCCTGCCCTCCTGCCCCTGCCTAAGCCCCAGGAGCCTAACGCTGCCGGCTGTTGTGTTTCCGTGGCCTCCAGGGAGTGTGCTACCTCTGCACTGATCCAGCAGAAAGACGGCTCCGCTTGCTGGTGGCATCGAAGTGCAAAGAGATCGAAGCTGAAATATGGGGCCAATACTACGCAAACAGAACGAGGGCAAATATAGAGCGAGGCCAGGTATGGCAAGCACTTTACAGCCCCCAGGAGAATCGCCTTTGCCCCGCTCCCTGGGAGGGCAGCAGCAAAGGTCTCCCAGGCGCAGCAGGATTGTTGCCGCCAGCTAGCCGGGCAGGTGACTGCTGTCTGTCCGCTTCCGGGCTCCCTGCCGCGAGGGAGGAGCTGCCCCTAAGACGCAAAGGCCAAAAGGGACAATCCGCTGTGGCATGAGCAGCCTCTTTCTTGACTGTGCCCCTCTCAGGGGGATCAGGAATTCCAGTCTGCAGGCCAAAAGGGGTCTTTGTAAGTGGCATTTCTTAGCTGAAGCACTAGCCTCAGTCGCCACACGCTGACAGAGAAGCAAATCTCCCCCCGTTGGCTTCAGTGACCAAGAGCTGAAGCCTTGAAAGCTCTGGTTGTTGGAAAGGACCACTTTGGTCCTTGCGCTCAGCATGGCTTGTGCCATCACCAGGCACCTTGCCTGCTGCTCAGTCCCAATTCCTCCGGCCTGCCTTTTGGGGAAGAGCCCCAGCTGTGTGCAGCAGTGCTTTAGGGAAGTCTCTGCTGCCTTTGCAGACCACCTATCGTCAGGTGCGTGAGGATGCCGGGCCTCCTTCCCACGTGCTGAGAAAGGCATATGACGAGAAGCTCAAGGGGAGGACGAAAGCAAGAGCCCCAAAGGATGCCAGCTGGAGAGCTTCAGGAGGCAGGGAAGAGCCGTGCCTCCCAGAGAGAGCCCGGCAAGAGTAAGTGTGGGCTGGCTCCCGCAGAGGCCTGTAACCCCCAGAGGTGTCCAGACTTCCCTGGGCTACGGGCTGTGGCATCCTCCACTTCCTCATGACGCAGGAACAGCCTGGGGTAGACGCCACCTCCGGGGTGGCTGCAGCCCCATGCTAAGGGATGAAACTTGTCCCGAGCTGAAGGCTGTGGGTACTAAAGGCAATGGATGTGTGTGTATGTCCGTGTGCGCACACACGGGGACTGGGGAACAGAAGAGGCAGGCAGCATCCCAGCCAGAACGTGACGGAGAACTTCTCCCTGCTGTTGCAGCCTCGGTTCCTCACAAGCAAGCCCACCTCAGAAAGCCTCTCTGCTGGAGACGTCCAAAGCACGGCAGGGCGAGTGGGCAAGGAAGGCTGCCCTGAACAGCGACAGAGGGAAGGAGAAGGAGGAGTTCATGTGGTAAGGGTCTCCCCCAGGGTGCGTGGGGGTCCCCTCTCCTGCCATGCCCTTCAGTTGCCCTGGCAGCGGCCCCTGGAGAAAGAGAGTCTTTCCCTGACAGCCCTCAACGCCTAAGAGCTGCCTGAACAAGAGACATGTCCTGTCCACCCAAGGGGGACTTGGTGGGCACTCCAAAGAGCATTTCAGTAGGGGACCTCTGAGGCAACGGGGGCTGAAGCTGAAAGCATTGCTCAGCTGTTTGCCTCTCCCTTCCCAAAGCAGACAGCCTGTGCTTTTGCTGCCCGAGCGCTGACACTCGCTCCTAGGTCTCGGCGCAGCCTGACTTCACCCCGGCCTGATTGGCACTCTAGCTGACCTCCTTTGGACACACAGGCCCATGTCCCATCCCACAGACCACTGCGCTGTCCTCAGCAGCACATCCGGGAACAGTTGCCTGAGAGAAAGGCCTGCAGCGTTTCTCTCCCACCTCCCTCACCATCGAGCTGAAGGCCTTTGTTTTGCATCCTTTAGCAAGGGGGAGAAGAAGCGGCTCTGGGATCGCCGTGGCATGTCCCAAGCCCTGCCAGCCACACCGAGAAGCTGCAACCAGACCCGGAGAGTCCAACGGCCAGGTCCTTAGCCATCACGGCGGACACCGAAGGCTGAAGGAGGCGCCAGGGACTGTACCCAGGCGTGCTCGAGCGGAAACTGCCACTGCTGCTCTCGGCATTGGCCCCTTTGCAGCAGGAGAGCCATTAGCCATGGGGGACGAGGGGGGCCTTTGCAAAGGGTAACATCTCCTGCCAAATGCAAAATAAAGACTGTTGGTCCCCGTTGCAACTGGAGTGACCACCCTGTGTCCTGCAACGCCTTTCTCTGCAAGGAAGAGGAACCGCGGAGCTGTGCAAATGCTACAATGGCCTCAATGGCTACCAGTACGCATGGCGTCATTTTGGGTAGAGAGAGGAAGCACAGAAGTGCAGGTGTTGGGGGCTGGGATAGGCATGCCAGGGCCTGCATAGGGGCCAAGAGTGCTGGGCTGCGAGCAGTTGTGAGTGGCCGTTGTCAGTGGGCATGCTGTCCAGGAGCAGCTTTCTGCTCTTGTTTTCTCCCTAGGCATCGTGCCAATTAGGGAAGAAAGGGGAAGCTTCGTGGAGCCGGTGCTGTGGGCCTGCGATCGGCATGCCAGAGCGAGCAAGCCAAAGCAAAATACAGCCCACAATATCCACAGCGTTGGAATGGCTTACTTCCGTGCCGCTCCTGGGAGGCAAAACTAACAAACAATTGCTAGTAGTAGTCACTTTGTGATTCCTGCCAGAACGTCTCCTCCTCTTTTTGTTGACTTTAAGGGTCCGATTGGTCGCATTTTTCCTTTTCAGTTTTTCCACTGATCTCAGTATTCTTCATGAGTAATTTGGCAGGTCTCCATCTGTGAGCATTATTGATCAATTCCATCCATTCTTTAAAAGAAACGGACAGATTTAATCATTTAAAGAAGAATTGCTACATGTAGGTGTAGATTTGTATCCTCTTGTTCTTTGTTCCTTTAAAGAGAAATGCTGGGTGAAATGTTTGCGTAAAATTCATGCGCTGTAGGGTTCACTTTTGGAAACATTCAACACACTGCTTAAGCTTTGTCTACTCAATGTATTAAGTGTTCTCCAGTACTCCTCTCTGCTGTCTTCCTTCAACATGACTTTTCTTCTGGGGCAGCCATAATATTTTAGTGTTTGTTATTCACGCCTCCCAGATTCCAGCTATGCTTACACAGTCATGTGAAGATCGCAGGCAACAATACTATCACTAGGTCTAGCAGCTTCTCTTTGAGTTGCTCTCCAGGTTGGGGCCCCAGGCGCCTCCCATGCCGCTCCACTCCGGCACTCTTGCTGTCCACATCCAGATGCCGGAGGCCCTGTTCCTGCCCCCGGAGACCCTGGAGCTCCATGTCTGGGCAAAGAGGCTCCAGCACGAGTGGGGCTTGCCCAGCTTGTCTGCAAAGTGGCTGGGCGCATTTACCCCCCGGGCACCAGAATCAGCCGCCAAAAAACACTGAGCAGAGTTCCACATCCAGCTCCTCCTGCAGAATCCACCCTGCCCACCCCAAGGCAGCTGGCACTGCTCGGAGCTGCAGCCGGACCCCTTCCCGCAAGACCAGACCAGCCAGTACGTGTAAAGAAGTACTGCATGGTCTGGCTTGGCACTTCCCCTGCCCTGGTGTCACAGTCCCAGAGAGCAGCGCCTGCGGAGGGGCGGGGGGCAGCTTGCCCAGGCGATCGCCCCCAGCCAGAAAGCCCTGGTGCCCAGCAAGGCAGGGAGCAGACCAGTGGCTCTTCCCAGACAGCCCGTGTTGAGGCGCCAGGCTGGAGCTGGAGGAAGGTGGTACGGAAGCTGGAGTCTGGCTTCTGGAGATCGGCATGGAGCCAGAGCCATGGGCATCAGCTGGAGGAAAACCTGTGCCAGGCGCCAGAGGTGGAGAAGGCCTGCCCTTATGCCCTCGCACCCAGGCCTGGGGGGCGGCGTGTGGCCGGCCTGGCCTGTGTCTGCCCAGAAGCTCTCGCAGGCCAGCAGCGAGAGCGAGCAGGAGAGGCTTGGGCCCCGGGCCAGCAAAGAGGAGGCCACCAGGCACCAGGGCAGCGGCTGGATGCCAAGGGGGACGAAAGGGGCTGCTCACGGGAGAAGAGGGCGCTGGTCGGCCCTCGTCTGCCCGAGCCCTGCGCTTCATCCCCACACACTGTGCAGAATGCTGATGAAATCCTCTCTCTACCTAGCCTCTGGGTGGGTGTGTAAGCTGGGAGCGGCGGTGTCCCACATCGGGGCCAAACCTGGCGGTGCCTGTGAGGTGGCGGGTTCCCGCAGCCCTCTGTGACATGGCGGGGCGTCACAGAGGGGCACCCGCCTCACGGCGACAGCTCCCTCTCCCCGCCGGGCCCGGCCACACTCCGCGGCGAGGCCTGGGCGACGCCAGGGCCTGCTCTCGCCAGCGCTCTGCTCCGCAGGATCTGTGGCTGCAGCAGCGCAGGAGGTGCCGAGAGGCGACCAGAAGAGCATCTTTGGCCCCCTGCTGCAGTGCTAGCTGGAGCGAGGGGGCAAAGATGGTCAATTACGTGGTCCTTAACCCTCCTTTGGGACCTGAGAATTTTCCAACGCTGAAGCAGCTCAGCACCAATGGTAAGGCCCTCGGGGCCCTTCCAGGAGTGCTGCTGCAGCCCAGATGTGGAGAGCCTGGGGCTGCGGGGTGGCTGTGGGGTGGCTGGAGGGGCCTGGCAGCTGCAAGGAGAGCCCCTCGAGACGGGGCCTTGTGGCTCAGGGCTCCCTCTGGCAGCCCCGACTCCCGGCTCCTGTGTGCGACTCTGCGCCGGCTCCCTGGGGCACGCGCAGGCAGAAGGGCCCGGGGCTGGGCTTGCTGCTCACCTCGCGGTGGGGACTGGCTGCCTCCAGCTCCCAGCGGGGCGGAAGGAGCTGGAGCTGCCCGGGGGGCCGTGCAGAGTGCGTGCGGGCAGGGAGCAAAGATGGGGGGAACGGGCCCCTGCCAGGGAGACCGCTGCCGATGGCCTGAGCCTGCGAGACTCCCGTGGGCTCAGCACCATCCTGGCGCTGCGCTGGAAAGCCGGTGCTAAGGCACAGCAGTGTTCAGACGATTCGCGGGACTTTTCATCAGCTCCGTCTGGCTTCTTGGGCAGGAGGCCAGGCCCTGCTGCCGCCGCCTCTGCTTGCTTCCCACTGCCTCTGGGCTCTCCAGATGGGCAGAGCAGGCTTGGAGCTCGGAGACCGCTTTGCACCGCGCGTGTCAGAGGGCAGGTGCCCCTTCTTCAAAAGGCGCCCGAGGCCTGCCTTTCCTCCCCAGACCTCCCCGGGCTCAGTGCAGGCACCTTCCAGGCTGCAGGTGGTCCAAAGCTCAGCTGGGCAGCCCCAGCGGTGCCTGTGTGTGTTCTGGGCGGCGGGCGGGGGGCTCGAGCGCACTTGCCTCTTGCCTCCTTGCTTACGGGGGAGCTGCAGGGGTGGGCTTGGCTGACTCGGAGCATGACACGTCTTTCGCTTGCTTTGCAGACATCGTTAAAATCTGGGCTAGCGCATGCTACTACCTCAGGATACAGCTGTCGCTGAACAGGGTGAGCCTTGCATCCTGCTCATCCGCTTGTCCCCGGAGGGCTTCAGCAGCCCTGACACCCACCTCTGTAGTGCACAATTAGTCTTCCCCTCGCGAGAGAGCACAACAGGCACGAGGAATAACAGAGCCTGCCCCCCACACACCCCAACCCAAGCAGCACACACCCGCTGAGGAGCTGGCCACAGCACAGCATCTCCGTAAAGAGAGAGAACAAAGGAGGTCCTGCTCTTGTCTGCACTGTCTGGGGCTTCTCTGGTCCTCCTGCCACCGGGGTTATTTTCCCTGGGGTTGAAGCCCCTGGCACGTAACCCAGCCACGGGGTATTTCCTCTGCCTTTCCTGCCCCAGCAGCGGTTCTGAGTGTGAGGAGGAGGGAGAGGAAAAGGCCCAGCAGCTGTGGGTCTTGCCCAGAGCTTTCAAAGGGCCCCGTCTTGCCCCGTTGGATCTCAGGAGCAGGCAGGGCCCCAAGCACCCTTGCCACGGTCACACAAGTCCGCCAGAAGCCTTCCCTGCGCAGAACGCGCTTACTTTGGCTCCTGTGTTCTGCTTGCATTTCCAGGCGGTTAACATTGGAATTGGGACGTTTGCCATCGTCAGAGACTATGTCAGTGTGGGAGAGGGCGAGGTTTTGGTTGTTCAAAGGCCTGTGTTCCAGCTGTGCAAGTTTCTGAAGCGATTCTACCGGCTCAGATATGCTCAGGGGGAAATTCCTGGTAAGAAGGCAGATGAATGCCCTTGCTCCCCCGGGGCAGCCCGTGCGCTGTGCTTCCTGGTGACATGTCTGTGACATGGCAGAGCCAAGGCTCTTCAAACTGGAGCGCGCTAAGCATGGTTCCCTGCCATGGGAACCGGCCCCTCTGCCCACCCTACTCCGCCACGCAACCGGGTGCTCATGCGAGGAGGCAAAGTTCCTCTTTGCCGCCTTCTGTCCTGAAGAAATCCTAGCGGCCCCCTTGGCACCTTTGTTTGCAGAGGCCTTGCAACACGTCGCAGGAAGGGACCCCATGAGCTCCCTTCTGCAGATGTCACCCAAGGTTAAACAGGACTGCTCTCTGGCAGTGTATTTCCCGAGGGAGGGCCAGGAGCTGCTGATGCTCAGCCTCTGAGTCGGCTGAGGTGCTGTGGGAGCGACTGGTTGCTTTGTGCTTGTTTCGCAGACGAGATCCCAGTTGTGCAGCTGAGCTTTGAGCAGATAGCCACGGACACCGGCTTCCTGCAAGAAGCAGTGCAGCGGTGCACAGAGGAGACCCTGCTCTTCTTTGCCGGAGCCCTGGCAGAAGGCAAGGAGGTCGAATTTGTCTTCAAGGATGTTGGCGTTCTTGCCGTACGAAGACAAGTGGTCAGCATGAGCTTTTTTGATCACTGCCTGGTGGAGATGGATGCCACAGGCAACGTGTTGCCAGCTCTTCTCACGGTGAGTTTGTCATTTCTCCGGTGAGCTACGAGGAGCTCTTTGGAAGTCCTGTCAAAGCTCCCGCAAGCTGTTTGCTCCTGGCGTGCTGTCACCCGCCTCACCACTTGGGCTGGCCACGCTCTCCATGAGCAACACCGGCTCTCGGTAGCGTGTCAGCTCATTGGAATGAGTGCCAAGCGGTACTGAAGAGAAGGTGGTGCGAGGCTTTCTGAGAGGCAGCTCCTTCGCTGAGCAACAGGAAGCTTTGCTGCCCCTGTGAGCAACAAGCACGTGTCCCTGAGGTCGCCTCCCATGTCTCTGTCCCATTGTAGGAGTCCAAGATGATGGATGTCGTCACCTTTGACACCAGAAACGACTTTCCTCGGGTCAGTCGTGATGGTGTCATCGTGCTGCCAAGGTGAGGATGCTCACTCCCGCGGCCCCGGCTGCCCAAGGGAGCAGCTTCTCGGCTCACGCTCGGGGGCCCCCTCTTGCCAAGGCTTGTCTTCTCACAAAGTTACTCGAGGCCAACCCTTTGCAAGGCAAGGCTCCCGGTTGCCTCCGTGCTTGCTGCTCCTCAGCTTGGGCAGGGCAGACGAAGGGGCTGCTGTGTCCTTGGTGGGCACTGAATGAGAGAGGGGGGAGCAAGTCCAGCGAAGGGCCACAAAGATGATTAGGGGACTGGAGCATCTCTCTTATGAGGAAAGGCTGAGAGAGCTGGGCCTGTTTAGCTTGGAGAAGAGAAGACTGAGAGGAGATCTTATCAACGTGTACAAGTATCTGAAGGGAGGGTGTCGAGAGGATGGGACCAGACTCTTTTCAGTGGTGCCGAGCGACAGGACGCGAGGCAATGGGCACAAACTGAAACACAGACACTTCCATCTTATCATGAGGAAAAACTTTTTCACTGTGAGGGTGACAGAGCACTGGAACAGGTTGCCCCGAGAGGTGGTGGAGTCTCCTTCTCTGGAGATATTCAAAACGCGCCTGGATGCAATCCTGTGCAATGTGCTCTAGGTGACCCTGCTTGAGCAGGGGGGTTGGACTAGATGATCTCCAGAGGTCCCTTCCAACCTCAGCGATTCTGTGATTCTGTGATTCTGTGATTCTGTGAGGCTCTGCAGTGGCAGCAAGGAGGCCTTGTGTAGCAATCGGCTCTCTCGCAGGAAGGCGAGGGAAGCGCTGGCAGAGGCTGATGGGGACCGTGGGGCCCCTCCCGGCTTTGCCATCCTTCCCTGCGCCCCTCAGTTCCCACACTCATTACCTACCCCAAGGACTCGGCAGGAGCTCTAAAAGAGCTCTGTGACGAGACTATCAGTGCGAGCGGCCCAGGCACCGTGGTGCCCTTTATTCCATCGGGCGTCTTCTTTCCAGGTTTGCACTTGAGATCACGGGCACAGCATCTGTCCATGCACGTTCTCTCAAGCCCAGGGTAGACCTGGTGGCTGGCGAGCAGCATACCAGAAAAGGTAATGTCACAGCCCACTGCTGGCAGGGGTTGTGCCTTCTCCTTTTGTCCTTGTGAGGGGTGGAGAGCCCACAACACGATGCATGGGACAGGAGCAGGTGTTTGTGTGACTCTGCGTCCGCGGCCTGGTAAATCTCAAGTGACTCTTCCCAGCACATGCTCTGGGCACAGCCCAGCACTCCAAATGCGAGCTGATGCTCTGAGTTGCACTTGCGCTGGGGACTCCCTTCCCTCACGTAGAGTGCCACCAGCCTTGTTGTCCGAGGTTAGCGTTTGCGCAGAAGGCAGTCAAAATGGAGAGGAAAGCGTCAGCATCCTGGCTAGCACAGTCTGCTGGGAGGTGTTAGTAATGGAGGGGTTTGCATAGCTCAGGGAAGCCAGGTGCTGGAGCTTGAGGAGGAAAACCATCTGTGGATGACTGGAAGAAGCCTCCGGAGCCTCGCACGGCACGACCGAGCAGCTCCGCCGCTCACGCTTGCTTGCAGAGGCACAAAGAGGCTATTCTGAAGAGTTCTCTTGATTCCTGCTTGCAGTGAGCCTGCTGGATCCGGCCGTCCTGGCTCGACGAAGGATTTCCCTGGCCAGATTGGCATTAAAGAAAAATGAGGAATTTGAAGGGAAGGAAGGTGGCCAAGACAGGTGAGGCTCCTGGGGAAAGATTGGGGCAAGAGAAGGGGTGCAGGAGGATGGGCGAATGGACACTGTGCTCTTGTCCCCATGCGAGCGAGATGTTTCCTCTGTCCGTGGTGCCCGTTGTGATGCCGAAAGGCTCTGCAACATCACAAGGACTCTCGTTCTGTTGCTGGGCACAGGGTTCTCCTGCAGAACCGCCTGGAGCTGCAGGAGCAGGGGCACAGGCTGTGAGCCCTGCCCGGAGGAAGCAGCTCCTACTCCGCTCCATGAGACTCACTCTGCCCTGTCTGTTCAGATTGCTGCCCGCAATTAAGGAGAGCTCCTCCAAGGCAGACAAGCAGCCAAAGGCAAAGCCTCAAGCCCGACTCCAGCTTGAACTCCCTGCTTGTGTTCATCAGCCATCAGGAAAGGTACACGATAGGGATTTGCCACTGCTGTGTGGTATTTCAGGCTCCAGGCAGGGGGTGGAAGAGGGAGGTACACCACCACACACCACCACCTCCACCTTCCCTGCCCTCCTGCCCCTGCCTAAGCCCCAGGAGCCTAACGCTGCCGGCTGTTGTGTTTCCGTGGCCTCCAGGGAGTGTGCTACCTCTGCACTGATCCAGCAGAAAGACGGCTCCGCTTGCTGGTGGCATCGAAGTGCAAAGAGATCGAAGCTGAAATATGGGGCCAATACTACGCAAACAGAACGAGGGCAAATATAGAGCGAGGCCAGGTATGGCAAGCACTTTACAGCCCCCAGGAGAATCGCCTTTGCCCCGCTCCCTGGGAGGGCAGCAGCAAAGGTCTCCCAGGCGCAGCAGGATTGTTGCCGCCAGCTAGCCGGGCAGGTGACTGCTGTCTGTCCGCTTCCGGGCTCCCTGCCGCGAGGGAGGAGCTGCCCCTAAGACGCAAAGGCCAAAAGGGACAATCCGCTGTGGCATGAGCAGCCTCTTTCTTGACTGTGCCCCTCTCAGGGGGATCAGGAATTCCAGTCTGCAGGCCAAAAGGGGTCTTTGTAAGTGGCATTTCTTAGCTGAAGCACTAGCCTCAGTCGCCACACGCTGACAGAGAAGCAAATCTCCCCCCGTTGGCTTCAGTGACCAAGAGCTGAAGCCTTGAAAGCTCTGGTTGTTGGAAAGGACCACTTTGGTCCTTGCGCTCAGCATGGCTTGTGCCATCACCAGGCACCTTGCCTGCTGCTCAGTCCCAATTCCTCCGGCCTGCCTTTTGGGGAAGAGCCCCAGCTGTGTGCAGCAGTGCTTTAGGGAAGTCTCTGCTGCCTTTGCAGACCACCTATCGTCAGGTGCGTGAGGATGCCGGGCCTCCTTCCCACGTGCTGAGAAAGGCATATGACGAGAAGCTCAAGGGGAGGACGAAAGCAAGAGCCCCAAAGGATGCCAGCTGGAGAGCTTCAGGAGGCAGGGAAGAGCCGTGCCTCCCAGAGAGAGCCCGGCAAGAGTAAGTGTGGGCTGGCTCCCGCAGAGGCCTGTAACCCCCAGAGGTGTCCAGACTTCCCTGGGCTACGGGCTGTGGCATCCTCCACTTCCTCATGACGCAGGAACAGCCTGGGGTAGACGCCACCTCCGGGGTGGCTGCAGCCCCATGCTAAGGGATGAAACTTGTCCCGAGCTGAAGGCTGTGGGTACTAAAGGCAATGGATGTGTGTGTATGTCCGTGTGCGCACACACGGGGACTGGGGAACAGAAGAGGCAGGCAGCATCCCAGCCAGAACGTGACGGAGAACTTCTCCCTGCTGTTGCAGCCTCGGTTCCTCACAAGCAAGCCCACCTCAGAAAGCCTCTCTGCTGGAGACGTCCAAAGCACGGCAGGGCGAGTGGGCAAGGAAGGCTGCCCTGAACAGCGACAGAGGGAAGGAGAAGGAGGAGTTCATGTGGTAAGGGTCTCCCCCAGGGTGCGTGGGGGTCCCCTCTCCTGCCATGCCCTTCAGTTGCCCTGGCAGCGGCCCCTGGAGAAAGAGAGTCTTTCCCTGACAGCCCTCAACGCCTAAGAGCTGCCTGAACAAGAGACATGTCCTGTCCACCCAAGGGGGACTTGGTGGGCACTCCAAAGAGCATTTCAGTAGGGGACCTCTGAGGCAACGGGGGCTGAAGCTGAAAGCATTGCTCAGCTGTTTGCCTCTCCCTTCCCAAAGCAGACAGCCTGTGCTTTTGCTGCCCGAGCGCTGACACTCGCTCCTAGGTCTCGGCGCAGCCTGACTTCACCCCGGCCTGATTGGCACTCTAGCTGACCTCCTTTGGACACACAGGCCCATGTCCCATCCCACAGACCACTGCGCTGTCCTCAGCAGCACATCCGGGAACAGTTGCCTGAGAGAAAGGCCTGCAGCGTTTCTCTCCCACCTCCCTCACCATCGAGCTGAAGGCCTTTGTTTTGCATCCTTTAGCAAGGGGGAGAAGAAGCGGCTCTGGGATCGCCGTGGCATGTCCCAAGCCCTGCCAGCCACACCGAGAAGCTGCAACCAGACCCGGAGAGTCCAACGGCCAGGTCCTTAGCCATCACGGCGGACACCGAAGGCTGAAGGAGGCGCCAGGGACTGTACCCAGGCGTGCTCGAGCGGAAACTGCCACTGCTGCTCTCGGCATTGGCCCCTTTGCAGCAGGAGAGCCATTAGCCATGGGGGACGAGGGGGGCCTTTGCAAAGGGTAACATCTCCTGCCAAATGCAAAATAAAGACTGTTGGTCCCCGTTGCAACTGGAGTGACCACCCTGTGTCCTGCAACGCCTTTCTCTGCAAGGAAGAGGAACCGCGGAGCTGTGCAAATGCTACAATGGCCTCAATGGCTACCAGTACGCATGGCGTCATTTTGGGTAGAGAGAGGAAGCACAGAAGTGCAGGTGTTGGAGGCTGGGATAGGCATGCCAGGGCCTGCATAGGGGCCAAGAGTGCTGGGCTGCGAGCAGTTGTGAGTGGCCGTTGTCAGTGGGCATGCTGTCCAGGAGCAGCTTTCTGCTCTTGTTTTCTCCCTAGGCATCGTGCCAATTAGGGAAGAAAGGGGAAGCTTCGTGGAGCCGGTGCTGTGGGCCTGCGATCGGCATGCCAGAGCGAGCAAGCCAAAGCAAAATACAGCCCACAATATCCACAGCGTTGGAATGGCTTACTTCCGTGCCGCTCCTGGGAGGCAAAACTAACAAACAATTGCTAGTAGTAGTCACTTTGTGATTCCTGCCAGAACGTCTCCTCCTCTTTTTGTTGACTTTAAGGGTCCGATTGGTCGCATTTTTCCTTTTCAGTTTTTCCACTGATCTCAGTATTCTTCATGAGTAATTTGGCAGGTCTCCATCTGTGAGCATTATTGATCAATTCCATCCATTCTTTAAAAGAAACGGACAGATTTAATCATTTAAAGAAGAATTGCTACATGTAGGTGTAGATTTGTATCCTCTTGTTCTTTGTTCCTTTAAAGAGAAATGCTGGGTGAAATGTTTGCGTAAAATTCATGCGCTGTAGGGTTCACTTTTGGAAACATTCAACACACTGCTTAAGCTTTGTCTACTCAATGTATTAAGTGTTCTCCAGTACTCCTCTCTGCTGTCTTCCTTCAACATGACTTTTCTTCTGGGGCAGCCATAATATTTTAGTGTTTGTTATTCACGCCTCCCAGATTCCAGCTATGCTTACACAGTCATGTGAAGATCGCAGGCAACAATACTATCACTAGGTCTAGCAGCTTCTCTTTGAGTTGCTCTCCAGGTTGGGGCCCCAGGCGCCTCCCATGCCGCTCCACTCCGGCACTCTTGCTGTCCACATCCAGATGCCGGAGGCCCTGTTCCTGCCCCCGGAGACCCTGGAGCTCCATGTCTGGGCAAAGAGGCTCCAGCACGAGTGGGGCTTGCCCAGCTTGTCTGCAAAGTGGCTGGGCGCATTTACCCCCCGGGCACCAGAATCAGCCGCCAAAAAACACTGAGCAGAGTTCCACATCCAGCTCCTCCTGCAGAATCCACCCTGCCCACCCCAAGGCAGCTGGCACTGCTCGGAGCTGCAGCCGGACCCCTTCCCGCAAGACCAGACCAGCCAGTACGTGTAAAGAAGTACTGCATGGTCTGGCTTGGCACTTCCCCTGCCCTGGTGTCACAGTCCCAGAGAGCAGCGCCTGCGGAGGGGCGGGGGGCAGCTTGCCCAGGCGATCGCCCCCAGCCAGAAAGCCCTGGTGCCCAGCAAGGCAGGGAGCAGACCAGTGGCTCTTCCCAGACAGCCCGTGTTGAGGCGCCAGGCTGGAGCTGGAGGAAGGTGGTACGGAAGCTGGAGTCTGGCTTCTGGAGATCGGCATGGAGCCAGAGCCATGGGCATCAGCTGGAGGAAAACCTGTGCCAGGCGCCAGAGGTGGAGAAGGCCTGCCCTTATGCCCTCGCACCCAGGCCTGGGGGGCGGCGTGTGGCCGGCCTGGCCTGTGTCTGCCCAGAAGCTCTCGCAGGCCAGCAGCGAGAGCGAGCAGGAGAGGCTTGGGCCCCGGGCCAGCAAAGAGGAGGCCACCAGGCACCAGGGCAGCGGCTGGATGCCAAGGGGGACGAAAGGGGCTGCTCACGGGAGAAGAGGGCGCTGGTCGGCCCTCGTCTGCCCGAGCCCTGCGCTTCATCCCCACACACTGTGCAGAATGCTGATGAAATCCTCTCTCTACCTAGCCTCTGGGTGGGTGTGTAAGCTGGGAGCGGCGGTGTCCCACATCGGGGCCAAACCTGGCGGTGCCTGTGAGGTGGCGGGTTCCCGCAGCCCTCTGTGACATGGCGGGGCGTCACAGAGGGGCACCCGCCTCACGGCGACAGCTCCCTCTCCCCGCCGGGCCCGGCCACACTCCGCGGCGAGGCCTGGGCGACGCCAGGGCCTGCTCTCGCCAGCGCTCTGCTCCGCAGGATCTGTGGCTGCAGCAGCGCAGGAGGTGCCGAGAGGCGACCAGAAGAGCATCTTTGGCCCCCTGCTGCAGTGCTAGCTGGAGCGAGGGGGCAAAGATGGTCAATTACGTGGTCCTTAACCCTCCTTTGGGACCTGAGAATTTTCCAACGCTGAAGCAGCTCAGCACCAATGGTAAGGCCCTCGGGGCCCTTCCAGGAGTGCTGCTGCAGCCCAGATGTGGAGAGCCTGGGGCTGCGGGGTGGCTGTGGGGTGGCTGGAGGGGCCTGGCAGCTGCAAGGAGAGCCCCTCGAGACGGGGCCTTGTGGCTCAGGGCTCCCTCTGGCAGCCCCGACTCCCGGCTCCTGTGTGCGACTCTGCGCCGGCTCCCTGGGGCACGCGCAGGCAGAAGGGCCCGGGGCTGGGCTTGCTGCTCACCTCGCGGTGGGGACTGGCTGCCTCCAGCTCCCAGCGGGGCGGAAGGAGCTGGAGCTGCCCGGGGGGCCGTGCAGAGTGCGTGCGGGCAGGGAGCAAAGATGGGGGGAACGGGCCCCTGCCAGGGAGACCGCTGCCGATGGCCTGAGCCTGCGAGACTCCCGTGGGCTCAGCACCATCCTGGCGCTGCGCTGGAAAGCCGGTGCTAAGGCACAGCAGTGTTCAGACGATTCGCGGGACTTTTCATCAGCTCCGTCTGGCTTCTTGGGCAGGAGGCCAGGCCCTGCTGCCGCCGCCTCTGCTTGCTTCCCACTGCCTCTGGGCTCTCCAGATGGGCAGAGCAGGCTTGGAGCTCGGAGACCGCTTTGCACCGCGCGTGTCAGAGGGCAGGTGCCCCTTCTTCAAAAGGCGCCCGAGGCCTGCCTTTCCTCCCCAGACCTCCCCGGGCTCAGTGCAGGCACCTTCCAGGCTGCAGGTGGTCCAAAGCTCAGCTGGGCAGCCCCAGCGGTGCCTGTGTGTGTTCTGGGCGGCGGGCGGGGGGCTCGAGCGCACTTGCCTCTTGCCTCCTTGCTTACGGGGGAGCTGCAGGGGTGGGCTTGGCTGACTCGGAGCATGACACGTCTTTCGCTTGCTTTGCAGACATCGTTAAAATCTGGGCTAGCGCATGCTACTACCTCAGGATACAGCTGTCGCTGAACAGGGTGAGCCTTGCATCCTGCTCATCCGCTTGTCCCCGGAGGGCTTCAGCAGCCCTGACACCCACCTCTGTAGTGCACAATTAGTCTTCCCCTCGCGAGAGAGCACAACAGGCACGAGGAATAACAGAGCCTGCCCCCCCCACACCCCAACCCAAGCAGCACACACCCGCTGAGGAGCTGGCCACAGCACAGCATCTCCGTAAAGAGAGAGAACAAAGGAGGTCCTGCTCTTGTCTGCACTGTCTGGGGCTTCTCTGGTCCTCCTGCCACCGGGGTTATTTTCCCTGGGGTTGAAGCCCCTGGCACGTAACCCAGCCACGGGGTATTTCCTCTGCCTTTCCTGCCCCAGCAGCGGTTCTGAGTGTGAGGAGGAGGGAGAGGAAAAGGCCCAGCAGCTGTGGGTCTTGCCCAGAGCTTTCAAAGGGCCCCGTCTTGCCCCGTTGGATCTCAGGAGCAGGCAGGGCCCCAAGCACCCTTGCCACGGTCACACAAGTCCGCCAGAAGCCTTCCCTGCGCAGAACGCGCTTACTTTGGCTCCTGTGTTCTGCTTGCATTTCCAGGCGGTTAACATTGGAATTGGGACGTTTGCCATCGTCAGAGACTATGTCAGTGTGGGAGAGGGCGAGGTTTTGGTTGTTCAAAGGCCTGTGTTCCAGCTGTGCAAGTTTCTGAAGCGATTCTACCGGCTCAGATATGCTCAGGGGGAAATTCCTGGTAAGAAGGCAGATGAATGCCCTTGCTCCCCCGGGGCAGCCCGTGCGCTGTGCTTCCTGGTGACATGTCTGTGACATGGCAGAGCCAAGGCTCTTCAAACTGGAGCGCGCTAAGCATGGTTCCCTGCCATGGGAACCGGCCCCTCTGCCCACCCTACTCCGCCACGCAACCGGGTGCTCATGCGAGGAGGCAAAGTTCCTCTTTGCCGCCTTCTGTCCTGAAGAAATCCTAGCGGCCCCCTTGGCACCTTTGTTTGCAGAGGCCTTGCAACACGTCGCAGGAAGGGACCCCATGAGCTCCCTTCTGCAGATGTCACCCAAGGTTAAACAGGACTGCTCTCTGGCAGTGTATTTCCCGAGGGAGGGCCAGGAGCTGCTGATGCTCAGCCTCTGAGTCGGCTGAGGTGCTGTGGGAGCGACTGGTTGCTTTGTGCTTGTTTCGCAGACGAGATCCCAGTTGTGCAGCTGAGCTTTGAGCAGATAGCCACGGACACCGGCTTCCTGCAAGAAGCAGTGCAGCGGTGCACAGAGGAGACCCTGCTCTTCTTTGCCGGAGCCCTGGCAGAAGGCAAGGAGGTCGAATTTGTCTTCAAGGATGTTGGCGTTCTTGCCGTACGAAGACAAGTGGTCAGCATGAGCTTTTTTGATCACTGCCTGGTGGAGATGGATGCCACAGGCAACGTGTTGCCAGCTCTTCTCACGGTGAGTTTGTCATTTCTCCGGTGAGCTACGAGGAGCTCTTTGGAAGTCCTGTCAAAGCTCCCGCAAGCTGTTTGCTCCTGGCGTGCTGTCACCCGCCTCACCACTTGGGCTGGCCACGCTCTCCATGAGCAACACCGGCTCTCGGTAGCGTGTCAGCTCATTGGAATGAGTGCCAAGCGGTACTGAAGAGAAGGTGGTGCGAGGCTTTCTGAGAGGCAGCTCCTTCGCTGAGCAACAGGAAGCTTTGCTGCCCCTGTGAGCAACAAGCACGTGTCCCTGAGGTCGCCTCCCATGTCTCTGTCCCATTGTAGGAGTCCAAGATGATGGATGTCGTCACCTTTGACACCAGAAACGACTTTCCTCGGGTCAGTCGTGATGGTGTCATCGTGCTGCCAAGGTGAGGATGCTCACTCCCGCGGCCCCGGCTGCCCAAGGGAGCAGCTTCTCGGCTCACGCTCGGGGGCCCCCTCTTGCCAAGGCTTGTCTTCTCACAAAGTTACTCGAGGCCAACCCTTTGCAAGGCAAGGCTCCCGGTTGCCTCCGTGCTTGCTGCTCCTCAGCTTGGGCAGGGCAGACGAAGGGGCTGCTGTGTCCTTGGTGGGCACTGAATGAGAGAGGGGGGAGCAAGTCCAGCGAAGGGCCACAAAGATGATTAGGGGACTGGAGCATCTCTCTTATGAGGAAAGGCTGAGAGAGCTGGGCCTGTTTAGCTTGGAGAAGAGAAGACTGAGAGGAGATCTTATCAACGTGTACAAGTATCTGAAGGGAGGGTGTCGAGAGGATGGGACCAGACTCTTTTCAGTGGTGCCGAGCGACAGGACGCGAGGCAATGGGCACAAACTGAAACACAGACACTTCCATCTTATCATGAGGAAAAACTTTTTCACTGTGAGGGTGACAGAGCACTGGAACAGGTTGCCCCGAGAGGTGGTGGAGTCTCCTTCTCTGGAGATATTCAAAACGCGCCTGGATGCAATCCTGTGCAATGTGCTCTAGGTGACCCTGCTTGAGCAGGGGGGTTGGACTAGATGATCTCCAGAGGTCCCTTCCAACCTCAGCGATTCTGTGATTCTGTGATTCTGTGATTCTGTGAGGCTCTGCAGTGGCAGCAAGGAGGCCTTGTGTAGCAATCGGCTCTCTCGCAGGAAGGCGAGGGAAGCGCTGGCAGAGGCTGATGGGGACCGTGGGGCCCCTCCCGGCTTTGCCATCCTTCCCTGCGCCCCTCAGTTCCCACACTCATTACCTACCCCAAGGACTCGGCAGGAGCTCTAAAAGAGCTCTGTGACGAGACTATCAGTGCGAGCGGCCCAGGCACCGTGGTGCCCTTTATTCCATCGGGCGTCTTCTTTCCAGGTTTGCACTTGAGATCACGGGCACAGCATCTGTCCATGCACGTTCTCTCAAGCCCAGGGTAGACCTGGTGGCTGGCGAGCAGCATACCAGAAAAGGTAATGTCACAGCCCACTGCTGGCAGGGGTTGTGCCTTCTCCTTTTGTCCTTGTGAGGGGTGGAGAGCCCACAACACGATGCATGGGACAGGAGCAGGTGTTTGTGTGACTCTGCGTCCGCGGCCTGGTAAATCTCAAGTGACTCTTCCCAGCACATGCTCTGGGCACAGCCCAGCACTCCAAATGCGAGCTGATGCTCTGAGTTGCACTTGCGCTGGGGACTCCCTTCCCTCACGTAGAGTGCCACCAGCCTTGTTGTCCGAGGTTAGCGTTTGCGCAGAAGGCAGTCAAAATGGAGAGGAAAGCGTCAGCATCCTGGCTAGCACAGTCTGCTGGGAGGTGTTAGTAATGGAGGGGTTTGCATAGCTCAGGGAAGCCAGGTGCTGGAGCTTGAGGAGGAAAACCATCTGTGGATGACTGGAAGAAGCCTCCGGAGCCTCGCACGGCACGACCGAGCAGCTCCGCCGCTCACGCTTGCTTGCAGAGGCACAAAGAGGCTATTCTGAAGAGTTCTCTTGATTCCTGCTTGCAGTGAGCCTGCTGGATCCGGCCGTCCTGGCTCGACGAAGGATTTCCCTGGCCAGATTGGCATTAAAGAAAAATGAGGAATTTGAAGGGAAGGAAGGTGGCCAAGACAGGTGAGGCTCCTGGGGAAAGATTGGGGCAAGAGAAGGGGTGCAGGAGGATGGGCGAATGGACACTGTGCTCTTGTCCCCATGCGAGCGAGATGTTTCCTCTGTCCGTGGTGCCCGTTGTGATGCCGAAAGGCTCTGCAACATCACAAGGACTCTCGTTCTGTTGCTGGGCACAGGGTTCTCCTGCAGAACCGCCTGGAGCTGCAGGAGCAGGGGCACAGGCTGTGAGCCCTGCCCGGAGGAAGCAGCTCCTACTCCGCTCCATGAGACTCACTCTGCCCTGTCTGTTCAGATTGCTGCCCGCAATTAAGGAGAGCTCCTCCAAGGCAGACAAGCAGCCAAAGGCAAAGCCTCAAGCCCGACTCCAGCTTGAACTCCCTGCTTGTGTTCATCAGCCATCAGGAAAGGTACACGATAGGGATTTGCCACTGCTGTGTGGTATTTCAGGCTCCAGGCAGGGGGTGGAAGAGGGAGGTACACCACCACACACCACCACCTCCACCTTCCCTGCCCTCCTGCCCCTGCCTAAGCCCCAGGAGCCTAACGCTGCCGGCTGTTGTGTTTCCGTGGCCTCCAGGGAGTGTGCTACCTCTGCACTGATCCAGCAGAAAGACGGCTCCGCTTGCTGGTGGCATCGAAGCGCAAAGAGATCGAAGCTGAAATATGGGGCCAATACTACGCAAACAGAACGAGGGCAAATATAGAGCGAGGCCAGGTATGGCAAGCACTTTACAGCCCCCAGGAGAATCGCCTTTGCCCCGCTCCCTGGGAGGGCAGCAGCAAAGGTCTCCCAGGCGCAGCAGGATTGTTGCCGCCAGCTAGCCGGGCAGGTGACTGCTGTCTGTCCGCTTCCGGGCTCCCTGCCGCGAGGGAGGAGCTGCCCCTAAGACGCAAAGGCCAAAAGGGACAATCCGCTGTGGCATGAGCAGCCTCTTTCTTGACTGTGCCCCTCTCAGGGGGATCAGGAATTCCAGTCTGCAGGCCAAAAGGGGTCTTTGTAAGTGGCATTTCTTAGCTGAAGCACTAGCCTCAGTCGCCACACGCTGACAGAGAAGCAAATCTCCCCCCGTTGGCTTCAGTGACCAAGAGCTGAAGCCTTGAAAGCTCTGGTTGTTGGAAAGGACCACTTTGGTCCTTGCGCTCAGCATGGCTTGTGCCATCACCAGGCACCTTGCCTGCTGCTCAGTCCCAATTCCTCCGGCCTGCCTTTTGGGGAAGAGCCCCAGCTGTGTGCAGCAGTGCTTTAGGGAAGTCTCTGCTGCCTTTGCAGACCACCTATCGTCAGGTGCGTGAGGATGCCGGGCCTCCTTCCCACGTGCTGAGAAAGGCATATGACGAGAAGCTCAAGGGGAGGACGAAAGCAAGAGCCCCAAAGGATGCCAGCTGGAGAGCTTCAGGAGGCAGGGAAGAGCCGTGCCTCCCAGAGAGAGCCCGGCAAGAGTAAGTGTGGGCTGGCTCCCGCAGAGGCCTGTAACCCCCAGAGGTGTCCAGACTTCCCTGGGCTACGGGCTGTGGCATCCTCCACTTCCTCATGACGCAGGAACAGCCTGGGGTAGACGCCACCTCCGGGGTGGCTGCAGCCCCATGCTAAGGGATGAAACTTGTCCCGAGCTGAAGGCTGTGGGTACTAAAGGCAATGGATGTGTGTGTATGTCCGTGTGCGCACACACGGGGACTGGGGAACAGAAGAGGCAGGCAGCATCCCAGCCAGAACGTGACGGAGAACTTCTCCCTGCTGTTGCAGCCTCGGTTCCTCACAAGCAAGCCCACCTCAGAAAGCCTCTCTGCTGGAGACGTCCAAAGCACGGCAGGGCGAGTGGGCAAGGAAGGCTGCCCTGAACAGCGACAGAGGGAAGGAGAAGGAGGAGTTCATGTGGTAAGGGTCTCCCCCAGGGTGCGTGGGGGTCCCCTCTCCTGCCATGCCCTTCAGTTGCCCTGGCAGCGGCCCCTGGAGAAAGAGAGTCTTTCCCTGACAGCCCTCAACGCCTAAGAGCTGCCTGAACAAGAGACATGTCCTGTCCACCCAAGGGGGACTTGGTGGGCACTCCAAAGAGCATTTCAGTAGGGGACCTCTGAGGCAACGGGGGCTGAAGCTGAAAGCATTGCTCAGCTGTTTGCCTCTCCCTTCCCAAAGCAGACAGCCTGTGCTTTTGCTGCCCGAGCGCTGACACTCGCTCCTAGGTCTCGGCGCAGCCTGACTTCACCCCGGCCTGATTGGCACTCTAGCTGACCTCCTTTGGACACACAGGCCCATGTCCCATCCCACAGACCACTGCGCTGTCCTCAGCAGCACATCCGGGAACAGTTGCCTGAGAGAAAGGCCTGCAGCGTTTCTCTCCCACCTCCCTCACCATCGAGCTGAAGGCCTTTGTTTTGCATCCTTTAGCAAGGGGGAGAAGAAGCGGCTCTGGGATCGCCGTGGCATGTCCCAAGCCCTGCCAGCCACACCGAGAAGCTGCAACCAGACCCGGAGAGTCCAACGGCCAGGTCCTTAGCCATCACGGCGGACACCGAAGGCTGAAGGAGGCGCCAGGGACTGTACCCAGGCGTGCTCGAGCGGAAACTGCCACTGCTGCTCTCGGCATTGGCCCCTTTGCAGCAGGAGAGCCATTAGCCATGGGGGACGAGGGGGGCCTTTGCAAAGGGTAACATCTCCTGCCAAATGCAAAATAAAGACTGTTGGTCCCCGTTGCAACTGGAGTGACCACCCTGTGTCCTGCAACGCCTTTCTCTGCAAGGAAGAGGAACCGCGGAGCTGTGCAAATGCTACAATGGCCTCAATGGCTACCAGTACGCATGGCGTCATTTTGGGTAGAGAGAGGAAGCACAGAAGTGCAGGTGTTGGAGGCTGGGATAGGCATGCCAGGGCCTGCATAGGGGCCAAGAGTGCTGGGCTGTGAGTACCTGTTAGTGGTGGTTGTAGGTGAGCATGCTGGCCAGGAGTGGTTTTTCTGCTGCTATTCTTTCTGTAGGCATCGTGCCAATTAGGGAAGAAAGGGGAAGCCTAGTGGTGCCAGTGTTGTGGGTCTGTAGTTGGCATGCCAGAGCCAGCGCAGGTGTCCAAGAGAGCTGGGCTGTGAGCCATTGTTGCTGGTTGTGGTAGTTGAGCACGTTTGCCAAAGGTGAAGCTGTGAAACGCCTCTTTTGCATGGTGTGTGTTAGCTTAGAAGCGCAGAGGTGCAGGTTTTGTGGGGCTGGAATAGGCATGCTAGGGCCAGCATGTGACCCAAGAGAACTTGGCCTCAAGCAGTTTTCAGTGTTTGTGTTGTGACTGTTCACTTGACTCATGCTCAGGCTTTGTGCCTAACACGCTGCTCAGGCAAGTCCTGATGTATGCTGGGAGCAGCACCATTAGGCTTATGCAAGAGCAACATATACAGCAGATACTCAAGAGCAAAAAAAGAATGAGGTCTGTTATCCTTGCAGTTTTATAAGTAACTGCTTGTTCACACATGATAAGAGCAAAATTCTTTGTAATTAAGTAAATCCTTGCCCAGTAACTGAAAGGACCAATAGGGATGGTATAGAGCAAACTTCCAAGCATGAAGGGACAAATACATCAGTTCACCCAAACAGCCTTTGAAGCAGATCCACCAGCAGTCAACTGCTCAGGCTCTTGTGCTTCTCAGTGCAATTCAAGGCATGCCCCCATCATGACAGAGGAGGAAGGATGAGCCCTCTCACCATCAGTTAGGTAACTATTTTGCTCACAAGCATGCTATATTAACAAATTATCACATAAATGGATCAGCAAACTAGCAATTTGAGTAACTAGTGAATTAACAGTTTAAGCTACTCTACAGAGAAGGGATTAACCCTTTTTTGTTTGTTCATGTGCTTGTATTTTTTTTAACTTAATGAGCTTGTAAAAATAAAGATTGTTCCAGACACTACGCTACCCCATAAGCTTGAGATCAAAAAGAACAATGATATTGAGGTAATTGAGCAGTTTGGTGAGATGCACCTTTTAGTGTGAATCTGATGTTGGCCATTAGGCTATTTTGGATGCACAGTTTGGAAAGAGGGAGGAAGCACGGGGGGAGGGGGCAGTTGTTGTGAGGCCGCAATAGTTATGCCAATGCAAGATTTGGGCCCAAGAGGCCTTGCGTGTGAGCACTGGTTGGTGGGTGAGCCATTTTTCCAGGGTGGCACTCCTGGTAGTAAACTGTGAGTAGGCGTGTTGTCAGTCTGATATGAGGGAGGAAATGCAGAGCTGCAGTGATTTTGGTGCCAGAATAGGCAAGTGAAGGCAAGCGTCAGGGCAAAAGATGTCACATTTGCAAACATTGTTTTTTGGGTGAGCCGTCTAACCAGGGTGGCACTCCTGGTCATAATCTGTGAGTAGGTATGCTGTTATTTTGGTAAATGGGAGGAAAGGCAGAGGGGCAGTTGTTGTAGTTGGGAATAGACATTGCAAATGAAGATTAGGGGTGGAAGACAACTTGTGTGTGAGTATTGTTAGTGGTTTAGCAGGGTGTCGACTCTCATAGGAATTTCTTAGTAGGTCTGGTGCCAGTTTCAGAAGTGAGAGGAAATGGAGAGGGGCACTTTTTCTGGGGGTGCAATAGGCATAGAAAGGTACCACTGCCATGCCAAGCACTTTTGTCCGCGAGCACTGGTTGGTGCATGAGCCTTTTTAGCAGGATGGCATTCCTTGTAGTAATGTGTTAGTAGCACGCTGTCAGTATAGGCTGAGGGAGGAAATGCAATTGGGCAGTGTTTTGGGGGCCAGAATAGGTTACTGAAAGCAAGAGTCAGGGCAGAAGATGATATAGCTGGTTGGTGGGTGAGTCATTTAAGCAGGGTAGCACTCCTGGTAGTAATCTGTGAGTAGGCATGCTGTGAGTTTGGGAAGTGGGAGGAAGCGCAGAGGGGCAGTTGTTTTTCAGGCCAGAATAGCAAGCGAAGGTTGGAATTGGGAAAAAGATGATGTGTCTTGGAGCACTTTGGTGGGTGAGCAGTTTAAGCAGGGTGACACTTCGTGTAATAATCTGCTAGCAGGCCCTCTGTCAGTTTGGGAAGATGGAGAAAACGCAGAAGGGCATTAGTTTTGTGGCTGGAGTAGGCATACTGAAGCAACACTCAGGGCCAAAGACTACTTGTCAGTGAGCACTGGTATGTGGCTGCACCGTTTTGGCTTGGTGTCAATTTTTGAAGTAATCTCTTAGTAGTACACTGTCAGTTTGGGAAGCATGAGAAAGTGCAGAGCACTGGTTGTGATTCTGGAACAAAAATATGAAGGCAGCAGTCAGTTTAAGAGCACTTTTCTGTGAGCACTTCTTGGTGGGTGAGCTGTTTAACCAGGGTGGCATTCCTGGTAATAGCAAATTAGTAGGCATGCTGTCAGTTTTGAAGTGGGAGGAAATGCAGATGGGCAGTGGTTGTGGGGCAGAATAGGCTAGTGAAGGCCGGAACTGGGGAAAAGACATGTCTGTGAGCACTGGTTTGTGTGTGAATATTTTTTTTCCAGGGTGGCATTCCTGGTAGTAATCTGTTAGTAAGCACACTGTCAGTTTGGGAAGAAAGAGGAAACGCAGTTGGGCAGTGGTTGTCAGGCCAAAATAGCAAGCGAAGGCCAGAACTGGGGGAAAGATGACATACCTGGGAGCACTTTGGTGAGTGAGTCCTTTAAGCAGGATGGCACTTCATGAAGTAATCTGTTATCAGACCCTCTGTCAGTTTAGGAAGAGGGAAGAGGCACAGAGGGACACTGGTTGTGAGGCTGGAGCAGGCGTGGGAAGGCATGAGTCAGTGTCAAAGACTACTTCTTTGCAAGTCCTGGTTAGCGTGTGAGCCATTTAAACTGAGTAATACTTCTTGTAGTAATCTCTTAGTAGTAGACTGTCAGTTCACAGAGAGGAAGGAAGTGCAGAGGGACATTGGTTGTGGGGCCAGAAGAGCCATGCAGAAGCAACAGTGGGGGCCCAAGAGAACTTGCCTGCGAGCATAGGTTGGTGGGCGAGCTGTTTAAGCAGGGTGGCGCTCTTTGTACTAATCTGTTAGTAGGCATGCTGTCAGTTTGGGAAGAGGAAGGATGGACAGAGGGGCAGCTGTTGTGTGACTGGAATAGGAATGCTAAGGCAAGAGTTGGTGCCAAAGACTACTTGTATGCAAGCACTGGCTGTTGGGTGAGCCGTTCAAGCAAGGTGGCATTCACGGTAATAACCTTTTAGTAGCACGCTGTCAGTTTTGGAAGAGGGAAGAAGTGTGGAGGGTCAGTGGCTGAGGGGCTGAAACAGGAATGTGAAGGTAGCAGTTGGGGCCCAAGAAAACTTGTCTGTGAGCAATTATTGATGGTGTAGCCATTTAACAAGGGTGGCACATGTGGTAGTAATCTGGCAGTAGGCACACTATCAGTTTGGGAAGAGGGAGGAAGCACATAGGGGCATTGGTTTGGAGGCTGGAATAGGCATGCGGAGGGAAGAATTGGTGGCAGAGACTACTTGCCTGCAAGCACTGGTTGGTAGGTGAGCTGTTTAAGTAGGGTGGCACTCCTGATAAGAATCTGTTAGTAGACACACTGTCAGTTTGCAGAGAGGTAGGAAGTGCAGAGGGGCATTGGTTGTGAGGCTGGAATAGGAATTCCAAGGCCACAGTCAGAGCCAAAGACTACTTGTCTGCAAGCATGGGTTGGTGGGTGAGCCGTTTTACCAGGGTGCCACTTCTTGTAGTAATCTCTTAGTAGTAGGGTGTTAGTTAGAGAAGAGAGAGTAAACGCAGAGGGGTAGGTTTTCTGAGGCCAAAAGAGGCATGTGAAGGCAGAAGTCGGTGCCTACTACTACCTCTCTGAGATCACTGGTTGGTGGCTGATGCGTTTAAGCACTCCTTGTAGAAATCTGTGAGGAGGCACGCTGTCAGTTTGGGAAGTGGGAGGAAGCGCAGAGGGGCATTGGTTGTGAGGCCTGAATAGACATGAGAAGGCAAGAGTTGGGGCCTAAAAGAACTTGTTGGCCCAAGAGACTTTGACTCCGAGCACTGTTTGGTGGGCGAGCCGTTTTTCCAGGGTGGCAGTCCTTACAGTAATGTGGTAGTAGCATGCTGTCAGTATGGGCTGAGGGAGGAAACTCAGAGGGGCAATAATTTTGAGGCCAGAATAGGCAACCAAAGGCAAGAGTTGGGCAAAAGATGACATGTCTGTGAGCACTGGTTGGTGGGTGAGCCATTTTTCCATGGTGGCACTCCTTTTAGTAATCTCTTTGTATCAGGTGGTCAGTTTGGGAAGTGGGTGTAAGTGCAACAAAGTCTTCTGAAATGGGTACCACTACTATTGGCAATTTTGCACAAGTGTTCTGATCCGGTCCAAACGGCTCACCCAGCAAGAAGTACTCGCAGACAAGTTCTTTTGGTGCCAGGTTGCTACACTGTTGGAGCATGGACACCTGTGGGGGACAGCCTGGCCCAAGGGCTTTATTTCCCTTGGTGCTCTGCAGCAAAGTGCCCTGGCATATACTGGACATATGTGACTGCTATGTAACTTGGCCATGTCTGATGGCAGGTCATTGTTCCTCCCAGCCTGCACTTTGGATCTTGGGAGTTTTTCTGCCCTAGAGGGAAACATGCGGGAATTGCTGGAGACGAGTGTCTTTGGCGGGTGGTTTGGGAGGAAGCTGGGGCAGGCTGGGTGTGTTTGTTTCCATTAGTGATGTGTGGTGAAGCATCCTGGTGTTGCAAAGGGGATGGGAAAGTCTGCTTGCATGCCATTGCCACTAATAAATTGTATGGCAGATCATTCTCTCCTGTGCATTGCAGCTCCAACAGGGCAGTAATGTAGCAGAACTGGGGAAGTAGGACAGGAGATATTTCATCTGTTGCCATGTGCTGCTGATGTGTGTCATATTTGGGGTTGGTTTGGGTTGTTGTTTTTTTTGCCTTCTCTGGCTTCTTGAGTAACTGTATTGTGCTCAGTGGTGTTAGCTACCTGCTAAATTTCATTTTCCTCTTTTGGAGATTGTGGGCTGTCAAAATTGGGCCACCAGGATGACACAGGAGCAGATCTCCTTTGGGTATTTTTTTTCTAGCCTCCTTTCGCCTCTCAGAGGTGCACTGTACTGTGCCAGAGCAGTATGATTGTTTTGCCATATGTGGCCAGGTCAGATGTGGATGACAGGAGCAGATCCAAATGGCCTCAACTGTACCTGAGGGGCTCTCCGCACTGGCCTTGTAAGTTTGACTCTGTTCCAAAAAGCCAATGTGCCAGGGGAAGCTCTGCCCAGCATGGGAATGTGTATGTTCGCAAGTATTCCAACACAGCCTGGGGGAAACCAAGCTGGCCTCTCCACTGCTGTGTACAGCAGTGTTTGAGCTGTGGACAGGGCTCCCCTTGCTGTCCCTGCTCTGCCCTTGGCTGTGTCTTGGGTTCTGCTGAGAGTTACAAGGCAGAGCAGGGCCCCAATGTAGGAGAGCTGTGTCTGACAGGGGAGATGTGTCTGACAGCAGAATTTGGCTGTGGTACCCTTCACTCATGGTGTTGGTATGTGCCCAGAGGAGAGCGTGTGTGCAAATCACGGGCTAAGCTTGCGGGGTGAACATTTCGATTTGATCTTTGGAAGTGGACATAAACAATCATGCTCAGTGAAGAAGGCCCAGGAGGACATGCTTCCTGGCTGTTTTTGCCAATAAAATGTTGGCTAGCTAGAAAGGGGCCAAGAAGCTCCTCTGCACAGCCATGTGGCATTGGGCTGACCTCTGCAGCTTCCCCTATGGCACTTGCTAGGGGTGGCAGCAGCACAGGGTATCTGCAGCACAAACTGTGCTGCTTGGCCCAAAATATGCACCGAAACTTCCTGGTGCCCCAAATTGCTGATGGGAAGAATTTCCTTGTCTCAGTGATGTGTGCTATTTGGGCTGTTTCATGTGCAAGTAGTTGTAGGAGAGATGTCATCGGGGCAGTACAGGCAGGTGAGGTAAAGGGGGAGTTGGTTTACATGGAGGGTGTGGCTTGAGAAAGGACACTTCTTGTCCGCTAGATCTTCCAGCGGGGAAGGACAAGTCCAGGTGAGCAACCTCCAGGAAACTCTGCTATTTTGGCTCTTTGATTCAGTCTGCTGGAATACCTGCTGGTAGCACATGTAAGGATGAATTTCTGGACTAACAGGCTCCTTGGGAAATTACAGAAAGCAGATATGGAGCTTTTTGTAAAGAAGTAATAATAATAATAAGGCTCCAAACAAAGCCAGCATCTTCTCTGGAAAGGAAATCATGCTTTCATTTGTGAGTTGGAATGAAAATAATACCACAAAAAACAACCCCCAAAAAGTCTAACCCAATCTGTATTTATGCATTTTACTTATACACTTTTATTAAATATTCCCTTTCCTTTTCCCCTTGGAAAGAAATGATTTAAAATAATTGAAGGGTTTAATTAGCTTAAATATCCTAAAAGAAGAGGCTTAGGTTAAGGAATCAGTCAAAGAAGGGACAGGTTTCTTTCAGAAAAGAAGAAAGAAATTGTGAGTGTTGTAGCTATTGAGCCAGTTTTGCTTTTCGTCTTTCTATTTCTGCTCTGAAATTACACATATTGGAAGTCACAAAAATAAGAAACATCAGAGATGGACAAATAGGACCTGTCGTATGAACACGATTCCCATCAGCTTTATTTGTATCTGACCCTAGATATCAGGGGTGCATTAGTCATGCAATGCAAGTACTTTTCTGCAGACAGTCTTGAGGCCTTGGGCTTGCAGTGGTGGTGGGGACAGATACCTCTGCTGGGAGCAGAACAGCTCAAGGCAGAGCAGGTTAATGAAGCTCACTGCTCCTATCACTGAGATTTGGGGCTGTCGGCTCCGCTGGGCAGGGAATAGCCAAAGGTTGAGCCCTGCCAGCACTGAGCGTGCCCATGTCTGACAATAATCAGGGTGTGGGAGAGGATAAATGGGAGCTACACACATATTTGTGATGTCAAGGCAGTGGAGGATGGAACTGAATTTGTTGTGTTCCTAAAACCCTACATGAGGAGAGCCTGAGTTCTCTGAATCATGGAATCTGCAAGATAATTGCAGAAGCCACTCACTTCATGTTGATTATAATGATTTCACAACTGGGACTTGCTGCAGAGCTCCTTCACCTCCCTTTGCCAGTGGTTGAGCTTTAGTGATGCACATTTATACTGAGTGTGAATTGTTGTTATGGCTAATGATGATTAAAACCCAGCAGTACTATTTTATTTCAGAAAAATACGTAGCATTTCTTGTGATTTGCTTGCTCCTGGTGCATTATATCATATTTTTAATATCATTAAATTTAGTACAAATAAAAGCCTGGCAGTAGGTTTCCTGTTGTGCCCACTGGTGCTCTGAATCAAGGCTGACAAGGAGCAGGGTTGCAGCTCGCTGCACTTCTACAGTTGCTTGAACAAAATGATACCTGGGAGTGGCATTTGTCCTGTAGCATTGGCACAGGTGATATCTGGTTGCATTAATCTAACTGTGTGTGTGTGTTGTGATGGGCTTTGTTTAATTCACTTTGCATTTCACACACTACAAAGGCTCTCTGGTTTGATCTGAGCTACCCACTTCTAGCACTGCCAGGCTGTTAGCTGGAATCCTTTTGGAATCCTCTATATTGTACATAAGGTTACTGTTACACGGCTAATAATCTGCTTCCATTCAATACAACATGCAATTCCGTATGTATTTACTAATAAAGATACATTAGATGCATTTTTATACAGATTTCATTTATCTTTAATTTCTCACAAAACAGTCTGTATATGCAGGCTTATTTGAAAAATGATTTCTGAACACTCTGTATTGTCTATATGCCTAATGCTCCCAGTAATTAAAAGCAGTAGTATTAACTTGTTATGTTATCAGTGATAACATGCTACACCATTTTCCTTTCCTACTCCAGCAGCAGTATGAGTTTCTGTAGGGGTAAGGAGTTAGCAGAACTTTCCTCCTCTCCTCCTGGTTGCATGACTGTCTGAGACAGCGTGCAGTCAAGGACAGGAGGCTGTGACCATGGGATGGGAAGGTCCTTTGGGAGCTATTCTTAATGGCCCCAGGGGCTGTTCCTGTCCTTCTCCCCTACCATCATCCCATTTTTCCTCTTGCTTCCTCTTTCATCAGCTTTGCAGTGAAGCCTCTGCAGTGTGACTTGAACCCTTTGAAGGGTTTTGTAAGGGCCACGTCATGCTATGAAGGTTCGATAGTAATGACTGAGACAGTAACGTAATAAAAATATGTTTATTTCCTCACACAAGCTCTTGGATTAGTAACATCCATTAAAATAATACAATTACTAATTTAGGAAGGATAACCCAAAACCGTCGGTTACTGCGCTATTAATTGGAAGTACTGCTTATCCCCATTTGAAAACTTTCTTGTTCACTCTCTTAGTGAGAGGGCTCTCAACCTCAAGGAGCTACCTTAACCCAGCGTTCCAGAAAAAGGGGAGGGGGGGATACTCATGGTCCGGCTGGAGAGGATGATCAGCTCACGTTCCTGTCCCCTGCTCAAACTCTCTTAGCTTCCAAGTCTCTTTTTATATGGCTGGGGCTCTGGGCAAATACTGCTTTTGCTGACTTTTGTGAGTTTCACAATCACAGGACTGTTTGTTTGTCTGCTTGGAAAGTCTGTGCTAGCGAGGCAAGACCACAATACCTCCATTTGGCTTCTTCCCTCCTTGGGGGTCCATGCAGATTCCCCGGCCTTATCAGGCGGCAGAGTTCTTTAGTCCTGTTAACTCTTCACTCGCTCATCAGGCCATTTGGGTTAAAGCATTCTAGTTCCTGTTCATTTGCAACTGAGGACTTGAGCAACGTGGCAGTCCTTACTGAAGTGCTCCGTGGTCTTCATCTCCTTGGTTATGGTTAGAAATCAGCACCTGCCTGCAGGGATCAATTTGTCCTACTCTGTGCAACACTGGAGAGGTGTAGTGTGTAACCTTGGGGGGCTGATGTGGGAGCTGTCCCTGATCCCATGCAGAGCTGGCACCTGGATTTTTACCAGCAACTTGGAAAACTGATCCACAGTGAGGGTGAAGAGATGTGTTTGCTTGCTGCTGAACTGCTGTTACTTCTCTTGCCCTTGTGAGTTGTACAGCACCTTCTTTGCAATGAATGAGAAGCTGTCAGTACAGCCTGACTTGCCGTGTGCACTCACACAGTCACTGTCCAGAGCAGTCAAGGGCAATGGAGGCAGCAGAGAGCTCCTGAGCTCTTTTCTTGTAATTCTCAATGGCGAGATCAGGTCATGATTTCTGTTTGTAGAGGCAGCATTCCTCTCACCACCCAACACCTCTCTAGACTCCCAGGATAGTAGTTTCTCTGGAGGGATGTCTGTTACAGATAACTGCATGGGAAGCCGTGGGCATGCTAAGGCTGACTCCTGGTATCTGGAGCAATACTTAACTGAGGGGCGGGAGGTGAAAGTTGGCTCATCTGCCCCCAGGGTTTGGGTATTCAGCATTTGCAGCTTGGTGGCGAATTTAACTCCACACTGCCTTAGTGGAAATTGTTGATTGTTGCCTGTTGTGGAGTGATTACATGGTCCGTATTTACCTTGGAGACAGTTTTATAGCAATGTGAGGTGTGTGCCAAACTGAACTCTGCTGGGAGCTGGGGAGAAGCTCTGTCCCTCCTCCTGCTGAGGAGGGTGTAACTTTCATTTATTTGACTGGTTGATTTTTTTGTATGTTTGTACTTTCATTGTGGCAGGCATGTCACTATAGAAAAGCCTTTCAACCTTGGAAGATTTCTCAAGTAGAATTACTCCAGCCTTTGGGTTTAGGGATGCTTCTTCACTTCGCCTTTGTGCCCTGTCTTCCTCTGATCAAGGGAGGTTTTTTACTCCAAGGCTTGTGGCTGACAATATCTGCTGTCTTTGCAAGTAGCATTGCAATCACAAAAACAGTCCCATTTCTCCTCCCTGTGAGTTTTTGAAGAGAAAGGAGCCAGTATTGCTTTTCCTGTATCATTCTAAATCTCCAGTCTGAGGTGTGTGGCGTACATTGCTCCTGGGCTAAGCCTTTGCTGACTGCTGAAATCCTTATTCTGTGCTTCCAGTCTCTTTGGGTGCTTTCTGTAAAGCAAATGTTGCAGTTAGCTGTGTGTGTTGTACTGTCTGGCAACTCTTAACAGGCATCTTGGTTCACTGTCATTATTACCATAATTTGGTGGAGCCTCGGTTTGCAGAGGCATTTACCTCCTTCAGCAGCACCAGAGAGCACTGAGGCAATGTCTCTCTGTGACAATGGAGGTATGGATCACATTCTAGATAATGAGGATAGCTGCTTGTTGCTTAGGTAGAGAAAAACTACTTGTGTGGTAGATCAGCAATTCAGTTAAATTCTAAGCAAATCTGTAAAAGTTTTCATTTTTCTGGATTCTGAAGAATGACAAAAGTGACTTAGCAAATCTTTGTTATGGCAGGGTAGCTACTGGTGTATTCAGGGTGGGAGAAATAGCAAAGCTAAATAGTGGTAAGTGTGCAGGAACTGGGGCTCTGAATATGCCCTGGCATTTCTCTTTTAAGCTATAATTTTTATTAATGCAGTAAAGAACATGAGAATAAGAGATGTTGGAGCTGGTGTGGCCCAGAGGGAGCTATTATGAGGAGAGGGTGATGGATATGTTTTGACAGAATAGATGGCTTTATTCCAACTACTTCTTAGAGCTGAGACACTGATCCTAAAACTGAAAGACGTGGCAGTGCCTGGCAGGTTAGAGCGTGAGTGATAGGATGGCTGAGAAGTCTACCTGGGTGTTTCACCTAAACTGTAATCCTTTTCCCCCACTGAAGTGTTCCCTGAACACAAGTGTCAGTTTTCTTGAGTCCTCAAAGGAAAATATGGGAAATGCTTACCATGAACTCCTTCCTGTTCAGCTGCAGCCTGACAGATTGTGCCTACGGCCACTGCCCCACTTGCTTAAACTTATGAGGATATTCATTTTTGAGTTCCTGTGGATAGTTTTGTTTTTCCAAGAGAAGACTCTGGTGCAGTAGCACTCGATGAGCTGCTACACAAAACTAGAATTTAAAAAGTGTGGCAATTGCTCCAATAACTAAACGGCTGCTTTGAAATACTCTTAATGGTTCTCTCTCTTAGTCTCTTTCTCTCTCTCTGTCTCTCTCTATCTTTTTCTCTTTCTCTGTCTCTCTCATTATCCCGAAAATCATTTTTTGCTTGCAAAAACTTGAAGATCTTTTCTTGTCCCTGAGAATTTGACAATTGACCTTTGTGCTCATCTTGATATGTGAACCGTTGAAGGAAATCATGAGCAGTGTGTCTATTGAAATTCTAATTTTAAGTGGCTCTATTGAATTAGAAATATGTAATACACATCCACAGGCTTTTTGACTTGTTTTCATGTTGCTTTCTGATGGTTTCCTTACAGTTCATCTGCACTCTACAGGAAAGATCTGTCAGAGTCCCAGACAGGAAGGGTGAGTTCTGCCTCAGTTCACGTTCCCCTGGGACTACCTGCTAATTCTGCGAGTTTGAACATGGCATGAGGAAGCTTTATTTGATTTCTGTGGGATTTTCATCAGGCTGAGGGGGTCCTCACATTTGAATTATGGGACAGCTGGGGTCTCGATGCCCGATTAAACAAAGAAGAAAATTCACTCTAGCTGTACTTTTGGGCAAAGGTTCTGATACAGAGATGCTTGTTTTGCACCTGTTAGCAGGGAACCTTGAACACTGCAATCCCAGATTGGTACAGAGGACTTCGTAGAGGAAAGAAAATGTATTCCCAAACACATGGACATGAATGCTTATCTTCCAGTGTCCCTTTCATGCATGCCAGTGATCTCTGTTTTGCATTTTTTACTGGGGCTTTAGTTTTTTCTCCTATTTCAGCCAAAAACTAAACTAGAAGCTCTGTCTCAGCCTCCTTGTATGCATGAAGAGCATCTGAGGAAAGATCAGGCTTCCCACCCTGAGAATCTAGACCAGGCAACATGGATCAACCTGTGTGTCCGCTTCTGGCTAGTTAATGAGATTTGCCTCACTGAACAGTCTGCCTCTAATGCTGAGCTTTACTTAATGGAAATGAGCAGACTGTTCCCATCACCACCACCTGGAAATGCAGGGATTTGAACCTGAGTCCCAGTTGGTGATGAGCTGTTTTGATGACCAGTCATTATCTCTGAACCCCCTTTGTGTTTAAGGTTTTTTAATGGTAGAGGCACTTGCTTGTACACACGCGATCTCTTTCGAATGACTTGATGCAGTTCACACAATCTTGAAAGCCATTGACTTCTGAGTGTTCCCTAATTTTTGCTGAACCTTGGAAGTGAGAACTCTTAAATGCATACTGTTATGACCTGTAGCACTCTTTGACTTCAGTGGTAACCTTTCTCAGGTGTCAGCTCTGCCTCAGTAGGTTAGCAGCTTTCTGAATATGCTTGATGATATGTAACTATCTCAAATGCTGTTCTCCACTTCGGATGCCTTATGCTTGGTATTGGTTCTATGCAGCCAGCCTTCTTACACTGAGCAGTCAGCTCAGCAGCCAGCAGAGGTGATGATGATGTTATCCAGCATTTTGTCATTTGAACGTAGTAGATTTTTGGGACTGTCTCACTGGAAAGGCTCCATGTTACTTTGCACTCCTTAGAAGTGATAATCCATGGTGAAAGTCTTTGGAGTTGTATTCAACAGCCCAGACTTGATGCCAAGAGAGCTCTGTGCAGTGTTGGGCAACAGCTCTCTGGGTAAAGGCCCAGAATGATACATGGCAAATGAGTCTAGGATCTCCCTTATTTTAGAAATAAGCCAAGACCTTGTTAAGGGAGGTCAGTATTTATGAAACTCCTACAGTAACAGCCTGAACTATGCAAAAGCTCTCCAACCACTGCACGCAGTAATGGCCAAGCACCAGGAGCCTCTGCCAGCATTCATTAATTACAGCTGGTTCTCTTGGTGGGGGGCAGGAGGGACTCAATAAGTTTCCCCAAAGCTTTCTGATAAAGACCAGGCTTTAAAGTCCTTTTTGCTCCTGGCTTTGATCACTGCAAATGTTTCCTCACTTGGGAAAACACCAAAACTAAAAGGGTTTAGAGAAACAAGAAGTTATCTTAATATCTATTGTAGATTTACTTCTTTTTAAACATGTGATCTGTAGGAAGGAGTGAAATATAAACTCAAGGCCAAATCAAGTTGCAAAATTGCATTTCTACTTCTCTCAGATATGCCTGCAACAAAATCTTAACACGGGCTTCGTTATGGTTTCTCTGGGTTGTCTTCTAATTTTGCTGCTACAGAAATTTGGGGGGTGGCAGGATCAAGAAAGAAACAGCTGAAATCCCAGCTGGCTGCACAGTAGCTGTTCTGCTGCTCAATCCTGTTTCACAGAGATTCTGTGAACTGCTAGGTCTGGGTGGTGAAACCTTTTACTTACCTGGCAAGCTTTTGTGCCTTGGAAATGGAGAAAGGAGAGGAGAGAAGGAATACAGATCTACATGGTAGTACTTAATATAAAATAGAAAAAGGGTATTAATACACTGCTCACTGCTTTCACGCTGCAAGCAAAGGCAGGTGATGACTTGGTCATGCAATACAGAATATTGCCTGCTGTCAAACATAATTATTGTATTTAGGGTCAGAGTGAGAAATGCTATCAGATGATGCATGGTAAGATGGGAATAATTTTAAACTATCTCTGTTCATATTGATCTGGAGAAAAGATCAAGAATTCTTTGTATTTTATTTGGTGCATCTTGATGGAAGTCTAAGGGCAGAAGAAATAGCTAACAAAAGTTGTGTACAAAATAAGGATCCTGCAGTTCTGTGAAGGAATTGGCTAAGTGCTGACTTTTATCCAAAAATTTTAAAATGCCCACTGTACAAGGTAGTGAGACCCTCTTCTGTCTAAACATTTTGCAGTGAAAATTGTGGGAGGCTTTTTCCCAAGTTTCTTCTGGTTTTGCAAAAAAATTGTTTTACATTGTTATTTTTTAATTATCTTCTGTTTTCATTAGTTGCATAAACTTAATGTTTCAATTACCATAAGACACAACAGAACCCTTTTATTCAAGCTTAGCCAATATTTGATTCTTCAAATCTATTCAGTCTTATCAGGGAAACCTAGTGAAGAGAGAAAGTATACTTTGTGGTATTATTACAAACAATCTGTAATAGAAATGTTGTTCGTACGTGGCAAACTTAATTGTTGGAGTCACATAACGACTGTTTCCTTCCTCTTCCTCGCAAGTCTCACAGGAGTCTGAATGAATGTGTCTGAGGCTACTTACAGATGCACTTGTCTGAGTCTTCATACAAGCTGTAACGCCAAAAGTTGCTGCCTTGTTTTCTGTTGATTATAGGGAGAGGGGACACCGAGGAGAGTGCTTTGGATAATGGCCGAAGAATTCACTACCCAGACACCCACCATCTCCTTTTTGGGAACTTGCCACATGATACTGTTGTGAATTAACTGAAAGTGTAAAACTTTGTAAAACAATGACTAATTTGTACTTTGTGAGCTTTTCCCTCTTACTCTTCTGTGGTGAGGTGCACTTGAATGTAGAGAGAAAACAAGCGCTGCTGGTGAAAGAGGTACATGAGGCAATGATCCTAGGGATATTCAGCATCATGAGAGAGGCCCTGGGAGTCCCCATGGAAAAGCAAGTGGTGCAAAGCTGCAGAACCCCCTCCAAGAAGCAGCACGGTGCCAAGCCTTGGCTCTGCAAGAGGAATCAAGCAACTGGAAAGGGTTTCAGAGGACAGCATGGCTGAAATCTCCACTGTGGGCAGTGCATTGCTGGGGGCAGCAGGGCCTGCGGCTGTTCACTCGGCTCCTGCTCAGGCTTTGGGCCTGACGCACAGCTCATGCCAAGGCCTGATGCATGCTGGGAATAGCACCCTTACACTAAAGTGAGAGCAACATGTACACCAGATACTCAAGGACAGAAAAGAATAAGGTCTCCTACCCTTGCAGTTTTGTGAAAGTAACTGTTAGATAGGTTCTGGTAAGACGGAAACAATTCAGAATAAATACACTCTTGCCCAGTAACTGAAATGACCAATAGGATGGCATAGACCAAACTTCCATGCTGGAAGATACAAATACATCAGCTTACGCAAACAGCCTTTGAAGTGGACTGCTGAAGCTCTTGTGCTTCCTGGTGCAATTCAGAAGCCATCCGCACTGTGATGAAGGAGGAAAGATGAACACTCTCACTGTCGGCTAGGTAACCATTTTGCATGTGAATTAATGAATGAATGACATAACTAATAAGAGTATTAACAATTTAGGCTAGTCTACTGAAAAAGGGATTGAGCCCGCCTTTGCTTTCTACCAAATGAGCTCATGAAATAAAATTTGATTCATGCAGTACATTGCCCTGTAAATTTAAGAGATCCAAATGAACCATGACATTTCATTGGTGTCAGAAGTGGGATCTCTCTTGGACACATTCTATTGGCAGACATAAGCATGTTTTGCCATGCTGATTGGGGCAATTGTTCCAGTGTGAGTGCAGATAGAAAGTGTGTGTGTGTGTGTGTGTGTGTGTGTGAATGTGTGCCTCATGGCAACAAATGAAAAACTAAATAGTGAGTGGTAACAACTGGGAGATAAATTTGAGAAAGAGGGATGGCAAAATCCTAGGTGGGATTTGTCCTGGGCTGAGAACCAATGCACGAATGCTGATGAAATTGTCATCATGCACGAATGCTGATGAGCAGTCAAGCATGACCTTGACCGATGGCAGGTTCCTTTTAAGTTAAAGAAGGGAAAAGGGAAAAATGCTTTGTGCTGACTATTAGGCACTTGACTTAGAGCAGCAGCAGATAAGATTGATGAGTTGAAGAGGGAGATCATACAATTGAAAAAAGAGAATGAGGAGGAGAAAAATGGGAAGAATACTTGGGAACAAAATGTAAACAATTACAAATGCAAAATAAATCCCTTGAGTCAAAACTCCAGCCCTAGATAACTGTGAAAGCTGAAGGATGCAGGAGAAGGTTGTTGGAAGCCACTACAGCAAATCCAGTTAAAGTCTATTGTGTCATGAATGACAATGATTGGGATGGGGATATCTGGGATCCATCAGACACTGACCCTCTCCCCTCAAGCCAGATGATAAAGGGGATGATTTCTACCCCCATGTCCTCTCACCCTCTTTGCACCAGTAATCAAGACCAAACAACAGGACACGCCTATGGGGGCATGAAACCCACCTGCCCCTATAGCAAATACTAGTGGGTTTACCACCTTAGAATTAAGAGATCTGAAATAGACATATCAAGCTAACCCAGGGCAAACACCTGTGGAATGGCTAGCACGAATCTGGACAGCCGGAGCCAACCAGCTGCATCTTATCCTGGATGTTAGCATTAGGTCAAGGAATATTGTTAGATACTGCAGGGCCCAACATTACGAGTCCCTTATGGACTCGTGCTTTACACTGGGGATGCACTTTACATCCTGCTGATCAGGGGGAAAAAGCACATGGCCATGGAACTCAGCAGCCAGCCTACAAACTGCCTTGCTGAAAACTGCTATTTTAGATGAATTGGAAGGACCAGCACCCATTGCCCCAGGTGCCAGACAACCCCCTCCCACAGAATGAAATCTCTGGATGGTTTTTGAGCCAGGACATATCCATCCTATGGTGAAGGGAGCAGAGGGAGAGCTGAAATCATTAGCCTTAGCCATTAAGGCAGGCTTAAATGGCAACACCTTCCAAGAGGTTTTCCAATGTGTTATAGCAGATTTAGTGCTAGACATCACAAATGATAAAAAACAGGGGAGAACATCAGCTACAGTAAATGTAACGGAAAAGAGCCAGCCTGTCTATGCAGAAGGGGAAAGCAAAACGAGAAAATCACTCAGTCACTACTGAACATAAGAAGCTATGGAAAATGTGTATAGATAAAGGACTCCCTCCAATCACTTAAATGATCTGCCAACGCCCATATTACGGCAATTGGACAGATTCCCTTATTAACTCCTCATGATAATCCTCTGGAACCTAGACAGGGGATGAGGGAGACACCAAATGATTTAAGAAAGTAATGACTAGAGAGCCAGAGGATACTAGGAACATGAGCTTGGGGAAATACCTGAATCTACTAGTGCTAAATCTAGCTGTGAATATGCAGGAAACCACCACTGAGGCTTGATTCAGTGGAAGTACTAGCACACACTGCTCCCACTTCTAAGGATTCAAGTCCCAAGATGACAGTCACAGTTAATGATTGCTACATTTTATATCATTCCTTATTGACACCCAATTTAAATAAGGACACTTTAAAAGGGCAGCCTCCGCTTAGCAGTTAGTTTCTATCATAGGCATCAATGGATGAGTTACTACCCACCCACTGGTCAGGGCCCAGTCTTGCTCTTAGGTTCAGGCAATATCTTAGGTATGGGCGTATTGAAGGGTTAGTCATGGGTAGACTGATGGGGAAAATGGGAAATAGGGACACCAACCTCTTTGTCCCACAGTTTACCTTGCATCTACACACTCCTAACTGTTAGCTTGTTTCAGATGGCTAGTCTCCTACCATGTAGCAAGCTAGTTAATATTCCACAGTACGAGTTACTTTCTGATGCCATTCGTCCTGTTACTGAATTGATAAAACAGCTGGAAAAACAAGGAATTATTGTCAAGCGTCATTCCCCTCACAGTTCTTTGGTATGGCCTGTAAAGAAACCTAATGGCAATTGGTGGCTAACAGTAGATTAATAGAGCCCTGAACGCCATCACTGAACTGCTTACTGCGGTTGTTCCTGGTATAACAGATATAGTCAATTCTCGTAACAAACATGCCTTTCAATGGATGGCGACTATAGATGTGAAAGATACATTTTTTATGATCCCAATACCAGAGGCAGATAGAGAGAGATTTGTTTTCACCTAGCAGGAACTCATTTACTCACTTACCACAAGGTTTTAAACACAGTCCTACCATTCACTGCTCGTGCAGTATTGGCTAAAGAATTAGAAACATTAAAATTACCACAGGAGGTCACTGTTGTACAATAGATAGATGACATCCTAATAGGTGGCTACTTAGCAGAATTTGTAAAATAGACTGTGGACACTATTACAACACACCTACAGTTAATTGGACTAGAGGTGCTAGACGAAAAGAAACAAGGACCCAGTCAGGAAGTAACCTTTTTAGGAGTCAGATGGATAAGTGGGAGAAAAGCAGTCCCCACTGAAGTGCTACAAGAAATCCAACAGTTATCCACCCATCCCTGGGAATAAGGAGTTACATGCTTTGTTGGGGACTTTAGGATTTTGGAGGATGCATATTCCAGTATTTAGTATAATAGCCCGACCACTTTATAACTTACTAAAGAAAAATACAACCTGGGAATGGATCCCACATGAAGAAGCCCTTTCCTTTTCTAAAGGAAAACATAAGTTTATCAATCACTGGGACCCATCCACCCTCTGTGGCCCCCCCTCTCACTACATATCCATGTGGGAGAGAAGGGGAGACTACAGCAACAAGGTCCTACCGACCCTGAATTCAACCTGTCAGCCAGGTGGTGGCTAGTTTACTGACAGAAGTGCTTGCAAAATACAGGGTAAATGGCAAGGAATGGCTGCTGCTGTGTCCATAGCTGACCAAGTGAATAGAAGGTTCTGCTCAATTAGCAGAGCTCTATGCCATGGTATTAGCTCTCAGAAATGGCGTATGGACCATATACTGATTTTTATGCTCTTTGGGCTGGTGCTACACAATGGCTAGGAAATTGGGCAAAACACAACTGGCAAATAGGGAATTGAGATGTTTGGGGAAGGAAATCTGGGGAGCAAATATATAACACTGCTGACTCCCATCCTATTACTATAGGGCACATAGCAGCACATCAGAAAAAGATCACTTTGGTGGCCAGTCGACCACAATGTGGCCGACCACTTAGCCAGTCTAAATGTGTCAGGATTTTCTTCTACCTTGAGTACTGAATGGCTAGATAAATGGCTGCATGAATGTTTGGGACACACTGAAGCATATGGCCACGCAGCAAGATGGGGCTAGCTGATTACTAATCAATGAGCAGTTCATATAGTGAAAACCTGCAGATTTTGTAATGAAATGAAGGATTAGCTTGTCAAAAATCAACAACAAGCAAACCTTAGGGAAGGAAAAGTCCTTTGGGGTACTTGACAAGTACACTAAATTGGACCCATTCATGTATCTCCAAGGGGTGGAAATTTATTATGACTGGAGTTGCAGTAGTAGGCAGTTTGGGTAACGTTTACCCTACACACATCACATCCAGATTGGTGACTGTAGCAGGATTAAACCAATGGGTTGCTACACACCCAGTGCCACAAGAGAAACAGTTAGATAATGGGTCCCATTTTAAAAATAAAATAGTACAAGAATGGTATCTTAAGCATGGAGTTGTGGACTTTCTACTTATCCTATAGACTTCAGAGTAACGGTATAGTAGAAAGAGGTTGCTTAAATAACAACTGAATTGGTGTGATAGTGGCACCAACTGGGGAAAAAGTTTATGGGAGGCCATGAGAGCCTTAAACTCCTGGCAGATGCCTACTGGTAGTCCATTATACAAAAGTTTTGAACAATTCCCTGTGCTGAACCAGCACCAGCAGGGTGCCTCAAACAGATCAGTCTGGCACCCCAGAAACTGAGTGAGAATTCAACACCCACTGCTCAGAAAATGCTGAGTTACTTTGCTATGCTTTCAAGGGAAAGGAGTATGGAAACCGTAGATACTATGGGAGGGAAATTAATCATTATTGTGGCTTGGATACAATCTGAGACCTAAGTCTTCTTTTTCCCTCCCAAGAAACTACTCACCTCCCGGACAAATGAGCAAAAGCCGTTGTTTGATTTGCATGCTATAGAAAATGTACGCCTAGCAAGTATGTTAAGTATCCCCTGGGATTTTGCTAACTTTCTATGGTGTGGTGTTACTGCCAGAGAGAACACTGACATTAACTAAAAAAACAAGACCCCTCATGTATCAAACAATTCTGGTACTTGTTTTGGGAAATCTAGGACACTATTACATAAATGTTGAAGCAGTATTCAATAATCATGCAAACCCAGAGATGTTGGTAACCACTTCCATCACATGGGGTGTGAGGCCCAATGTATCTGAGACCCACCAGTGGGATAGCAAGAGGGCCAGGGTCCTCCAAGCACCTTTTGGTGAGGGCCAGGAGCCTCTGAGTGCCTTTCAGAGTGGCCCAAGGTCCTCTGAGTGCTTTCCGGTGCAGGCCAGGGACCTCTGAGTGCCTTTCAGTGCAGCTCAGGGGCCTCCATTTGCTTTTTGGTACATACCAAGGAGGCCTCTGAAAGCCTCCCTGGTGGAGCCCTGGAGAGTTTTTGTGCCATTCAGTGCAGCCAATAGGCTTCCAAGAGACTTTTGTTGCAGGCTTGGGGCCTCCAAGTGCCTTTCAGTGCATACCAGGATCCTTTTAATGCCTTTTCTTATGGGCTAAGGTCCTCCATGCACCTTTTGGTGTGGACCCAGGGCCTCTGGACCCCTTTTGGTGCAACCAAGGGGGGGTCACTGACTTCTTTTTGATGCAGCCCAGGGTCCTCTGAATGCCTTTCACGGAGTCCCAAGACCATCTGAACGCCTTTTGGTGAGTCCCAGGAGCCTTTGAGTGCCTTTCTGTGCATCTCAGAGGCCTCCGAGAGCCTTTCGGTGCATCCTGGGGTCTCTGTGTGCCTTTTGGTATGCCACAGGACCCTCATTGTGTCATTTGCTGTGCTGTAGATCACTCCCTGTGCTATTCAGTGCATCTTAGATCCCTTAGTGTGCTTTTTGACATGTCTGTCCCTCTCTGTCTGTTCTGGTGCATTCCTGAGCCCTTCATGTGCCTTTTGCTGTGCCCCATGGGCCTTCTGCTTGCTTTTTTTCATTATCCAGGGGCCCAAGTGTGCCCTCTGGCCCCCTCAGTGCTTCTGGAATTCCTAGATAAACCAGAGGGTTCTTGTAGGGGGGTCTAAGGACTTCGTAGTTTCAGGTAAGAGAAAAGACTCGGTCCTGTCTCACCTGAGCCATCTCCCCTCCCTTTCAGGCCAGCAGCACCAGCAGCTCAGACATCAGCAACACACTGCTGGGGGCAGCAGGCACTCAGGGCATCTCCCTTGACTCCAGCACTCTCTGCTGTGACCAGTCAGAGCCCTCTGTCCCTCCCAGCCCAGCTGGGGGATGATGCTCAGGGATGGCTGGAGCAGCCGGCCAGATCCTGCTTTCACTGCAGACCACAGCCCTGGAGACCAAAGAAACAGGTAAGCAAAGAGCAAACAAGACTTCCTAAACCCGATCCCTTCCCCTGCTTCTGTGGAGGGCAGTGCTGGGAGCTGCCCTTCAGCAGCCGGCTGTGTTGGGGCTGCCTGCCTCAGCCAGGGCAAATTCCCTAGAGGCTCTGAGACCAATGCAGCCTGTGTTTGTGTGAAGGCCAGCTGAGGAGAGGAAAGCGGCTCCAAATCTCCCACTCAGCTTTTCACCTCTTTCCCTTCCCAGGCTCTCAGCATCTCATGCCAGGTTATTCATAGAGGTTTGGTTTCCTTGCAGTTATTAGCATAGAAGGTTTACTGGGAGGAGCTGGTGCCTCTTGCATCTCATTTCCCAGCAAAACTGTGCACTGGTAAGGCAGTGCTTTCAGCAAAAGCAAACTATAGGCTGATGCCTTTCTTCTTTGGAGACCCAGTGCGCTTGATCTCAGAGGTGCTGCCTGTGGCACGGTGCCCAGGCTGTGGGAAGAGGAGATGCACCCCTTGCTTGGGTTCTTAGAGCAGTCTGGACTAAGAGCTGGGAGCACAGCTGTGTGCCCAAGGAAGGCTGCTAGATGGGGGAAATCAAGCTGTGTGTTTTATTTTCTTGGTAGCATGTCCTGCACTGTGGAAGCATTAGCAGAAAGTCAGCAAGACAGCCTGGGCCTGCACCCAGCCCCGCCATCACCCCGCAAGCCTGAGGATGTAGGCACTCCAAAACAGCAAAAGGACTGATGTCTAGGGAACAGCATCTGTTTGTTAATAAACTGAGCTGTAGCAGCCATCACAGCCAGGTCCTGGGCCCTTTTTAAGAACACAAAACTGCCAGAGGAAGTATGACCTTCATCAGAGCCATGGGGCAAAGGGAGATGTGTGGGGGAAAGAAAACAAAGATTGGGCTTTCTTTTGCCCTTGCTCATTTCACTTCACTGCCTCCTTTTAAAGGAGAGGGGTGGGGGCAAAAACCAGACAGGCTAAGTGAGGTTGGCTGCAGCAAAGCTCTCTGTGTTTTGTCCCCACACAACTCAGCCTATTATCTTGAGAAGGGTGGAGGGCAAAAAAGTCCATATCTTGGGTGTTTCTGGACCAACCCCCTCCAAGACTGGCTCTTTGGCTCCCCACTCCTTTCCCTTAAGAGAAGAGGCAGGCAGGGGAAATCCAGCAAGAGTGGCTCTTTGGCCCCCCACCCCACTCAGGAAAATAGCCTGAGCTGTGTGGGGACAAAAAGCTGTTCTGGTTTTCTGTCCCCACACAACTCCCTTAGGTGAGAGAGGGCAGTGGTCTGGCCCTGTCCCTGGGCCGCTTTGGTTGGGCTGAGGCCTGCCTGCTGCCCCCATCTAGGGTGGCACTCAGGTCAGCACCTGTCCTCACCACCCACTTCTGCATTTAAAGGGAGTCTTTAAGGGACTTGAAGATACTCTTAAAGACTTTAAAAATTTCATTTAAGTGCAGAAATGAGTGGTGGGGACAGGCCTTAACCCAAGTGGAGCAGACAAGGGAATGGGCCAGAGGTGAAACCGCAATTATTCTCAGCAACAAGCCCCTAGGAAAAATAAAATGTGCTTTTTGATAGCAGAAAAAGACACTCCAGCCACTTTCCCTCTATCAACAATACACTTCAAACCCATCATTTTCCTCAAAGAGGGGTAGGCATGAGGCTCTGCACAGTGGGTTTGTGACCCCCAGCTCCAGCAGACACAAACCCCAGGCCCAGCTGAGCCCAGAGCTTCCCTTCAGCGCACTGACAGCATCGCTATTGCTGGGCCCACAGCTAACCTGGGACTGCACAGTTCACACATGGATGGCCAGATCTGGTGCTTCAGCCATGAGGAGGCCAGTCAAAAGTGCTCTCAGCCTCACCAGAAAGCCCAGGGCATCAAAGGCAAAACTTTTCCCACTCTGCATGGGGCTGCAGAGCAAGTGCAGGTGCCTGCTCTCACCTGCACCTTCAGCAAAGGGGGACAGTTTGTCAAACAAGCCTGGGGCAGGGGAGGTGGGGAGGTAGAGAGATGGTCAGGACAAGAGATTTCCCCAAGGGCTGACCCATGCTGGTGCTCAGATTTAACTGTGCCCCTGCTTCTTTGAGCCTGGCAGCCTTTCCTAGCTGCTCCACACCCTAGCTGCTGCCTCTGCAGCGCAGCACCTTGCATCCACTGCACAACCCCCCAAACAGCCCCCCACTGACCACTTTTGTCACAAGGGCCTTGCAGACACTCCTGAGACTGCCTTACTTCCAGCAGGGAGCAAGGGACCCCCATCGGGCTGCAGCACAGAGCTCCCAGCTTGTGCCCAGGCACACAGCTTTGCTGGCTGAAGCAGAGGGTCAGATCTGAAGCTGCAAGGGTTATACAGTAACGTGTGCTCAGCCATGCCTAAGGGTGAGTTGGGCAGGAGCTGTTGGCAGTAAAGAAGAGTAAATGGGCTTGATTGGCAGGCAATCTCAAATGCTTCTGAATCAGTTGGACACTCTCCCTTACCAGCTCAAGGACTGCAAAACCTATGGTCTGCATGGGATGGGAATGCATGACAGTGCAAGTCTCCTTCCAGGAAGAATAATACAGTCTCCTTCTGTGGACAAGTCCCAGTACCTAGAAAGAGCTAGGAAGAGCTTCTGTTAGCTCTTGATGATCCTGCTCTGGGTAGGATTTTCAAGGTAATGGCTCTCTGGAACATCCCATTTGTTCCCAGGAGAAGCAGCAATCTTTTATTCTCTGCTGGTGCTCCCCCAAACAGGCTTTTTAAGCTAAGAGCCCCCTTTTTGTTAACACCTGTACATCTTAAAAGACTCCATAAGAACCAGTTTAAGTTTTTCCTGTATTTTATTTCTGTGAAATAAGACTGAATTTATAAATATCGTAATCTGTGTATGAGTCTCACTGGGAATCTGGACCTTAGCCTGCGTGCTTGCTACCCTCGACCTTAGAGATCCCAAATGGGTAGGCACCATTTGAACTAATTTCCCCAAATGAGTTTCATTTTTGCACTCTCTCTGAGCATGCATATGGCTCCAATCACACGTGAAAGCTCTACACATAACAGGGCCCTCCCACCTGGATGCACTGGGCACAACCGCTCCTCCAGGAACGCAGTGCTCAGGCCCCCCAAAGCTACCTTGGCGTTTAGCCTTGCTCATTCACTGCTTTGGAGCGCTTCCCGGACATCTCCTGCACTTGGATCCTCCCTCGCTCCCCATATCTGCAGGGCTGTGCTCCTCACTGGGGGCTTCTGGTGCTTGCAAGGACACAGCATCACCTGTGCTGAAAAAAAGTCCCTCATGAGTAAATGAGAGCAGCACTGGGGCAAGACCAACACAGTGCTCTCTGGCACCCAGGTTGCAGGTCAGGCTCCTGCCCTGCAAACTCCAGCCTAACAAACGCTGGCCGGGAACTGGCTCTCTGCTGTGGAGGAGCCATGGATCCTAGTGGCTCCCCAAAATAACCTGTCTGACAGCACCCAGAAGGCAACAGCAGTGGGTTCAGCCCCAGTCTGCCCCCTCCAGCCCCACTGCTCCCAGCAATGCCACTGCTTCAGTCCCTCTTCCCCAATACTGGAGGAGGAGAGAAGTGAATACCAGCCCTCCAGTTAAACATCCTCCCTGTGGCTATCGCTAGCAAGGCTTGAAACAGAGCTTTGTTGCGAGTCTTGTCTCCTAGCAAACATAGACCAGTTCGGGAAAAATACTGCTGCAGGGACCCTGCTCACAGACTGTTGCCCCCCCTGTGCCCAGCCAGACTTCTCCAACTGGGCTGAAGAGACCAAGGCAGCGTTTCATTTACTGACGTTGCCAAGCATGCAGGGAATCGCAGCCCCAGACATAGTGATATTCTCCCATGCATGACAGAGATAATGGCATGAAACAGAACAGTAAAAGGCCAGTCGCAAAGCCAACATTTGCCTCTTTGCTAACTCCAAAATCACGGCTAATGCCTCAGGCCAGCAGCCTGAGGAAGGGAGCAGGCACAGGAAACCCAGATGGGAGGAAGGTTAGCATTTCTCTAGCAAGGCTGGACTGGCCCCGGCAGAGGGAAAGCCTCAGAGAGCTCCTCCTAACCCCTGAGTATGCCTGTTGATCACTAGCACAAACAGACAGCCCCGCTGTTGTGGGGGTCACTAGGCCTCCCAACAGCAGCACAAGCTCCCTGGGGAACCTGGGGCTGGAGACAAAGTTTGCACTGGCTCCCCAGGGACAGGCCCCAGTGCCTGTTTTCCCTCTCCTTTTCCCCGAGGAGCTACACTCTGGAGACAGCTGCAGGGAGACAGTTGTGGCACATGGCAGAGCTGGCACCAGAACTCCCAGCTGCGCAGCATCCCCTTGCACCGCCAGGCACCCATCTAGCACCCCCCCCGGCCATCAAACCCAGCAAAGCATGAGACGTGAGCTGGGAGGGAGCAAACATTCACACAGGGAGGCTGGGAAAGGCTGTCATCCCCCAGGGGACGCTGATGCCACTGCGGTCCCGCACAGCCTTTCCTGCCTGAATGAGAGGGGGAAAACCACCGGGCCCCACGGTGTACACACTGGCCATCAGTCCCCAGGCCCAGATATTTCTGAATTTACATGGACAAGCACTAAAAGCTCCTTCACATCTTCCCCCCATCCCAGGAGGGGAAAGGCAGAAGAGTGGTCATGGACCACGACTTGGCATGACAGCAGCCAAATGTCTCTCCCAGGTACTGCACAATGGGGTCCAACCTCAGGGGGACACAGGTCCCCAAGCTCTGCGCGCTACAGCTGCGCTACCAACAGTGACTCTGACCCACTGCATACACAGCACTCCCAGCACTGGGGATTGACCAGCTGCACAGAGCATCAGGGCGATGTTTGACCCTCTTCCCTGAGGGGCAAGGAAGGGAGAGATTACATATACATATACACACACACATACACACACATATATGCATATACAAACACACACACATCACAATTTGCCAAGAGATCTCTACTTTTCAGATGAGAGTTTGTTACCCGATGATTTTGCTCCTTCAAGTATCCATGTTCTCCACTGCTGCAATTGGGATTTTACTCATAGGAAAACTCACAAGCGAGGACTGATTAAGGCTGAGATTAGCCCCAATCTCCCCAGCTTCCTTAGCAGCTGCTTCTCAGAGGGATTTCAGCTCTGTCAAAAGAAAGAGGTCTGGACTGATCCTTCCAGAGGCTTCATCCCCAATAATCCCTCTGGGGACACAAGGGTTCCGGCTCCAAATGCCAACGCACCTGCTGCTCACCTTTCTTTTCCTCATGCTCTCCCCAAGCAGGCTGCCCCATAGCTCCTTCCCTCATTATCAGACCTGACTGGGGGTAACTGCCCAAGGAGGCTCCTGGCAATGTTTTGTCTTGGAATATTCCTGGCTAGGTTTCTTTATTTGTTTTTCCAAAATGTGACCACATTGTCCAGTAAGGAGATTTTTCTGCTCTCAAGGTGCACAACATGCCTGTCCTGAATTGCAGAGGGGGGTTACATATGCAAGCAAGGAGGCAGAAACAGGCTCCCCACATTATCCCAGCAACTTCCAGACTTCCATCTGACTGCTGCTGTCTTTTCTCATGAGGGAAGACTTTCCAACAGCCTGTCCTAGCAGTAGTCCTGGGCCAAACAACTCCTCTGATCATGGCTGGACAGGCCAGACATGGCCAAAGCAGTGGTCACTGCAGCCTTCATTGAACAGAATCACAGAATAGTTGAGCTTGGAAGGGACCTCTGGAGACTGTCTAGTCCAACTCCCTTGCTCAAAGCAGGGTCAACGGGAACAGAGTACTCACGACCACGTCCAGGCAGATTCTGAATATCTCCAATGCTGGAGTCTCCACAGTCTCTCTGGGCAACTCATTGGAGAGCTTGACCACCTTTTCCATAAATATTTTTCTTATATTTAAATGGAATTTTTTGTGTTTCAATTTGTGCCCATTGCCTCTTGTCCATTCACTAGATACCACTAAGAATCTGGCTCCATTTTCTTTACTCCCTCCCATCAGGTATTTATACACATTGATAAGATTCCCTTTGAGCCTCTCTTCCCAAGCCTGAACAATCCCAGCTCTCTCAGCCTATCCTCATATGTCAGATGCTCCAAACCCTTATTCATTTTTGTGGCCCTTCTCTGGCTTTGCTCCAGTAGGTCCACGTCTCTCTTGTAGCAGCGTGCCCAGAAACAGACACAGCACTCCAGATGCAGTCTCATCAGTGCTTAGTAGATGGGAATTATCACCTCCCTTGACCTCCTGATGACACTCTTCTCAGTACTGCCCATGAAGCTGTTAGCCTTCTTTGCCATGAGGTCTCATTGCTGACTTATGTGCAGCTTGTTGCTCACCAGGCCCCCCACCAGGACTTTCCAGCCAGTCAGTCCCTGGCCTGTAGTGGCACACGGGGTTATTGCTCCCCAGGTACAGGGCTTTGCATTTCTGCTTATCGAACTTCATGAGATTCCTGCTGGCCTGCTGAGGTCCCTCAGAATGGCAGCACAACTATCTGGTCTGTCAACCACACTTCCCAATTTTGCATCATCTGCAAACTTGCTGAGAATACACCCTGTCCCATAACACAGGTTATTATCAAAAATGTTAAACAGCATTGGCCCAGTATTGACTCCTGGAGTACACCACAGGGGTACACCGCAGTGTCAGGCCTCCAGCTGGACTTCGGACTGCTGACCATAACCCTCTAAGGTTGACATTTCAGCCAGTTTTCAGTCCACCTCACTATCCTCTTATCTAGCCCATACTTCATCAGTTTGTCCCTGAGGATGTCACAGGAGACAGTGCTGAAAGCCTTACTAAAGTCGAAATAAACATTCACTGCTCTCCCCTCATCCACTGAGCCAGCCATGTCATCACAGAAGGCTATCAGATTGGTCAGTCATGATTACCCCTTAGTAAATCCATGCTGACTACTCCTGATCACCTTCTTGTCCTTCATACATTTGGAAATGGTTTCCAGGAGGATTTGCTCCATCACCTTCCCAGGCATCAAGGGGAGGCTGACTGGCCCATAGTTCCCTGGATAACCTCTTGGCCTTCTTGAATAGGAGTAACATTTGCTTTCTTCCAGTCCTCTGGAACCTCCCACAGCCACCGTGACCTTTCAAAGACAATTGAAATTGCAATGAATCAACCAGCTTCCTAAGCACTTGTGGATGCATCCCATCAGCTCCTATGTACTTGGTTGTGTCCCAGATGTTCCCTAACTTTATCCTCCTTCATGGAGGGTAAGTCTTGCTTGCTCCAGGCTTTTCCACTGGTCTCAGGGGCGTGGGATTCCTGAAGGCAGATCTTACCAGTAAAGACAAAAAGTGAAAATGGTGTTCAGTACCTTGACCTCTTCTGTGTCCCCTGTCACCAGGTCCCCTCCTCATTCAGCAGCAGGCTCACATTTTTCCTAGTCTTCCTTTTGCTGCTGATATACCTTTAAAAGCCTTTCTTGTTGCCTTCAGATACATTTCCAGGTGGGCTTTGGCTTTCCTAACCCCATCCTTGCATGCTCAGACAGATGTCTGGGTCACCTGGCCCTGCTTTCAGCTCTTCTATGCTTCCTTTTTATGTTTGAGTTTTGTCAGGAGCTCCTTATATATTCATGGAGGCCTCCTGCCACCTTTGCTTGACTTTCTGGAAGTGAAGATAGACTATGCTGCAGCTTGGAGGAGGTGATCCTTGAAAACCAACCAGCCTTCTTGGACCCCTCTTCTCTCCAGGACTATATCCCATAGGACTTTTTTTCCAAGTAGATTTCTTAACAAGCAAGTTAACACTTTTATTCATGGTCCAAGAAATGCTAAAAAAAGAAAGGATGATGAGCAAACCAAAAAAAAGGACATGTAAAGAAATTCCTTAACTATATGAATGTATTTTTCATTTTTATTGCAGAGTTGTCAAAGAACATGAATATGCAGGTTGGTAGTACCCTCGGGTAGCACCCAGGAGGAGACTACGAACATCATTCTGGCACCGAGGATTAATAGCAACAATGAAGCACCTATCATTCAAAAGGACACTAGAAGAATTTAATTTAACAAAACTATATCAATTTATATCAACTATTAATATCAATTATATCAATTTACGAAAACAATTATAGGATACATTTGTCTGTAAACAGGACTAAACTACAAAGTGCAGGAGATTCTTTGTAAAGTGATGAACTATCCAGAAAAAAAGGCAAACAGGAATCAAAACCTGAGCCACAATAACAAGCACAGGAAGTTATACAAAACCTTTTTAGCCTGTTGGCTAACCCAGCTTTCCAAGAAAATATCCCTTTTTTGTGCATGATGAATAATCAGATTTAGTAACTAAGGAGTGAAATCACAACAGATACCCAGCTTAATTGTGCCTACGTGATGGAAGGCATCAGACAGGCTTTTTGCATATTTCAATCTCAGTCATTGCTTTTATTAAGTGTTGGATTGAAGAACCAAGTTCTGAAACTGCTGCCTATAAACAGAGGAACCATTCAAAAATCACAATAAGGCAATTCTGAGAATGTAGCATAAGATGTATATGCCATCACTCACTGCTACATCTCACTGCTATTTCATGTTTTCTGAAGAAGATACTTCCTCCCCTCCATAGGGGATATCTGTAGCATGTCCATGCCTATAAATTTGTAAGCCATAATTAGAGACCAAAAATTAAAGTTCTTTTAGACAGCGGTACTCTGGAAGAAGTTATTTCAAGATAAATTAAAAATACAATTACATCATTTTGCTATGTAAAATATATTACTTATTCAAAAAGAGTAAGATAAATTAGTATTTGCTTCTTCTGCATCATTGAACACCCCAAGGTCTTTTAAGTAAGTCCATCATTTGGCATCTATGCATCTTTTTCACATCTCCTGCAGTACTAATATTAAAAGTTGCACATGTCAGAGCAAAGAGAAGCAGGCATGAAAAAATGTTTGAAATAATAATTATAATCAGCAGGACATTTTAATGGGGTATGCACAAAACAACAGAGTCAAACTGATACTTAGGTTTTAAAAAACTAAATTAGTTCAAATCTTTATGTTTTTACAGCAAGATTTAAGAATAAGTGTTTGAGGATTTACAATCACACACTGTAGTCAGGTTTATTTTCCCAACTGCTGAGTGCAGTGAAAAAAAGGCTTATCTAAGAAAAAAACAGAAATTCTGAAGATCCTAGTAAGACATTAGAAAAAAAGTGAGGTTGTTTTTAACATTATTTGAATTGCTCTGCATTAAGTCATTTTCAGCTAATGGACTTCCTCAGATACAAAGACTTTTTTCTTCTCTTAACTGTAGTCTAAATTTCACGTCTATTTTTCCATGATTACATATGTTAGACAGGCCATCCCTACCACTGTTATACTCTGCAAATCTTCTAGAAAACAAGGCCAATTTGGTCTGCATGACACACCTCAAGAAGTAAATGCAGAAACATTAGGGTGACATCAATTTGTCTGCAGTCAATTCTTTGTCAGGTCCTGTCACCCCAGCTGACAACAGAATAGCAACAAAGATGCTAAAATTGCAAGTTGTGGAACTCTGACAGCACTGTATTATGGAAGGCTCCTGCAGCCCAGCAGTTATCACAAGGACGTATAACGTAGGAGTATATAGAGAAATCTCAGCCTGCTCATTTAATACATTTAGCTCTTACTGGCAGGAATAATAGAGGAAATGTCCAAGCCCATCTTGGCTGGGGTGAAGGAAAACTGTGGTCCAACACTCCTTGAAATGACTGCAGCTGGTGACAGCAATTCCAAGCATGTAAAAGTGGTGTTGGTTCCCTGTTCAAATACCCCTGCTAAAACACGCCACCAAAAAGATGGGAAGATGGCTCAGTCTAGAGTGGAAGACTGTGCCCTACCCAGGGCTCTTTATTTATTGGGGGAATCACAGTAGGTAAGTGGGGCACACACAACATCCCTGGGGTCCTGCTGGGCAGACAGTACTTCATGCACTCACTCCTGGTTCAGCACTGAATTTTGGAAATCGGCAGAAACAGCCAGAAACTCCCTCTTCTCACCTCCATGTAGCGCGATGGTTTGAAGGTGCTTCTTAATTTACACAGGTGAGTGCGGAAGGGAGTGGGAAATCTATATGGTCAAAGGGGGTAGGCTTAAATTTGAAGTTGGACTGGAAGGCAGGCTCTAACCTGCATGTATCTGGTAGCACAGTCACATTTCAAGGACTGGCATTACAGCATCTCAGGGCTGCAATTCACAATGGGAAGGCTTCCCTTAGGAGGTTTGCCAAGGTTACTACTCCTGCTGCTGTGCATCTACACACTCTGTTAGCCCATGAGCATGGCTCCTTGCAAATCCAAAGCAGCAAAAAGGCTGCCTGTTACCTAGAGGGTTGAGGTAACTCAGTGCCAATTTCAGGTTTCCTTAATGTACTGCCAAGTCATTAACTGTGGTAATTAGCAAGTATTCAGTAGCTCCTTCCAAAGCAGCTGGGCTGTCCCTGCACTTGAGGCAGGACAGGCATGGAGGAGTGGGAACAGCCACTCCCACACCACAAACACTGTTTTTGCTCAGGCCCTTGGGTTCTGCTCAGCCCTAGGGTTCTGATCGCTGCACCTCCATGCTGAAAACATCAGTGTCTTTATCCTTGATCTCATAATAGCTGGTGTTTTCCCTGAGAAAGTGAAACAAGATCGTTTATCCTGCAGTGTTAGTTGTCAGATGCTCAGAGTTGCTGAGCAAAGTTTGAGAACATTAGTGGATCTTGTAGCTTCAAAATAAAAAGTCTATATTCATATTTTCTCTGTCTAAGAGCTCAAGACTATGTAACTTGCCTGTAATCAAGACCTGAACACAGGCCTGAGAGCACTGAATGACTGGAAACACAAGATCTGCCTACTAGGCCTTCAGAGCTCTGCTAGGGAATAAATCAGGCCTGGGCAGGTTCCTTACCTTGAAGTCTCCTGCACTGCTAGCAGGAATGCTCTGGGAGAGGCTCGGCAGTCTTATGGAAGAACTGTTACATCTTTTTATTTTGTATAGCTTTCCCCCTCCCCCAAAAGTGTAATTGGACACACATTATTGCTATTTAATTATCATAATGTATTAATTACTTTCAGGCACTGCAGCTGAGCTAGCACAGACTCAAAACTCTAACATCTCGCTTTTCAGAAGAATCAGGAAGTTGGCATCTTCTTTGCAGTCTCATTTCTCCCAACAGCATGAAATTCCTCACCACACTGATTCTGCAGGTCCAGAGGAGGATTCCTGTGGGGTGCAGTCACCTCGCTGTATAGCACTACTGGGGCTGTTGCCTCCCCAGAGACAGGCGGCTGCAGTTCTCACAGGGTGCCAGTACCCCTTTCAGCAGCACGAGGAGAACGCCAGCTCTGCCAAGGCTGGACTCCCAGCTCTGCTGACATCTCCTCGTCCGCGGGAGACCCCACAGCTCCCCGTAACAGCCAGCAGTCTGGCCCGCCTCGCGGGCATGGGAATGAGCGCCCCTCGACACAGCCCCTCCGGGGGAAGGCTGGGGCGCAGGAGGGCTGCCAGTGCTGGAAGCAGGCTCGCGCTCTGCCTGGCAGGGCCGCGAAGGCCCAGGCCCGGCAGCCCGACGAGGCCTGCGCGCAGACCGCTCCTCCCACCGCCTCGGGCGTGTTACTGGGGCGCGCCGCGGCCGCAGCAGCGCCCCTGGCGGGCGGCGGTGGCACTGCAGGTGCCGGCTGGAGAGCTGCCGCGCGGCCGCAAAGCGCCCTGGGGGATGTAGTCCCGCACTGACGCGCCCTTCTTCACAACCGGCCCTGCCTCATCGTTTCCTTCGCCAGACGGCCTCCGACACCTCCATCTCGGCTTCGGCCTCTTCTCGGCCGCGGGGGCTCCGCCCTCCTGTGCGGAACTGCGGCCTCCCCACACTCCTTCCCCTCTGGCGCCGAACCACAACTCCCGGCGTGCCTCGCTCGGGCAAGCGACATCCGCTCCTCCTGCGCACAGCCCCTTGGGGCTTGTAGTCTTATCGTGCAATTCACGATGGCCTTTGCGCTGCTTCCGCGCCGTAATGCTCGGAGGCGGGGATGGGGTACAACGCTACGGTAGCGGCGTAAGCTCGGGCTTCTGGACTCTGGGGCAGGCTTGGCCGGAGCTGCTGGAGGAAACCGTTCGCGGAGCGGCTGGGAGCGGTGCAGGGCGGGCGGGCGGGCGGGAGGGGTCAAAGTTACTCTGCCCGGGGGAAAGTGCGGGTCCGGGGGGGACGCGAGTAGCAGCGCGGCCGCCTCGCTCCCCAGGTAAGTGGCGGTCCCGGGGGCGAGGGGGCCCCGGCCGGCCGGCAGAGGCGGCGGGGCCCAGCCGGTGCTGCTTCCTCCAGGGGGCGGCGAGGGGCCCTTGTAGCCGGCCTGGCCGAGAGCGGCCCGGCGGGGGTCGGCCCGGGGCCTCCGGTGGAGCCCAGGTGGGGACGGGCAGTCCAGGGGCCTCCTCTCCTCTCTGCTCCGGGGCTTGTCTCTTGTGCTGCCCCGGGCCCAGCGGCTGTCTTTTGAAGCCCGCGGAAAGATCGGGCCGAGCAGCTTGGCTTTCACTGACTGCCTCTTAGTTTGCAGTCTCTCTGGAGCCTTTGGCGGGCCCTTGCTCCTGGGGGGCTTATTCCTGGCTTTCTCGCTGCAGTTTTTCCTGTGGACTGTGCCACCTCCACCCGCTCACCTGCGAGCTTGGCATCACCTGTTGCTGCCAGGCTCTCACCAGCAGCATGCTGCCTAGCAAGGGCATTGCTCCTGCTAGCAAAACTGTGAGGCCATAGGACAGGCTCAGCCCTAACCTCTGGTCACCTGGAGGGGAGACGCATTCTTAGCTGGCTCAGCAGTGTAAATCCGTTTTGAAAGTTGAGCTGCCTTGCATGGCTCAGAAGCCCAATTTCCCAGCAGCTGGGATAAACCGTGGCTCAGAGAATGGCAGAGCCATCAGAGCCGGGAATATGATCTCATAAATACTGCGTAGAGTTGGGGTTGCCATTGTTTGCAGGCAGTGGTGTGCTTCATCCAGGGTTTATAAGATGATCTACAGAGTATGCCTGGCCTATTAATATCTCTACCCAGCTGTGAGAGACTTGTAAATGATGCCAGCATGGGTTTTTAGCAAACCTAAAAATTACATGGCAGCAGTAGGGAGACAGTGGAAGCTTAATGAATTCCTGCACTGTAATACCTAACTGAACTGTTGTGGTGCATTCCATTCGCAGTACAGGGAATAACTGAGCCTCCCAATTCTTCTGTCAGGCAGGTAAGCATTACTCATACCAATTAATAGACACAGAACAGCTGAGTGCCTGCCCTGAGGCTGAACAACAGCAGAGCCCTCAAGAGAACCAAGAACTCCTACCTTTTAGGTCTGCACTCTAACCTCCAGTTTAGAAATCCCTCTGTGGGAGTTTTGCAAGATTTTGTTCCCAGTTTCTAAAGCATTTGCATGTTTGCCCTTTAAAATTGGTTGGCCGGCTCTTGTGCTTGGATCTTAGAAGTGTCATAAGGCTACTGGGTTCCTGATGCCTTGCCAAGACCTTAAGTGTTACTTCCCTTCAAATCAACTTCTGTTGTAAACATGTCAGCCTCCAAATCCTGGATGTAGAAATCTGTTTTACTGGATGGAAAAGGTTCCATATACTAGCTAGCCTCTCCGTTTTCTGAGCAACTCTCATCTCCCCTTCTTGCATCTGATTCTGCTGTTATATCCCTTTTCTCCCAAGCATTAAGAAACAAGTGTTACAGGATGGTTGTCTGGTGAAATGCTGGGGAGATCAGATAATGTACATGTTGTGTTTAAAATGTCGTGTTATTTCCTCTTTGAATTTTTCAGATGGAAATCTCAACCAGTACTCAATTTGTGTCTTTGCATAGTCAGACTGAAGGTTGTCTTAAAAGTGCTTACTGTGTGTAACTTAGGGCATCTGTGCACTGACACTGCTGTATATTGGTCAGGAGTTACTGGAGACAAGGTGATTAATTGAGAGGGAGCCAAAGTGGAGATGAGCAGTGTAGAATGCAACTGCTGATTGATGGAGATAGACTTGTGGCCTCAGGAGACTGCAGATCCCAGATTGCAATGTTTGTTGATCTGAGCAAAGAGATCTTGGCATACTTAGCCCATTGTGACCTGAGACTCACAGGGGTCATCTTTCCTTGTATTTAAGTGTCTATAATCTGTATTAGCTGCCATCTTTTATAAACTCGAACGGACCTCTGGTGGAAAGGCCCATTGACTAGTAGACTGGAATCCAGTGGCACCAAAAGTCTTCTGGGTGGCTTTTTTATGGCCATTTTTTTGAGACCTATAGCCAAATGGACTGGCTTGTGCCTGTGAGCATGAGTGAATCAGAGCAAGACTGAGCTTTGAGGAATGAGTTGTGTTAGCATATCGGGTAAGATGTCTGGTACCGCTACCCTTTGTCTTTGGTGTAAGTATTACCCTATAGTGTGTCAGAAGGGCACAATTCAAATCGCCGTCTACATGTAAAATCATGGTCATATTAACTAGTTTAAAGTTGCATCAGCTTCTGTTAATGTCCAAGACTTTAAAAGTTCAAGGCAAAAGGCAAGACCCAACATTGCTTCCTTCCCCTGGTGGGGTTTGAGGGCTGGAGAGGCCTTTGAAGGTTTGATGTGACTTACTCTATTTGCTAAGCTGTATTGTTTTGGCAGGAAAGAAGGGCAGCCTGCTGGCATCTGATTACTTAATGTGAAATTAAGCTGTGTAAGGGAACCCAAAGTATGGGCTGGACATAATGTCTTTTGAATCAGAACAAATATTGAAAAACATATTGAATATTTGAAAACAAATATTGAAAAAGCTGCTAAAGTTGCATGAAAGAAAGTTTGGTGTCCTGCTTGGAGCTGGCTTGTGTTAGCCAAGGACTAGGTGACCCTGTGGAGGGGCCTCAGTGCCCTCATGCACAGGGAAATGTGCTGATTACTCAGCTAGCCTCTGGAACAATCTCCTGGGATGGAAACCAGAGGGCATGGTTTATCTTTGCTCAGATTACCACTGGCTTTGTGGAGGAAATGGCTTGAGCCCCGATGTTGTCTCAGCCGGTTGAGAGCGATTGGTTTTATCTTGTGGAAAATATGCATCTTTCATCTGTCCCAGTAGTTTTGTGGGGGTTTGCTGGGTTTGCACTGGTTGCCCATGAGGTCTAGAGAGAGACCCAGCTAGTCCCGAACTGGTTTGTGCAGTCGTGGCTGTATTAACTTACTTCAGCTAGGTGGTCCTTTGCTGTTAGGTGAGATATAAATGGGAGTAATGCTTTTTCCTCACATCTTCCTGCTCCATCTGAAGCCACAGTCTTGTCTCTTGTTTGTCTTCCATTTTGTATTAACCTTTTCTGTAAACAGAGGGGCCTGGGTAGGAATGAAGTCTGTGACTTTCTCTAAATGAGAGTCTGTCATCCTGTAATTTGTTGGCTTTACAAAGCAGGGAGTCTGGAGCAAGGTGCTGTGGCTGTATGTGACTGGACCTGGGAGCAGGGAGAGATGCGGCTGTTTTGGAAAGCTCATGTCAGAGCCCAGGGTCCTGCAGGGAGGACTTGTTTCTGAGACTGCCGCATTGGGAGGAAGCTGTTATGAATGGCCAAGTCGCTGCAACTTGAGCCTCCAAGAAAGAGCGTACGTATTGTAGCTTTGGGAAAGCTTGTAATATGGCTGGGACAGGTGAGTCTGTGCCTTCCTCCTCCTTTTCCATCATAATCCTGCTCTTCAGAGTAAGATGTGCTGTCTGCCTGCTCCCCAGCAGTCCCCTGGATCTGCCTGCATTTAGCTCTTTGTTGACGTTGCTTCTTGAATATGCAGCCCTTTCCAGGCCATGGTTACCTGAGACTAGCAGGGAGGAGCAGGCTACCGCTGTATTTCTGTCACACTCTCATTACTGTTAATTGTTGCTTGCCTTGTATTTAGCAATAGCAGCTGAGGAAGTAAAGGGAGACAGAAGGGCTGTTGTCTGTACATGAGAGAGATTTAACTCTGGCTTCCACAGCTCTCCACCATGTTTTGGTGGCTCTCAGGTTGGCTGATTGATATCCCTGCAATTTTGGTAACGATAGCTAATCCCAGTATTGAGGCAAAACTCCAGCTTGGTCTCTCTAATGCAGTGCAGTCACCACCTTCTTCAAACACTGACAGTGTGAGTGCTGTTTCCGAAACTTGCTCATGTTCAGTGGCTTAAAAGATGAGGATGTTTTTTTTGTGTGCCATTTCCTTCTGCTCTGGAAAAAGTGCTGCTGCCCTGGTGTTTAGGCAGAAGGGAGAAGGGGGAGCCCTGGAAAGGAAATGAGATCCAAAGAAGTGTGTCTCCAGCAGCAGGAAGGATTATTTTTCTGCGTTTGCATTGCAGAGTGTAGTTTCCTGTCAATAGGGCCAATGTTTGACAGCCAAGATGATACATTTATATTGATGTAATTAGCAGGACATGAAGTTTGCCGAATGGCTTGGGGGCAATATACTTTTCTGTCTAACTCCGGCGAATAGATCGGGATTGGAAAGCAGCCATGGGTTGCTAGGATTGGCCTTTTGGGTTTCTGGAGGGTGAGTACATAACTGCTGATGTTTCCTATTGTGCTGCACCCTGTCTAGCTGAGAAGAATATAACTTGAGAAAATGAGGGACTCTCTTTGCCAGCTTGAGGTGATAAAGTTTGATTTCTAAAAGCTGAAGCTCAGTCTTTAGGCTTTTACATAAAAAATGGTACACGCACCATATCTATGCTCCTCTACAAGTGCATGCCTGTGCACTTTGCCAATAGTGCAAACTCTAATATATGTTCATTAAAAAAGAAATATTTTTTTCCATTGCTGAGATGCAGCCACTCTTGTAGCAACCCAGAGGGCTCACTAAATGCTATGGGCCTGCACAATGTCAGTGTTTGAAGAGAGGTGGTGAATGCACTGTATCAGAGAGGCCAAGCTGGCGTCTTGCCTCAATACTGGGATTAGCAATCCTTACCAAAACTGCAGGGATATCAATAAACATTCACTTGAGTAAAACAGAGGTCCAGACCTTACAAAAAGGTATTGTCCTACTCCTATGATATCGCCCGGCTGCACTTCTTATGCAGCACCTAAATTTCCCCTTCAACCTCTTGTATCTCAGCACCAGCGTGGACGACTTTAGTTTATTGAGGATTGAGGAGATCACAGCCAGCTTCTCTGTTTGTTTTCAACTGTGTTCCTGTGAGGACAGAAGATCTTTCTGCTCCTGTAGCATAAAGGTTTGCAAAGAAGCTAAATTTCAGACTGCTTCACCAGGTAACACGCTAACTCACCTGTGTTTGTGCAGAACTGTGGAAACAGGAACATGGCACAAGTGTTGAGCAGAGGGTTCTTGCATGCTGGACTGTGTCCTCCCTTGTGTGGCAGGTCCGTTCTCTGGTGAGGCTGCAGCATTGATATGGGCAAGATCCTGCTCTACAACTTGCCTGTATCAACTGCTTGCCTGCCTATAAGACTTGAGCCAACAGACGCAGCTCAGACCACCCTTGGAATTTCAAGACAGCTAAGAGGTTTCATTTTAAGCTGCTGGGTGTTACATGGTTTCCCTTCCCCAACTGTGCATGTGGCAACATGTCTCCTGCAAGAAAAACTGACATGGTGTCAAATAGACTGATGTAGGCATTTATGTTGTACTCTGTCTTTTGGTGTTGATCTTGCTATGTCTCTTGCTTTGATAAGTCTTAAACCTTTCCAGTGTGTAAGCTGGAATGGCTTGAATGTTAGAATGCCTTCCAAAAAATGTGCTGTTGGCCAGGAGTTTCCTGTGTAGCCTGTTCTGTACAGACCATTCAGCTGCAAGGATCAGGGTGGTCCTTTCTGGCTTGATTCAAACCATTATTTACTTTTTATTGATTTCTGAGAGGTGTCTCTGCCTGCTCTGTGACATTCTTCATTTGCTGGTTTGATGCCTTTAACAGTGCATGCCCACAGGCCAAGTGTTCACCATAGATCATCTTTTTTGCCCACTGCCTAGAAATCTCAGGGATGCAGAGTGCTAGGAGAGAAGAATTCTGAATTCACCAAGACCTACCCCAGTGGCGACGTATTGTACCTAATGGCGTAGTTATAAGGAGAGTGGTCAAGGTGGTGGGGCAGAATAAGGTATGTTGTTTTCGTGTGCTTCTGCCGTGCTCCCAGAGAGCTTCAATGGTCATGTTGTTCTTGCTGAAGCCTCATTTGCTTCCTCCCCTCCCTTCCTCTGTGTAGCCACCCCCCTCCCCCTCCCCCACCCCCCCCCCCAAATAAAAGAGAGAGAATGGAAGTGTGCCAATGTACCAAACAGTTATGGACAAGGGTTCTCATTGCCTCTGTTTTATAAAAAAACCATCCCAAAGGAGATAGCGCTTTCACAGAGGGATAAATTTCATTAAAACAGGTTGCTCTGAGAGCAGAGAATATGAAGAGAGAAGGGGACATATCTTGTAAAGAGCTGGGGGAGAGAGGTTTGCTAGGTTCACTGAGGTGGATGTTCAAACATCAAACCTTTTGGGGATGGGCACATTTGACAATCAGAGGAATCTGTGCTCTTGAATTTCCAGTAGATGCAATTGAATGTTTTCCTGGCCATGCAGGGTAATTAACGTCTGTTTCTGCATTTGAACATACAGGCAGTGTGCCCCTTCAGACATCCTTGCATTCACATCCAGATCTCCTGGGAGGTCCTGCCCTGTTGCTAATTGTTGAAAGATGTCCAGAATCCTTATCATTAAGATCCCGCTGAGCCTGTGAGGTGTTGTGTTACCTGATACAATTAAGGCTTTCACCAGAACACTAAGCAGTAGCCATGGTTAGAGAGAGTAAGGCCAGTGGTGGGAACAGAGCTGTAAGGTCACAGTCAAACGTGCTGAAATAGAGAGTGAAGAGCCTGAGTTGACCCAAAGGCAGACTGGCTCCTGTCTCCAGGGGGGGTTCAAGCCCCAGCCCTTTGTCAGCCTGATGCTGCAGGAAGCACAGAGCCTTCTGGGAGCTGTAATTCAAGTGGATGCTGATTGAGTGACCTAAAATTTGAAGATGGTTGTGTGTGCTGGTGAGGTGCTCATTAGCTCAGAGTCTCAGTAGCCATTTATTCTCGTGTGCCTTTCCTCTCTGTTCACCAGCTTGGTGCAGCTGCCACTCCTCCTAGCAGGCTGCAGTCATGTTATCAGGAAATAGTGTGTTACCAGCAGTTCTGTGCAGAGATGATCTAGCATGCTCCTCAAACCAGGCCTTTCAGCTGCTGCCAACAGCAGCTGTTTGATTCCAGGGATACCAGGCTGACTTCACACCAACTGAGCATTGGACCTGCAGAGCAGAAACTGTGTTGGGTGAGAGGCATTTTTGACTGTAGTTGGTTCCATCTTGGGCTGGGAGGGGCTGGAGGGAAAAAAGGAATTTTTCTCCTTCAGCTTGGGAACATGGTTACTCTCACTTCTCCCCTGCATCGCATTCTTTTCTCTTCCTTGTTTTGATTCCTTTTCTCAGAGTATTGCCCAGTACTTGCTGTCTGTGTGAAAGGCCTCATGCTCTAGTGGGTGGGATGCTGATGTACCCTGGTTTTCTCATGATGAAGAAGAGACTGTAAGAGTGGAAGAGAAAATGTGGGGTTATCCAGGACCTCATTATCTTAAGCCACGGGAGCTGCATGACTGTACTAAGCTGTGTTTGAGGCAACACAAGGGCAGGGAAATAAACTGATCGAAGAAACTGTGTGCTGCTTTGCCTGCAACCACAATGGTCACATGGCAGTTCCCAATGCAGGACTAGGATGGATAGATGACTATGCTGTGGCTCATGGTTAGGGTTAGCCCAGCTGCTTTTCAGCCTGGCAAGTTGCAGCCTGCTCTGCAGAGATGGGACAAAGTTGTGGGAAACTAGTCTGAGCTTGTACCTTCATGAGACGCTTGTGGTGTCCACTGCAGGACTGTGTCTGTTGGTGTTGGCCTTGTGCTCAAATGAGTTAAGCTGGGCTTTGGATTAATCAGATAGACACTGGCATCCACTGATGCACTTGTTGCCCAATCTGGTTTGCCATGATTCTTAAGAGCTGGCTGGAGTTTCCACGTGGCCTTGGTGTCCAGACTCAGCAAAGATCTGCAGAATTCTCTTACGTTTCAGGGTCAGTGAAGCCAGGCCATGAGCACTCTGGTCTTTTTGAGCGATTTACTCCCATGAGACAGGCAGGTGATGTCAGCTGAGATCTGTGTGATGGCTAATTCTCAATTGTGGGAGGGATGAAGCAATGGTCCTGCTCTTGGAGAAGTGCTTTGATGCAGTCTTTGAGTGTCTTTGCATGTTTGCAGCAGCAAACCTCATTCCCATTGCCCAGCCTTGCCATGTAACATGCTTTCACAAGCAGAGCCTCCTGGAGGGAATATTGTCGGTCTGTAGCACCACATGATGCTAACACAGCTGGCTGTTTCTTGCAAGGCATTTGAGAGTGACTCCTGTAACATGCAAACTCCTCTATCTGCCTACTTGAGTTAAAGTGAGTCCAGGATCCAGCTGGCAGGTCTTGGGTAAGAGGCCAATTCCATTGCTGTGCCATGAGGTATGGTGGATGACCTCTTGGGCCTGGGTTTGCTGTAGTGAAGGCAATCTCTTATGGAAAGCATCTGTATTAAGTTTTGGTCCTCTCGTTTAGGGTACTGCATCTTCCTCAAGTAATCATTACATTCGTTCAAAGAGCTGCTGTCATGACCAAATATTTCTTAAGTCCTTGTGTAACTGAACACATCCTACATTTTCAACTGTACTGGTGTAGCTGAAGAGGAGCTGCTTGTGACACAGACAGTGAACCAATGTAGCTATGCCAGTGAGGAAAGGGGAATATTGCAGCAGTGTTGGGCACTGCGATGTCTCTATCACTTCAATTCTATCAGATGTTATTCCAGTCATGTAATTCTGAAGACAGTATCATCTCCTAATAGAAATAATGGCATGACTAAGACATCAATCTGCAGAAGGATTGATGTGTTTTTCCAGGATGGCCCAAGCAGGGTGCAGATCCAGAGCTGGAGAGGGGGGTGAGCAATAATGTGATGCTCCTCAATTAGGTAGCTTACAACACTGAACTGTGTTGGAAAGGGAATTGTCTCCTTGGTCCGCTCAGTTCCTGTCTCCCTGTCCCTCCACTCCACTCTTCTTGTTCCCTGTGGTTGTGGAGATAGCAGCTCTTATACAGTTTGCAGTGATTCTTGTGCTTTTATTTTCTGGGGTTTTTTTTGCTTTTTTGTTTTTTCTTTTCCTAATAAAAATGCCAAATTCTACTGTTGTCTGTCAGGCTTATCCTACTTCTGCGCTTGCCTGAGGCATAGCCAGAGATATGGTCATCTAAATCTAGGTCAGTGTGTTGGAAATTGGGACATGATGCCTGATTAAAGCAGGGAAAGTCCAAATGGCAGAAAAAGGTGTCCAGGTACTGTTGCACTTGTGAAAGAAGCCCTTTTCGTTCTGGACAGGGGAATGAAGTGAAGACTAGGAGCTGTCTCTAGCAAGGGACACAACTGGATATGGCTTGGACGAATTATGTATTTCTCATCTGTCTAACCTGTGTTAGAATTAAAGTCGCAACTGGGGTGTCTGGGGACAATCTCCTCCTTTCTCTGAGACTTTGCTGTTCAAGTCCCTGCCCTCAGTTTTCACTGTCTAGTTGTGAGACTCCACTTCTTGCTGCAATTCTCTTCTCCCTTCTTCAGTAGTCAGCCCTCCCTTCATCTGCTTATCTGTCAGCTTAACATGATCTCAACATACAATCCCTGATGTCCTTTTGGATATGACCTCAGGTTTGTGCCATGCCTGGGCACACATGGACCACTACTAACTCAGAGTTTGGGAGAGACTTCCTGAGTCATCAAATCTGGTTCCCTGCTATTGAAGATAATGATCTCGTGTGGTTCATGAACTTGTCCAGGTCTGTATTAACACTAGTTCTGTCCTTTTGCCTCAGGACTTCTGAAGCAGCTGGTCTGGAGCTCTGCTCTTTGGAAGGCTAGAAACCTTCCTATACCTTCCGGTATCCACTTTTCCTGGACTGGTTTATTCTTGTGCCATTGCAGAGCATCATCTTTGATTTGCACATTTTTTTTCTTTCTCTGGTTCACTGTAATCTTTAGGTCCTGCAGCAGCAATGGCTCTTGATGCAGATTTGTCCCAAGAAATCTGTTGAAAACTTTTTTTCCATTGCTGCTTTTTGGTAGGTTGGTTTTATTGAGCCCATTTATTTTCATGTTTTGCTATTGGGTGGTTTAAATGCAGGTGGAGTTTGTGAATGTTAGTGAGTACAGAAGAGAGCTTTTTGCATTAATGTCACTTCTGCCTTTTTTAAACTGGTTATCCTTGCTACTTGTGCTGCCTTGGCCCTTCAGGAGTCAGAGGTTTTCTCAAGAATGATCATTGCTGTCGAACCAAGGTGAACATGATAAAGCAAATGCGTTGAAGAGCCAGTGCCTGGCTCTTACTCATGGATCTTACTCATGTTTATCTCTAGCTGTGAATGTGCAATAACAACAGTTCTGTTCTGCACAGGCTGGCACAGCCTCACACAGGAAGATCTGCTGTTTACCAATCAACACTCTGCTGTAGTGAGAAAGAAAGTGTTCTATTGCTGCTGGGAAGCCCAGAGTCTAGTTAAACCCATCTAAAAAAAGAGGAAACAAAGAGTGTGCATATTACTCAAGATGTATTTTCCTGGCTGGAGTCCAGCGTGTGTGTTCCTTGTGCAAAGCATCCCTGCTTATGCTACTTTCCATCTATAGAATATTGGTAGCAGGCAAGTGAAAGCTACCTGTTTTTGTAATGCGACTGATGTCAATAGACATTCCGAGCTGATTTTTCAGCCTGGCATGTCTTGTAGCTGGGGCAATCTTTGGGCTGAGTAGGATGACAGAGCTCTGCTATGAGGATTATAAACACAGGGAGGAAAAGATCTGGCAATTAGATCTGTTGGTAAAGCTTTCTGAGACTGGACACTGTGGCTTGTCTTGTTTTATTTCTTCCCCTTCTCTTTCTGTGGCATTACTGTGGTGTTGCTAATGAGATGAACCATGCCAGCCCCCCCACACTTTTGTTAACTGCACTCAAAAGCCAGCCACAATTGGCTAGTAAACTGGAGGATAGAAATAGCACCATTGCACTTCATTGAAGTAATATTAATTAACTTAATAGAGCACAGACATTTTAGACATTTCTTTTTTTTATGTGTGTGTGTACATTTAGGCCTCAGCAGTGCTCTTGGTGCCGTTTTCATGCTTATTCACATAAGGACCTTCCTGCTTTTCAATTGTTGATATAGATGGATTCTAAACTTAACCTTTATTTTGAAAAAAAGCTTCCTGTCCATTGCTTCTCCCCCTTCTTCTCCCCATAGCTTGTAATTAAGATGTTGATTGCCCTTTCAAATTTATACAACCCCCTCTTTCAAACTGACTATGATAGATTTGCAGTAGTTCGCTGGATAATCTGTCACTGGTTTTCAGTGTGCTGTGCAAGACAGAGGAGGAAACTTCTTCCAGACTTTAACACTAGTTGCTTTGGGGCTAAGCTGGCTCTAAAATAAATCTGTTTTTCACATCAGTCTTTTGCTTCAGGCTTTGGACACCCCTTCCTCTGCCTGTATACTTATGAAGAGTCAGTGCTGGGTATGAAACGCACCTCAGGCCAACCCAACTGCCGTGTATGTGTTTCTTCTCTGCTAAGATTGGGCCAGAACCAGCTCAGACTAGGTAGTTGAAAGAAGGTAAAGAGCCTCAAGCTCACCTGTTCATGTTTATGTCCATGGCCAGAAAGATGTGCCTCTGGTCTGGACATTGCTAAAGTGTGGCCTGAAACAGGTTTTGTGCTGATTTAGGACTCTAGGTTAAATTCCCTTTTTACCTCGCTAATATCCCATCTGGAAATCTGTTTCCAGGCAGGTGATTTTATCTAATGATATCTCAAAGTAGCGTGCCCATCTCGTTTCTCACCATGATTTGGAAAATAACTCATTTGCAGCTTCCAGTCTTGTAGATTTGATCTGGGATCAGAACATCTGACTGGCCTCTCTTCTGTCAGACCTGCTACCCTATAATAAAGGTGGGGGTGGGCAAGTTTTACCCTTTTCTCCATCTCCCTATCCTCCCTTTTGTGGTGCTTGCATGCTGCCTGTCATCCTAGTGCCTTGAGAACATGAACTCTTCTTGGCCCTGGAAGGTAGGGCAGCGCTTTCTGAGTCACAGGACTATGCCCCGAGTTACGCAGGGGAAGCTCTGTGATAGAGCACGAGGGTTGAAACAGCCTCACACATCCCGGTTTAGTGTGTCAACCACTGGGCTGGGCTTCCTGTTATACCTATGCCTTAGTCTGTTCTTGGAGGTACCTTCCTGCCCCTCCCTGCCAGAAGCTTTGCAAGGAACTAGAATTTGCTGACACTCTCGTTTGCTGCTGGGAGTGCAGCAGACTTGTGCTGCCTTGTTCCTTGCTGTGCTGACTCTGTAGGTGAGGACAGGAGAAGAGGGCAGTAAAACTACATTTCTTGTCACCAAGACACCAGCATTGTGCAAGGTACTTAACCACTTGGCATGGAGCATTCCAGTTTGCTTGGCTGCTTTGCAACAGGGATCCCGCTTGGTAGTCATGGGAGCTATGGATCTCTCACTGGGTTGGCACTGAGTATCTCTGATTTTCAGTCTGTCCTACTTCCCTTTGAGATGGATGCATTATTGCTTGCCTGTTGTCTTTCCCCCTCACGAAAGAAGAGAGATTATTTTCCCTTCCTACCACGGTGTTTCTTCTTTTATCAGGGTCATCTCAGCATGGTGTATACAAATCATGCTGTGCTTCATGCCAGTATATGGCATTGTACATCCTCAGGTCCTGCCACCCTGCCCTGCGGAGAGGAGCCTGACTGTGTATCACTTACTGTATACATGAATGCTTGAGCTTCTTTTCCTTGTTCTGTTGACATGGCATATCATCAGGCCTCCTGCTGTGTTACTTTACCCACCCCTGTGCATTGTTCCCACCTACCCTGACAGGGGCATATTGGCCTCTTGTGGTTGTATTCCTCCTTCAGTGCTAGCTGGGGAGCTCTCCTGTTTGCCTGATGGCATAACAAAATTGGCACAGGGCTGAGGGTCTGCCCTGCCTTTGTGGTGTATGGAGTAACCTCCTCCAGCTTAAATGCCTTGAGCCAACCACAGTTACTCTGGCTGTACCTATCTACTACAGAACTACTTTGTGTTCAAGAATATGAGAGTTATTCCCTGCGGTGCCCAGAGAGGCTGTTCCTGCCAGGGATGTGTGGCAGGACTGAGAGTTCAGAGCTCTTCAGCAACCCTTGTTTCTCCCTGCAAGCAGCAGATTACATGTGGAGAAGAGTAGGGAGCTTCCCCTTTGCTGTTGTTGTGGGTATCAGGTCCCAGTCCATCTGAGCCAGCCCTGCAGCCAGAGGAATTCACATAGGAAAGGGAGGAGAGGGGCTGGTCCTTGCAACTTCAGTTTTAGAAGAAACCTTCCTGCTGCTGCATGGCTTCCTCTTAGCGTAACTTTAACGGATGTTTTTCCCCCAGGTACATGAGGTATCCTCTCCTGGGTCAGCTGCTGGCCCAGCACCTCAGACAAAAGCTGTCTTGTGTGGGGGGTGGCTGTATTTTCATTCCCAGATTCTCCCCAGGGCAAGGCAACTATAGTTTGGGGGATGTGGAGGAATTACCAAGGTGACAAACTCTTGGTCTGGGGCCTGGAAGGCTGGGAACCAAGCGAGACTGGAAAACTCAAGCAGGAGCTGAGCTGGTTTGCGCTGCATGAATGAATAAATAAAGGACTGTGTGTGGGGGGAATCGCATCATTTCAGGAGGTGGTCTGCACATAGGACCGACTGGGATGAATCTGCCTCATTGGTTTCCTCTGTGGGCTGGAGCAGCTCCAGGAACCTCTATCTTCCCCTCTTGCTACATGCCAAAGAAAAGAGCTTGGGGTTGATCTTGTTGCCCCCTTTGAAATGTCCATGTATTCCCAGATACTTTGCAACGTCTGGGCTAGGTCCTTTGCTTCTTGGAGCAGCAGGAGAGGAAGGAATGTGGGCGCAGAGCCAGAGGGAAGAACGAAGAACAGGGGTTGGACAGACCCAGATCCCCACCCGTGCTTCTCTGCTTTGCTTTGCAGTGGTGTGAAAGAAGAGCTAGAGCCCAAGGGGTCAGCGTTGCTGATTGGTGTCGAGGAATAGGGGTTGTGTTGAAGTCAAAGTGACTGCTCTGCAGTTCTGGCAGCAGGAGGAACCTTCATGGGAAAACTTTGCCTTCCTGAACTTGTCGTAAGTGCCTGCTACTCAGGGTAGTGGTGACGCAATTGGGAAGGGTCTGTCTTGTGTATAACAGGTCAGGGTAAGTGGGTATGAGCAACTTGGAGGTGGAAAGGTCAAATCCAGTTTTGTTTTGGAAGCAATGTTTTGGGAGTAGCTAAACAGCATCAGTTGAAACCTGGTAATTATTGCAGCTGCAAATGGCAAAAAACAAAACCCAAACCTGACATCTCACTAAGGAACTTAGTATCTCACTAAGGAACTTAACTGTTAATTTCCAGGAGGGAGATTCACCCTTCCCAAGCCACCTCAGTTTGTTCACTTTGTTGCTCCCTCTCCTCTTTAGATAGATAGAAGCAGTGCTTTATTTATTAGGAGGAAAATCCTGCTCCGTCCTGCCAAAGCAAAGGAGCCCCTGGCATTTTGCTCCCCTTCTTGCGACTGAAGTTTTCCCTGTTCAGCACAGGCTGCATGTCTGCAAGGCCTCTCCTGGGGCATGTCCCTGTTCAGTGAGAGAAGTTCCTCAGAAATAAGGCTGATCACTTCCAGAGAAGCTTACCTCTTCATAGCCTGCTTTAATTCACCCCTTCCCTTGCTAGGGTGTCATTCTCATTCTTGCCTTCGCTTCTTGCACACTCTTCACTTACTTATTGTTGGCCAAAGGCGTCTCCTGAATCAGCATGGCAAGCAGATACATGCTTTGCATTGAGCTGTAATGATGCTGCTCCTTCTGTTTTCAAACTGGCTCTCCTCCCTGTCCTGTGCCAGTGTTCTCCCCTAAATATTGTTCACTGGCTGCCCTTGCCTGGCATGAAAGGTGACCCCGGAGAAAAAGATTTACTGCTTTGCCCAGAGAAATCCGATTTCATGCAGCACTCACAGCCAAGCAGCCCACTTAGACTAGACAGTCTTGGAGATCACTATGACTTAGCTAGGTTATCCTGAACCTATTTATAGATCCCTTCCTGTTCCCAACTCCACCCACTATGGAGTTTTACAACACAGCTTTAAAGTAGGATTCCTAGACTCTCTTCTTCCTGGAGCATATTTGCATTGAGCTGGCTGCTCAGACTCCCTGGTGCAGATCTGGAGGAGGAGGAAGGGCCAAGATGCTAGCAACATGTTGGAAGCCAACAGTAATGCGAGCATCAGGCATGTCTCTCACCTGTTGTAGTAAGTTAAAACTGGTGTTTCTCTCTTTAGGAGGAGGAAGCAAAGTGCTCTGCTTTTCCAACTTTGGAGGCAGCTGAGGAAGTGGTCTCAAACCAGCCTGTAGAATTGCTTTATTTGGTGGTTTAGCTCTACTGAGGGAAAAAAGTTGTTAACCTGACTGAGCTTCCTGCCTTCTCTTTAGCTCTGCCCATGGGGAACTGTATGTGGCTGTGTTTCTCCCCATCTCACTTCTTTTTCCTTCTAGTAGATTGGTCTCAAGTCTTGAGATGAGAGTCAGAGTTCATTCTCCTGTCAGGCCCCTGTTCCTTTGCTGCTGCTGTGTGACATGGCTGTGAGTATGGGGAAGCAGTTGAGGGCTGAGGCAGAAGGTCTTTATAGGTGGGAGACAACTGATATCTCCAGTTAGACTTAAACCGGTGACACTTGGAAATACTCTTCCCCTCACATTGCATTTCTTTCATTTAGCTAGGAAAATAGAATTTGTTACAAACTAACTGACAGAAAATGAGAGGGGAAATGCCAGGGACCCATTTTGGCTGGGCCTTGATGGTGGCCAGGAGAGAGAAGCAAAGTGTGTAGGTGTGTTATCTTTAGTATGGCTGATGCACAGCAGCCAGGCAGACCAATTACAGGGAGGAAATCTAGGTGGGGAAAATAGTGTTCTTGGGCATTTTTCAGTTTTATTTTTTTTAATCCAGGCTTTGCAGGTTACAGAGAAGAGACCATGAAGGAGTTGTTAACATTTTCCATTTAATGACCTAATGCATACACATTCTGGTATTAAGCTCCTACCAAAACTGCACCTGCTCCCTGAGCTCCAGCATTCCAGAGTCTGTTTTCTACCAAGGCCTTTCTTGATCCCTTAGAACAATCCTTGGATTGAAAAACTGTATTTTGGTAGTCTTTTTTTCAGCCTTTTTATGGCACTGAGTAGTTTCTTCACAAAGGTCTTTCTATAGTTCATTCATCTCTATAAATCCTGGTGGATAATTGAATAATCTCAGCTGTGCTAATTTTTTCTTCTTCCTCATTTCTTCTTTTTTGCTCTGATAAATGTTCCCTTGATCCATTCCTCCTGAGACACATCCAGATTGCCATGCCTTTTTGCTTTAAGGAGAGAGGCGTATGTTTAGACTTTTAGAATACTAGAGGACAAGAGATGTTTCTGTGGTTTAATTTTGAGAATGAAGAAAAAATTGTAAAAGGTAAGAAAGAGACAGGGAGAAAAGGAGGAACAGTCAAAGCCCCAACCCTGCTGTTGAGGGGGAGGGGGATGCTGAGTATCTGCCAAAAATTGGCTTGAGCTGAAATAAAGTGTTTCATTGCACTGTGCAAAACAGCCGCAGAAAACATACTCATGCAGATGCCCAGTCTCTGTTTTTAGCCTTACTGTGGTGTTAACAGGGAACAGGAAATGACAGATATTTTATTTTACATACAAAAACCCAAAATTTCCTCACCTCAGACAAACTGTCAAATTGTACTCCTCATAGCTGATGTAATTAAAAAGCTGGTGTGCCAGTTATAGCCTGGAGCTTTCAGAATAACCTTTTTGTGCTTGTGATTCCCAACGGCTGCTGGTTTGGGCTCTGGGTGAGACTTTTTGTCCCCTTCTCTGCTACTTTACATGGTGTCAAGGGCTTTCTGCTGGGCTCTGGTGTACTTTCCTCCACTAGTCATGCAGCTTCCCTCCCACCTGAGCCTGGGAACTCCTGGCACTTAACTGTGGAGAGCCTCTTCCTCTGTACCGCTCATCTTCAGGCAGCAAAACCTGGCTTCAGTAAAACAGCGCTTCCCGTTCCAGTAAGTGCTGCGATGGGAATCCTGGTCAGAGCATGCATTAATAGGCTTCTAAAACTGGAGGATTGTTGCTTAAATCATACCTTATATTTCTCTCTCTTTTTTTCTTTTCTTTTCTTTTCTTTTCTTTTCTTTTCTTTTCTTTTCTTTTCTTTTCTTTTCTTTTCTTTTCTTTTCTTTTCTTTTCTTTTCTTTTCTTTTCTTTTCTTTTTTTTTTTTCTTTCTTCCCCTTTCTCTTTATTTTTCAACTTTTGATCAGAACCGGCCTTCCTTTCTCCAGTGTGTTGGGATCTTTACAGCAGCCCATGCTGCAGCGCCTCGCCTGTTCCGCTCGAACTGCCTGCACCGCTGGCTTGGACCTTACCTAGGATAAATCTCAGCGTGGCCTGGGTAGGGGGGAACCATGGGGAGCTCTGCCTCGTCGCTGGCCGCAGAGACGGAGTCGGACCATGGCTTCACTAGCCCACCCTACCCGGGGCACCCAGCTGTGGGCTGGTATAGGAGTAGTCACAGTGGCCCGGTTTGGGAAAGTGCCCTTATAACACGGCAGCATCAGCATTTACACCACCGGGTGCGAAGGTAAGGAGGAGGGGAAGGAACCTGCTTACCTCTCAGCTTGAATCCAGGACAGTGCATTTGGGAGATAAATTGCTTTGCATCCTGTTGGTGCTGTGTCCTTTCATGCAGAGGCTGAATACTAATTCCTGTGAAATCTAGAGCTGAATTTCCATCAACTTGAGTGAGGCCAGGCCACATCCTTTTTACAGGGCTGCTGATGTCTCCTGCAAAGCAGACTGCAGGGCTTACCCCAGCTCTTCCTCACTCACCTGAATTGTGAAGCTGGCTGCCTGGGAATGGGATCTCAGTTACTTTAAGGAGTTTGCCATGCTTTTGTTGCTTGTGGCTCTTCTTCTTTTTGACCTCCTGACTGATTGCTATAGAAGTATCAGATATGGAGAATTATCTCTCCAGGTTGGGTAGGGATAAGGAGCAAGAATTTCTGAACTCAGAAGAGCAAGAGATACTGTTTTCATGCAAAAGCAGTGAAATGCTTTGAATGAAGATCCAGGGGAACAAAACACACCAGGACAGAATTACTCTGAAAAAGAACTTGGTGCTGCCTACCCTCAGTGTCTGTCCCTCCTCAAAGAAATCAGCACCTAAAGCCGTGGCTCTCAGCTGCTGGTTCTGCCCCTTCCCCAACAGCCACTTGCAGTGAAGAATCTTTTGTCTTATTAGAGGGCTGGTGTCCTGCATTCAATCTCTGACAGGTTGAGAGATATGTCAAAAGCATCTAACAGTCCTCTGCCTGGGGCCTTGGCTGCAGAGGCTGCCGTGTTTTATGGAAGTAATATTTGAGCCTTTGTCTAATGCCTGATTTATGTAGATTCCCACCTAGCTAGGTTTTTGTACTTGCCTGAGTCTGTAGCCCCTAGCCTTTTAGGAGCAGCTGCTTGCTTTTGAGTGTCCTTGAGCTGTTGTGGCTTTCCACTGAAGGTGTTAGCTGTGATGGTCATGCTATATCTGTTGTGTAGTCCTCATTTTCTTGCCTTGCTGCTGCTCTGAGTCCCAGCGAGTCTGCTTTGTGGCATCTGGCATAAGATTCAGGGAGACTACAAAGAAAACAACATCATGCTTTGCTCCTTTGCAGCCCTATCTTGGGTTTCCTTCTTGAGCTGGTAACAGTGTGAAACCAATTAGTTGTTGTCTTTGCCCTCAGTCATGGGCTTGAGTTCCTAGCAATGCCCAAGTGGGCTTTAAAAGGCTCTTTTGTGTAGGTCTCAAACATTATTTCTGTGTGTACCAGCCTCTGTGACTGGCCCCCGGTTCTTTTTGGTGGATCTGTGCTGTTTAGGTTTGTCTTGTCTAGTTCAAAGGGATCTTGACCACAGAGCTGGGTCCTTCCTGCGGGGTTGTTCCTTCTGGCCTGCTGCTTTTTCTCTCTTGCCTTAGAGGATTTGGGGGAAGGTGTGTGAAAACTCACAACTGAATACCCCTGGTGCACCTGTGCACAGCCAGCATGGAGGTTTAGGAGCTTCCAGTGCAAAACTGGTACTCAACTAAAAAGGTTGTGACTCTGTAGCCTGGTGTTTGTTAACTTTGTGTGCTGCTCTCCTGCGCATGATTCAAAGCCTGTAGCTTGGAGGAGCTTGAGAAACTGTGAGATCCTGACGTATGGACATAAATTGCCTAAATGACCAGCCTTCATGGCAGAGCAGGATGTTGGGGCAAGAACAGGAACCGCTGGTCTCTGTGCAGATAAAGCCAATGTCCTGTTAGAAGAGGTGTGTTTTTTGAAAATTATACATTTCCCCTGATAAAGGGAGAAGAGAAGTCCTCTAAGTGCTGCATGGTTCCTGGAAACAGGAAAATAGCTGGCTGTGATTCACCAAGGAACAGTTGGGTGGGAAGAACACACTTTATTTTTTGGAATTATTATGGAACTGGGTTCAAAAGACCTGGTGAAAACAGCCAACCCATCAGGCATCAAAGTACCCACAGTTCCTGTTGTGAGACTGATGAAACAGTGTGAAGAAGCAACAGCCAATTGGTATCCAGAGAGGAACAGATAAACATGTTCCTTTAAAAATAAGTAAATAAATAGACCAAGTCAGAGTAGATACCTCTGCCTCTGAACATCCTCATCCCTGGAGTCCTACAGTGCAGGAAGGAAGCGGAGTACTGGGGAGTCAATTTGAGGCTGGTCAGGAGATCTGGGATAGGCTTTGCTTTTCCTGCTGATTTCCTGTCTCTGCCCATAGCCATCTTTGAGCTGATAATGCTTTGGTCACTGTAGAGAAATGCAGAGCCAAGCCTGCTCTGGTCTGTCTAATGCTTTGGGGATGAACACAGACCTTCTTTGACAGGAAGATAAGGATGCACATACTTCATGAGTGACTTTGGTCTGTACTGGATAGAGGAATGGTAGGAGGCTTCCCTCATGGTGGGATGGGAATAGGGGAAGAAATCAGTGCTTGTCTGGCTTTCAGGATTTTAGAGGCTGGGAGAAAACAGATGCAGTGTCTTAAGAGATGGATCCTGTTGCCCGGGTGAGGCTGGTAATCTGGAGTAGCGCTTCTGATGAAGACAGCAGATGTTGAGGGGGGGGGGGGGGGGGGCATGAGGAAGAAGAGGAAAGGCCTTAATGGTAGTAGCTTGAGACTTTTGATACCCAGATTTGGGTCCCTGTTCCCTCCTAGGCCAGGCTGCACAGTCATCTTCTATGTCAGAGTCCCATCTCTTTAACAGGAGTATGCGCCTGCCTTTCAGCGTGTGCTGGGAGGACATAGCTACTTAAAGACTAAAGGTACAATGCATTAATGCATGTTAGTGAAGGGAAGCTTATTGCTGAAATCCCTGCTTAGGGCAAAGATTTTATTTTTAAATACATCTTTGGTAAGTATGTGCACATTCCAGACAAAATCTGGCTTAGTTGGAAGTCCCCAGGGACTTTCCTGGCTTGTATGCTTAAAGGTGATGAACCTGGGCTGTCCTTGGATCAGAGTGTTCAGTGGAGCCAGCAGATGCAGAACAGCAGAGCTTACTGACTAGCTGCTACATACCAAAACCCTCATGAAGCTGAGAGCAACGAGGCATGGTGCCACAAGACCCAGTGCTGGTGGTAGAACATAACCCTGTCCCTGCTACTGCAATTGAATTGTTTGGGAGCCATGTGTTGGTGACAGCTTCTCTTGCTGATGCTGCAAGTGGTGATGGCAGCTTTCAGGTGTGTATCCTTCTACACCTGTCAAGGTGTTAGGAGGAAATTAGGGCCCTAATTCTGTCCTGGACAAATTCTTGATGGTTTTCTTCAACATAACCACAGGCAGATGGGGTGTTTCCTGCCTGACCTGCTGTGTTGCTGTTTGCTGTTAACCTTTCAATGTGGTATATCCCAGAGCTGGGTACATATTAGCACCAGGCTGGTGGGTTGGAAGTGTTCATGGATGGCAGAGCACTTTAGACACCGTGTGGAAGGGCTTATAGCAGTGAGAATTGTTTGAATTTGCTCCACTCAGTAAATACATTTTGGGGAAAGTGTTGTGAGATCCGTGTGGCTGAATTTGAGTGTATGTGACCACCATTCAGTTTGGTTGGAAGCTCTCTCAGCACCTTCCCCTCACAGAGAGTCTGCATTTTCAGGGGTGCTAGAAACCCTCAGCATTCTGCAAGGCTTTACATTTTTCAATAAAAGCCTTTTCAAAATGAAATACCTCTTGGTCCCAACAACTGTGGTAGCAGGGGAGGAACAGACAGGGTTTTTTTTTTTTAATTTGTTTGTTTTAATGCTAAAAGTATATGAATTTCTCTGCTTTGAGAGGAGAGCAAGAGGACTTGCTTTTATTGTTGGCAGCTGATGGGAGGGCACTTGCTGTACACGTCCCAGAAGCAGTGGCTCTGCTGCTCCCCAGAAGCACCACTTAATTCTGGAGAGAAACCTGGAGCGAGGCATCTAGGTGTTTGTGAACCTCATGGCTTAAATATGTGTAAAGAAAAAACCAGAACTGCTGGGTTAACATCACACAATCCTGTCTTGGGGTTTTTGAGCCTTCCTGAGGCTTGTGGGGGTGTTAATAAGGGGATGCTGAAATACTGATGAATGGCAAGAAGCCATATGGAGGGGGAATGCAGTTGTCTGCAGCTCCTCCCCACCCTCCTGGCTTGTGGCATTTAACCTCTGAGTGAGGTATAAGCAGAACTGGCATCTAGAGGACGTTTCCTGTAGGGGAAACCGAGGCCCAGAGGCAAAATCTGGGACTGGGGAAAAAAGCCAGTGGTAGAGCATGAGATTACTCTGCAGAGTTCCCCTGTTTCTATTTTCTGTTGTTAGATCACGGATAAATGCCTCAGCCTCAGGAGATTGCCTCAGTGGGCTAGCATTCCTGCCCTTTAGAATACGTTTACATGGACGGAGCTGTGGTGTGGTTTGGGGCAGGCAGTTCCTAGGTTTTAATTAGCTACCTAGTTGGTTTGGGGCCTGCTCAGAGACTTGATTTTGCACCTTGCAGGGGTTAAATCTGCCTGGGTTTGCCCTCCCCAAGATAGCAGTGTTTTAACCCATTAGTCATTTCAGTTTTTATTCCCTCTCTCCTGTTTACCCCTTGAGCTCCTCTCCTCTCATTCTCAGACTCTTAGGAGCAGCTCAAAACATCAGACATAGTAATGCATTGAGAAGCTGATTTGGGGATTTTAGGGTATATTCTCAAAGCTTGTGGAACTGCTCCCATGCAAAGCTAGCCAAATCTACCTCTACGTGCACAAGCATGCTGTATATCCTTGCAGCGACTGGTAAACTACTTCCAAGCTTCTGGGCAAGAAATAGAGATCTGTGGTTGTGGGAAAGCTGGAGATAACCAAAATCTGATCTGATTCCTTATACCTCCTCCATGGATATAGAGAGAAGAGAGACCAGTCTACTAAACCACAGGAGTATTAGCATCTGCTGTGAGATTCAGGATGTGCCTGTTCATCAAGCTGGAGTGGAGCTCATGTTCCCCAGGTGCCGCAGGGAGATGGATGTGTCCCTGTGCGGGTTGTACTCCCTGTGGAGGAGTTGTGGTATCAAAGTTCAGCTGGGATTTGGTAGAGTAATGATATTGCCAGTTGTCACGGATACCTGCTTGATAAGAGCATTGGGCTTGTAACTGTTTGCTTGACAGTTCTCACTGAAGTATGTGGCAGCTGGAATAACGTCTTGTCCAGGGAAGTGGGCAGTGCAGAGGAGCTGGCAATGTTATGTATTCTGCTGTTTCATCAGCCTGAGGCTTCCAGTCCTGCCCATCCACTCTCCATGCTGGCTGCTTCATCAGTCCACTCACTCGCTCAAAAAGCCTCTTAGTTGTTTAAATTGAGGCTATTTATAGCTCTGGAGCTGTGAAGAACTTGGAGGATGGCAGCAAGTAGTGGAGACTGAAGTTTTCAATATCTGCCTGAACAGAAAGTGTCCTCTGCAGTACCAGGGCAAATTTCTCTTTCTCCTCCCCCTCCTAAGCCTCCTGGCTGTCCCTGCCTTGCTCTGCGTTGTCAGCACCTCTTGTAGCCTTCCAGACCTCAGCTTCTCTGGTGCTTTGGCCAGGCTGTTCCTTGGGAACTGGGCTAAGCCATCTATTTTTTTTCCTGACATTGAGCAGCCTTGTGAGGGCAGTGGATGTCAGATACTTACATTAGTGGCCTGAATGCCAGCACAGGGATCCAGGGGCAAAAGGTCCTTCCCCATCTTCATTTCCCCACAGTAAATGCAGATAACAAGGCTATCCTGCATGCTTACCCTCTCCAAAGAGGGGCAGGAGCCAGGGCAGGGAGTCAGAGCTTGTGTGCTGAGGTCTTACCCAGCAGGGTTGGCTGAAGTTTAGAAATGCCTGAACTCCTTGCCTGGAGTGTTGTTTTCACACCATGGAGAGCACAGCAGACTTGTCCCTTAAATAGTGCCAACATTATGACAGGAGAGCAGTACCTTTACCTGGGTTCAGGGCACTCCTGATTCTGCAGTAGCTGAGCACTCGTGTTCCAGGGAGGTAGATACAGATCCTTCTCCAAGTGCAGACACAGGGTAATTTTGCTTTGACCTGGTGCTCTCAGAATGTCTTACTGCATCTGGCCTTGACTATGCCTTGATTCATGGTCATGTCCTCTTCATCTCTTTGGAGAAGGGATTTTGGAGATGCACTCTTGCTGTAAACAAAGCAGGTCTCTTGTACTCTGTGGTGTGGCAAGGTGTGGTAGGAGGGCCTGGTAGAGTGCTTTGGTTTTGCATTTGGAGCAGTGTGTTTCCAAATGTAGGTATATTGTGGGAGGGAGACATTGGTAGGTTTTTTTTGTTTGTTTTTTAGGAACAGAGAGGAGTAAGAGGAGTCAGAGCAGGGATTTTTCCAGAGGAACCCTTCTGCATTTGTCCCTTGATTTCTTTTGCTGCAGAGATGGAAGCCTGGTCCAGTATTTCCTGGCAAATCTCTTGGCCTCCCTGAAAGGTGTTACCTATATGGGCCAGAGCTGTGAAGTGGTCTCAGTCTTCCAGAAGAGTCTGATGGCTGAATCTGATGACAGCAGGAAGCTCAGGGTCCTGGTTGTGCTTCTGCATGGAAGGAGAAAACATAGGAATTTTTTTTTTTTTTTTTTTTTTTTTTTTTTTGGAGGGAGGGTGTTATTTGTTTTTCTCCCACAGTCACATTAAAGAGCTAGAGTGGAAACACAGACCCATCCACCCAGCTCTGTGCAGTGTCTGTCCTGGAGGGAGATGGACTGCATTAACCTCATGCTTGTGCTATTGTGGGCTAATGAGAGGGGGATGAGGGTAAGGAGAACAGCCTCATGCTTTCTGCTAGTGGGTCAGGCAGGAAGCTCCCTTCCCCTCTGAGGAGTTCAGCACTGCCAAGTGGCTAGCCATTTTCTGTGTTTGTTCTGGAGCTCCTTGCTTTCTTCCAAAAGTGTCGGGTACTGGTTGCTGCAAAAGGCAAGCTGCTGGATTTCCTGCGCCAATAACTTAATCCAGTTTGATCCTGGTGGCTCTGGGCTCTGACAAATGTGATTTGGAAATGGAGAGAAGAACATACACAGAGCTACAGTCTCCCTTCTCCCTCCCTCAACCCCCAGCTGCAAGCTTTTGGCCCCAAGCTTGCCATGGCACTGAAAGGCTGTGTTGATCCCATCTCTGCTGGAGGCTGGTGCTCATGCGTGGAGGAGTTGGAGGGGAGTGTGTACTGAATGAACGGTCTGCAGGCCTTTGTTGCCTCGGCTGAGACAGTCCCCCTGGGTGCAGGGCTATTGTGAATAGAAGGGCTGTCGTTCTAGGGACACAGGAAGAAATCGTAGAGGAAAGATAAATTGTGGTTCGATGCTATTTGAATTTGGCAGGTTGGGGGCTGCATAAGAAATCGTGCATCTGTCTGTTCCTGCCCAGGGGTCCCCAGCCTGGCCAAGTAGCTGTACCTTATCAACCTCCCTCCATCTAGTGTGCAGATCCTCAACAAACTGCCCTGGGCTTTTATTTGAATTGGGTAACCTCCCATGCTTCTAGCCCTGCAGCACCTGCCTTCCCACTCTGACTAGCACTGGCAAAGCACGGATAATGCAGCTGACAAACTGTGCCAGCCAGCCCATCTAATAGAGCATCCATGCCAGCAAAGATTGCTGAATCCTGGGGAGGGGCAGGTGCTGAAGGTGACTGTGAGAAAGTGTGAAGAACCTATCTGAAGAGAAGGAAACTGCTCCTAGATTACAGATGGCATTTATGAAGCTACAGCAGGACATTAAAACCACAAGGAAACTTGAATCAACCTGTGAATGCAGCCTGCGGACCGTCTGGATGGCAGCGAGGCAGTCAGCTGGAAAGTCAGGGCAGTGCATGGTGCAAGGACAGGTTTAAGCTGCAGGCACTTAAAGGCTGCCAAATCGACAGCCTGCTGGGAGCTAGAGGGACATCATTTGCCCTTGCCTAGAGCAGTTCAGAGCTCAGCTCTGCCTTCTGATGCATGGGTTCAAGCCCTGCTGACTGCAGCTGCTAGCGTGCAGCGCTCAGAGTGATATTGCATGCTGGGGCTTGTAGTTTAAGCAGAGCAAGGCTTCTACATTTGAAACCTGGCAGATTCCCTAAAGCAAAAGGTGATGTTGGGAGCCTGGCCCTTAGCACCTTTAGGCATGGAAAGGATAGGGCATCCATAGCTCCCTGTGCCTTCTGTAACACTCTTGGGAGCTGTTGTGGAGCACTGAGAAGCAAGCTCAGGTGGACACATGCAGGATCTTTCCATCTTACTGAAAACCTGTTTTTGACCTGTATACTTTGGAAAAGTAAAGCTATATGTGTGTATATAGAGATCTGTGTGTGTGTATAGATATATATAGTGTGTGTGTGTGTATGTATATACATATACACTCACACATATAATATATATATATATAAGATGTTCCCCTGATTCCTTGCGACAGGAAGATAAATCTTTTATTCTGAACCCTGGTCTTGGCTTGCATGTGCCTCATGTAACACTGGGACTTCCTCTCAGACCTGTGCCACAAGCTCTAGTAAGTAGGTCCTGTTTAACCTCCCCTGCTGAAGGACTGAGTTTTCTGCCTTGCCTGACAGCTCCAGTGTTCCTCTGTGGAGAGGGCTGGATTTGGAAACATGTCATGCTTCTGAAAAGTGAAAAAGATTTTGCAGGAGCTGCAAGATTGCAGCCCATGTTGCAAAACTGACTGATCATTAACCCTGCTGTTCTCTTGCCTAGCAGCCTCCATGGCACAGAGACCCTGTAGTGATGTGTGTGTTAGGGACATCATTGCATTGCGTGTACCCTACAGAACTTCCTAACAAACCAGTAAAGCTTGGCACAATGACCTGTTTTCCTTGGATTGTATTTTCCTAGAGCAAATGTTTAGATGCTTCCCATTTTCTGGGCAAGCTGGTGTGGGAACTGCAGCCCCTGGCTTGCTCAGTGCCTGTGTGATTGGCTGTGGGTGAGACTGCTGTCTGTAGTAACGTGGTGGGAAGGCATAGCAGCTGACAGAACCCATCCGTCATGTACAGCATTGAGTCTCCTACAGGCAGAGCATGTACTCTTGCTCTTTCCCTCCCTCTTTCCTCCCTCTCTATCTCTGCCCTATAACTATGGGTTGACAATGTGGTCATTCAGGTTGTCCTTGGAGAGCGTGTGTGCTGAGGTTACCCTACTGGGAAGGGAAAGAGCTGTTTGTGAGAGTGTGCTTGACTTTTCTTGAAGAGACTTAGGAGCTTTAAAGGAGAATGGGAGCTACCATCCATGGCAGGAAATGCTGCATCCTCCTGGGAGGGAAGGGATGCTGAGCTGCATGTTGGAGAAGTCCCAACATGGGCTTTGCTGGATTGTTTTGATAGCAGGTTGCTTCTCCGGCATGTGGAGATGTGAGGGTTAATTGCACGTGTTCAAGCCAGGAGCATCCTCTAGATTCTAGCTATCAAAGCACTAACTTAAGTGCTTCATCTTTATGAGGCAGTAAACAGTACTCTGTTCTGAATTACTGAGTTCAGACGTCTCCAGGGTACAGTATAACTTGTAGGGGCTTCCCTAGTAATTACTGCGTCACTAACTGCTGGAGGAGCTGCTGTCATCAGTGTAAGGAAATGAAAATGTAGAGCAGGCCATGCAAGTGAGAGCATTCACAGCCAAGCAGGAGTAAGATCAGCCTGTTTTATCCCACTGGGCTTCTTGGAAATTGTTGACAATGTTCCTGTCCAAAGTTCAGAAACATGAGAAAGAGAGAAATAAGTGACATTTATAGATCAGCTGCACATGCAAACCAGATCCATTCGCCTTAAACTGCTGTCAGTGGGTCTCAGCCTGTGTCTATGATCCCATCTTCTCCCATTTCACTTGCAAAACGGAGTTGGACTCAGTTGTTGGCTGGAACACCACAAGAAGGTACTTCAGTAGTAGGGCTTGAAAGTTCACTGATGCCTGTATGGTCAGCATTGGATTGATCTTTTGGCCTCTCATTATGTGTCCCTGTTGTGATTACTGTAATAAGGTGTGAAACTGAGGTCCTAAAGCCTGGCTTAGGGGTGCTGAGATGGTGAAAGGCCGAAGTCTGTTTGGATGTAATGCTGAGTTTCCTCCATAGTTCCAGCGATATGGTATAGAACAGCTATCCCAGAGCGGGGTGCGTTTCCATGATGTGGAAAGGAAGCTCTTCTGTTAAAATTCACTAAGAGATTTGCTTTTGATTTTGAAGGGCATGTGTCAAGCATCCAGTCTTTCAGAGCAGAACCAGGATTTCTTGGGAGCTGCAAGGCACCATAGCCTTTCCTTGATTTCTCCTCAGAGGATGAGTCAGTGGGTATCTTGGAGTGGGAATCTGTGACTTGCACATGCAAGGACATTGATCCAGTGCAACTTCAGCCAGAACTGCCTTTTTTGGTCCTTTTCTACAGGTAAGAGTTGAGCCCTGCTTGCTGTAGCCCTGGGGAAAGTGCAGAGGGATGCTGGTTTGTTTGGTTCTTTTTCTTTCTGATGAAAAGCGAGACTAGCTTTTATAAGTCCAAGTATCTCTTTGAAAAGTTACTCGGGCCCTTTTTCCTGCAGATCTACTCTGCAAAGCTGACAGCCTGCTGGAGGTGCAGGAGGTAATTTAGCTCGCCTCTGACTTTGGCAAGCAGGAATGGCAGTTGTGTTTAACCAACGCCTGGACTGAGAAAGGAGAAGTCAGGAGTGTTGTCAGTTGGGGTAGGGGTGTCTCTCTCCTGTCTTCTGGAGCCTGGGCAACTGTAGCATGGAAGCCCTGGGAGTACCCACTACCCTGGCCTGTGGAAGCCCTGGGCGTCAGGCATCATTCTATCTGCCACATTTATTGAGCCTGACTCTTTGGCTTTTGTGAGGCTGGACAGATTTCTATTAGGGGTATCCTCTGTGTGCTCCCCTGTGAAGTGAACTTAGGTATTACCATCACAAGAACTGAAGGCTGGAGCATAGCAGCTGGAAATGCAGTGTGATTTATTCAATGGAGATGTGAGTGATGGGACCAGACAGCTTTGGAGCTATGTTGTTGCTCCTCACCCATTTCCCCTCCCTCCCCTTTCTTTCCTTTTTTCTTTCTCTTCTCCCACTTCCTCTGATTTTATTTTAACAGTGATACAAATTGCAGCATAAGTCTCAGCTGAGCAGCAATTCAGGTAGGCAGCCACCAGCAAATCTCTTCTCCCAGCCTCCCCAAACAGGAGGGAAGTTGCACTGGGAGTCAGGGCTGCAGATGAGTCCTGAGTATGCATTTCTTCTGCCTGGCTTACAGTCCCATCAGCTTTTCCTGGCTCTTTCCAGTTACGGGCCCATAGCTTCATTAGCCTGTCTAAATAATCTTGCCCCACATCTGTCTACAGGAACAGGAAAATTTTTCCCCTCCCCAGCTTCCAGTCCTATGACCTGCTGCGTTGGAAAGTATGAAACGATCTTTAGCATGGGATAGAATGGGTGCTAGCATAAGTTGCAAATGCTGTTGTTCAAGTGTGTGACATCTAAAGTCATTCCCCATTTTTAAAGATAATAAACAATCATCTTCATCTAGGCAAATGGACATGTTCCTCCCAAGATACCCTGCACACACAGGTGCTTTTGTTTTCTAATGCAGAATGTGTATATCTTCTACAGGCTGGGAAGAATGGCAGTAAATAACCCTATGCCAGATAGGTGAAGGGCAAAATGTTTGCCACGTGGTTCATGCTAGGGATTTACATAGACCCACATCAGGAGCAGTTTGTCCTGGCAAACTTGTTTTCCAGCTGCCCATATTGTCTCCTTGCATGTGCATTCCATGTATTTGTTTATAGCCCCCTCGCCACCATGCTCCAGCTTGATCCTGCATTGAGGCTAGGTGTTATGAGAGCAGAGTAAAAGTATCGACCACGCCTTCATCTTGGCCTCTTCTTTGCTGTTCTTGAGGCATCGATGGTGTTTGCTATGTTGGGTTCTTAACACTGGGCAAACGTTGAAAGTCACAAGGATGGGTCTCTCCAAGGTCAGCAAGACTTGGTTTTCATGTTTTACTGGTGAGGAAACCCAGGTGCAGAGGAGAAAGACAACTGCTGCAGAATTGTGTTGGAAAATTGTGAGATGCTGGGGGCTTCAAATAGATGGGGTTTTTTTCCAGAGGAGGAGCACTGGACCAGCAGTCCCTGCAGTGTATAGAGTCTGCATGGCTCTTACTGTAGATCATTGCCTGGTCATTGCTCTGCTCTGTTCCCTGGGCAGCATGGTCTCTTTTGAGGTAGACCACAGAACCTCACTTAAATTCCTTAATTGTCTTAAAGACACTTAGAAAAACAAAAACAACAAATAGAGCTTCCCCTTTGTCCAGCTTTCTCTTCTGCACATATTGATCTTAGAATGATTGTTCAAACATATTTCAGGTGGGAAGGGCTACGCTATGGGAATCAAGCTTCTTGTGGTCCCAAGCATCTACCCTCCTTGCTGAAGCTGTCCCAGCTCCTCAGATGAGAGAGCAGCTTAAATTAGTTCATTTCAGTTTCTTGCTCCTGTCCTTACCTTCTCCCTTCCTCACTGACACCAGATAAATCTTTATTGTGAAGTGTTACCTTGGGAGTCAGCCCCATCTTTTCTTTCTTTCCTTCATGCTTTCACAGATTCTTAGCACTGAAGTGTGCCTTCTTTCTCTGGTTCCCTACTTGGATCCTCTTTCAAAGAGCAGCCTGCACTCTGTTTCTCCAGGGCCTGCTTCAAACTGGACCTGGAGAGAGGTAATCAAGACTTTGTTATTTGAAGGACTGCCCACCTCCTTCAGTGGTATTGCTGCTACCTCTACTGCAGCTGGGACAGCTTCCCCTATTGGGGTCCTCTCTCTCCAGAGAGAAGTATTGCCCAGCTGGATTGCCACATTGCAGGATATCTTTTCTCATCTGGGCTAACCCAGCTCATGCACAGAGGCTGCTTTGTATCTCACTTGGAATGAAGTTGGGGTAAGGGAAGCCCTCTCTATAAGCCCTGTTGCACCTAGCTCAGAGGGGCTTCCCAATTAGCAAGGGGTATGGAGTTCATTGCAAGTGTGCCTGCCTCACTGCTTGCATGCAGGCAGTACATGGTATGCTGAGACTGTCCTTAGCTAGGGCTTCTCTGGTTGGAGAGGGAGCACACACAGCTTGATTCAGTATAAACTGCTCTGCTTCCAAGGACCACTTACAGCCACTTCAGCTCCTGGTTAATTCCTGTGTAACCTGATCTCTGGCTCTGACCACATCCTGGAGATCAGGCCTTTACTCTGTTCAGGGGGTAGCTGTTGGTTTTGAAAGGAAACAGGAGTCCTCATGATCTTCTACTGTTGATATAAATCTTGCTAGTACTGAAAGATTGAGTATGATATAGTCGAAGAGCTAGAAGCTCATTCACAGCCCCTTGGTCTGATGCCTGCAGACAAATGCTATTCTCCGCTGCTCTATGTCCAGGTGCTGATGTCTGTAGTGTTAAAGGGTGCTTAGAGGTCATGGTAGCTCAGTGAATCCCAGGCTCAGTTGTGTGTTTTGTTCTCTTAAGATTTCCCCCACATACACACACAAACCCTTTAATTGCTGTAGTAAAGCATATGCCCCTGTTATTTAAATAAAATAAAGTAAGTTGGAAAGGCCTCTCAGGAGCATCTAGAACTTCACCACCTGTGCAGAATTATTGGCAATAAAGGGATCTTTTTATGTTGTAGAGAGTGGGGAGAAGAGCCCTTAAAGACAGTGTCAGTGAAGCAAGAGCAGTGTCTGAAAGTCTTTCATCCTCCTGTTGACAGTGCTCAGATGTGACTCCAGATGCTTTCTATTCTGGGATGCAGGCAAGTATACACTCTCAGAACCAACTGGGGAGAGTGTGCGAGGGCTGTGCTGCTGAAAGTGGTCTGCCCAACATTCCTAGGTTTACATATGGCATGGGCAACTTTGGCCACAGTGCAGCATGCTTCTGTCTGTCTTCTCATAACTTGATCACCATGCCCTTCACCTTCTGGGCTCAAAGGAGTTCAGTCTCCCTGGTCCTCTTGATTTCTGTGATTGCTGCTGTTTGCAGACAGCAGGACTGGATAGAGCCAAAGGTTTGGAAATAATTATTCCTACTTGCTAGCATAGTGTAGAGGATGGTGAAGGATCAGTACAAATAATTGGGAAATTCACGTTTGGTTTCTGGCCTCATCATAGACTTAGTGTTTGGCCAGGACCCTTAGTCTGTCAATGCCTTGGTTCCTGTCTAGATAACAGACCACCCAGGAGAAGAATCCAAGGCCCTCCAAAGCATCACTGTATGCTGCAGGCACAGGAGTGCATGGATACCTAGGCAGAAGCATGTACAGGCCTGAAGTCTTATTTCTTTTAGGCACTTGTGTGTTTCTTAGGCCGGAGTGGAAAAATCATTCCCAGTTCTGTCCAGAACTTCCCCAGGTGCTTTGTGGAAAGAGAGAATCCAGCAGCTAGCCAGCTATTGCAAGCTAAGAAAGGAACAACTGCATCGGTGCTTTCCGTGGAGACTAAACAGATGCTGGAGTTGCATTGGTTCAAGCTGGCTTTTGTGCTGCTGGCTCTGCTCTTCTGACTAATCCTGATAATCAGGGTCCCAGATCCTTCTTGCTGTTACAGGTCCCCTATGAGTTAAGTGGTCTTATTTCCAGAACTGGAGAAAGTAAGGATGATCCAGGAGGGGGAAAGGCTGAGGCCAACTGTGGGGTTGGTGGGGTTTACTGCTGTTCAAAGCCTCTTGCTTTCCATGAATCCGCAGGCAGCCCAGCTCACCAAGCAAGCCTTCAGCCCTGCTTCACCCCAGATCGGTAAAACATGGTGGAACGTGACTCCATTGCAGCAGTCTGCACCAGATTGTCTTGCATGATTTCTCCAGCATCCGGCAGTGAATGTAAACGCCCTTCAAAGTTGCACCTAAAGCCAAAAACTCCAGGGAGAGAGTGAGTGTGTGCATGTGTGTGCAAACTCCAGTACCTGAATCATTTGGGACAGTGCCCTGAGTGCTCTTAGAAGGGCTCTGTGTTGAGAGTCTCTCCTTGGATCAGTTTTCGTTGGAGGGATTGCAGATGTGGTTCCCGAGGTAAAAGAGAAGGTATGCAGGTTTGTGCTCTGCCTCCTGGTCTCCTGCTACCAAAGGGACAGAGCCGCTAAAGCACATTGAGAGATAACAATGGTTGTCTAGTCAGTGTCATTAACGGCAAATGTCTCCAGGAGGAACAACCATCCTTGCCTTTCCCCTCGCTGCAAGATGGCATCCATTAGCATGGCTACGGTGGCTTGATTACTGCGCTCTGGTCTGACTACGGGCTGGACTCCAGGCATGTCAAGTTTTGCTAGGGTTCATCTCTCTTCCTCTGTCCCTTGGCAATCTTTCTTCCCACAGATCAGTACAAAGCTTGTTGGCTGGGTTGTTAAGTATGAACTGCTTTCCTGAGGCACAGGACTGACTTAGCTTTTCATTAAGGCCTGCTAATCATCCTAAAGGGAGACTGACAGCCACTGGCGACTGATGACAGTGCCCTGATGGCTTTTGTCTTGCCAGAAGGCTCGAGGTCCTTCTCACAGTGCCCAGAGTGTGGCTGGTAAATGAGGGGATAATGTTGTGTAGTCTGGCACGGGATAGTGTTGCTGCACCGTTTGGCAGTGTTGATGGTGGTCACAATTAGTTTCCTTGTTTGCAGGAACAGTGCTCCAGCAGTTCTTCTCCCAGCAGCAGGAGGGAACAGGGATTCTGCCCAAGTTAAAAACACAAATGGTGAGATGGGAGCTTTGGGCTGTGCTTCCTTCCTCTGCCAGTGCCTTACTTCGTAGCTGTGGGCTGCAGCCTCGGGTATGTTTTGTTAGTCTCATACCTCATGGAACCATGAATCTTTCTCTCTCCCTCTGTCCCAAGTGGTACCAAGCTGTTGATTACTGGGTTTTTTTGTTTGTTTTTTTTTTTAATTGCACCTTGGATCTATGCCTTCATTTTTCAAGATTTTTCAAGGAAGAATTTGGGAAGATGGCCATTGCTCAAGCAAACAGCAGCCTGCCCATGGAGTAAGTTATGGGCAGGGCTGAGAACTAGTGTGAGAAAAGGAGAGGGGCTTGGCAGGGTTCTCCAGCTGCCTTTGCCTCAGTTTTCCAATGGTTATGGCTGTGTTTCAATAGCTTCTACATCTCCATTCACCCATGGAGTGCTCTGTCTGGGTCACTTTCACTTAAGGGGCTTGGGGCAGCAAATAGTCATGATAGGTGAGGTGTGGAGTTTGGTGCAGATGTGCCGTCTGTGGCCATGGCAGCTCTGAGGATTCATGTCTGTCCAGTGAGACAGTGAGGGGGCTGGTGGCTCTCTTAATCACTGCATGGCTTCCTCTGACAGCATTATTTTGCCTTTCATGTCTTGAAGGCAGCAAACAGCTTAGAGTTTCCTTTTCATCCTGGGAAGAAGGAATTTAATCTAAAATGCAGGGCAGTGTTTTGAGGCTGAGCTGGTGGCACTTACTGTGAAAGTGAGACGAGGCTGTGGGGTTGCTCTCAGAGCATCAGTTGCACCTCCTCCATCCTGTCCCATCCCGTGCTGTCTATCTAAGAGACATCCTAAGAGATGTCCTCTAGTCCATTCTCTCCCATGTCTTACCTGAAATCCTTTTGCCTGACCTCTCATGGCCTTCGCTCCTGTTTTTCCCGACCCATGCTTCTCAGATGATCATTGATATGAAGCTCTCCCCATTCTGTCATCTCTAGGCTTGCATCACACAGGCATTCCTGTGGCCAATCTGTAGATGTGTGCATGGACAGCAGATGTCCCTTCCGGGCTTGGTGTGAGGAAGGGTTCATGGCAGGGCCTTGGGTAGAGCCAGCCCAGCAATTCTGCAGTGGAGGTGGTTAAGAAGCAGTAATAGAGGAGAAAGCTCAGAGGAGACCCCGCAACCAGCAGATGTGAAGGGGTGGCATACATCCTTGATGGAGCAAAAGAGAACATCTCTCCTTGGTATTTCAACCTCATTTATGTCTCAGTGATGCATTGGAGACAACAGAGTCATGCCCTTCTTCCTCTCTGGCCATAAAATATGGTGAAAGGGATGTTCTGCAACCTTCCTGGATGCTATTTATTGGCTACTGTTAATGCTCTGAGAGAGGCATTAACCCCATGCTGTTCTTCCCTGGGATTTGTTCCTGGTTCATTGCTGTTACCAGCTTTTGTGCCCTTTTTAAAGGACAAGATTTCTGTTGGCTTTTTAAATTAAAACCTGCCATGATTTGAAATGAATCAGTGTAATAATAATAGTAAAGAACATCATCTTCCCAGCTGTTCCTCCCTAGTGCCTTGCTAGTCCTCCTAGCTCTGGCATGATAGTTATAAATCCCCTCCCTGTTGTTCTTGATCTCCCTTGATTCCTGTACATCTTGTACTAGCCTTACTTCAGTGGAGACTTGGAGGTTTATGCTCCCAGTGAAATTGGAAAGCTCTCAGGCACCTGCATGTTGTGTCCTGCTCACGTGTTCAGCATTAAACTGATTGCCACTTTGGGCCAGATCAGTAGGGAGCCCTGAAGGCTGCAGGAGAAGAGGCTATCTCCAGGGTGTGATTTGGCTTCATATTGTAGGATCCTCTAGGTGCTTTTGTCCTCAAGTTCCTGCTAGGGCAGCGAGCCATTGGATGCTCCTGGTATCTCCCACCCTCTTCCTGGTGCACCTTGAGGTTTAAAGGGCCTTGCCTTCAAGGCCAAAGTTTCATCCTGAGGAATGTGAGGCCATGTGGAGGGATTGTGAGGATTCAGTATCCTAGCAGGCCCTACTGGCCACATAATCTGAGTGATGCTATTCTGTCAGTCCTCCAAGCGCTGATGGTGCCAGGGCCCTGTTCACTCTGTAACAATATGTTCTTCTGCTGTGTTCAAAGGGCCCAAGTTCTTTGGGCTGAGAGTCAAGTCTGAACACTGTTCCCAGATCAGCAGGCATCACCCCCCTTCTGCCAGATCTGAAACTGCTTTGTTTGACTGTAGCCCATCTTGCTGCTGAACTGTTCTTCCCTTTCCCTGACTCACCTTTGTTCAGCTCATTTGTATTACTGAGTGTGGAAGATATCTACCAACTGACCCTTCATAGCCTCTTGGGAAGTTTCCCGAGCTGCCTCAAGGCAGGGAATGATTTGCCAGCCAGTCAGTGAATGATTAGATCTGGTTTTGGAGCCCCCAACCCTTCTTTCAAACTCTTCCTTCCTAAACAAAGGAGTCTTTTCAGAATTTGAAAATTTTTCTTTACCTTCTTCTTCACAGAAGTGTTCAGGCTTCTCCACACATGAATAATTGGAAACTGTAACTCCTTCCTGCCAGAGCCATTGAAGTGGGCATCTGGAATTGACAGTGCCTGTTTGTACTAAATTCGTTCTCAACTTCAATGAGCAAGCAGGGTTCCAGGTCATCTGCCTGTATGTGTATGCAACAAGCATCTCTCACAGCTTAAGAGCACCCCTTGACACTGGCATTGAGACTTGTCATTGACTTCAAGGATGTTGGATCAGCCCTTTTCCTCAATGGCTGATGTTGAGTTTTTAGTCCTGTCGTCTCAGTGTGGAGAGTCAAAGGTTCAGGAGGTTTGTGTTGGATATAATAGCATTTGCTTAGCACTAGTAGCTAAATTTACTGAAGCCTAAGGCCGCATATCGCTGAACTTTTCCCAAAATTGTTTGGGCCAGTCCGAACAAGGAGGGAACATGGAGATAAGAAAGTAACAAAACGGCGTCAACAACGATCAGCAAGTACCATAACTCCCCCTGGAGACAACGGGGAAACCAACCAGGAGCGAAGAAGCTACTACTTGTCGAGCTATCATTGATGCAACAAATTGGAGAATGGAGAAAGAACTTAACCTGTAGGGGTATAAATACCCAGGGAATTTTCCATTTGGGGTCCCTGGGAGGAGGCACCCAGCTCGAGCTGTAATACTAATAAAATCATCTTATAAAGAATTATTTTGTATCTTTTGAATAAAGTGGAAACCTGGAGTCGGACCCTGTTAGGGAGACTGGATTGGACAGTTTCCCTAACAGTTTATTTAGTGTTTTTGTGTATTGCCAACCAGCTGGACTCCTAGACGGTGATGTCCACATGACTTATGACTGCAGCAGGACCATGAGCAGTCATTCCTTATGAAAACCTCCCAAGAAAATGTATTTCCAAAATTCCCTTTTACAGCTCTCAGAGAAACCTTCCCCTGGTAGTGCTGTAAAAGATGCATCTGAAGGGCCAAAAGCTGAGTTAGGGCAGTTTTCTGAATTTTGGCTTTGTGTTTTCGCATAATATTAGCAAGATCCTTACCCTGTTTGGATTGTGGCATACATAAGCTTTCTGTTTTTCAGCATGAAGTCTGTGGGTTTGATGGCTAGGTGTGAAAGTCTGGTTAGGGAGCCTTTCTTACAAACAGATAATAGTTTTATTTAGTAGCAGCTCTCTGAGAAGCATCATTCTGATTTGTGGGAGTGATTTCAAGAGTCCTAACCTTCCTCTGCTTCAGTTACTCATGAATTTTGCTGGACAAGTTTATTTTATGTGGAATTTTCTGTGATACTGCTTAGGCCAAAGATATAATAATAAAAAAATATGCAAGGTAGATGAAGTAATTTTTACCAGGTTTCCTGAAGAAAAAACTATTGTTCTCTAGGTGCATTCTTGCTCCAAGTGTTGAAGAAGCAGAAGCTACAAGAATAGAATGTAACTTTGTTCTGTCATTCTTCTGGGATTCAATCCTTTCTAGTGCTGAAGACCCATCCGTTCTGTTGGCTCCGGCATTTGTAAGGAGACTGAGATACAGTGTAAGGGGCTAATCAAGGTCTTGTAAGTTGGTTTGGTGATCTTCTTTATTTTTCTTCTTTAAAAGCTTCTTTTTCTTTCTTTTTTTATAACAGAAAAATAGAATTCTTAAATTCTTGCATTTGTTGCATTTGCAGGAGGATAGTGGGCTTTTTGCCCTGAAAGAGCAGCTTCTGGGAGGGGGAGGGGGGTGTTGCATGCTTTCTAAGGCTCTCTTTCAAATACTTTAGCAGAGCCAGGGAATCTGTGGAGACACTTTTGTGCTTTCGACACTCGAATTACACCAATTTAATGAAACCGAGATAAAATTTTATAAAATTAATGAACCTCTCTTGTGTATTAGCTCTTAAGTGGATTCAAATATCCATGTACGTGAATTTTTGGCTTAAGTCAGTGAGGGAATTTGCTTACATAAAGCAAGATATGGATGGAGGCCATTCAGTTCACCACCACCTCAAGCAAAATTGATTTATTAAGACATTATCAAACCTCTTTAAACATATACATAGTAAGGCTTTGGGCTAACTTAATGACACACACAAATTTTCCTCAGAGTATAATACTTGAGTACAGACAGAGCTTAATATTGTTTGCTCTTAATCTGCCCAGACACGCAAAAAACTAGGGAAATTGGATACAGAAAACTTAAAGTAGTTGAGTCTGGGAATGATGGCAGTACTAAAGCTATGTTAAACTGGCTTCTTTGAAAATAACTGTGACTGCAACTGCAGAAATTTCCCATACTTGCAGGCAAGGAGGAAAGATGAGGTTATTAATGATAATAACACACTGGAATTGATCTTAAAGAGAACATTGTAGCTTGAGAAGACTCGAGGCTCTTGGTCCTGCTGGCAGCTATCCCCAAGGTTAGGACTGGGGCTCTTAATGAAAACTTCAGAGGGCCTTCCTTAACTTGTTTTCTTGCCAGGCTTATTGTAGTGAAAACTTTTCCATGATGATTTGGTGAATGCCAATGTAGTAGATTTCCTACATCTTGCGTCCTTCATCCCTGTTGGATCATCGCCTTTACTGCTGCTTTTCAGTGTTTTTCAGTCCTTTCTTGCCTGTCCTACAGCAAAGTGTTCCCTCTGACCCTAAGCATCTCTCTTTAAAAATAAAATAAAAAGAGCAAGTGCAAGACAGACAAGCCCTGCTTTCTGCAAGGTGAGAGGCAAAGTAAATTGAGGCAGGAAGAGCTGCAGTTCGAGATCAGATTCTGTGATTTTGCTGCAAAAATATCCTGCTGAATAAACTCCATATATTTGGCGCCTATGTTTTTTCTGTCAAACTTCTCATTAGCAGAGTTCAGTTGTTCCCCAGGAACTTCTCATTAAAGCTTGTAGCCTCTTCTCTGTCTGGCCAGTGGAGCACATCTCAGCTGGCTGAGCACTTTGTGAGTTTCCAGAGTGGAAAGAGCAGGAGCTAAACAGGAACTGTGCAAGAACCTCCATGAAATTTGGTGCAAAGAGACCAAGAAATTCCCAGGAACTGGAGTGTGCCATCAGCTTGGAAAGCTCTTAATGTTTATTTAACACAGGAAGTTCCATCTGAACATGAGGAAAAACTTCTTCACTGTGAGAGTGACAGAGCACTGGAACAGGTTGCCCAGAGAGGTTGTGGAGTCTCCTTCTCTGGAGATATTCAAAACCTGCCTGGACACGATCCTGTACAATGTGCTCTAGGTGACCCTGCTTGAGCAGGGGGGTTGGACTAGATGATCTCCAGAGGTCCCTTCCAACCTCAACCATTCTGTGATTCTGTGATATGAGCCTCTTGGTACCTTCTGGGAAGGGTTGTGTGGTGCTGATGGTTCTTTCATGGCCCCATTCACCCTCAAGTGCACACTCCTGCCTTGTCTCCTGCTGCAGAATAACAAATACAGTCCTCCTGTTTCAACTCATCACTAGCTATTACCAGTGGAAAATGCTTTTTTTGACATAAATGTAGTTGTCCTGGCCCAGTAAATGGTCAGGAACACTGATACTGGATTGAGGCTGGAAGGAGTTAACCTCCAGAAGGAAGGAAACTCTTGACCAGAGGAGGGTTTGGCATGAAAGTGGAATGGGCTGGTTACTCATCTGTTTCTTTTTCTGCTTTTGGAGCTGGTCTCCTGGGAGGTAGTTAACAATTTGTCCTGGACTAAGTCTAACTCTAAATAGTGAGAGCAGGTATAAATACATAATAAAGCTCTGGAACACTCAAAAGTTAATATTTCAGGACCAAGAAGCCTTTATTTCATCAACTACATCAACAAAGGGAGGAATTTTTGTAATTGTAACCCTTGTGGTTTCCTTCCACCAGACTGAAAAAAACAAAGAGAACTGCTGCAGCTAGTAGTTCATACGAAGGCCCCATCTCTGGTCCCACTTGAAGAATCCACCTGGTATGAGACTGAGATTGCATGGAAAAAGTGGTGTGATTTTTGGAGTTGTGGGTTGGTTTCGTTGTTTGTTTTTCCTCATCTGACTTTGGTGTGATGGTTAAATCCCAGCTTCATAAAGGGGCCTCTGGTCCTGGAGGCTATAAATCAGGTCAGATGGGAGGTACTTTTGCCCTGGGCTGACAGCTGCTTGCAGTGGCAGTGCTTGGAAGCACATGAGATGAGCGAGTTGGACATAAGGCCAAACTAGTGATAAAGCCAAACTATTCTAGCAAGATTTTTTTTTCAAAAATCAAATTTGTCCTTTTGCGGTCACCAAAAGGCTGAACTGCTGGTTCTTCTGAAGCTGACAGGTTTCTGCTAGGATGAAGAGATGTTTTGTAGCAACTTTTCAACCAAGGTTCCTTTAGCAATTTTTCAGGCTTCCCTGCTGTCGCAAAAGGAGTGATGCACTTCACTCATAAGAGGGAAGCAGCACTACATTTATTGCGGTAAGATAGCAACTTAACAAAGTTCAGTCGTAAATAAGAACAATTTAACGAGGTTCGATTGGCAAGGTTTGCTGAGTTATTTACTGCATGAAGGACAGGGTCAGATGCATGCGCAACGGAGACCCTCCCATTGAGTCATGAGGTTCAGAAAGGACCCCCTTGCTTTCTAAACTCCTTCGGAGAGGAGCCTAGGTGCGGCTGGATCCAATCCTAGTCCCAGATTTGGTCAACGGTTCATGTCTAAAGGAGTGTATGCGAAGGGGACCCTCCCGTTGAATCATGAGGTTCACACTGGACCCCCTTGCTTTCTAAACTCCTTCAGAGAGGAGCCTAGATGCGGCTGAATCCAGTCCTCATCTCAGACTTGGTCAACGGTTTATGTGTAAGGGATTATGTGCACAATTAATCAGAGATATAACTCAGCAAAGTTTCACGAAGTTCGCAAAAGTTCAGCCTACTATTAATCACTTACTGAGGATCTGTCGTGGGTAAGGAATCTCTCAACCTGGAGGAGTAACCTTGAGAGGCGTCCCTGCTCAAGAGGAGGTTCTGCAGTGCAGCCCGCTGCCGTGCAGGAGAGCTCAATGGGCTCTGGGCTGCCCCCTATTTATGTGGGGGGGAGATGATTGACTCGTAGTCATATTTGCATACTAGACGGGCCTTAGTTGGCGCATGCTCAACTAGCCCCTACATACGTGCTGTTTACAGGGAGGTCAGGTTGAGGGGGAGAGAGCACATTGGTGGGGGGAAAGGAGCACACCGTCACACCTGCGGAGGGGGTAAGTTAGCAGCCCCATTCTGTGGGGGAGCTCAGGCCCATATAGTACAAGAAACTTCCCCAGTATTGTGCAAGGGGAGCAGGAATGAAAAATGGAAGGATGTAGTCTTGAGACTATAACTTGAACTCCTAAATGTACGTCTGCTCTGGGGCTTCCCAGTACAGTAAGAACCCTGACAAAGAGAGGCTGAGGGAGCTGGGCTTGTTCAGCCTTGGAGAAGAGAAGGCTTTTGGGGGGAACTACCAGCAGCCTATGGGTCATACCTATGGGGGCATCATCAAGACAGAGCTAGGCTCTTCGCAGCAGTGCATGGTGGCAGGACAAGAAACAATAGGCATAAGATGAAACAGGAGAGGATCAGACTGGATGTAAGGAGAAACATTTTTGTCATGAGGACAGTAATGTAGTAGAGTAGGTTGCCCAGAGAGGTTGTGTAGGCCTTGTCCTTGGAGGTTTTCAAGACCAGACTGTATAAAGCCTGAACAACCTGGTCTGATCTCTAGCTTACGCAGCTTGGAGCAGGAGGTTGGGCTAGAGAGCTCCTGAAGTACCTTCCAACCTGAATTATCCTATGATCTTATGCTCTCCTCCCTCCAGATGAGACTGTAATGAAGAGAAACTTTTGGTTTAGCGGGCTTTCTTGGGATCCTCTGCCCTTGATCCTGCTGAAGTGGGATGCTTCTTTTTCTCACAGTTAGAGATCAGGTTAAATAAGCACACCTGTTTTGTAGGTGTGCTTATTTAAGCACTGGGGCATCACAAATGCCCCAGTGGGTATGCCTGGCACCGTGTAACAGTGTAGCTTCAGTGTAAGCCTCAAAGAAAGCATGGATGTCTTTATGGGAGGTTTTATTTGCTGTTTCTCCTTGTCCAGTAGAAGAGCTGTACCAGTGGAAAGTGGGAGAACAGTGCAAATGGATAAGAGGAGCCTCCTTGTACTTTATTTTTGCCTCTGTCTCTCCAAGTTTGAGTGAAGGTCACTGGTATTTAAGCTACCTGTTTTATTTTCTTGGCTCACTTTGGAAGAGTGGGAGAGGCAGGTTTTGGAAATATTTGTTCAATCTGCCATGTCCGTATGATGCTAGCACAGAGCTGGTTCACTTCTAAAGACCCTGGGGTTAACTCTGCTTTAGAGTGGGAATCAGGTACCATTTTTCTCCATTGATGCTCCTGTAGAAATTCATAAAAACTGGAAAGACCCTGATCATAGCTTTTCTGTGTTGCTCTGCCAATATATCTGCTGAAATCTTCCCCTGTTCCAGCCTGCTGGCCCTTGCCTGGCTCTGCAAGAGTGAGTCAGCTCAGTGTGCAGCATCTTCTTGCCCAGGCTTCATGACATGTGAGGCTGGAGGTCCATTATCCCAATGCCACATGCCCTTCCAACAGTGGGACTGCCAGAGCAATGCCACGTGGTTCCTGACCTCCCACACCCCTTTCTTGGACAGGCACGGTCATCTTCTGATCTGGCTGGATATGGATATGTGGTAGGTTCTCATGTGAGACCACTCAGCAGTCCTCTTATAGGCCGTAGTACTCTATGCTGTTCAGAAAAGGAGTTATACAGAAAATGGCAGAGTGGGGAGGAGAGTAAGTGATTTGCAGCTTGGAGAGAACTGAGACAGGATATTTTTTTGTTGAGGTTTTTGTGGGGTTTTATTTTTCCTCCAAAAGATTCTAGTGCTTTTTTTTGTATTTGTCAAGCAAGGAGTATTTTGCTACAGTATATTCTGTTTCAGGGAACTCAGGGTTTGTATCTTGATGACCAGAACAATTGATTTTTATTTATTTACTTAATTATTGCTGGAGAGAACCAAAGCAATATGTTTTGGCTGTTTTAGCTTTAGCTATTCTGGAGAAGTTTGAGATGCACTCTGTTTCTGTTGCTGTGTGCGATTGACACGAGCTGAAATAATCCTGTGTGCCAGTGTGGGCTGCCCAGTAGAGCTCTGGGTTATCTCACTCCAGGGTAATCCAAGGTGCTCAAGGCCAGGGCTGGCTGGCAGCCTTTGCCCTGGAGTTAAACTGCTTAAAGCACGGGGTTGGCACAAAAACAGCTTCCTGAGTGCAGGAACATGCACACTGTAGGCTTTGGGCACTTCCCAGTCTCACACCCTGCCCTGCTCCTTCCTGTTCTTGTGCCCTGCTCTGGTGAGGCCTCCAGATATGCTTTGGGTCCCAGATCACACCCAAACATGATGTGGCCCCCAGCTTGTTTGATGGCTGTGTAAGAGCCAAGGTTCTGTTGCAGTGGGACAGGCAAGCTCAGCAGAGACTCTTAAACTCGGTAGAGCCCTAGGAGGGGCGACATCACTCTCCTGAGGTGGATTTGGAAGGTTACTAGCTGATGCCTTCTTATTCCCTTCATTGTCTTGGTCTAGCAAATCTGTCCTGTTTTAGTTAGAGAAGTTCCTGCACATCAGTGGAAAGGAAAGGATGGGTGATGTTGCTGCAGTGGGCTCTCCCTGCCCTCTGCCCCTTACCTCCTAGTGACAGCCTTCTCCTGCCACACCCATGCTCTCAGAAATGGTGTCCAGAGGGAAACAGCCCCATGCACCCTTCAGTCAGCTCTGCTTCCTGGAGCCTGCCTGCAGAGGCTGCCTTGCAGCCTTGTCCCACCGCGCTGGTTCAACTTTCCAACCAGCATCCCAGACAAGGTAGGTTCTGTATAGCCTGCTTTGGTGGTAGGCTGATCTTTGGTCCTCTGTTAAATCTGCAAGGCAGAGCAGGAAATAATATTTCCTGAGATGTGATCAACACACTGAAAGCTATGTACTTGGCTGAGGCCAACTTGGATCTTAAATATTCTTTCTTAAGGATTAGAATTACGCTGTTGTGACTGCTAAGGTATGTGAAGTCCTGGCAATGTGGTGGTGACTCCTGCCTGTTGATTTACACCCTGTTTTGGATGGGTAGAGTTATTTCAGTAGAAAGCCCTTCCATGTGAAGCCAGCCCTGCTGGCATTGCTGGAGATGTACAGTTTTACAGATGTTGCCCTTTTCTTGTGTGCACCAACAAGAGCCTCTAGCAGATCCCTGCTCCTAGCTAGCCTGGTTGTGCCGCTTCACAGGGCAGCAACAGGCTGAGCACATGGCAGGGTTCCCTTTGCTTGCATCCTCATGCTCCCTGAAACGTGCCTCTCTCCCAGGAAAAATCCCTTTCGTGGGTAGACGACTTTGCCAAGTCAGTGTGGAGTGGCCATTTTTAAGAGGAACTCCTCTCATGCATAGGCAGGTCAGGGAAATGGCAGGCAATGTTTATCTCAGTTGTGTTTTCTGGAGCTGGAGGGTATGTGTGTTATCATACAACAGATGGTCCTTGTGAATAGATGGTGGAGACAACTGTATTCTCTCAGACAGGCTCATTGCCTGCTAGGAAAGGAGTCAAACAGACTTTCTGGGAAGAATAACAGATCTCGGACAGGCTGTGGCTGCATTTCTGCTTCAGCCAGTGGCTGTGGTTATAGGTACATGGGAAGAGGATGCTACTAAGGCCCACTGTGTGCATTTACATGGTGTACTGTGTAAGAAAAGGCCAAGGGCCAGTGTTCATCACTACCCTTACAGCCTTGAGTGGCCTTTGTAATCTTCAGACTTTTAAAAAGTCTGGCGATCCAGGCAGGGACTTGAATTCTCATCCATTGATCCTGGGCAGGAGTCCAGTAGAAGCAGGCTGCAGTCAGGTTCAATGCACATCATCAAGGCTGGGAAATCAGCAGCTTGTGGAGGACATCTCAAGATGCCTGTCCTGCTTCCTGTCCTGTTTCTATGTCTGTTCCACTAACTTGCACTGGAAAGCTGAGTGTTTGCTGCAGGGCTGTCTGGCACCATGGCATGGTGCAAGAGCTGCCCTGGGGGAAGGTGGACGCAGAAGTCTCCTGCATGAGCTGGCCCTACTGATGGCCCTGCCACTGCAAGGGGAACTGACAGACCCATGAAGGAGCAGCAAAAGAAGAAGCTGGCCAAGGGCAAGCTTTGTGGAGGGGCTTTTTGTTTTTTCCGAGAGCTGTCAGTACAGAAAGTCGAGTAGATGGAAATTCCAGCAGCAGGAAGGATAGTGTCCCTGGAACAGAGTGTGTGGGGAGCAGACTCCTGGGGCAATGGAAAGAAGTAGGCTGCTTGGGAGGGAAACAGTGTGTCTGTGAGGAGATGGCAGCTCCCCAAGGCTTGTGTCTGAGCTCGGGGTAAGAGCACATGTGAGAGGAATGCAGTGACACAGCAGAGCGCTGCAGTTTCACAGCTTCCACCTCTTCGCTGTGTGGAGAGCTGGGGCCTGGATCACCTGTCTGGCCAAGTGAAACTGTGCTGCCTTCCCCAAGCTCACAGCTCGTTGCTGATAACCCATCAGACATGTCTCGTCCGCTTTGCCTCACATGGTGCTTGTGTCTTTTAGGTTATCCTGTTTTTTCCTTTCTTTACTGACATCGGAAGGGACAAGGTGGTTTATTTTTACGGTCTTGTGGTTGCATGACCAGAAGCCTTTGCCTACTGAGTAGACCCTGGATGCAAGCAGGATTTGTGCAGCAGGAAGACTGGTAGCTGGAGGGTCCTGATCTGCAGTGATCAATGTGGCATGTGCATTTAGGGGTTGGTTTTTTGAGCCAATGATCTCCAGCCTGGTGTATGGTGGTTATTATCATGGGACTGAATGCAGGACAGATGTGGACAATGCAGGTTGCTGACAGCTTTCACTTGCCATTTGCTGATGTCTGTGGTTTGATGAACCACATCCAGTAAGACGAATGGATGTGGTAGGATCACAGTACCCTTCCTGGCCCTGTTTGCTTCTGTGACTGGCGTCAGGCAGGCAGTTTCTTCCCTTTCTTTGAAGAATGACTCCCCTTTCAGATTTTTGTGGGCTGCATGGTGCTGTCATGGGGGGAGAACTGTACTGTGGCTCACAGCTGTAGAACTTCAGGCAGAAAAATCAATGTTTATACTTCACTTAGCTGTGAAAGAGTCCTGAAATAACTCCAGTAAATAAATAGTTTGTAAAGTTCAAAATATGAAGGAATGGTATATGAACTGGAAAGAATTTTCAAGGTCTGTCTTGAAATACAATGTATTTCTTGGGTTTAGGGTTTATTTAGAGAAATGTTTAATTTGAGAAAGGAGTTGAAGGTTGTAGCTGATCTTCTGGTGATGGGGATGGGTCTTCTAATGGCTGTGGGGCACAGTTTGGAAATGCGGTCAAATTGCTGGTAGGGCATTTCTGGGATCATGTATCTAGCCAAATGGCAGTTGCTTTCCTCCTCCACAAGGTGGTTGTTACCACATCCTCTGTCACGTCCAGATCCCACTGCTGCAATGCAGTCTGCTCAGAGCTGCCTTTGGAAGCTGCTTGTGCAGGTGCTGCTGCTTGGGACTCTGGAGACAAGCCAGGATCAGGTGCCCTCAGAGGACTGCACAAGCATCTCATAACTTTCTGTACCTGCCCTCCATGGCATAAAACATCTTCTTTTCCTTCTTTTTTTCAGCCTGTGTTGTGGTTGAACCAGATCCTCAAAGGCATGCTAGAGAGGGAACAAATGCTGAGGCCACTGGCATGCAGCCCCCCTGCTTTGGGCTACTGAATCCTTGGTTTGAGATATCCTGAATTTGCAGAGAGTGGTGCTGTTCTCAGGAAGAGCTGAGGGCATGAGGTGGACTCTGAGGCTTCTCCTGCAGTCCCAGTCCTGCCCAGAGCCCCAGGCAAGCAGGGCAGGGAGGAAGGGACTGGAAGAGGAACAGCTCAGCTGTAGAGAGGCACAACTCCCTGTGGCTTTTATCTGCAAGAGCTTCTGCTCGCCTGGTGCTTGCTTTCAAGGTTGGGGCTGTAGACTTGACTGCATTATCTGGGAGCAAGGGTGCACAGAGGCAGGGCATTGAGCTCTTGTGCTGCACCTTTACCTGAAGGAAAATTACTTTGCCCTTGTGTAAAAGGAGAAGGAGGCAGGAAGCTCTGTTTCAGCCCCACCTTTGCTCACAGCTCCTGGAAATGACCTCAAGGAGAGGACAAAGGGCACAATGCAGGGCTGTGGTACCTTCTACAGTTTGTTAACATGCATGAAAGCCTTACTGAAAGCACAGGCTGGGCGGCAGCAGTCAGGGAGAGCTGCTCCCTGTAAGCCCAGAGGTTTCCACGGCCCTCTGGAATCAGTGCAATTGCAGTGCTTGAGTTTCTGGAAATTGAACCTCCCTAGAAAACATTAGCCCTGGAATGAGGCAACTCTGGCATGTGTTTGATCCATTTCCAGTTAGGGTTTCAGGCATTCCCAGGCACCAGTGGAGACTGAAACCAAGGGTTGGTGCCTGACAGCAGGGCTCTTATCAGTGAGGCAGGTGCAATGTAGCTGGAGCTAGGACACAGTGCCCCTCAAAGGCTGCTGACCAGAAATGTCTTGCCCCTGTTAGAAGTTGGTGGGAGTCAGGAGCTACTGCTGATCTGACTCTCTGTGGGCTGTCTAGGCACCTGGCCTGCTGCAGCTTGCCCTAGGTCCAGCTCAGTACTACCACTCAGGGGCTGACTGGGCCAGGCATGAGCTAGTTCTGGCCCAGAAGCTTACAGCCATGTAAAAGCATCTCTGTACGGCACCACTGTTTTTCAGTGCTGTCTGGAACCAGAGTGGGGATCTTGGTTTCCTGCCCCTTGGAGAACTTGTGTATCCACTGGCATGTGTGGAGGTGAGCCAAAAGGGAAGGAGAGAACAGAAAGCAAGACAGAGGTGGGCTGGAGTGGCATTGAAGGAGTAAAGAATTGATAGTGGGAACAGAAAGAGGGGAAAGCAGATATTAAAGCTGTAAGATGATAAAGCTGTTTGAGTCCAACAGAGGCATCAGTGACTTCCCAGGTAGGAATGTCCATTTTTGTCAGGTGCTTTGCTTTCTTCCGCAGTGAGTCTCCTCCCTAGTGCAGCTATGCTCCCATGGCTTCCTGAGCTCAGCACTGGCTCTACACACTAGGCTATGGGCTGCTCCTTTCCCTGGACCTGGCTGGGGGCAGCAGAGGGTGCCTGACAAAAGCTAACCAAGCATAAGCCAGAGCGCAGTTCTTTGGGAAAACTGCCTGAAGGTGGGGTATTAACAGCCACTAGGAGCAGCAGTTGCTCTCTGAAGAGGTAAGGTAGCCAACAGCAGGGATTTGCCTGGCTCACCACAGTGTCACCTTAGCCAGAGAGTTACAAATAAGCAACAGCGGTAACAAAATTGTCCAGGGTAGTGGTGGAGTGGAGAGGCAGTGAGCTTGCTTGTAAGGGTGCACCCCCACAATCAGACACGGGTCAGCAAGGTTGCAGAGCCTCAGATGGCACCTTTGCACCCTTTCTTAAGTGATTTGGGTGGAAGCCAGCACATTGCCTGGCACTTGGAGCCATAAATTGTCAGTGCCAGAGAAACAAGTCCCTAGAAAGCAATGACAGAATTGCTGTTTATTCCCTTCCTGGAAGCAAGGTTCCATCTATACCAGGCAAGGATATGTATGGTATCTCCACGTACTCAGGGGCCCTGCCCTCATGCTCTCTTCTGCTTTCTTCCAGCCACTCCCACTCTCCTGGCTCCATGGCTGCTGTGCGTGAGTGGTCCTGCACCCGCTGTACCTTCTTGAACCCTGTCGGCCAACGGCAGTGCTCCATATGTGAAGCCCCCCGCCAAAAGCCTGACCTCAACCACATTTTGCGGCTCAGTGTGGAGGAACAGAAATGGGCCTGTGCCCGCTGCACCTTCAGGAACTTTTTGGGCAAGGAAACCTGTGAGGTGTGTGGCTTCACCCCAGAGCCAGGGCCTAGCAGCTCCCCCTTGCCCATCATCAATGGCATCTTGCCCAAGCCCACCGTGCTTGTGGAGCCCAAGGGCACATCCAAGGAGGAGGCTGCCAAGGCAGAAAGTGGCAGTGAGGACTCCGGGGGAAAGAGTCCAGATGAGGCAGAACTGGAGAAGGGCTGGGCTTGCCAGCGCTGCACGCTGCACAACACACCGGTGGCCAACTCCTGTTCTGCCTGTGGTGGGCCACGCAAGCTCTCTCTGCCCAAGATCCCACCAGAGGCGCTGGTCGTCCCTGAAGTCATCACCCCTGCTGGATTTCACATAGCCCCAGCTACTCCTCAGCCTTTAGTCTCTGTAGAGATCACTGATGGTGATGCCGTAGCCACCCAGGGCCCAGTGGCTATGGAGCAAGAGGCCCAGAAGATGCCAGCCTTCAGCCCCTTCTCCCCAGGGCTCCAGAACAACCCTGTGCCCCGGAGCCGCCGGGAGGTGCCCCCACAGCTGCAGATGCCAGGGACTGAAGCCTCCCAGCCTGTGGCTCAGACCACAGCTGGGCAGAAGGGCTCTCCACAGGGTCAAGCCAGAGCTCCACCAGCTGCCCGCTTCCAGGAGCTGCTGTCCAACAAGCGGCTGGGTGTGCTGGAGGAGGAGATGGAGGTCGGTCCATCCCACTGGAAGTGCAGCACCTGCTCCCTGCTTAACTCTGCTGGGGCCAGCAAGTGTGAGGCCTGCAGTGCCCAGAAAGGCAGTGACACAATCAACTTGGTGGGGGACTCTGTGAGATTCACCCCGTGCAGCCCCTCCAGCCCTGACTTCACTACCTGGTCCTGTTCCAAATGCACCCTCAAGAACCCCACACTGGCCCAGAAGTGCAAAGCTTGTGGCTCCTCCAAACTGCATGGCTTCCAGGAGCATGGGGCACAGGGTGAGCCAGCCCCCAGGTGTTCCGACTGTGGGGCTTGCGACAAGGGTAGCTGTTCCTCCTGCAGTGGCAGGGCCCCATCTGCCCGCAAGGTTGCTCGCCTCTTCCCTTCCCAGCTGCCCACAGCCCAAGACAGGCCGAGCCAGTGGGCTTGTCCTGCTTGCACCTTGCTCAATGAGCTCAAGGCCAAGCACTGTGTGGCCTGCCATACCCCCCAGCACTACATGGCCCAACACAAGGGCACCAAGCCCCTCAAGAGACGTGAGAGCATGCACGTGGAGAAGAGGCGGCAAACAGACGAAGGAGAGGCCAAAGCCCTGTGGGAAAACATTGTGACCTTCTGCCGGGAGGTGAGTGCTTGCTGAACTAGTCTTGCTCCTAATCTCACTTGGAGGGAGCCCTTTTCACATCTCCTCCATGGGTCTAGGTTATCAGATATCACTTCACACAAGCAAGCTTCCTTCTATCTCTTTGAGCCTTAGGGTGCAGACAAAATCTTCCCCTGCAACAGCTGGCTGCTGGGTGTTAATGCTGAAGCATAATGATATGTTAAATTGGTGTGAGATAATCTGCAGGGTGAAGGGGACCTCCCAAGGTGTTCCCTCCAGTTTACTCCCTGTCCAAGAGTGAGGAAGGCTGAGCGCTAACTCTGAAACATATGGATGTTTTAAATTGGTGGAGATAACCTCTATGGTGAAGGGAGCTTTCTAAGGTGATCAATCCAGCTCGCTCCCTGTCCAAGGATGAGGAAGGCTGGGAAAGAGTGTATCCAGATTTGCTAGTGGCACTGCTGTTTGTGGGCAGCGCCTGTGATGTGTGTAGGTATAGGAAATCTGGGGAAGCAGCAGTTCTTGTGAGAGCCTGGGATTTTTAAGGCCTCCTAAGTCCTGCACTCAAAGCACTGTTTATCTGTCTTGGGGCTTTTCAGCCTTCTGTTTTTGTGTTTGTGAACTCCCATCTGTGGCTGAAAATAGCTAGCCATTGTTTTGTGCAGCCTTAAAGCTACCTTTTGGTTGCTGTTTCACAGGCACTGTGCAACTCAGGCTTCCCTTGGAGGGAAGTGTCAGGTTGGTGACATCCTCATTCTGTTATCCCTGTATGCCTCACGTCCCGAACTCTGTGGAGCAGCCTGTCTTGTAGGGGAAATATCAAGGAGCAGGGCTCCTTGTCTGGCACTATCTGTGAGCAGGCTCATTGCTACACTCTGGGGATTGACTGACTGTCTGGCAAAGCTGTGCCTGTGCTTATGAAGCCAAGGAAGGCAGTGCTCCAGATCACTGCTTGGCCCTGGCCAGCTCAGCAGCCTGGGCACAAGCAAAGTTAGCTGCTGCAGACTCTTCCCTGGCTCTGACATTGCCCCTGCAGCTCTTGTGCCTCTGTTTCCCTCCATCTCACAGGGATGTTGATATTGACCACTTCTGTAAAGCATTAATATGTGAAAGGAAACGTCATGGTATAATCCTAATTAGCTTATGGGGCAACCTTTCCCATCACTGCTGGGGATCTGCACTGGTACTCTCTCATTGCCTTCCTATTGTCAGTGTTGACAGACCAGGGAGGTCAGCAGGCTTGCGTTGCTCTTTGCTGGGACTCTGGCCTTGCAGACCAATCTGGGCTGGACCAGGCCCATCCTGACAGTGTGCCACATGCATATGTGAGCTTTGATCTCTGTGGGAGCTAGAGGAAAGGGGTGCTCTAGGCAGGCACTCATTGCTAATTGCATAGTTGCTTTAATTGTATGGCTTTTGTAAAGGTGGAGCAAGCTATCCCCAGCTGGTCTCTTCAGTGGAGCTGTCAGAGGAACCTCATGAGGAGACAGAGAGGAACCTCCCGAAGTTCAACAAAGGGAAGTGCAGGGTCCTGCACCCAGGGAGGAATAACCCCATGCACCAGTACAGGTTTGGGGTTGACCTGCTGGAAAGCAGCTCTGTGGAGAAGGACCTGGGAGTGCTGGTGGACACCAAGTTAAGCATGAGGCAGCAACGTGCCCTTGTGGCCAAGAAGGCCAGTGGTATCCTGGGGTGCATCAGGAAGAGTGTTGCCAGCAGGTCAAGGGAGGTGATTCTGCCCCTCTACTCAGCCCTGGTGAGGCCCCATCTGGAGTACTGTGTCCAGTTCTGGGCTCCCCAGTACAAGAAAGACATGGAGCTACTGGAGAGACTCCAGCGTAGGGCTACGATGATGATTAGGGGACTGGAGCATCTCGCCTATGAGGAAAGGCTGAGAGAGCTGGGCCCGTTTAGCCTGGAGAAGAGAAGGCTGAGAGGGGATCTTATTAATGTATACAAATATCTAAAGGGAGGGTGTCAAGAGGATGGGGCCAGACTATTTCAGTGGTGCCCAGTGACAGGACGTGAGGCAACGGGCACAAACTGAAACACAGGAAGGTCCATCTGAACATGAGAAAACACTTCTTTCCTGTGAGGGTGACAGAGCACTGGAACAGGTTGCCCAGAGAGGTTGTGGAGTCTCCTTCTCTGGAGATATTCAAAACCCACCTGGATGCGATCCTGTGCAACATGCTCTAGGTAACTCTGCTTGAGCAGGGGGGTTGGACTTAGACAATCTCCAGAGGTCCCTTCCAACCTCAACCATTCTGTGATTCTCTCAGTGTCCTACCCGACCTGTGCTCCCAAATCTTTCACTGAAACAGGGCTTGGTGGCATTTGGAGCTGATATGCCATTTGTGCCTGAAGCCATGGAGGCCGCTCAGAGGTTCTAAGCTGTACATTGCTGTGCTGGGGACACTTGGACAACCTTTCCCTGGTTTATGCCCCAGTGTACTCTCAAATATGGGGGGAATTTACCCCCTGGGGAAGCCACAGAGGGCTGCAATCAGACTGTTCACTACAGAGCCTATAATGGGCTTAGGCTTCTGCTGAGCCTGGTGTCCTATGCAATCTGGAGAGAGGAGAAGGAGCCGTGTTCAGATAACTGTTGCGGTGCCTGGTGTAGGTGCCCATCTAAGCTCACAAAGTCCTGCTCAGTGCTGTCCTAGCTCAGGACGGTGACAGATTGGATCCTGGCCATGGTCTCAGGGAGACAGAAGGCTCTCCTCCATCTCTGCCTTTTGGAAGAGAGCTGCAGTAACTCCAAAGGAGACAGAAAGCTTAGGATGCCATAAAGTCCCTGACTCAAGAACTGTCATCTTGTTCTGTGCCTGTGCAGCCCTGCGCAGGGGGTTCCTGGAGAACCCTGGTCTGTTCCCCCAAGAGGTGACTATGCAAGGCCAACATGTTGCAAGATGGGGTGGTCTGCAAATACGGCAGAAGCAGTTTGCTCATCATCTGCACCCACAAGCATGGAACAAACACTATCCTTGAGAAAGCCAGTAGGACTCTGGAGCTTGTCCTTTTTGGACTGTGTCAGTATTTGAATGATGACATTTATTAGCAGAAAAACTCCTTTTTGCAAAATAGAAGCTGAAAGTGCTGATTGAAGAGCCACGTAGAAAACATTCACATCAGTGAGTTAGGATTGTAACAAAAGAAGAAGACAAATACTAGTTTGGTGTGCATAAAAGCTAATTTAAATCATAGGTGGCTTTTGATGAAAAAAATGATTTCATTGAATTAATGGTAAGAAAAAAAATCCCGGTTCTTATTTCACCCTGTGTTAAATTGTCTGAATAAGTAGCCCTTCTCCCTTTGGTGAAGTTTTGTGCTTCCATCCTAAATCTGTGGCTAATACCTACAGGATTATCTGTCCTTCATTCAATCCTATTCTTTTTAATGTGCAGTAGCTATTGCAGGTGGACTCAGAATATCCTTACTCCAGAATTGCTTGCCTATTTGTGGTCAGACTGAATTCATTTGCAAAAGGTGCCTCTGACGTTCTCCGCAAATCTACCGTGGAAGAGTCACAGAGACCTGCGACACAACCTCCTCTCTCTGGAGCAGGGCTATGCTGTGAATTGATGCAGCAGAGCCTGGGGCTGCCCTGTGCGGCTCAGCCCCTATCACAGGGCTCTAACTGAGGAGTGTTTCGTTGCCAGATGCTTCTTCACAGGCTTGCTGTTCCTGTATGCTTTGCCACTTATAGAGGCAGCCAAGGTCCCCCACAGTCCAGCTTTTAGCACCAGTGCAAAGTGCAAAATGGTTCCTGCTTGGGGAGACTGCTGAAAAAAAGAAAAAAAAAGATCTGTGTTGCAGTCAGGAGCCTGGCGCCCAGAGAGGTGAACGAGCTCATAGAAGGCACAATAGTGGCATGCTGAACCTGCTGTACAGAATTCATCTGGGCACGGTCTGCTTTGGCCTGTGACATTTTCAGCAGACACCCAGCCTCATGCTGGCCTCAAATCGTGCTCTCTGTCATGGCATCAGAACGGGCTGCCTGGGCCAAACATGAGCATTAGGGGCTCTGGTCTGCTTTCTGGGGGTAGAGTGGGGCAGGCTTTCCAAGCCGGCCCCATCCCAGGAGGACCTGGGGAGCGTGCCACACAGATGCATACTGATGCTGTCCTTGCCTTTTGCTCTCGCAGAACAAAGTCAATTTTGTAGATGATAGTTTCCACCCTGGGCCCAAATCTGTGGGATTCCCGGAAGGTGACAGTGTCCAGCAGAGGGTGAAACAGTGGCTGCGACCCCATGAAATCAACTGCAGCATCTTCAAAGACCGATCGGTGAAGTGGTCAGTGTTTCGGACACCCAGGCCCTCAGACATCCTACAGGGACTGCTGGGAAACTGCTGGTAAGAGGGAGAGAGCTGGAGTGACACCCTCCTGCACCTTCCCCTGTCTCCGCCCACCATCCAGTTCCAAATTGGACCACTGAGCCCAACCAGAGCCCATTTATACACCCAACTGTATATCCCATCCTATATCCCACCCCTTACTAAACCGCTGTGGATCCCAGGCCCTTATGCTGCTCAGCTGGACTGCCCCAGCTCTCGTGTCCTGCCCTCCCATGCCTTGCTCACAGTGTCTCCCATCTCACCAGGTTTCTGAGTGCCCTGGCCGTGCTGGCGGAGCGGCCAGAGCTGGTGGAGAGGGTGATGATCACGCGGACGCTATGCCCTGAGGGTGCCTACCAGGTGCGGCTGTGCAAGGATGGCACATGGACCACTGTGCTGGTGGATGACATGTTGCCTTGTGATGAGTGTGGATACCTCCTCTTCTCTCAGGTCAGCATCCCGGCGGGGGGAAAAAGGGGTGCTAGGAAGGTGTGGGCAGGGCCCCAGGGGCCTGGGACTGTCTCATCTCCAGCTGTCCCAGGACAGGACTGATAGAGGCTGTGGAGTGGGAAGAGATACTGCTGTGGTTCACAGGGAGCCCTTACTCTGGGCTGCATCAGGGAAGGCTGATGAGGCATATGCAGCTTGCGACCCTGTCTTCTGCTGGGTGTTCAGGTTGACTGAGCTCTTTGAGACCATGATGTAAATCTGTTCAGGCTTCTCTTGTCATTTTCCAGACTGCAAGAGAGTTCTTTTGCAGTTGTCTTTTCCCCCCTGCTCTCCCCACATTGCAGGTCTACAGGGGAAGCCATCTTTATTCTTCACAGCAAAAAGAAAGTATTTTACCTGAGTATTTTTGCACAGAGAGAGGCTGAGTGAAAGTTGTTTCTTTCCTCTGCGGGGAGATCTGGCATCTTGGCTTTGTCAGGGAGGGACCACGGAGAGGGAGTTGATTGCCCTGTAAATCAGCCTATTTTGAGCCAGTGCCTGGTTGCTCTGAGCACACTCAGGTGGCATCTGCTGGGATTAAAGAAGCTCCCTCAGCCACTTTGGGACATCACTGTGCATTATGCCCTGCCCTGCCTGCCAGGCCCAGAGGCACTTGCCTGGATCATTTCCATGAAGGAGACCAAGAATGTCATTATTGAAAATCAGACAGCAGAATCTGCCAAACAAACCAAAGTGCCACAGTCAGGAGGAGAGACAGGGACCTGGGAACATTGGACTTCTCTGTGGGTTTGGCTGTGTTCTGCAAATCCAAATTCTCTGTTTTAAAATACACACAGCCCAAAGAGCTACATCATGCTTGAGCTGTAGATGCGTTTATGCAGCGAGGACAGGAGGTGGGGGCCCAGGGATAACTCAAGTACTAGGGAAACCTTAATTTCGATACAGCTTGCAAAGTCCCTGGCCTGAGTGGGCTTAGTAGCCTGTGCTCTCCACTGCATGGAGGCAACCCAATCTTGGGGCAGTAGTTAATTGTATCAGAGTTAGCAGGCTTCTCTGGGCATGGGGTGGCAGAGTCTGTTCAGCGTACTTGGCAGCATCAGCTCCTGTGCTCTGCTTAACCCCAGTAGGCTCTGTGCAGACTGCTTTGGGTCCAGGCAGGGACTTCACGCTGTTCAACCACAGATATACCATTGCCAAGGCTGGATTGCCCAGCCAGTTTCTCTACAAAGTGGATGATCCCCCAAGGGATACAGGAGAGCTCAGCATGTCAAAATGATTGCCAGCACTCCTGGAAGTGGATCCTATTAAAGAGAAATATTGGAGAGGGGAAGAAAAAGGAGTCCATGTCTACATTTTGTCTCATGATAGACAGAGAAGACCAAATCAGATGAAATTCTTTATTTTTAGCATAGGATTTGTCTCTTGGGGTTTTTTTGTTTGTTTGTTTGTTTGTTTGTTTTTCCTTCTCCATCTATTCTTCCTCTCTTACAAATTTCAAGTCTGTATATTTTGAAGATTGAAGATTTTCACATGGACTGGGCTTGCTTTGCCTTTGATTCCACATGCATCTGAATCTTGAAAGAATTTTGCTGCTGAGTGTTTAGGTGTCTGAGCTGAATGTGGGGGGTAAAAAGGAAAACCAGAGTTATAAAAATAAAGCAAAATCAGGGTCTTATCACAGCTCCCTAGCTGAGTCTCAGATGAAAATAAACTACATGGATTTTGTTGTGTGAGGAACTCAAAAACAGACCAGAGAAAAGCACTTCTAAGCTTCCTTTATCTGTCACAAAGAAATCTTCATTGCCCTCCTTTCCTCTCCCAACTCCTGACGGTCACCTGTGAGTCACATAAAGTTACAAGTGTACCAGTGATTTTCCCTTGCTACCCTCCAAGCACTGGGTTTTGGAGCATCTCCAACTGAACCTGATTTATTGGGGATGCAGAGGCCAACAAATGTTTCTGTGACCTCTGTGCTTGTATGCTTGCAACCTTCTTCATCCATCTCTTTGCTTCCTCATGGCAGGTGAGGGCTGGGATGGAGGTGTCTCCTCCCAGGTCTGAGCATGGCCAGGACAGCATAGGAGGTTGAGGACCCGTAACAGTGGCTGGGACATCCTGGTGGTAGGCTTTGTAATCCTCTGGGTGCATTAATGCAGCCTGTACATTTCTTTATGAATGCATAATCACCTAGCCGTACCAATAGCCTGGCACCAGAGCAAAGTGACTCCAGGGAGATCTTCCCCCTGCAAAACATGCATCTTCTAATTATATCTTGCCATTGTCCCTGTGCTGGGAGCGGAGAAGTTTGCCAGTGTGCCTCTGAGTTTTTGGAGCTTCATCCCTTTGTCCTTGAAACAACCTCTTCATTGTGTGTGAACTCTAACTGGTTCTACTGCAAAGTGTGCTCTAGGCAGCCTCCTCCTCCAAAGGTGTGTTGTTTTTTATTTGCAATGGTGTATGAGTAAAAGTCAACTGCCCAGATGTGCCTGATAGCCCCTTCTGTTACTAAATATTTTTGAATCCAGATTGATGTGGAAAGAAGGGGCTATTAGCTTATCAAATTAAAAAAACAAGCAAACAAAAACAAACAAACAAAAAAACCTCCTCTGCTCGCCTCACTGTCTGGACCCCAGACCCCAGACCCCTGCTGTGTTGTCATCCAGGCCTCTTATGCATTAAATCCAGGATATTTTCCCAAGGGGGAAATAAACTGCAAACAAAAGCCTGGACAGACAGTGAATGGGGTTTTCCTTGGTCATATGTGAGCAAACTCCTGGTAGCTTGGCCTTGCTGTTCCCATCACTTCATCTCCCTTCAGTGTGAGGGCTGGCAGATAGAAAGTGAGCAGGGCTTTGCCTTTTCTGCATGCGGTCCATTTGTTTTTCCATCACATGCCTGGGGATGGCTTGTGACATGTTTCTGTCTCTTTCCCCAGGCCCAGAGGAAGCAGTTATGGGTAGCCCTCATTGAGAAGGCGCTGGCCAAGCTTCATGGTTCGTACTTTGCCCTCCAGGCAGGGCGTGCTATTGAAGGCCTGGCTACACTAACTGGTGCCCCCTGCGAGAGCCTGATGCTGCAGGTCAGCTCCACTAACCCTCGCGAGGAGCCCATTGACACTGACCTCATCTGGGCCAAAATGCTGAGTTCTAAGGAGGCTGGGTAAGACGAGGCAGGAGGATGTCATGTTAGCTGTCAGGAGCATGGATACTCAAAGAAGGGGGCAAGGGTGGCCACTCTCATTTGTAGAGACTGAGAGGAGAGGGGCTAGTGTGTTGACCCAGGATGTAGTCCACCATGCTTGGCATCCATCTGAAGTGTTGACAGAACCCCCTCTAAGCTCTAAGAAATGATTTCTCCTTTATTTAGTTTTCATATGAAATTAAAATCCTAGTGGATTTCCCTGTGCACGTTTGCTGCTGTCTTACAGAGGTTTTGAAGTGACTGGCATTAAACCCACTTGCTTTGCTTTGAGTTTTGTTTCCATATTTCCTGTATTAATAAGGGCTTTACTCTGCACGTGTTCCCCACCTATAAATGACATCTTTGGCCATGCCTGGGCGTGATTAGTCCAGTCTATAGGAGACAAAGCAAAAGCAAGTCCTCTTGCTCATCACTGGGAGACTCAACCAACAGGAAGAATGGGAGGGAAGTTAGGTTCCTAGGCTCTGCACAATCAGAGTGATTTTTATTGTGATAGCTAAAGGCAGGATAGCTCCTGCCACCCTGTGGTATGGGGCCATGACTGTGGTTCTGCCACATGGGAAGCTAATCTATCCCAGCATATGGTATCCTCACAAGCTTGGGTGGTGCAGACTTCCAGCCCTGAGTGGCCTGTGTCCTCACTCCCACAGACAGGGCCTGCTCCCTGAAAAGTGGAGGCAGACACACCATTTGCCATTTCAATTTGGCCTGAGCCCTGCCAGCCGTCAAGGACACCCTTGGCAGTACCCTGGGACCTGACAGAAAATGGGTGAGGTTGGGGGAAAGCCCCACTGTGCATGTGGGAAGAGCAAGCAGGAAGAGACAGGGGATTTGACGGAAGGGTGAGGGCAGCTCTGCTTTGTCCATCTGGTGTTAGAAGACAATCAAGTGCCCTGATCTGAGGGCACTGCTTGGAGAAGCTCTCCACAGATCCTGGACTTGAGCGCACACCTGAGTTGTGGGCTGAAGGAAGCTTGCTGCCTAGGCAGAGCTCCAGCCATTGGGGTCAGGGCACTGCTCTGGGGAGGCTTGCAGTGTGATTGCAGAGAGGGAATACGGAGGATCCTGCCAGGGGAAAGTCTGCTGCATGTCTTGAGCTGTGGGGACCAGCTTCCCCCAGTGCCAGCCCCTGCAGGACACTAAACATTTTGCTGTCCCCGTGCAGGTTCCTCATGGGCGCATCCTGTGGTGGGGGAAACATGAAGGTGGATGATGTGGCCTACGAGAGTATGGGTCTCCGTCCACGGCATGCCTACTCTATCCTGGATGTGCGGGATGTCCAAGGCTTCAGGTGAGTTAGCTGGTGGAGGCTGGCATACTACAGCAAACGTTCCTACCAATATAGCCTGAGCAGAAACCCAGGAGAAAGATAAAGGAGAATGCAAGGGCATGCTGGACAAGACCTTGGGGATTCTCATGTGTCCCATCCTTATGGTCAGCAAGGGCTACTTCTCCATCTCATGGTGTCACATAAATGCTGCTGTCATATAAGCCGGCTTTGTGTGGCGCTGGGCCCATGTCCTAGGCTGCTCTGCTCTAGGTGGCCCTCTCTGATCTTTGAGGTCTGTGCGGTATGGTTTGCTCAGTCTTCCCGTGGGTGGCATGATACAGAGGATTGAGTCGAGCTCTTTCAGTATGAATTAATCAGGGCATCCTTCTTATCTTTGTGGGGTGGGAGAGACAGAAATGGGTGTTGTCCCAGCTACCTGGGTGCCTGTATGAAGGCCTGTTTTTAGCCATGTCATGTGGGGGCTTGTGTTGCTCTCTGAGCATTTGCTCACCAGCCTCCTCCCTGCAGTGCCTGGCTGGAGGCCATTCTGGGCAGGGAATGGTGGGGTGAGCTGCAGCAGATCCAAACAGAAGTGCAGGACATGGACATCTGGGGCTTTTTGTGGGGGAGGGATGGAAAATTTGGGTTGGGATGCTCTGGGGGCTCTGAAAGTCAGGGGCAGTCTGGAGGGGTAGAAGGTTGTGTGAAGTAGGGGTGGCCAAACTGAGTGGCTGAGTTTGTGGAGATGGGTGAACATCTCAGAGGCGATCACCCTTATGTCCTCCCTTACCCTGAGCCTCTGACACCCTTGTTCCCCTTCCCCCAGGTTACTGCGGCTCCGAAACCCCTGGGGCCGCTTCTCCTGGAATGGCAGCTGGTCTGATGAGTGGCCCCACTGGCCTGCCCCCTTGCGTCATGACCTGATGCCCCATGGCAGCAGTGAGGGGGTCTTCTGGATGGAGTACAGCGATTTCATTAAGTACGGTAGTGCCCAGGAGGCAGAGACCCCCAGGCCTCACTCACAGGGCAGATCCTGGGCTTGGGTGCGGAAGCAAGGCAGCATGACATGGGGACTGAAGAGCAGAAGGGATGGGTGGAGGCTGTGTGATGAAATTGCCTCAAGGGATGTTTTGTATTGGGTCATGGGAACTCCTTCACTCAGAGGAGACAGGATGGAGAAATCCTTGCAGGGGAGGACTCTGGTCTCCATGGCCTGATGTGCTGACTGTGCCCACACATTCAGTGGCAGCTGGGCACGGCCTTCCACCGTGCAGCCAGACTGGATTGTGCCAGGATCAGAGATCAGTGGGCACTTCTGGGGAGAAACCTCTGCAGGGCCGTGGGACAGCGTGGGGGACTGGGCTGCTCCTCTGCTCCTGCTCCCTTTCCCGGAGGAAAAAGCAGGGCTGCTCCTGGCCCAGCCTGGCACTGACAGTGCTGCTCACGCAGTGTGGCAGGGCCATGCCACCTAGTGGCGTGCAGCAGCTGCTGCAGCTACTGACAGTGCCTGTTTCCTTGCCTCTGTGAGGCCCCTGGGCCCAGGTGGGTGCAGAGCTTTGGGGAGAGTCCTCCCAAGGGCACTGCTCTCCCTCCCTTCACCCCTTCAGCTCTGCCCCCTCTCCTGTCACTCTCACCTTATCAGAGTGCCCTTGTCCCATCTGGAAAGCAGGCACTGCCCTTCTGTAGGTCACATCTCAGTAGTGTGGAGACAGGCCTGTTGTATGAGCCCAGAGTCTCTGGGCTGAGAAAGAAAATGGGGCATGAGGGCAAAGATGGGGTACAATGGGCTAGACATCTCCAGAGGGGCATGTGGAGCTTCTGGTGCCTGCTTCTTTCCAGCTGTGTGAGTCACAGTGGGTTGGGGCATGAGGGCAGAGCAGTGCACCTGCGGAGGGCCCCACAGGGCCTGCTGAGCCCAGATTTCCCACAGGTATTTTGACTCCGTGGATATCTGCAAGCTCCATTCGGACTGGCATGAGGTGCGTGTCCAGGGCATGTTCCCCAACAAGGCCAATGGGCCGGTAACAGTGACGTCGCTGACAGTGTTGGAGCGTGCTGCCCTGGAGTTTGCCCTCTTCCAGGAGGGCAGCAGGTGAGTTGGGCAGCTGCGAGGGCTGAAAGCAGTGAACCAGAACCCAGGGGAAATGTGTTTTGCCCTGATCGGGCTACCTCCACATGCCATCCTGAGGGGTTGCAAAGCATGGGGATCAGCCTCCATTGGCATTTCTTCAGTGATTCTCATGGCTCCCTCGTGTTTCAGGGCTAGGGTGATCACAGCTGAAACCCCAGCCCTGAACAGGCACTGGTTCATGGGGCAGGATACTCAGGATATCTATCCAGGCCCAGTGGGAGGACTGTTCCTCTAGATTGGCCGTCCTGCCCAGAGTGGGTGCTGTCCATGTGCTCTGCTATGCTCGGGTGAGGTGTGACCCTCCTCTTGTCGCAGGCGATCGGACATGGTGGACAGCCACTTGCTGGATCTGTGCATCATGGTTTTTCGGGCTACCTTCACCAGCGGGAACAAGCTGAGCCTGGGCCGGCTGATGGCTCACAGCAAACGAGCCGTCAAGAAGTTCGTCAACTGCGACGTCATGCTGGAGCCGGGCGAGTACGCTGTCGTGTGCTGTGCCTTCAACCACTGGAACGCCGACCTGGCAGGCCCCACTGCTGCCCAGGGTAAGGGGTGCTGGGGCCAGAGAGGCTATGTTGGAACTGGGCTCCCCTCACCACAGAGATGCTGATGGTAACCCCTGGGAGAGGCAGAGATGATGAAGCCCCCCAAACGTTGCTGTGGGGGCCCTACTGGGTTAGGGGGTTACATGTGTGTGCAGCAACTCAGCAAAGCTGGGCTCCCAGGGAGAGATGGGCTCTGGGACAGTCTCACTGAACACCCCTGTGTGTGCTGTGTCATCCCCACAGCGTCCAGTCCCACCAGCAGCCGGCAGGCCACTGATTATTCCAGCTATATCCTGGCCATCTACAGCTCCCGCCTGGTGATGGTGGAGCAGGTGGAGGCACAGCCCACCACACTGGCAGATGCCATCATCCTGCTGACTGAGAACAAGGGCGAGCGGCACGAGGTGGGTGAGGGTGGCACATGGCAGACGATGGTGCAGGCCATGGCTGCAGAGGGGGCAATGGTGCTAGCAGAAGCCAGTACCCTGCCCTCTGCCATGTCATCAGAGTCCTTGGCAGTAATCAGGAAGGACCTGTGCCAGCTCTGGAATCCAATCCCTTCCTGCCCCATGAGTGCCCACTCCTTCTCTATGTGGGTCTGCATGGAGTACCCCAGCCATATGGGGGCACAGGGTGGCAGTGCTTGGCTGGGAGGTGAAAGATGCTGATTCAGGGGCTGAAACTCAGAGACAGGGGTACCCACAGGGTTCAGATACCTGACTGGGTTATTTGCCTCAGGGTCGTGAGGGGATGACATGCTACTACCTGACACATGGCTGGGCAGGGCTCATTGTGGTGGTGGAGAACCGGCACCCCAAGTCCTACCTGCACGTCCAGTGTGACTGCACTGACAGCTTCAACGTCGTCTCCACACGTGGCAGCCTCAAAACCCAAGACAGCGTTCCCCCCCTGCACAGGTCAGGGGTAGGCAAGGGTGGGAGGGTTGGAGGTTGGTGCAGGGCTGCATGGGGAAGGCCAGTGTGTGTGCTGTTATCGCTGAGGGGTGCTGACAGGTTTGGAGCAAGGCAGGGTATGGGGCTTCCGGGGTGGTGTGGGCAAAGGTTTGCAGGGTGGGCATTGGGGTGACAGGCAAGGGGTGGACAGAGCCAGGCACAGCACTGGCATGAAGGATGGGTGCGTGGGCAGGGTAAGGGATTGCCATGGTAGGGGTTAAGCCAGGCAGCAAGCCTTTCCACCTGGCATGGGGGCAGCATGTTTCTTTGCCAAGCTGGGCAGCTGGCCAGCCCTGAGCTTGGCACTTTCTTTGCAGGCAGGTGTTGGTGATCCTTTCCCAGCTGGAGGGTAATGCTGGCTTCTCCATCACCCACCGTCTGGCACACCGTAAAGCCACCCAGGCCTTCCTCAATGACTGGATGTCCACAAAAGGGACCCACAACCCCCTGCTCACACCTGAGGTCGCCGGACTCCATGGGCCCCGGCCGCTATGACAAAATGCCTCCTCCACCCTACTCCTCTTCCCCTTTATTTTCACTGAGCCTCTGGCCTGGGGTCGCCCCCCGAACTGTCAGCACTGAGCCACAGGGCAGAGCTGGAGTGTCACACCAAGCACTTTGCCCTGTGCCCACGGGGCTGGGGGTGAGTTCTCAGGGGCCAGGACTAGCTCTGCTCACAGCCCCCTCCCCGGCAGCGCCTGCCTCCCCCCCCGCCAATTCACGCACTTTATGAGGAGCCAGTGGGGGGGGGAAGGGATGAGGGCACGGCCTGGCCTGTGGCTATCTCAGGATCCCACCTCCTCCAAACGAGCACTGGGGTCTGGTACCCTCTGCCTTGCCCCAGGCATGCAGAGCAGTAGCAGGTGGCTGCAGGAGAGGGAGGGGGTTGGAGGTTGCCGTCAACCCCCTTCCCAGGCACCACGCTCAGGACTCTGCCCCCTCCCATGGCGCCGGGGCCCTGGCGCTGCAAAAAAGCAAAAGAATATACCTCTCAAGTCTGTCCATCTATGTGATCCTCCGTCTGCCTGCTGGGCCCTTCCCACTGTCTTTTTCCCCTGTTGTCTGCCGTGAGAAATGAATGGGAGACTCGCATCAAGGTACCTTTGCTGAGCGACAGAGGTTGCTGATTCAGATCACCACACGGGCATGGGATGTGCTGTGGTCGCCCTACCCTTGTGCCACCTTTGCTTACTGTTCATGGTGTGGAGTTGCTGCATTTCTCAGACTGACTCTGGCACCTTGCTTGGCCCCAGGAGACTGGGCTGCCCCTGCCTGTGGGGTAAGGACAGAGGAGTGGTGGCTGGGGCCAAGAAGGAGAAGGTGCTTGATTCTTTTAAAAATCCACTACTGATTTTCACAGCATCTTGGAGCAAAATGAACAGATCCAGTTCTCTGCCTGTGCTCTACAGTGGGGAGCAAGGGTGGGTTTCCTGCATCCTTGGAGGGGGGAGACACTTCACTGCTTTGTGGCAACAGGGGCCCCCTTAACTCATCACACAAGTGTTACTATGCAATGGCAGCCACTGAAAGCAGTGCCTGGAGAGAAGCCATGAGTTCTGAGCTGGGGCTTGGCTCCCTGGCCCTGGGCACTGCCCTGCTGCCACCTCACCGGGCTAGCCCCATGCCCTGTGAAGGCAAGGGTTGAACGTTGGCAGTTTTGCAGTGCCCAGCGAGTGATGGAGGGCATCAGGGTACAGGGCAGCAGGTACAGACCCAATGTTAGGGGAGCAGCTCCCAGCAGGTTGCTTTACTTAGTTGCCACGTGCAAGTGTGGGGGCAGCAGTGAGCCCCATCCTTTAGAGGCAAAGTCCCTTGGAAGCCAGCTGGGACAAGGCAGAGACTTGCAGGGGCCTTTTGACATAACTGAGGCCTGCTGGATGCTCCATGATGGGGGCTGTGCCCTGTATGCAGGCAGCAGTGTAAACGCATCAGATGTCACCAGGTAGTCTAATGCTGCCCTGAAGCTTTTTCCCAGTGTTTTTTGGGCATTGTGGCTCTCCAGTTTGGTTAGAGAGTGAGAGAGGGAGGGAGGGAGGGAGGGAGAGAGAGAGAGAGAGAGAGAGAGAGAGAGAGAGAGAGAGAGAGTGTGTGTGTGTGTGTGTATGTGTGTGTGTGTGTGTGTGTGTGTTGGGGGGGTGACTGGGGGAGAGTCTGCTAGTGTTACTACTATCCTTCCTAGGTTGTGAGGACATGCAGCTCCAGGGGGTGATGAGAGATGTTGAGCCCTGTTAATGGCCAGGCTCCTGATTGTGATGCATGTTGCAGTGCGTTCTGCATCCCCCTGCCTGTGATGGTGGCCACCCCTGGGTACACTGAGAACACCAGGCCCTGGGCATGGGGATCCGCTAGGTTTGGAGTCTGCCCACCTGCGTCTGTCTCTTTCCAGTCCTTCAAGAGATGGGGGATGGGCAGGGGCCTGGGAAGAAGTGCTCTGGGGGCACATGCTGCCATGGGACCCACCTGGCCCCTTGGGGCAGGGGCTGCTCAGCCAAGCTGTCTGTATTTTTTGTTGATCTGTTTTCTCTCTTCCCTGCTCCTTTGTTCTTTGCTTTTTCTCTTTCTGTCTTTGATCTGTGAAAATTTTTAACCCTGTATATACTGTCCAGCTCTTAAGAAACATAGGCTATTTTATCAAATGTAAATCAGATCAGTAATCCCTGTATGATACAAATTATGGTGGTTTTCAAACTCAGGTTCTGATGGACCAAATAAAGTTTTGTTTTTTACTGAAGCTGCCTGGATTTGCTGTGCTTTGGGGATACTAGATCAGGTGCACCACCATGGGGAGGTGCTGAGGAGGTAGACCTGAAGGGAAAGGAAGGAAGGGTGGCACCTGGCTGTGTGACTTTGGGGACCAAGGAAGAGCCTTTTCTGTGGAGAGCTGGGGTGGATGGAGTTTTTAGCAAGTGCCTGCAAGGGAACCCTGGGTCACATGCTTGGGGGCCAGGCTACATTCAGCCCTGAGAGGTCCCCTTGCAGTGAATGGTGCAAGTTTCTTCTCTTTGATCTGACAGTGCCCCTGCCTGCATCTCCTCCTGCCCCTGAAAATGACTGTCACTGCAGGGGACAGGGAGGCTTGTGATAAGGTGCTGCACCCATCGGGCCTGGTGGCAGTGTGTCTGGAGAGCCAGTACCTCCCAAACCTGGCTAAGCGGCACCAGCAGCACACCCAGGATGAGCAGATCTCCTCCAGTGCTGCAGGATTTGGCTCAGCTCCTCTGGGAGCCCCTGCCTGCTTCAGGGTTGGTGTAGCGGCAGGTGATACCTGCCTGGGGTGCGCATCAGTCAGCCGCCTGAAAATTACCTGAAAGCAAAAACGAGTGAATTTTGAGCTTAAGATTTCTTTAGCTTTGTCTGGCCCAGAAAAATCAGAAACTCTCGTGAATCAAGCTGCAGCCACTGCCGGGCTTTAAACCTGTCTGGAAGCCCTGAACGCCGGGGCCAAGCGGAGCTCCGCAGCAGCCGGGAGAGGGCGGTGTGTGCCCGGCAAGGGCCGGCGCCACACGGCCGAGGCCTCCCCGCACCGCCACCGGCTCCGGGGCCGCGCACCGCGGAGGCGCCGCGCTGCGCCGGGTGCCGGCCCGCTGCCTCCGGGCGTCGCGCCCTGCCTTCGCTCCCGCTTCCAGGCCTTCGCCCTTCGACTGCGTGGAAGCGGGGGCTCATGGTGGCTTTGCGCTGGGGGGGGGCGAGCAGGAGGGGCTGCACCCCAGCCACATAGTCTCAGCCTGCTGGCGCTTCAGCCTTTGCAGGCCCTCGGTTATTCCTGGGGCAAGGTCTGGACCCCCTCCCAGCAGCACGAGAGGCACTGAGCTGCCTCGACGTTCCTGGCGTTCTGTCCAGGCTAGCCCAGCGGCGGGGAGCAGAGGTGTCCCAGCTCCTTTTCCATGCAGAGAAGATCCTGGGGCCGCTGCAGTGCTGCAGAATGGTGACACTGACCAGCAGAGGGGTGCACCGTGCCACAGTGCTGCCTTTTATGTACCCCTTTTTGCTGCACGTGGCTATGCAGCACCTTTGCTCACTGCTCCTTTCTGCCTGGGGTTCATAAGGTGAGGGTGTCACAGGGTTAGGGTGTCTCCAGTGTGCCAAGGTTTAGCTGGCAAGGGTACATGGTAGATCTGGCCATAGGGTCCCCCTCCACCACCCTCTCCTGTGAGGCCAGCAGGTCTGGGGATCCTGCACTGCCTCCGATGTAGCACAACCCGTGTTTGTTAGCTCAGTAACATGGCAAGAATGGCAGCCCAGCAGGCCATCTGGTGCCAACAACAGTGTGTGGATTGGGGGAGAGGGGGCAGGACTCAGCTGCTTCTGCATCTCCAGGTCTTGGCAAGGGTTGTGGTATCAGTCTCTGCTGCACCTCTTGGAGCTGCTGGCACTGCCTCAGCTCTACCCGCTTTCCCTGGATCTTTGTCCAGTCTGACACCAAGACTTTGTCCAGTCTCACCATCGCCACCAGAGGGAATGCTGCAGCTGGGGGGGGGGGGGGGGGGTAAGCCCTGCAAAGCAAAAGCAAGCACTTCAACTCCCTGATCCCTATGGAGCCATCAGCATGCCTCTTGGGAAGCCACTGCCTCAGTTTTCCCATCTGTATCATGGAGGCTGACTCTAGGGGAGCTCAAAGACCCAGCCCCGGGAGCAGGGGCTGAGGAACCATGGCAGCAGTTCCAGCATCCCAGACAATCTTTGTAAGGGTGTTTTTTTTCCTCTCACATGAGCAATAGTGCCAGGGCAGTACCAACTGCCTCAGAAATGCCAGGCCAAGGTTTGGGGAATGGCTTTTTTACATCCTTACTTACACACCAGACAATGCCCCCCCCCCTCACCAAATTCTACACGACCCCCGTTCCCTCCCCAGCGACCCCCCATTTTGGGGGCCTGCGGCAAGGCAGGCTGAGCTGCAGTCTGGCGAGGGTGAGCTTTCCACCTCAGTGGAGGCAGCAGGCTGTGCACTCCAGCCCGCCAGCCCGTCTCTCGCCTGGGGTGGGCACCTTGAGAGACCAGTAGGGAGAGACAGAAGGAGAGAATTTCTGTCTTTCTTAGAGCAACTTGTAATAGATTTTCTGGGCGAAACATCTTTGCATTCAGGAGGCCCTGTCACAAGCCATCAGCCTCAGCCGGAAAGAAACAGATGGAGAGTTAATTTTGGTGGGGAGGGCGGCGAGGGCACTGCCTCCCTCTTTTGCTCGCCTCTCCTCTTGGTTTGTTCAGGGAAAGAAAACTCAAAGGCAGAGGGAGGTTTTAACCCTTGCATCCCTTGTAGCCTCTGCTATCCTGGCCTCTCCACGGCCTCTTGGAGGGCAGAGCTGCCCCACATGTCCTGGTCTGTTCCCCACTACCCTCCTCCATCTTGCCCTGGTCTCTCCTGTGTCATCAAAGGGGAACATGTCCAGGACACAAGGCAAGTTGCATTGCAGCTAGCTAAAAGCATGATCTGCTGCCACCCTGATGCCCACACTGCTTTGGGGTCACCAGCAGGCACCTACCCTGGCCACAGTCCCACACTGGCAGATGAGGATGAGCAGCTAGTTCGTAGTGTGGGCAACACTGCAGCCACAGAGCCACCCCACATGTGAACGGGGCGTCTTCTCCCCAGCCTCCTATCCTCCCAGCAACTCCATTTGCTGCTTAATGTCAAAGATGAGCTCAGACATCTCATGCTGAACTATGTCCTAGTGGTATCCTTTGCTGGAACAGTGGCTGCCACGCACAGCCCACATGTGGGCCAAGCCCTGCCGTCCCCCGAAGGCCCTGCAGGTCATGCCTTTTGTGTGCTATGTCATGACAAGCCAAGCCCAAGCAAATAAGCTCTGAGCAAATCCTGCCATCTCCCCACTGATGCAGCTCAGCAATGCCAGGAGCACAGCAAAGCATAGCCCTGAATAGGAGGAACAAGCTGAAGCCGAGTGAGTCATCACCTTGCTGGTCTACCAGCCCCAGCAGCTGGGAATTTCAGGCAACAGTTGAGCCAACACACAGAGAGCAAGAGAGGCTGCTGTGCAAAACCAAGGGACAGCCATAGACATTGATAAGGGCAAGTCACAGATGCAAGGGGATGGATTTTTCATGCTGTCCAGCCCTGGGGGTTCACCTTGGGGAGGGGATGAGTCTGGTGGGATACAGGTCAGGGTAGCTTGGGGAGCTGTGTGTCAGGCAAGGGGGCACCTGAGCTGTTGACATAATTTTGGAGTGACAGGAGGGGACCTGGTGCTGTTAGAGCTGCCTGTGTCAGGAAATCCCCTTGCCTGAGGTGGAACCACCAACATTACACTCCTCTTGGCCTTCCTAGACACATGCTAGGGGATGCTGTAAGAGGCCAAGTGCTGGGGCAGGAGATTTTCAGTCCAGCTCAGGGCAGCTGCTGTTTTGTGCAGCAGGACTTCAGCATCCTGCAGAGACAAAGCAGCAAGAGGAAATGGGTTTCATCTGCTGACGGCTGAAAAGTCATCTGGGATGCAGGCTCTGCAGCCCCAGGCCATTGCTTTTGCTCTGAAGGAGCCAAGCAACACTGCCTTACAGGTACAAGAAACCATGAAGGATATGTCTCTGCAAGTGCTGGGACTGGGAGGGGAGCAGGGATGACAGACTCCCCATTCACCACCACAGCTGGGAATTAGTCACCAGTGAGGCAGTTTGGGGAAAGCCCAAAGGGTGCAGCTAGTAAAAGGGGTCCGGCCAGAGTACTAGACCCATAACCAGCTCTGGGAACTGGGAGGGTGAATAAAACGGTCCAAGTGCAAGGATGGTGTGGGAGCACAGAAGCTGGATAAAAGGCATGTCGCTGTTGCTCTGTATGCAAACTGCACAGGTGATAGGAAACTGCCAGTACTGTACTGGAGGGAGGGAGAGGAATCATGGCTGGAGTGATTTTTCTTAGAGAGTGTATAAGGTAACCAATATGTTGCCAGGTAGTTTTAGGGGAGTTTTGGGATGCAGAGTCTTGCAAGGACACCTGTACCTAGATAGCTGCATCAGTAATATCATATAACACCAAGATTGCCTTAGTAATGATACCTAAAACACCAGCTTTGGGTATGGATGTGGCAGAATTGAGATCAACAAGGAAAAAGCAATTAAGGGCAAGCTGTTTATTTGGGAGCAGACTGGGCAGAGAAAGGGAAATACGTGGTCAGTGAAAAGATGGGTCCAGAAATAGAAAAAATGGAGAATAAGGTATAAAATCAGGTAAAGAACAAGGAGCGGGGGATGAGATCTTCCAACATTAGGATTGCAGATGCCTGTGATGCTGGCTTGCAGAGACAAGCCCAGTAGGCTACTGTAGGGAATCCTGCCAGTTGCTCTATCAGCGTGATGTCCGAAAGACTTGGTGTGGGGAGATAGAGTAAGGAGTGATAGACTTATACCCTAGTACCAGCTGGTAGAGGGAAGGGTGATGAAACTGCAGTTCAACACTAGTTGTGCATGATTCATAAGATTTAAGAGTTATAATTAATAGCTTTATAATTGTGCATAATGGTGTGCCAAAAGATATAATTGTATTTGATTTAGTAGCTTCTTAGTAGTGGTAATCAATAGTAGTAGTAGCTAATCATAATAATAGTAGTAGTTAATAAACACTGTAGACCCTTAAATCAATCATATCTTAAGCCTACCATCTGAAGGGGGAGAGTCAGACCTGGGAAGTAAGAGCAAGTTGGTCAGGAGGGAGAGGAGGAAGGGGTCTGAGGAACAAGAGTGGTGGTGTGCTGATTCTGCATGTACGGCTGGAGTAGGAAGAGAGGTGGGAGCATCTGCGTGAAAATAAAGCAGCAAGAGAAGAGGGAATGTCATGCAGAGATGTGTCGTAGCCTGTCTATAAAAGCTACCTCATTAAGAGGACATGGCTTTTTGTGAATCGCTATAAAAAGTCAAGTGACAGAGTCAGACATAGCAGGGACTCCACTTCTCACTTGGAGGGATGGGGAGATCTGGCAGGGCTCTTGGAGAGCAGTGGTGTTGTTTTCAGGAGGTAGGAGTTAGTATGAGTGCAGAGGACTTGAGAGTGGAAGGTGATTGCAGTAAAAGGCGATCTGCCTTTCATGGTTGCTATTGTTAAAGGGCAGAAGACTCAGAATCAGGGGAAGAAAGATCATGGCACTGAGGAGATTGCAACAAGATCAGGAAAGGAGGATCTCCAGGGATCACACCTGGAATAGCTCTGCTGAGATTTGTGCATGGGGATGATTTTGTGCGGAAGAGCCTGGACACTCTCCAGCAGCTCCCACTGCTGTCTTGGCCTCTTGGCCATGATGTGACCCACAACCAAAGAGATTGCTCAAGCCATGCAGGAGCCATGGCCTCACACGCACACCTTAGCCCTGGGTCACCAGCCTCCAGCCACCCTTTCAGCAAAGGGGATGGCAGTCAAAGTTTTGGCTCTAGAAGTCTCTGGCTGGCTATTGACATCTGTCTTTATTTTTGGCCCAAAGTCACTGTACTCTAAAGGGCATATGGTACCCAGGGGACATCCAAGCTGATGGCTGCTTAATGGTGCATGTTGCCATGATGATGGCTCTGGTCCTCTCCACATGCACAAAGGCCAGAGGATTTAGGAAACATTCCTCTGAGGAGTCCATGCAGATGCTCTGGCAGGAGAAGGTTTTTACCATCACATTGGCTTGGTCACTGTGTGCTTTTCCCTACATGCAGTTGCCTTTCAGGACTGAGGGATTTGTTTCAAGGGGACAGCCCATCCTCCCTTGACCCACCAAGCCCAGTGCGTGTTTTCAAATGAGATGGTTGCCACTGCTGGGGCCAGAGGCAGAAATTAGGGGGGGTCTTGCTGCTTTCCCACATGCAGAAGCCAAGTGATCGAGGCAGGCACTGGCTGTTTGTCTGTGCCTGGCACCACTGCTGATGTGGCTCTCAGGCTTCCTGCCTTTCCCCCAGCCCTGAGGCATCGGGGGCCAGGGCCTGAGAGGCTCGTAGGGTTTACGCTGCTGAGAATTGAGGGGAGGCGGGGGAGACATGTCAGGGAGCGAAGGCTCCAGCTTTCTCTGTGATTCACTCTGACTATAATGGGAGCTGCTGGTGAATATTTTATAGCTCCCACAGGGCAGATAGAACATATTGTGCATTTTACGCCACAAATCTCCGCCTAGAGACAGAGGGAGGCTTAAAAAGAACATCACCAGAACTCCTTCGGGGTGGAGGGGGAAGGGCATGGGCAAGGAGGGGGGCTGTGGAGCTGTGGTATCTGTACGAGCAGTGAGGTTTGTGAAGGGGATGCCTCTGCCTTCCCCTCAGGCATCCCCAGCTCTGTGTGGATGGTGCAAGGGCCATCAGCTGTGAGCCCGGTGCCTGGCTGTGCCACCCTCCCTGGCATGCAGGTGTGTGCAGAGCAAGCAGCTTCTCCTAGCTGCCCTGATCCCCAACAACATCCCAGGCAGGGAAGGTGTTTTGCAGCTGCAGGATCATTCAGTTACTTATGCTGCCTCCTGAGTTAAATGCTCCCCGGGCTGTAGTCGCTGTGTCTTGCAGGCCTTCTTGCCCCCAAGCCAGGCCTGGTTGCTCTGTGGCTTTGAGGAGCAGGCAAAGTGCTTTGCCTGGGGCTGCTTGCTGTATGAGGGGGCTCCTCTACACGTAGCCTGCCTGGCTCTGCCACTGCCTGAGCCAGTGCCTGCCTTCCACTTTGTCAATAATGCAATCCATGCCCCGGACCACCTGCCAGCACTGCCCACAATAATGGTTTGGGGATGTGAGCAACCACCCCAGCTCAGCCAAACAGGAGGCTATGCACTTCCCCATCCCCCTCATCATCCCAGCCAGAGTCTGAGTGTCTTTCAAGGGCTCCTCAAGAGCTGGAGAATGATGGAGATTTCCCCAGCAGGACCTCACTGCCTCCTTTTCCCTCACAAATAGCATCAACCACATTTAGCTACCTAACCCTGGACCATCCTAGGGATAGGGCTCTGAGGCCACCAAGATGGTTTTTTGAGATGCCTCTTTCAAGGTCATATTGCAAGAACTGCTGTGTTAAGCTGCCTCTTGCTCCCTGCTTTGGGAGGGACACCCATGTGGGTCCCCATGTGCACCCCATCACCCTAGGGAGGGTGTAGGTGCTGCTAGGGCCGGATCTCCTGGCTCGTCCTGATGACCAAAAAGACCTGATAGTCTGAGATAACAGAGATGGGGACATGGAGGTCAGGGACTGAGGGTCAGTGTAGGACCCTGCCAAGTACATCTGGATCTTCTGAGCTCTGTCAAAGAGGTTTCAGGAGAAATCCTATAGCTTTCCTTTCTTCTACTTGTGGAGAACCCCTGGAAGTCCCCAGGCAGGCAGCAAAACAGAAAGATTAAATACAAAGCCTGTCGCAGGGATGCTCAGCCCCTCTCCCAGATCTGGGGCACAGCTCTGGGAGCAGCAGGTGAGGTGAGGGAGGCTGTGGCTGAGCTGTTGGTGTGCAGACCCCACAGAATGCGTTAGTATGGGGACAGGGACAGGACATGTGGCCCTGCTGCCCTGGTGTAGGACCTTTCCAGGATGGTGGGTCAGATGAGGGCTCTGCAGTAATGTTTTCTTGCATTCCTTGCTGCATTAAGCTGCTTTGACTGCAGAGAAATGTTTCTACCCAGTTAAACTAATTGCTGTGGCTCCCAGTGTGGGCCCTGCTCCCCTCAAGCGTGCCCAGCTCCTTGGCAGGCTGGGATCCATTAGAGATATAGCCAGCAGCTACCTTGATGGACTGCATCTTGACTGGAGAGAGGGGTAAAGAGGTACCTTGGAGAACAGAAACAGGGAGGAGGAAGCTAAGCAGGGGCTCCAGTGGGTCAGGCACTTAAGTGCCATCGCTTGGTGCTAAGCAGCCCCTCTCCTGTCTCCCCCCCCACCTCAGAAACCCCCAGCTCTCAGCACAGAGCCAAGATCATCACAGTGAGGCCTTGACCCTGTGTGGCCAATTAGGCCTTCAGAGGGGGAGACCCCCCCACCCCAGGTCTGGGACCCCAAAGCTCTGCTGTGCCAGCCATGGGCACCCCCCACTACTGCCCCATGTCCCAAGGGCAGCTGTCAGTGCTGGCACCCTGACCCAACAGCCCCCGGCTCCCAGGTGCATGCAGGGCACACCCTGCGCAGACCAAGTGTAGGCAGCAGGCTGGGGCAAGCTCCGCTGCAAGTGCCCCCAGTGTTGGCAAGGCTTTTGCCTGCTGCCCTGCCCATGCTGCCCTCACAGGCTGCCCCTTGCTCCGTGCCATGGTGAGATGGAGGGCCAGCAGCCAAAGGTGAGGGCAAGCCTGGGCCCTTACTGCATTATGGAGCCCTTTTGTGCATCCCGAGCTGTGCTACAGCCACAGGGAGCCCTGTGGACAGGAGACCCCGTGTCCATCTCCTGATGGGAGGTGAAGCCCTCCGGTGTCTCCCCCATGCTTGGGACAGGATAAGCCACAGGCAGGGGAATTAAGAAGTGTGCCTTGTGAGCAGAGAGGACTCATGCTCTGGGGTCTGATCTGTGGGGTAAGCCCCTCACCTGGTCATTCATGATGGCAGGTGGTAGAGTGGTTCCTTTTATGGCAGTAGTATGGACTGGTGTCGCTGGGGTCTAATCCCATCCCACAGCTTCCTTGTGACTCAGTTTCCCCAGCTGTGAAGCAAGGCTGGTGACCCAGGCTCTTGCCCTGCCAGGAGGAGGCCAGGTGGCCTGTTGGGCAGCCAGGAGGCCCTGCTGGGTGGGGGCAGGTGAGGGGCTTGTTGCTGCAGCTGCAGCAGGATGCATGGGGTGAGGACTCTCCCCAAAGGCTGGGGTGAAGAGCTTTCAGCACTGTAAGAACCAAGGGGAGAGTTTGCCAGTCTGTTTAAAAAAGAAAGACCAAATCCAGCAAAGGAGCAGGACAGTTTCTGTCCTCCTTCTGTGTGGTCTTTCCTTTCAAATGGAGCTGGAAAGAGAGATAAAAACCAGGTCCCATGCCTGCCGACACAGGGACAGTTGGCACAGCTGCAGCTGCTGCGGTTGCACAGCCCAGGCTGTCATGGACTGGGCTATCGAATCTGAAAGCAATTAAAGCCATCATCAGTGCTAGCTCCGGGCTGGCTCCAGGCTGCAGGGAAGCTGCCACAACAGATCATGTGCTCGATGCTGCTGGCCTGAGGACCCAGGCTCAGCCTGTGCTTGCCCTGCTCCCACCTGCCTGCAAGGGCCGGCTGGAACCTTGCAAACTGAGCCCCACATGCCAGTGGGGAGGTGCACTGAAAAATACTGGTGTCACCATGATCTTCTGGGAGGTGATGAATGCTGTCCCAGAGGCAGCCAGGGCCACCCTGGCCTTTCCCAGTGGGGCAGAGCTGGTGGCCAATACTTGATATAGCTGTCAGTGTGGGGAAGGATGGGGGCATGGCATGGCAAGAAGAAAGGTGGCAGGCCCACTTGCAAGCCCTGCACTGAGATGCCGCTGCAGCAAGCTCCACGGGGCAGGCACCCGCTTGCTTTCTGTGTGTCCACTCAGTGGGACAGGTCCTGGTGCTGCAGTCTGGAAGGGTCCTGGCAGAGAAGGAGACTCACTTCTCCATGAACCTCCTTACAATTATACTTCCAGCCCTGGGATGGAGCCATTCCTGTCCCTATAGAAGCTCTGTCCCATCAACATTGTCTGGTAAGAGGAAGCAGCCTGCAAGTGTCTGGTCTGGCTCCCATGGTGGCCTTACTCATGCCATTAGTGCCAGTAGAAGGGCCTTTCAGCCAGATTCAGCTACTACTGCTAAATCCCTGAAATTGCTGCAGTACCTGATGTGATGAGGAGGAGAGACAGCATTGGGTGGGCAGCAGGATGGGTGGTACCAGGGTGGTCCCACTGGGTCATCTCAGCTGAGGGGTGGGTGCTGCAAAGGGCTGAGCAGCCCAGTGCTCTCTCCCAGGGACCTTGTAGCATTGCCAGATTGGGATGCAGGCAGGCAGCCCTGAGGCTATTCATATTGTCCCTAAGGTAGCTTTTTCCAGCAAGATGAATGGACTCTGTGGCCAGGCAGGGTTCATTTGCAGAGGGAAGAGGATGGTCAGACCACAGCTGGATGGACCCCTACTCCCTCCTCCCCAAGCCTGATGAAGGAGAAGGCCCTGGCAGTTCTTATCCTGCAGTGTAGAATGAAAAGGGACGGACTTCTATCTGGAGAGGTAGGATTGTCCCTTCTGGCCTCAGGGAACGGGAGATGCCTGGGGCAGATGGGACTGGGGATGTCTGAGAGCAGGTCTCGGCTGAGTGGTGGAGTCTGTCAGCCTCGAAGGGAAAGGTCTTAGGGCAGAGGGCTGGGCTGGCACTGAGCTATGGCATGGGGGCAGTCAGGGACTGTGTGTAACCCTCCACGGCACAGAGGTAGGAGTTTCACAGGGGCAAACCAATGTGCTCGGGACTGTGTCTCTTCTGCCAGCAAGCAAGCTTGACCTGGTCTGGCATGGCTGTGTCTGTATTTTCCATGATAACACTTCCTTCCATGCTATTTCTGCCAGGTGCACTCTGTGGCTTTCCTGCCTGTGGTCCCCCCCTCCAAGGGACCATGCAGAGAGGTGTCTCAGCCAGCTGAGGTGCCTTGACCTGCCCATCAGCCAGGTATCTTCATTCTGGTTCTGGTGGGCTCCGTCTCTAGTCTTGACACATCCCTGGCTTTTCAGCTTTCTTATATGACTTAAGTAACATCAATTCAGAGCCCTAAGTCCATTCCTCAGCTTGTTGAGGGGGATAATGAATCAGGGTCCTGCATCCCTAGGCCTAGCAGATAGGACTGGAAGCAGCACTTATGCAGCTGAGTGGTTTGTCCGGAAGCCACCCAGGAAATTAGATGCTAAGGGAGAAGCTGTTTCACAAATCCATCTCCATTGCATACTGCTGAAGCAGAGGGAGCAAAGACTGCTTTGAAACAGAGCCTCTCCCCTCCTGGTTAGAGCAGCCTCACCCCAGTCAACTCTTACATTTGGCATTATCGAAGCATATTCCTAGAACATGGTGTCTCTTCCTAGGGGATGTGTCTATGTCACAGTGTGGAGAAATGGGCAGTGTTGTGCAGGGGGATTTCAGAGGCCTTGAGGAAGGCACCAGCTCTGGGCATGACTCCCCAGGGCAGAGCTGGAGCTGGATAGCAGGAGTTGATGTGGCATCCAAGGCTGCACCCTGCCTCCACTGGACCCCAGCACCTCTGTAGAGGAAGAGTCCCCACTCTGCATCTCAGCCCCTTGGCTAAGGCAGCTGTTCACAGGCTAGCAGGCCCAATGGAGGAACCAGCAAGTGCCATACAACTGATTGATTAGATTTACACTCGCATAAAATCAGGGCTGCCTTATGGTTAGAGCAAGGGACTCAGGAGACTTGTTGGTTGATGGGAACAATTCCACCTCTGCCATCACACACATTCCATTTGCCTCCTGCCCTTTTCCACATTAGCTGTAAATCCTTCAGGGCAGGAACTGACTCTGGTCATGTGATGTACAGCACCTGGCACAAGAAGGGCCCAGGCTTGCCTTGAGGTGGCATTCAGGCAAACACTGCTTGAAAGCCTGCAGGGAGTCATTCCCAGGCACTAAGCAGAGACTCCAGACTGGCCTGGGATCCATCTCTGAGGCCTCAGCACACACGAGTATTTTGGTGAGACATCATTACCAAGGAGCTTGTTAATGCCTGACCAAGGTCCTCCTAGCTCATGGGCCTGACTCAGCACTCCTGCAAGCATTCAGGATCAGGTTTCTGGGGCTAAAACCAGCCCTAAAATCTTCATGTCTGGCCTGCACCACTGAGGTCTATTGAGAAGCATGGCAGGGTTGTGGGAGGGTGTGGGGTGGTTTTTTCCCCCCTCCTTCTGCACTAAACAGTTAAGCAGAAGTTTGCTGGTATGGAAGTTGAACATTGTCTTGAGGCACATTTTCTGTTTTTTCACTTGTGAAATATTTCTGTCAGAACCAGTTAATGTACAAATTAGCAGCGGTGGTCTCTCTTACGTCTTCTGACTCACTAATTTGACAGGGGGTGTTTCAGTGGTGAAGCTAGTTCTTGACAGGCAAATAGGAGGTCAATAATCGTGTCTTGCCAGGAAAGGACCTTCAAGTTGAGGCCACTGGAGAGGAGGGGGGAAGGGAGGCTGTGAATCAACCAATCTGCTGCTGTGACAAATATGGAGCGGGAGCTGAATGCTTGTTGAGGCTAGAAAGGTCTCAGGCTGAGGTTTGCAGAGGTGTCATCGCCTTCCTGATCCATCCCAATGTTCCTTCTATTAATCACTGTCTGAAGAATTCAAGGTTTATTTTCAAAAAACACCTTTTTTTTCTCCAAGGGCTACTGTGCTAGCTAAGGAGATGGGGAGGGCACTGGAGATGAGTTTGGATATCTTTAATCACTGGAGACACAGATTTGGTTTGTGCTGTTCAAAGCCCCAGGATGTCAGAAGGCCACTGTGGGATGCTAAGCAGTGATGCTCAGGAGCTAAGGGAAAAGAGAGCCCCCCCATTTGCAAGTGATGTTGGAAGACTGGGCAAGGTGAAGCCTGTCCTGGGATGGTGGCGGGGCCACCTGGGAGGGCAGAACAGTGCTTCAAGTTGGTAACAAGAAGCCATAGGGCAGGATGGACCCCAGGGGATCTGGGTTATACCTTTAAGGTTGTCTAATCCTTCCACATGTGGTCCTCAGACCCCTCCAGACAACCTAGACTGCCTCCTGATCGCAGCACGAGCGAGCCAACATGAAGAGAAGGCCATGCAGAAGGGATGCAGGCTGCTGCTTGCCATGGAGAGCAGGCAGGGAGAAGGTCCACTGCTCCTTGGCCTTTTTCCTCACCTCTCAAGACAAGCTGTCAGGCTACTCCTATGAATCTGGTTCTCCATTTGTAGCAAGACAGTGCTCATGACAAACCTCTTTCTCTTCCTGATTTTTTTGTAGAGAGAAACTAGTTAATGCTCATGCCATGCTGCACAAGTCTGGTTTTTTTGTGCATGTTACCAGTATGCCAGGTTATCAGTGAGGGAAGAATAAGCTCAGTACAGTGCAGGCCCCTTTTATTTCGGTATCTGAATAATTAGTTTGTTAGCTGATATCAGGGAATGCACCACTGCCTGCAGGGGCCTGGAGACATGTGCTACATTTTACAGCGATGCACAGCGGACTGGCCAGAGTCAAGGCATACCCAAGAGATTCAGCCCCAGAGTTAAATGATGCTCAGGACCATGTCCTTCAATCTGTCCCCCAGGAAAGAGGCTCACAGAACAGATGGACTTTCTGTCTTCCCCTGGAGGTCAACAACCTTTGGATCTGTGGAGGGTTGTTTGCTAAAAATCACCAGCATTGGTCACTTGTGAGTTTTCACTCTCTAAGCCCAGTTTTCTGGAGGTCTTTCCCACAAGCATGATGGAAGAGGCTGCAGTGTGTCCCATACTGTATTGCTGAAGCAATTTTGTATCTTCTGGCTCAGCTTTACTTCTTATAACTTCAGAAGACCTCTCTCTTCCAGCTTAGCAATTCTAGCAGAGCAATTTCCAGCATCAGTGATTAAAAAAAATTTTGCCCAAAGGTGAAGGTAAGAATAGAACTAAGCAGGACTCACTCATTGTCTTGGTAATTCTGACCAAGCTTGGGAAGGACAGGTTAGTACCTTGACAACAAAAGCGATCCAGCCTTGACAGTCCTTGAATCAAGCTAGCCCAAGCCTTACCCATTGGGATGTGTCTTTGTGATGTTCTCTTCTGATACCAGATGCGTTTGAGGTGCTGAACCCCAACTTTAGCTGTCCAAACAGGGTTGCTGCTCAGCCTCCACTCACACTACTCTCCTTTGACATCTGGGCCCCAATGTGGAACGCAGTGGGTTGGCTTAGATTGGCCCTTGGCACCAAGAATGAACTGGAGGGTCAGCTTCCCAACTACCCTCAAAGCCTTGTATCTGGCTGGCTCAGAGACCCCACCATCAGGATCGACCCTGCTGGGTCTGAGTCTGCTCAGACTGACAGAGGAACACATAGCTGGACAAGCCCAGGCACCTTCTGACTCCATTAAGGCCTGGTTTCTACTGAAGTAGGCAAACGTGTTTTGTGGCTGCTTTGTCCAGGCAAGAGAATGTTTGGGGAGCTGCAGCCCTCACAGCCAGGAGCAGAATCAAAAGGAGGTCTTTGCACCAACCTCACTTTTTAAAATCCCTCTGGCCTCTCCAGCAAACCTGTGGGCTTCAAGCTGGCCTCAGTTGTGTATGCACGTTCAGTTCCACCGGTTCACACCCCATCACCCATCCATTTACAGGGAGCTGACTGTTGAATCTAGTTTGTCCAAAAGCTTTGGAGCTAGCCAGCTTGTCAAAGTCACCTACACAGTGGTCTGGAAAAAATAGACTTGCTGAGTGCATGGATGGAGGTTGTTTGATGTCTAACTCTATTGGTGGACTTTGAGGCCTCACCCTAAAATCACTGTGAGTTTTCTTCTAAAGACATAAAATCCCCCTGGATGTTGGTGTTGTATTCTGTTGTCTGTGTAACATTGCAACTACCTATGTGTACCAGACCCTTGCAAAATCCTGTTTTGGGGGCAGACTAGGCACATGGGTGATCAGAGCTGCTGTTTTGCAACATCAGGGCAGCAGCCTAAAGAATTTTGAACAGTTACATTCCTTGAAGGCCTTGAATCAGGCAGATTGAGTGGTCCTTATCTTTCCCCAGATTCAATTTCATTTTCTGACATGCTCTCCTCATTCTGAAAACTGGAAGCCTCAGATGTTGTCCTGTACGGGTGAATCACCTGGCTCTGAAAACAATTGTCAAGAAAAACAATTTTGTTTATGTCATCCTGCATAGAAACAGTGGCTCAGTTCAGTCTACTCCAAGAGCCTTTCAGCAGCACCACCAGGTCTTGCAAAGGAAGTGGGAACCCCTGATTCATCTTTCTAAATTAAAAATGGAAGTTTGCTTCCCAGGAATCAGTCTGTGTCTGGTTGGAAGACACACCACGATCTACCAATTTTTGGTGATAACACACACATCACTCAAGAGGATCCCTAGCTGCCTGCTAACGCAGTTCTCTTGTGACATACAATTTTTGAAAAAACTCAGTTTCAGGAGTGTTATAGGAGTGTTGAGCTGCTGTTACATCCTCACATTTTCCTGACATGGTCTCAGCCATGGCCAACTTCACCATAAATCTACCCAAGCCAGACGTCAAGGTAATTACCCAACTCTTGTTACCTTGTCCATAGAAATACCGCACTTCATTTAGTGCCTGAAAAATCCCCACAAAAATCACTATGCTTAAAACAAATAAAGTTGCTTTCTACATCTCCCATTCTACAACTTGCTTTTGGCAAGATATGGAGGCAAGTCAGATGGTCAGAATGTAAGAAAATAGGTTAACCCAGCAGTTTTCTCTCTCAGCTAGATCCAGGCCTCTCTTCTGGGGCATCGAAGATACTGTAAACCAACCATGATGGCAGGGTGTAAGAATAATGGCGAGACCTTGATTGCTACCCTTGGCATGGTACAATGCAAAGGTCAAGGATGGCTTTGCACAGGACTGGCAGTAGCTTTCAGAGGCCCCAGCAGATCTCAGGGCCCTGAAAATGGAGAGCGAATCTACCCTCAGGAGGGACTGGAGTGACTGGAAAGCAGAGACAGCACAGAGCTGATGGTTATCCAGGAGGTGAGGACACAGCGAACCAGATCTCCCCAAATCCCGCCCTTCTGCCAGGGCAGGTCGTGTGGCTCCAGACAGAGGTTGTCTGGTCCTGTGCACCCTGACCCCCTTTTAATGGCATTGCTGCAAATGCATCAGTCACACACCAAAACCTAGGCACTGCTTGATGGCCTCCTCTCACAGGCCTCCATCCCGGATGCTGTTTGACTTCCTGCCTTGCTGCACACCTACCACCTCCTAATGCGTGCTGATACTTCAGCATTGTGTCGGCCACTATCCTGGCTGAGCTTGTAGGAAGAAAGAGAGAACTGGAGGGAGCAGGCAAGGGGGCTCTTCTTGCCTGGCTCCCCATGAAGCTGCCAGCTGGGTGCTCCTGTGCTGAGGGGCAGCAAGCATCGAGTATCAGCCTCACCAATGCCTCGAAGCCCTCAGAGGAAGCTGCTGTGTTCAGATGGAGGCTGGGGTGAAACAACTCAGGCAGCACAAATCAGCTGTGACAGGCCCAGAAAGGCTGAGCCTGGGGGTGCGGAAAAATACAAGTTAGTTTCCTTTTCCTTACCATATGTTCCCCTTCAGCTGTGGGCGGCATGATAATTATTGCTATCCACCATGCTAGTCTGGCTTGTCACACAGACTGCCTGCTGCTCGGCAGCGAGGAGCTGAGCTTCAGGTCTGCAGGCAGTGCCTGGGCACCAGGGTTCTCACAACCTGCCCCAGTGGGCCATGCAGGGGCCCCTGGCCCCTCAGACTGAGAAGCGGGAATTTGGATCCCTGGTTCCCATTCCAGGGGCAGGCCCTGTTCCCCAGGTTAGATCCTTCTTGGCCTGAAGGGACAAGAATTGGGGAGCAGACTTGAGATGCCCCTTCCCCCAGTGGCGCTGCCTGGGGAATGCATGCCATCTTGCCATTCAATATGGACTGTGTGCCCTGCCCCACTTCTTTGCTTGTCATCTCCCAGTTGTATTGAAGCCTGGTGTAAGTACCTCTGCCTTCCTTAGCAGGACATTGCTAGGGAAGTCCTGTGCTAGCTCCAGGCTCTTCTGCTGCCAGGCTGCTAGGATGCTCCTTTGGGCCAGCTATCGCTTGGGCAGAGAATAGCCCAGTGGAGTGCCTGAACAGATCAGGAAGGAGGCAAGATTTTCAGGGGAGGGAGAGAGGGAGGGTGGACTAGACAATCTCTAGAGATCCTTTCCAGCACCAACTATTCTGTGATTCTGTGATGAGGCAGTTTCTGCTCTATGAGGAGAAGCACCAGGCCCCAAGGCATGCACAGTCTCCCCGGTATGCACAAGACTCAAGTCAGGGCATTGTTCTCCAAGGCAACAGAGGTTGGAGGGCTTGCAGGTGAGTAGCTCCGTGCCTGGAGGGCCCCAGGACGGTAAGGTCAATATGAAGTAGGATGAAACTGCTTTGTCCAATCTGATAGTCCCCTCCAAAGCACATCAGTGACTCTTCCCAACCCCCCACCACTTGTCCACATCATAATGACACTATAACAAGCACCCATGGTGGGGTCTTCCAGTACTGTGTAGGCCAGAAAGGTTGAAGCATGACTGGTTCTTATTACCTGCAAATAGAGATGCCATGTTGGGGCAGGGAGGGATTTGTCAACCCATGAACTGCCATCCCCATGCATGGGTCAAAGTGACTCTTCATTTACCAGAATCTGTCTGGCATCAGCATGAACTTCTTCAGTCCCTTCAATTGGCAAGTGAAGGATGATCCCACTGGTTGTATCACCACAGTGTCTCCTTGCACCATAGCTGGGCTAAGAGCCTAATATAGATGGCTGCCAGTGCTAATGAGGTGGGTCTGTAAATGAAATGGCTTCCCTTTCCCCAGTCTTCACAGGCTGAGTCCATTGCCTTCACAGTAGTCACTAAGTGGCGCTGAATTTGTCCCACCCTGCAGGTGGGTCTGGCTGTTTGGCAGCTTGCACCATGAGATGAACTGGTGCCATGAACTGCATGCCACTGTTTCAGAGGAGATAATGGCTGACAGGCATCAGCAGGGTTCGGTCCACAGGAATTACATGCAGAGAAGTATAGAGATTTCATACCTGCAGAGTTGAGGGTAGTATTGCAGACTTGGCAGCTGAGTAAGAAACAGCTGAGCACATTTAATCCACAGATCACTGAGAAAAAATAAGTATCAGTCTGCCTCTCAAGGCCTTCTGGGTGCAAGATGGGAAACAGGGTCTCTGGAGCAGGCCTAGGCTGCCAATAACAGAAGCCTGTTCCCAATTATGACATTTTTGAAGCAAGCTGATGTCTTCTCAGTCTGGTTTGTGCTGGCCAAGAGTTCTCAAGGCCATTCAGGGCCACCAGCATGGTGTTACTGAAACTGGGGACATCTGGGCCAGCCACCAGGACTGAGGCGCAGCTCACTTTCTATTGGTATCCATAGATGTGTTTTCTTGCCAGAGGGGGAAAGGAGAAATGTTACGCACATTGACTGATGGACTCACTGCCACAGTGGCTGAGTATTTAGAAATGAGGAAGTGATGATACCAGGGTTAGCATCACGCCTGCTTAGAAAGATTTGAAAGGTGATAAAGCACATGCTCTGGAACTTGAACTACTTGCTCTTCACCATGGACTAGGATGAAGTTTGGTATGTGACTACACTTGTCTCTATCCAGACCTCACACCTTTCTCTGGATCATCTGGTTCTGGCTGCTGTGGAGGAAGTAGCTGGGCTGTCACTGTCATCTGGTTTAGCCATCCCTGGGCTTCTACATCCAGGGCCACCCTGTCTCCATTCTGCTACGTCCCACTTACTGCAAAAGGAAATGGGGAGAGTTTGGAGGATGTCAGCAGGACTTTGGCTCTGTGAGGATGGATTTCTGGACAGTGTTGCTGAGTTTCCAACTCAGAAAGCTCTGTACAGGATTCTGGGTTCTGGCTTTGGTCTGTCCTCAGAGAGATATTCACAGCTGTGAACAGTGTAGACAGGACTGGCTAACGGCCCAGTCTCTTCCCTATGAAAGGCACCTCGTGTAGAGGTCTAGAAGGAGCCACTGGGAGTGGGATGGAGATATGGTGCCATAAATTGGCATAGCCCATCCTTCCTGGACTATTCACAGATGTGTTTGTGTCCAGCCATGGGCTTCGCTTCACATTGCCACAGTAGCTCTCTCCTCAGCTTCTCTGGCACACTATCTAAAGCAGTAGAAACCTTCATAGAAGTGGGAGCTTTCAACCAGCTGCCTTGCCCCCACCCCCAAGCCGATTTCCCCCATCTTTTCCCTAGACCTTTGGTAAACTAGGAAATCCCTTCAGCACTTTCCCTCTGTGGACACTCAGGTTTACAGTTCACATTTTTAACAGCCCATGTTAGTTAAATCAAACAGCTTCATGACAGTCCTAAAACCCATCAGTCATGATTTTAGGTAGCATATGTGCTATTTGTGCTGCTTGAGCATCTGGTTCCTGCCTCAGCTTCCTCATGAGATCACTCCCTGTGGCCTCAACAGACATCCTGCAGGCCTAGCAGAGCTGGGGATCCAAAGGGGACACTTGCAGCTGAGGCACTGGAAGATGCAACTGCTGAAAAATAATCCAGTGTTGGGTGACTTTCCCAGGTTCCCTTCAGAGGCTGTGACATAGAAAGGAATGGATCCAGCCCCTAGCCTATGGTTGGACTATCCTTGCTAAGCTTCATCCTGAGGACTCAGCTCACCAGGGTAGTTGCCATACAAATGGAAAAGCAAAATTTAGGAGGAATATGTGGTGCCGCAGGCTTGGCAACAACTTGAGGGGCTGTTTGGAAGATGAACATTTTGACACACCAAGCAGGAATCTTGCTTTCTCTTCTTTGTTTCAGAATGAACAAAAAAACCCTAAAACATATTTTCTTTTTCCTTCTCCATAGGATTTCTCTTTAATGCCCAGCATCCCTGGGAGATACCAGTGTCTCGCCAGTGACCTGAGCCACAATTGGTTCTGCCCAGCCAGTTGAGTGAATCACTGACTCTTTAAACTGTTTCTGCAGCAAAGGACCTTAATCGAGTCACCGCACTGGGGCTAGGATGCTGATGCGATGTGACAGTAGCCCCACACACCTCCCTGAATGCGGCTGCTTGGGGCAATGGCCAGCACGCTTCTCAGATCCTGGAGGGTTGCAAGGAAGCTGGTGGCAGCAGGGCTTTCCGGCTGGCTTCTACTTAGCACTAGAGAGGTGGAGGTAGAGACAGGTGCCCTCCCTACCTGGGAAGGGCTGGGAGGCATGGGTGGCACAGGGCTGAGGGAACAGCGAGGGGGCTGGGGAATCCTTCACAAGTGCTGAAGTGATCTCTGATGTCACTGGAAGACGGTTTAATATCTGTCAGTCGCATGGAAAATTGCACATTTGGCCCCAAAGCCCTCCTGCCTGCCCTGCCCCCCCATCCTATTTTTGAAGGGCTCATTTTCTCAGCGCTAATGAAAGTGACAGCTGGGCATGGTTGGTATTTGGTATTATCAGTGAGAATATTAATGGCTGGTGCTCAGAATTAACTCTTTGAGAGTCCAGCCAAAGGCCGTCATCAGTGTGGGGCTGCCTTTGCGGGCTGTATTGCACAGACACAGGACATGTTGGAGCCTTGTCTTCCCAACCTTCTGTCAGGGTCTGCAGGTGGGAAGGTGGCCCCAGTTTTTGCCCCAGGTGCCCCAGGTGGCAGGAGTTTTTAATTGCCAATTTTCAGCCTGGGGGAGACTATTGACCCAACTGCCTCCCGCTTACAAGGGCCTGCATGAGCGTCCCCTGGGGGTAAGCAGAGAGGTGGAGACTGCAGGGCTGGTGATGAATGCTGGTACTTGTTGCAGCTGTTGGGGCAAGGGGTCATGGTGATGGTGATGGATGAGTGCCACCAAAGGACCATTTATGTGGTATTAGCAAGCTTCTTCAGAGACTGGGGCTGGGGGTGGGGGGGGAAGAGGGAGGGGAGGGGAGAAGGCAGAGAGTGACCTGTCATAGCCAGGATGTGGGTAGGGAAAAGGGATGAGCTCACCTTGAAACCAGGCAGGCTCTGCCAATCTGAGCACGTTCATCTTCATCACCAGCCTAAGGGTGACTGTTTGGCTGGAAATGTTGGTGGTTGACTAGGAAGCAGAGTTCCCTGTGAGGGCTTGAAAACATCTACTTATGACTGCTGAAAAACAAACATATCTCAAAATCTCTCCTGTAATGCTGAGAATTTTTTCCCCCTTCTCTCCTTTGCTCCATCATTGCTGTCTCATTTGGGGCCATGATCACTTAGGACACTTTGATGCCAATGAAACTGGCCTGTGTAAAATCAGTCAGCTGTTGCTTTTAAGTGGGACCTCAAACAATGTGTTTTCTAGTTGTTGATCCTATTAGCAATGGGATTGTTGCCTGTGGTGAAGGGGTGCTCTGTGATGGCTTTCCTTTTGTGCACAGCCTGTAGAGGATATTCACGTGTCAGCCCCTCAAAGAGAACATGCCTTCTTGGGCTGCATCTCAGCTATGAATGATTGTAGTCATGAAGAAGCTAGTTCAGAACCTGACATGTCTGCCTAGATGATGACAATCATACAGGTTATCCCTGCAAATGAAGAAGGGAAAGGGGAGTCATACTGTGCTAGAGACACTAGGCACTAGTCAATAGTCTAAGGAGTTCTGCTGGAGAGCTGGGACTGATGACAATGGGCCAGGGAAAACAGAGACTGATTTTATATAAATATCTATCCAAACTTTGGGTATGCTATGATTCACTTGCAGGTTGCTTGGTTCTGCCATCACTTGTGTTGGTGTAAAATCAGGAGGGACTCCATGAATGCCAACAGATCAACTGCAGTGACAGGCCGCACTTAAAGGAAGAGCGTGTGTACCACAGGAAGAACAACTTGCCATCAGTCTTCAGTTAGGACATAAGGATTTTTGGCAGGGGCTCAGCCTATTCAGGAAATGGCTGTTTGTCTCTAAAGACTCCTCTAATTGGATACATTTAAGGATGCCTCCTGAGCTGCCTTTGTCTCCTTGCAGCCAGCAGGACACACGTCCCTAAAATGACACTAGCTAATTAAGGCCATGGAAGCCCAAGAACTCTTCTGCGCCTTGTTTGTTATCTAAGAGCCTGAGGCAACACTGAAGCCAGTAGGACCCTGACAGGCAGCAGGGGAAACCTAGTAATGACAAGGCCACCAGTCAGGGAGAAAGAGAGAGAAGAATACAGAAATCAGCAACAACAATAACAACCAGCCACTCCTATTGTGACTCCTATTGTGCCTTGGAGAGATGGGATCAACGAACCAGAGAGAGCTTCATTCCTACTCCTCACCTTTTACCAGGCACCTACACGCTAAAATGGGATGGAGGGTGGGAGTGAGAAAGGGAGGGGGCTGGGGACAAAGTCCATTGTGTGAAGACTAAGAGATGATCTTCTTATGAAGCTGTTTCACACTTGCAAGATCTTTTCAGTTTAGGTAGAGAACTATCCCACTCACCAACTGCCTGACCTGTGTGGCTATTCTAATTCCTTTCTATTCATCTTCTGCAACTAGAACCAAGGGCAGAATGTGTGTGTGTAAGTCATTATGCACATATGCAGGGCTGGACCTGGGAGAACATTTCATGTAAGGACAGAATCTTTTTCTCCGTTCTCCACCCTCCACTTTTGCCTTGTGAGAAAGTTTACCTCCTGCAGTGTCCCTGGGCCCATTCCCATCTTCCTCACCCTGTACTGTCTGCATGCCCCCAAGCGTTGTCCCTGTGTGCGTTCAGTGTCATAGGACACACATGAATACGTGGGTCGGTATCAACCGCTCTTGGCAAAGTCCACATTGCTAATAGTCTCTTGTCTATCATCATGGAGGAAGGTCATCTCATTACTGTGGACATTGAAGCACATGCCCTAACGCCAGAAATGCTGCCTGTCATGGCCTAGGTCTGGAACAACTGCTCTCACTTCTCTCAGGCCCTAAAAGTCTTCACCCAGACTGGCTCTCACTGATATTCTTCCTCTAACACTAGGCCAAAAAGAGTAGCTATCAGATCAGTCATCAGTACTGGTACAGTACAGTCATCAGAAAGCCAACCAGCTTGTCCCCCTCCCAGCAGTTCCTGTCCTTAGCCTCTTCCCCAAAAGTATGGTTTTGGCCTTGCAGTCAGTTCTTCAGCTCCCAGAGGAAAGAAAGGATCACCTGTGAAGAAGGAGCATGACCCATTTCTGAGGGCTGAATTCATACTGTTTCCTCCAGTTAAGATATCTGGGAGTTTGTGAACCACATCCTAGGACACATAAACTAGTCTATCACCTCCATTGATTCACAGGAGATAATGCACCTGCTGGAAATCTTCATAACTTGCCAGCAGGTCCCTATGATTCCTTTTTTTCTGACACCACAATATCAGAGAAAAAAAGAGATGGTTTTGTGCTATGTTTGTCACTGTAATATCTAGTAGTGTAGTAAAGCACTGTGGTTAATGTTTGTCATTGTCTGTTTGGTCCTTCAGCCTTGTGCTGGTGGGAGAGGAAAACATTAGGGAATTCTGTCTGCTGTTTTGAATTGTTCTGGAACAAAGTCATGCACCTTTGTTTGGCACTTGGAGAGGCAGGAGAATTCAGGCTGTCTAAAAAGGTTTCCCCAAGCAGTATTTCATGGTCAAGAGAAGCTGACCCTGCAGAGAGGTCCAGGATCGTAAGAACAGAAATCTGTTTTCTCTCCACTAGTAGTTTGAGCCTCATGTCTTGGGTCTCATTTGTGCCTAGTTTGCTGTGATATTTAATGAGAGCGCAGCTAACAGAGGCAGCGAACAGACGCAGCGCCGCAGCAGTTTGCGCAGAAGGGTGCAAGAAGGCACCTTCGTTTCCGATCCCTCCGGTGTACGCTTCAAGCATGGTCATGACACACCACAGAGCACCTTCCCCAGTGGCTGTTGGAGTCGCTGCGTCAGCTGTGTCGGAGGCTGGGACTTAGACAGACCCTCTGACAGTAGATGCAGCTCTGCAGGTCTCAGGCTGCAGGGAGTGCTTGGGGCCTCTCCGGGAGGCCTGGGCTGGCAGTCAGCTCTCCTGCAGAAGGTGTGCTGCTGTTGACGAATTGTGTCGTCAGGTAAGGGAGTTACAAGAGGAAGTCAGTAGGCTGCGTAGCATCCGAGAGGATGAGCAGGAGATAGACAGGGTGTTCTTGGAGACTGTACAGCTTCAAGAGTCTCAAGCCCCCACAGCAGTGGAGTTGCTGGAAGGGCTCTGTGCTGTGTGAAACGGTACATCATGACACTGTAGAAGGCGGCTGGAAGCTGGTCGCTCCTCGTAGGAGGAGAAAGGCTCTTACTCCCCCTGAAGACTTGCATTTGAGGAACAGGTTTAGTGCCCTCCAGATTGAGGAGAAGCTGGGCATGATTTCAAGGGAAGCAACTGGAACAACAGACCCTGTGCCTTGCGGGAACACCTGGAAGAAGCAGCGAGTGATTGTTGTGGGTGACTCCCTCCTGCAGGGGAAAGAGGCACCCATCTGCTGACCTGACCTCTTGTCTAGAGAGGTTTGTGGCCTGCCAGGGCCTCATGTGAGAGATGTCATGGAAAGACTGCCAAGGCTTGTCCACGCTTCGGACTATTACCCACTGCTGCTCTTCCATGTGGGCGCTAATGACACCAAGGGCAAACTGGAGACCATCAAACAGGATTTCTGAGCTCTGGGGATGGTGGTCAAGGGTCTGGGAGCCCAGGTCATCTTCTCCTCAATCCTGCCAGGGAAGGGGATGGATGTGAGGAGGAGGAGATGGATTTCCCAAGTTAGCAACCGGCTGCGCCACTGGTGCTGGCAACAGGGTTTTGGTTTCTACGACCGTGGGACCCTGTTTGAAGATCGACAACTGATGGCGAGAGATGGGATCCACCTCGCTAAGAGGGGCATGCGTGTCTTTGCCAACAGGTTGGCCAGCCTGGTAAGGAGGGCTTTAAACTAGGAAAGATGGGGGAAGGGGAGAGTTATAGAGACAGGGTAGTTGGCAAAACACGGCTCAAGACGGGATGTCTCCAGCGGGTGGGTGCAGCCAGGGAAGTGCGCATGGGATGTGGCTATGGAGGATCCTCTTGTATCCCTCCTGGGAAACCTGCATGCTCGATCACCTCTCTGAAATGCCTGTACACCAACGCACGCAGCATGGGGAATAAACAGGAAGAACTAGAGATCTGTGTGTGGTCGCAGGGCCATGATCTCATTGCAATTACAGAGACATGGTGGGATAGCTTGTATGACTGGAGTGCTGTCATGGATGGCAACGTGCTTTTTAGAAAAGACAAACCAGGAAAGCGAGGTGGTGGAGTTGCTCTTTATGTGAGAGAGCAACTGGAATGTATCGAGCTCTGCCTAGGGGTGGATGAAGAGTCGAGAGCTTATGGGTAAGGATTAAAGGGCAGGCTAGCATGGGTGACACTGTTGTGGGTGTTTACTAGAGGCCAGCTGATCAGGAAGAGGAAGTCGATGAGGCCTTCTACAGACAGCTGGAAGTAGCCTCACGATCCCAGGCCCTGATTCTCATGGGGAACTTCAACCACCCTAATATCTGCTGGAAAGACAACACAGCTAGGCACAAACAGTCCCGGAGGTTCCTGCAGAGCATTGATGATCACTTTTTGACACAGGTGGTGGAGGAGCCAACGAGGAGAGGTGTGCTGCTGGACCTCGTACTAACAAACAAAGAAGGACTGGTTGGAGATGTGAAGGTCGGGGGCAGCCTTGGCTGCAGCGACCATGAGATGGTGGAGTTGAGGATCCTGCGAGGAGGAGGCAGGCACTGAGTCGGATCGCAACCCTGGACTTCAGGAGAGCAAACTTTGGCCTCTCCAGGGTCCTACTTGGAGGAATCGCATGGGTTAGGGCCCTAGAAGGAAGGGGCGTTCAAGAGAGCTGCTTAATATTCAAGCATCGCTTCCTCCAAGCTCAAGATCGGAGCATCGCTATGAGTAAGAAGTCAAGCCAAGGGGGCAGGAGACCTGCATGGATGAGCCAGGAGCTCCTGGCAAAACTCAGACAGAAGAAGGAAGCATACAGAATGTGGAAGAAGGAACAGGCCTCTTGGGAGGAATATAGGAACGCTGTCAGAGTATGCAGGGATGCGAGGAGGAAGGCTAAGGCCCACTTGGAATTAAATCTGGCCAGGGATGTCAAGGACAACAAGAAGGGCTTCTTCAAATACATCAGTAGCAAGAGGAAGACTAGGGAAAATGTGGGCCCTTTGCTGAATGGGGTGGGTGCCCTGGTGACGAAGGATGCAGAGAAGGCAGAGTTTCTGAATGCCTTCTTTGCTTCAGTCTTTACTGCTCAGGCCAGCCCTCAGGAATCCCGGACCCTGGAGACAGGCGAGAAAGTCTGGAGAAAGGAAGACTTTCCCTTGGTCGAGGAGGATCGGGTTAAAGATCATTTAGGCAAACTTGACATCCACAAGTGTATGGGCCCTGATGGGATGCACCCACGAGTGCTGAGGGAGCTGGCGGACGTTATTGCTAAGCCACTCTCCATCATCTTTGAAAGGTCATGGAGAACAGGAGAGGTGCCAGAAGACTGGAAGAAAGCCAATGTCACCCCAGTCTTCACAAAGGGCAAGAAGGAGGACCCAGGAAACTACAGGCCAGTCAGCCTCAGCTCCATCCCTGCAAAGGTGATGGAGCAGCTCATGCTGGAAGCCATCTCCAAGCATGTGGAGGACAAGAAGGTGATCAGGAGTAGTCAGCATGGCTTCACCAAGGGGAAATCATGCTTAACCAACCTGATAGCCTTCTCTGATGGAATGACTGGCTGGGTAGATGAGGGGAGAGCAGTGGATGTTGTCTCCCTTGACTTCAGCAAGGCTTTTGACACTGTCTCCCATAGCATCCTCATAGGTAAGCTCAGGAAGTGTGGGTTAGATGAGTGGAGAGTGAGGTGGCTTGAGAACTGGCTGAATGGCAGAGCTCAGAGGGTTGTGATCAGCGGCGCGCGCGCAGAGTCTAGTTGGAGGCCTGTAGCTAGCGGTGTCCCCCAGGGGTCAGTACTGGGTCCAGTCTTGTTCAACTTCTTCATCAATGACCTGGATGAAGGGACAGAGTGCACGCTCAGCACGATACAATACTGGGAGGAGTGGCTGATGCCCCAGAAGGCTGTGCTGCCATTCAGAGAGACCTGGACAGGCTGGAGACCTGGGTGGAGAGGAACCTCCCGAATTTCAACAAGGGCAAGTGCAGGGTCCTGCAGCTAGGGAGGAATAACCCCATGCACCAGTACAGGTTGGGGGTTGATCTGCTGGAAAGCAGCTCTGCGGAGAAGGACCTGGGAGTGCTGGTGGACACCAAGTTAAGCATGAGACAGCAACGTGCCCTTGTGGCCAAGAAGGCCAATGGTATCCTGGGGTGCATCAGGAAGAGTGTTGCCAGCAGGTCAAGGGAGGTGATCCTCCCCCTCTGCTCAGCCCTGCTGAGGCCCCATCTGGAGTACTGTGTCCAGTTCTGGGCTCCCCAGTACAAGACAGACATGGAGCTACTGGAGAGACTCCAGCGTAGGGCTACGATGATGATTAGGGGACTGGAGCATCTCGCCTATGAGGAAAGGCTGAGAGAGCTGGGCCTGTTTAGCCTGGAGAAGAGAAGGCTGAGAGGGGATCTTATCAATGTATACAAATATCTGAAGGGAGGGTGTCAAGAGGATGGGGCCAGACTATTTCAGTGATGCCCAGTGACAGGACGCGAGGCAACGGGCACAAACTGAAACACAGGAAGGTCCATCTGAACATGAGAAAACACTTCTTTCCTGTGAGGGTGACAGAGCACTGGAACAGGTTGCCCAGAGAGGTTGTGGAGTCTCCATCCTTGGAGATATTCAGAAGTTGTCTGGATGCAATCCTGTGCAACATGCTCCAGGTGACCCTGCTTGAGCAGGGGGGTTGGACTAGATGATCTCCAGAGGTCCCTTCCAACCTCAACCATTCTGTGATTCTGTGAAATTGGCCTTTTGGTGGCCTATTGCTAATACAGATAGTAACTGACTGGAACTAGGTACCTGAGTGGATTCCTCAGGGTGATAAGACAGCTTTGTGTCCAAAGGTGAGAAGGAGAAATGTTACTGTGAATCATGCATTGACTATTGCAGTGAAGGTTGAATTTGCATGCACTTGGAGAGGGGTGAATAGTGCATCTTCTCCCTTGTAAAAATAACTGCTGTTTTTCTGATGGCTTTGTTTTACTTATATTCACTGCTTGTCAGGCTCACTTTCCAGTGGAGGCTGCCGGAAAAGGAGAGCAGCAAGCCACACAGCTCAGAGTAGGGGCTTCTGAGTAACTAGGATTTCCTCTTGTCTTTGCCTAGTGCAAGAAGCATTGGCTGCACTATGGGGTTCTTTCAAGAACTGTTTCCAGTGATGGTTTTTTGGCCCAGTTTCACTGATATGAATTGCTATTTGTATCTGGGGTGGGGGGTTGAAGGGGAGGGGGCATTAAATTTAGTATTGGCCAGCACAAGGTACTAGAAATACCCAGGTCTTACACAAGTGGAGTGACTTTGAAATAAAGAAGACAGGCAAGGGTAGGAGAAGGACAAGTGGAACAATTTGCCGCCAGGCTTTCACCAGCGTATATGGGCATTTTAGCCACCAGCTCCTCACTCTTACAGCAGAGCTCTAACCACTCACCCATTACAGTAATAAACTCCAGCAAGCTCTACAGCCTTGGCAAAACCCACCATCAATGCCAAACCAAGGGGAACATGCCCGTTGGCATTCACTTATCTAACCCAATTAGATCATAAGGTCTCTGTGGTTGGCTCAGTCTCTCAGGGAGTGTTGTACAGCACCTAGCATAATGGGAGCCTGACTTTGGCTGGTCAATTGCTCCGCTCACTCATCATAAAAGGGATAACTACCAATTACTGAATGTACTTCCAGTCAGGGGAGAGATACAGGGTCAGATGACTGATCTGAGTAGTCAGAGTAGACCAATGCACTTCAGGGGATCAGAATTTGTAGAGAGCTTTTTTGCCATGCAGTCAGTCCTCTTATTATAATAAAAAAGTCAAATTTGGCTATTAATCATGAATCTTTTTTTTTTGTTTCTTTTTTTTTTTTCTCTGAGTAATAAGCAAGTGGGGAAAAACTAGTGAGCTGCTTGCAGAGAAAGCAGATAAAGAAGGGTCACTGCTTCAGTAAGATGGTTCTCTCAGTTCTGCTTGCAAATGCCACGTTCCTCTAGATGCTGTTGGGAGAGCTGTGTGGAATCTATAATAATCCTAGGAACCAAATTACATTTTGCTTTTCTCCTTCTAGTTACCATGATTCTATGAGCATCCAAAGCCTGGAGTTCACAATATATGACAAAACAAAAACTTCCTGTGCATTAGGATCCAGAAAATCACACAAATAGCAATTTGCTAATTTCATGCTCCCCATAGAAATCCTGAAGGCTTAGGGGTCTGGGAATGGGACATGGAACTTTTCTCTGTTTGGTTAATTAGTCTCAATCCAGCCTTTCTAATGGCTGAAAACCCTTGCTCACCTGAGAACATTTCACTGAACTGCAGGATACAGGCCAGGGTCTCTGTGTTGCTAAGGTATCTGGATCATAAAATCCATCTCTTCAAGTTGGATTGTTATTGGTCAACTCAACAGGGTTTCTCCAGCTTCATGATGAAGATGGAGAAAGCAGACAAAGGTATGGAAAAGCCTCAACAACCAAGGTTTACATGGGAATTGAGGTCCTAAGTGCCCTCACAGAGAATATAAACGCTGCTCACGAGCTTGGCTGCAAGGTCTCAACAAGACATCCTCATTGAGGCTCGGCCAGACACAGCCAGAGCCCACTGCACATCCAGAAGCTAGAGCAACAATTCACCCAAATAAACAACCATATTTCTCTGATGAGCTAGTTCCCCCAAGCTATTGGAGTTTTCCTGGTAGGAGGCTCAGTGCTTAAGGCCTTACATTGCGCAAGTGTGGATGGTAAAGGATTGCATAGTACAACAAGATTTAAAATGGAGAGGACATGACCTATAGCCCCTTCCCCACATGGAGCAGGACCTTATTCCTTCACTTAATTACTAGGCCTAATTTGCTAAGGAAGGCAAGTGAGCATAACTTAGCCTGTTGTTTATTTTGTTTTTACAGAGGTTAAATTCATGGGGCATCATTTGGGGTCTAAATTCCTTCTTGGGCCAGCATGGGTTGAGTATTTGCCTGTATGAAGACATGGTAAAGGCCTCAGGATCTGGTGAAAAGATTTGGAGGCCTTCTGGGGGGGGGGGGGGTTGTCTGACATGTATGTGACCTAAGATTTGTCACCAGACCTGTCTGGGAACCATACTCGCATCAGGCTGTGAGACCAGACCCTTAGGAGAGGCAATTCTTCCAGAGGTAAGCAAATACTTTAGGGTGGCGGAAGATGACGGCTTTCTTTCCATTGAGCTCAAAGCCCTTCCCGAGTAGCAGCTTTTGCTCCTCTCCACACAAGTTCCAGCAGTAAAGACAGTTGTCTGGCAATAGTTTTAGTTGGCATATGAATGAGAGGCAGTGCCTGAGTGCAAACATTTTCCCTGGAGGAGAAGGTGGGACAATGTTTCTGAAGCAAAGCTACAGGACACTCCACGAGCCTCTGCCACTTGCCTCAGCAACCAATTTTGAGATTGTTCATGCTTAATGGTTGCAATTTCATTGAGCTGGGCCCTCCAAGCGTTTTTCTTGTGGCTTTTACCAGTAGGAAAGTGATGCTGCAAGGATGCTCTGAGTGGACATGGGAGTCACAAAGCCCTGATGGTGTTCTACCAGCTCCCTCCTCCCTCAGGCCTGGCTGGAGTCAGACCTATAATGCATCTTGCGAAGGAGCCCTGACCCTGGGGAAGCTACCCTGATCTGCTTCTTCTCTCTCTGTCCATACTGATCACCAGAGAACTGGCATCTCCTTCCAAAGCAAGGCAGGGCTCAATGGAGGGTTTCTTCAACATCTTTGAAAACCCAGCTTCACTGTAGTTGCAGAAAGCTGTTCCCAACTATTGCTTTCTCCACATGTTTGCTACAGTGGCTGTTGAAACTAGCTCCTTTACATTTTCGTAGCATTGTCATTGAGCTGAGACCAAGAGAGCAAGATCTCAGACTGCCACTGATGCTTGATTTTTTTTTTTCTTGGATTATTACTAGGAAGCTAAGCCATGTCTTTAGCTACATGCTTGTCTTCCTACAGCTGGAAGCAGCATCTCTTCTGGAGCACTTGTCCCATACCAAGCATGGTTGTTCTATTGAGAAGCAAAGAGGCAGAGTGTATTTTTGCCACATTGCAATGGGACACCATTGTCCCAAAGACTTCCAAGAAGTCTAGGTTTCCAGAAGAGACCCAGACCTATGTGGTCCTATGGTTGGCAACAGTATGGGAATATCCAGCCAAGCAAGGCCCCTCTCAGCAAAACAGGATAAGAGCCCAGATCCTGACCCTACTCGAATGAAAGGTCAACCTTCCAATGAGCCCAAGAGTCTGTGCGATGGCTTCCTCCAGAACATCCCTGTGATTTTTCCAGACTGCATCTGGACCTTTGTAGAAGAAAGTGCCAGAGACCTTCCAAGACAGCCAAAACGTGTTTCAAAGCCCCCTTGTCCCTAGTATATCATGACATCCCTGTTCATTTTCATCAGATCACATCTCATAGCTCTGCTTCTTTCTCAGCTGCTTTCTTGCACCTCTGCAGACACAGGTGTGCCTGGAAGCATGGACTCTGCTTTGCCTCACCCTCCTCCTTGCTCCTGCCTTTGAAGTTTCTCTTTTTCTACCTCTTAGTTGCTTCTTTTATGTGTCCAAATGGGAAAATAACTGCCAGTGTGGTGTGCTATGGAAAACACACATTTACTTTTAGGGATGGGAGGCAAACCCAGGAGCCCTAACACCCTGTTCCCCGCCCCCCCCTAAACTCTGTTTCTTCCAGGAGCATGGAAGAGGAATCACAGCTCTTCCCCTCGAATTCTGTGTGAAAACTGGCCCTGCCTTCCCCTCCATCTTTCCAAGCTGAGATATGCAAGTAGTGGATGGAGTCATTGCCCCTTGGCCATGCTTGGGTGGAGTGGTCTTGCCCTTCTTCTCTGTGCTCCTCTGCTCTGCTCCACTCCATCCCATTCCCCACACTGCCACTTCCCCAGTGGTGAAGGAGCTGTTGTCAGTGCTGGGAGTGCTGACTGGGCCTGACAGCACTGCTCTTTTTCTTACGATCTATATTTTGACTGTGAGCAGAGGATCTAGCCCACACAGATATAATTATCTGCTGAGTGGCTCAGTGTTCATTTGCCTCCTCCCCCACTCCTCCACCCTGCCTCCCTCCCTGCTGCCACCCGCGGGAGATTGCTTTCCACCAAACAGCTGTTCCACATCATACTGAGTGACTCTAACAGTACAGACAGACTGCAGCATTCACAGAGCCAGCACTGCGCCAGGAGCTGCAGAACTGTCAGTGTTGAGGCTCAGCCATGCAGGAGTGAGGTTGGTGGTCATGCTGAACAAGTTGTGAGTCTGTCCCCCAGGTAGAAGCAAGGTTTTGTTCTGGGAAAACACCCAGCACAGTTTGAGGGCTGCTAGTATTCTCATTGCTGGCAGCCAGAAACCACGGCGCCTAAAGGAGCAACTCACACTGCAGAAAGAATAACGGTAGTCCACAGGGCAGGTTTCTGCACAGCATGACAGCTTTCTCCCAGCTGCTCTGTTGGCCCAACATGCTGATCACAGCCTGACTACTGATCACCATCCCTGCCCTACAAAACTCTGTTACCCTCCTGTTCATTCTTCACCCGCAAAGCTGCATCCAAACATGCAGTTTTTGCTATTCTTGACTCATCAGGCCTATGGACAATTCTGGCCTGCAGCATCTTGATACTGAGGACTCAGAGCTTCCAGTGCTCCTCCACGTTGGGTCCAAGACTTTTTATTTCGCACTGGCCTTCCTTGCACTGAGATGCTGGCTTTGCAGAATTGACAGTGGGTACAGACTGGAAGCATTAGCCCCTCAGCAGCATGCAGTGTGGATGGGACAGGACCCCTGGTGTTATGAGCTACTCTGGTTTCCAAAGAAGAGAGCTGGAAGAATATTTCTCTTTTCAGCCAGATCTTCATCAGGAGTTAATAAGTGCAACTGAAGGCAGTGCAGCCCACACAGTCTGATGGGGCTTGTACAAAAGCAAAGATCCAATGTGCACACTTCTTTCTCAAGCACACACTTACTCATCCTGACCTTCCCTCAGCAGACAAAGCTTCTCTTCCCTGGTACTTGCAATCGTTCTGCAATCTCACTGCTAGGAAAGGCCAGCTCTCTGTACAGCTTATCCATTTTTAAAGAGCACAGCTCATAAATACTTTGTAAAGCACCTTCTAGCCAATTTGTTTGTTCAATTTTTTTCTTTTCCTGGTTGCTTGGAAGGGATATTCATGCCTTCCATTCCTTTCTGGTTTGCGGTTCTGGGAGCTCTCTTTTACACATTTTCTACTTAGAAGTCGCCACTGCTCTGCCTTCAGTGGACAAGTTAAGCTCTGAGTGTTGCAATGGATAAAGGCTACCAAAATAAGGCAATATGTCTGGGAACCAATCCTGTGGGCACAGCAGGAATTCTGCTTTCAGTTTGGAAACAGATTTGTCATAGGGAGTTCAGTCTGGACTCTATCTAGCTCCCTCAGCAACACATATGCCAGACTAGGGCCCACTTGGTAGCTGTACTTAGTGATTCAGGCAGAAGCCCCTTGGGGCAGGCTGTAGATTTAGCCTGCTGACTTCTTTGGAAGGAGAGAAGATCCTGCAGGGACAGAAAAAAGTAACCAGGGATTGGTGACATGAAAGTAAATCTACAGAATAGATTTACACAGATGTGCCCTCCCTTACTTCATCCACAGTCAGTGCTGTAATTCATCTGGCTAAGTCCCCACATAACTTCCAGGATAATTGCCAGCCCATTTTGATATCTTGATCGGGTGTAGTGTGCTGTGTTGACTATTTTTTTTTCAGGTTCACAAGGGGATTGGAGTCATGTTCTCCCATATAAGGACATGAGATATCTATACAGGGTAGCAGAAAAGGCTTGGGCCCTTACACACTTCAGAGCAACTTCTGGGTTGCTCTACTTTGTGTTTGCCCAGACAGGTTCCTCCAGTGGCCACACGCTCCTCTGAGGACCACAATATCTTGGCTTTTTCTGTCAATTTTATAGCCCTGGTGGTCTCACACATGATGGCAATTTCAAGCCCACAGAATGTCCCTGCCAGCTGAGCTAGTGCCACTTATGGTGCTGGGTCTGGCATATGTTACTTAAGAAAGGGTTTTGTCCCATCACTTCATGCCTGGAGAGAAGTTGCTTGCCCACTGCTATGGGTGGAAGATGCCAGGGGGAGCATCTCTGCCACTCGTCTTCCCCTCACACAGTGGTCCTTACTTTGGACGCACCTTTCCCCAAGCAGCACCGTGGAGTTGGGTTCTCCTTGGGAAGGCCTTGGCCCTGCCCTGCGATGGGCCCTCTCTCACACACTTCAACAACGCAGTATGGTATGTTTGCTCAGTGGTCCCCCACCAGCTCCATTTCTGCCAGAGGAGGACTCCGTGGGACCCCTGCTCTCCCTCACCAAACTCTCACTATGGATCAGCCCAGTGGAGCCCTATAGGGATCCAGACCTAAAACTGCCCCAAATTAACTTCTCCTGGATCTTTTGCTGCTGAATCTTGGCTACACCATTTCTAGAACTGGAGAAGCCCTCACAGGAGCAATTGGTTAGTTGTTGCAGTGTTTAACTACCTTCCTGTTAAATGCTTCAGCCCTCCTGAAGGCTAGATGCCAGCTCACAGTCAACCCATACAGATGGAACAGCAGGGACCACCTGGCCCTGGGGTGGATACGGAGGAGGGAGGTCCTCTGTGGTGGGTGGGTGCCCTCTCTGGCCCAACCTCTGTGGTGGTTCATCTATATTCACCTCCCTTGCACAAGAGTATTACCCACCGCAGTGGGTCACTGGCTCATGGGTCAGAACCAAGAACAAGGACAAGAATCAGAACCAAGAACAAGAGCTCTTTCCTTCGCTCCCCCTGCACCTTTAGCATCCTGCTTACACCACCAGTGCTTACCTCCGCCCTGCCTGAGCACTGATATGGGCACAAGTTTGCAGGCTTCCCTCAGCATCCCCACCGAGGCTGTTCCTCACTTGCCTCAGTTGATTCCCAAATTCAGTTTGAAAGGCATGTGAGCAGTGGACCAAGAGGGGAAGACAAGCTAGACACAACTTACGAGAGCTGATTCCCTGCTCCCTCTTCCATGCAGGATATGTCCGAAAGTCAGGATTTAGCTAGTTCTACATTATTCTTATCTTTCCCTGTTTTCTGAATCAACACACTGCATTGTACCAGATCAGGCACTTTTAAAGAAGCTTGCCACAGTGCTATTCTCATCATTGGCCAAACTTTTAATCGTCTCCAAAAATGAGGCAGTTTAATTGAATGAAGTCTGTTTTCCACAGATTGTGTCAATTCTTTGTTGTCTGGGTCCAATGACCATTTATTTTGTCAGGTGCTAATGTCAGATGAGCAAGCTGACATTCCTTTCGGTTCATTCCTGTAAATTGTTTTCAGTTCCTGCTTATCGACTGGCCCCTCTTTCATTTTTAATGTAGCTCTGTGGTTTTAGCTTGATGTTGTAAAGAAGTGAGGTTCATGCAGACACACTATCTGTCTTAGCCTTCAGCTTCCCAGTTGTTTGGCCCCATTTTAGCCAAGTTTTGCAAAATAGTCAAAATCTCAAAAGCGGTAACAAGTTTTGCAAAACTTTTTGTCTTGGTCAAAGAGAAAGGCCAAAGAGAAAGTACTGCCCCATACCTCTGCCAAGGAAATGCTGCAGCACGAATGCAACAGTATCTTTTGCTCTATTTGGACTGCCTGCTCTATTTGGACATGTGCACAGCCACACATGTGCACATGTGCACAGCCAACTGAACAGCAAAAATGAGAACAGGCCCTAGGAGCTGCTGCTTCCTGTCAGACATGAAGGTCCCATGGGAGGTTGGGGGGCAGTGGGAAGAATGAGAGTGGAGGAAGGGAGTGTGTCCTAGAGGACAGAGACTAGGGAGAAGGAAGATGGAAAGAGACTGAGATATGAAACCAGGAGAGCAGCCACGACTTCAGTTGCTCACATTGCGACATTTTCTTTTCTTTATAATTGCCTTCACTGACCTCTAAGTCGGGCTACTTCTTTTTCTCACCCACAGGGGAAAAGGGTCACAAGAAATTCCCAGGACCTGTTCCTATTTTTCTGCTTCTGATTTCGTTCATTATTTTTTCTGCTGTGGGATTCTCCTCCTCCGAAAGCTCCTTGTCCAGAGAGCTCTTGGGTCAGCCTCGCATCTGCTGGCTGTGGCACCCCCTACCCAGAGAGGATTTTCTCCCAATCTGACTTTCCCGGAAAGGAAAGTGAAGGCTTCAGAGCCTGTTGTTTTTGTTGTTTTATCCCTGCCTTGGTGTTAATAGCTCTTGAAGGCAGCCTGACTCCATAAAGCAACACAGGGTAACCTGTGCATTGAACGGACACCCTAGCCCTTGGGCAGGAACTGCATGCATGCAGGGTCAGCTTTGCTGCTGTCACTGCAAGACAGCAGAAGGGTCCATCCCAATGACTTAAGCTGTTCCTGGCAGCATGAGACACTTCACCAGGTAAGCTGGGGAAGGCAGTCTCCTATGGCTGCATGGGACTCAGAGCTGGTACCTTTATTTCTGCTTTTCTTGTTGTTCATTGGGCCATATGCTGTGGTCTTTTTTTTTTTTTTTTTTTAGTTTTGTCTGGAGATACTGCATTTGGCATGTGCTAGCCAACCCCAGAAAACTGGGCATGGGGTAACAAATAGGAGCAGGGGGAGTACGCTTGAGCCCACAGCTGAAAGGAGATGTTGCAGAGCTTCCTGATTAGGTTGGAGGGAAAGGGCTCTGGAAAGGAAACCAGAAGTGGAGGCCTGCATTTTGCTGCCCTTGAGGATTTGGGACTGACAATGAATCCCACTGGGAGAAGGGACTGGAAACATGTGCATGAAATATCTCCCTTATGTACAGCTCTAGGATCCAGGCAGGAATGTGCCTGAAAAACACCACCTCTTTGCAAGAAACCAGTGGAGAGCTGAAATCCCAGCTTCATCCATCACACACCTTCAACAGAAAACTAAGCTGTGTGAAATCAATCCACTGAGTGGAGGAAGCTGAAGCAAAAGGAGGCTGTCTCCAGCAGCACTCTCAGTTTTGAAAGAAGTATGGGTATTTACTGGGCTAGTGAAAAGAATCTTCCTCAAAAGTAAGTACCAGCAAGAACCAAAAGGTGGGAGGTATCTAATCAAAATTGTCCTCCAAGGCAAACAGGGAGAACACCAAAACAGGCAGACATCAGGGATCAGCTCTGTCTGCAGTAACACAAAGGCTGGTCATAGCAGCAAGAGCCTAAAACCAAAGGAGATTTGTGCAACCATTAGGGTTGTCTTTTTCTTGGAAGTTTTGCATTCTTGACACAGACAAAAGGAGACAGCACTGTGCAGAGCCACTGTGGTAGGACACAGTACTGCTTCCCCACACCTGACCTAAGCCATTCCCAGCCATACCACTGGGGCAGCTCTGAGAACAGAACACACCCCTACGATGGTCCAGTCTAACAAGAGCTTAACTACTAGGCCTTCAGCAGGGGTCCTGCATTCCAGCAATAACTGGGTTTGCAGAGGAATCTTTGAGTGATTGGGCTTGCCCATGTGAAAACAGCTGAGAGCTAACCTGCAAGCAGGAATCTTTTCAGGCAGGCTTTAGCCTTCAGTGGATCCAAGACACCTGATACTAATCTCAACTCCACTTTTTGGCTGCCTTTTAGCAGGATAAGGGCAGAGCACAAAAGCATTTCTGTCCTTCCCAGCAGCCTAACTAGCCTTGGTGTGAGTGCCCCAGGAAAGCAGGGCTGTGTCCTCTGGTCTTTGGCTGTGAACCCTGTCGGTCAGTGACTGCCATCCAATGCTCCTTGAACTCTGTCTGGTTCAGCCACATTAGGGGCAGGAGGCTGTGCCCCTCCAGAAGTCGTCTGTTCACCTGCATCCCTTCCCATGAAGATGTGAAGGTGCTATGTAAATGTGTGACTTTATCTCCCTTATTCTTCTGTGTGATAAGACTTCAGAATAACTCCCTGTCTTACAGCTGGGGAAACTGAGGCATGGAGCCATGACTTGCTTTGGCCATGCAGCCAGTACATGCAAGAGCTGGATGGAACATCTTCCAAAACCACCTATTCCTAGCCTGCTGCCAGGCAGGAGAAATATATTTTTAGAGCACTGTGTTGGTTGCATCCATGATTCCTGGAGGATTATACTGGAAAAGAATGAGAGAGGTCTCGGTACGTGATGGTATTTTAAGCATATCCATCCTTCTCTCATTACCCAATCCATTCTGCTTCCTGAAATTCTCCACATGGTACCCTCAGAGGGAAGTTGGCAGTGGAAAAGAACTGCAAGTTCTTTCAACTGAAGTTTGATTTTACCAACCATAGCAACCAGAATTGCCAGCATGCAGAACACAACTATATGCACAGGTTAGAAAGAGTCCCTCCCTAGAAATGGAACAGGGGCAGATCTCCAGCAGCTGCCACCTTCGAAAATGTGGCAAAAAAAAAGAAAAAGGAAAGCGAAAAGGAGTAAGGAAAAAAGAAAAGAAACATGGAAAAAGGAAAAAAAGGAAAAAGAAAAGGAAAAGAAAAGGGAATAGGAACAGGGGAAAGGAAAAACAAAAAAGAAAGAAAAAGCAGGAGAGTAAGCCTGACTTCATTTTGCCTCCCTCGGTACCATGGATCTCCAGACTAACCTCTCCTTTCCTTTGTCACAGGGCCCAGCTGTGGGGAAGAGGCAGCTATGGAGATGTACCCCTGCCACTTTCCAGGTGCTGAGATGTCTCCTTCCCTCAACTGCCTGGCTCCAGCAGGGGTACAGGGTCCAGTCACCTTAGATGAATCCTGCAGACTGAAGACTCCATCTCTCCCAGCTGCCAGGAAAATGGCAATGCCACCAAACATAGAGCAAACCTCAATCATAGGAGAGTTTTAAGGAGAAAGGAAGAACAAGCAGACCTGCCAAGAAGAGCCTTTTTTATATGCTAGTCATGTGCCCCTGTGAAACCCTGCCAACCAAAGACCTTTGGCAATCAGGACATCTGTGAAATGGTTTAACACTAATGAAACAGAAGAATATATGGGGGAAAATGCCTTAGATATCTCTATCCAGTCCCATCTTTTGGAATATGCAGTACAAATGCCAATACAACAGGTGAGTTAAACTGGAAAGTTGCAGATTCTCATCTGTATGTTCTTGCATGGATGTATAGACCCTGTTACAACATTTTTACTTCTGGAGTGGTTTAAATTGACCAACTCCTAAATGAAAAAACAAGTACAACAGTTTTTTTGTCATTATCACTGGACCCTTCTGCACATCTGTTGATGTGTTTTCCAGGCAGGTGCATTTTCTCCAGTGATCTTTAAAAAGCTTGGTTGACCAGAATTGATCATGAAATGACTTTGGTACATATATTTGGTCGTGTTGTACAGGGCAGTGACTTCACACAAACAGAATGATTTCAGGACAGAATTTCAGCTCTTAATTTTATATTACTCAAATCATTAGCCATATCACCTTTGCTCAATTTTTGTCCCAGAGACCATTAATTAGAGCATTTCTTATTTTATTGAATTCAGGGGCATGTTTTCCTCTTGAATGCTGCTGCACTCTCCTAATTCTTCCCCTCTGTTCTTCAAGTTCCCACATCTAAGTGCAGAAGTTCCTTAAAGATCTGTGCAACTCTTCCTTGAAATATCTTGGGAAGCTGACTGTACACTGAGCAGCACCCAGCTGATTCAGTACAGTCTGACTCTCCTGTGTTTTGTCCTTACTGTGATCATTTGTACTTATTCAAAGAGAATATGAAATGGGTGTGAACGACTCCTGAATCTGAATGTCAGAAAGGCAGTCACAGAAGCTATGATTTTAATGGTGTGGAAGAAGTCCCTTGTTTAGAGCCTAATTCACAGTGCTCTATTATCCTTGACAGCTTATGTTGGGAATATATTTGCTTCTGCTATCACCTTCCCACATATCCTTGGCTGATTTTTATTTTACAGCTTTCCTTAAACCATCTGGCTGGATTTCCAACTGTTCTTAGTTGGCTGCTAAATAAAAAATACAGAATTAACCCTGTCTATAAGTTGTTCTGCTTTTTCAATGGTTTTGTCCCTCCATTCTTAAGTTGAGACTCACCTCTGCTGGACAAACATGACTTTCTCTATAGCTAACGCACTAAATCTACTCATTTATCTTCATGCACAATTCTGAGTGTTGGAAAACAGCTGATAATTATCTGAGTATCTTTACTGTGTTTTCCCTGTGGAAGCATGTTCCATTAATTTTGTTGGCTGACAGGTTCTTATTTCCTAGACAAGTGATTATAGCTATATTTACTGCTTAGTATGTTATTGAGCCATGCTATAAATAAGCACTATTAGAGGAATTTTTATTCAAATACAATAGAATGAGTCTTATATTGCTTACTAAGGTATTTAAATTAAAATGTAACTGGCTGTAATTAGCTGTCATTGTGTTGAGAATTTTATAACTTGAATGACTTTTTTTAAATCATTGAAATTTCTTAACTGTTTTATGAAATATTTCCTTTTGAAATATTTTATTTTGTTTTCCAAATGCTGTTTAGATGATACAGCACTTCTCCTAGTGTTTTAGCTGTTTGCTTTTAAGACATTGACTGCCAGGCAGACATGATTGGCTTTAATTGTTTGATTAGCCTTAGAAAAATCATGTTTTCTTGTAAGTTTAAAGAGATATTTGTCAAGATGCTTCCATGCATAACCACTGCTTTGTGCTGAGACACTTTTATAAGCCAGAAAACTCTTGCTTTTATTTTGACTGTTGGGTTCATTTCCCTAGTTTTTCTGTTTGAACTTGCTTCTCCTTCCATGTTCCAGCCCCCTCCATGTTTCACTGTTATGTAGTGGTTACTACAGCTATCTCCAGCTTTGTTAATTTCCCACAGGAAGCTCCATGCTCCATCTTTCAGGAGCTGCATGGTTTCCCCAGCACACACCTGATCTGCCTGCTGCTCCATTCTGAGCTCCTGAGTCCCTCTTCCTCAGGAAGCTCAGCACCTCTCCTTGCTCCCTGATCTCTTCCTCGCCAGCTACGCACTCCTCCACTCCCTATGAACACCTCAGCACTTGCTGCGTGGAGCCAGCCAAATGGGTAAATAATAATGTAGCAGTATCTACAGACAAAGACCCACAGCTTCATCTCCTATATACCCTTCTCCAAATTCTGTCCTCCTGCCTCCACCGGAAACAGATAACACTTCTGTACCATTCCACACAGCCTTAAAGGGGTCTACACTAAGGTTTTGTCCAAAGAGGAAGCCTAGCATTTCAACTGCAGAAGGACTTGCGTTGTCACTTACTTATTCTCAAGGCTGGGCTGGTGATGAGACTTGTGTTTCTGATGGGGGAAGCTCTGGCTGGTGACCTGGGATTTCCAGTTCTTTGGTTTCTGGGTTGAATGGGCGATATTCCAAAGAGCTGTCCATCATGAAGACTCCAATTCATGCATAATTTAGTTGGTAGCTCCCCAAAGTTGGTACAACAGTCCCAAGGTTGTTTTGTGCCCATGATAAATTTGTGTTAAGGGTTCTCAGTACATTTTACTGGAAAAGCATCAAAAATGAAGTGAGTTGACCTTTTTAGTGACATCCAAAGAGCAAGTGGTCCATAAGTACCCAACTTTCTCCCTGCCCAAGAAATTACCTCTTCAAGCAAGACTGAACTGGCTGAGTGGAGAAAGTTAAGGGAAGCAGTGACTTCTTTCTGTTAACCATTTGGTACCTGCTCCAGGGGAATGGTAAAATAATAGTTAAGTTCTCAGGGCTGCATGTGATTTTCCATCAGCCCCAGATAACCCAGGACAAAGCGTTAAGGATGATAGAATGGACAAGAGGGGAGGAGAGGAGTAAAGGAGAAGATTATATCCATAGAGGGAGAAGAAAAAAGGAAATAGCTATACTGTCTCCCCAGGTCCTCAATGTCTGAACCACTGCTTGACACTGAGCACAAAAAGAGTGATGGCTGCAGCCAGGACTGGTGTCAGGACGACTGTATTCTCTTCCCAGGTCTGCTGCTCCTTGAGCCATGTTCTTGGGCAAGTCAGTTTGTCCTGTTTGCTCCACTGTGATACTGTTATTGATAACACTGTCTATTGAGAGAGATTTATGGGATCTATAGTGGTTTTTGGAGAGCTTTGAGGTCCTTGGCTTAGGAAGGCAAAGGGCTGTTGTTTAGTGGGCATCGCCACCGAGCAGTGGCCAGGCAACCGAGGAGGTGCCCACAAAATAACAACCCTTTGCCTATCTCCTCCAAGACAATTTAGGACCCTTGGTCTTGGTGAGTTACATGTTGTCCATCTTCACCCCTGTTGCTGCTGCTTTTCATTTTTTCTCTCTCTCACTCCCCCTTTCTCTCTTTCTCTCCTCCTCCTCTCCCTGGCTCTGTAGCAGTTTCCTCAGGAGTGTTCAGCTAGCTGACACATTTGCCACAGATGGATGGTGCACACGGAGACAGCTGTCACTCCCGATTTGTGGTCCGCTGCGTGACAGCGGGACTGATGACTTCTGAAAGGCCGTCTCGCGGAGCACATGCACTCTGACATTCTTCGAGATCAGCACCTCTCAGTGGACCTCGGGAGAAACTGGCAAGCTAACCGTTTCAGCTCCCCTCCCCAGAAGCAGCCTGCAGGCTTGAAGAAAGCAAGCACTCTGGTGTGTGTGTGTGTGTGTGTGTGCATGCGCGCGCGCGCGCACACACACACACACACACACACTTGCACAGGCATACACAGCCAACATTTGGGTAGTTCTGTACCACGACTGGCCTGCCAGGTCCCAGCCTGGCTGTTTGCTCCTGATGCTAGTGTATGAAGTGAGGAGGGTTGAGATTTGTGAGAGGGAAGGTCACCAGCAAAGCTGCTCTTTTCCCCTTTTCTGCCTTTATAATTGTAGGAGGGAGGAATATGGGCTTCAGTCTCGTTCGGTCAGAACAGCTGACTCCAGCCTCTTGAGTTCCTCTCTCACATCAATAGCTGATAGCCTATGCAGCACCTATCTCTTCAGGACTCTCTCTTGTCCATCACCTATGACTGTCTCCATTGCCTATGATAGTCTCCATCACCTATGACCCTCCCAGGGTGGGCTCACAGCGATATGGAAATTTCCTTTGTAGGCAGGGGGTTTTGTCCCACCTCTGCACCCTAGAATTATATACTGAGGTGGAGCAGTCTGTCACAGCGGAGCTCTGCCATTTCCTATGGCGATTCATCTCACCAGCTTGAAGCCAGCTGCATACGTAAGGCTGACTTCTTTGAGAACAAAGCCCTCTGCCCTTAGTCAAGCTGAGGCTCATAGTTTCAGGTGCCAACTACCCATACCAGTCCTCAGCACTGAAACATAGATGTTTGAGTTTTCAACTCTGAGGCCTTCAACAAAACCCTTCTGGTGGGACTTTCAGTAGGACATAATAAAGACAGAAGCAGTGGAAATGGTTTTTAGCTCCTGGCAGAAAGACAAAATCTTCCAGACACTAGACTCAATAGAGAATGGAACTCTTCCTGCCTTTGGGCCTCAAACAGAGAAAAAAACTTCCTTCCAAAAAATGGATATGCACAATTGTTAAATTGTCCATCTGAATTGAGAGAGGTTGTCATCAAGGAAATAGATCTTCCCAAAGGAAAAGAGAAAGTTTGAACAACTAGATCCAGAGAATATCACCTGGGCCCTTTTGGAACTCAAAATTCGCAGTCTTGTTCAATATCTGACACTATCCCATGTTATAGAAGAACACAGTAGCTGTACAAGGTCATGCCAAACATCCTTCTAATATGGTTCCTGGATGGTGTTCAACAGTAGAAACCCAGGGGAGAAGACAAAAGCAGAGCAAATGTATGCAAGTCTTTTCTTGGGTGCTTTCCCAGCCTCTAACCGGTCATAGCTCAGGGACTTTTTGAATCAGATATGATTTCTCTATAGTTAGTAACTCCTGGTGGAGTTCTCATCCCAGCAGTGCCTGTCTAGGCCTGTTCACCCATCCCATTCCAAAGATGGTATGAACCATTAGCAGATATAGGAAGATTTACAAAACTGCAAGGACATTAGTTACCCAGGTTGCTTTCAAACCTTGACTCCTGTTTTCAACCCCCTGGAGCAGGCCAAGTGTGCTGTGAAGGAGCCTGCTCAGCAAAACAGGGAAAGTGCATGAGTTCGCACAAGGATTCAGCTTTTCTGGGTCCTTTAGCAGCAGGAATTGTGTCTCCCATTAAGCTAGTCATGAAGGCTGTGCACTTGTTCAAAATGTATTAATGCACTTTATGGAAAATGAATTACAGGCACAGAAGATTTATGCTTCAGGTACATTGACTTTGAGCTTTAAAGCTAAATGGAGTTCTGTTATCTTCGCAAGAACCCTTCCAAGATGGCATCAGTGCTGTGATGGAGACCTCTATTCTGGCAGGACAGTCCTCCTAGGAGGGAAGGTGGAGCGTTTACCCAGTGAGCAAGCCAGCAGAGCATCTCTGTGTATGGCAAAATATTAGGAAAAGCATGGATGAAGTAAGGAACTCCAGCATCAGAACTGCACCTTCAAGATTGTTGAAAGAGTCATTGAACATCCTAAAAGGTTGAAATGGACCCAAACACAGTTGAAACTAAGGAGGAAAATGCTGCTATTTTGCTCTTGATAAGAGATCACCAGCAAGGAAAAGACCTTACCACCACCTCTGGAATAACTGACCTGTACCTTTTAATTAAGCCATTTCTAAATAGAGCTGTCTGACCCTGAAATGTGAGCCCTCACAGGTCGTAAGATATCCGCAGTGGCCGTGTGAAAGGGTCCTGAAATGAGACTGTGTTCCTTTGCTGGAGAGAAGAAACTGAGGGCTCTTACAAGGTCTCAAAAAGTTCTGGAAGTCAGCTGACAGCCCCCAGGCTGGTCTGGCACACACCAGTGGAGACCATGGAGACTGGTGGCCCAGAGTCACGTCCTTCGCTCTGACACAGTCATTTTTAATGAGGCTAAGGAGACCAGACGTTTTGGCACTGTCCTGGGCTGAGAATGACCCAAGGTCTCCCAATAGGAAACAGAACATGCAGGCACATAAGACCTTACGTTGTGAGAACATGTCTGTCTGGGCATACCACGGTGAGTCTGGGCAAAGCGTGGTCAGATCAGGCAATGGCCTTTCCAGGACTTTCCCTTTGAGATCCTCAGAAAAATGAGAATTGGTGAGGCTGGGTTGCCTAGGGAAAAGCTCTCTCATCTTCAGCAGGGTGGATGCAAGAGCTCCAAAGCAGGAGAGAACAACTCAGTCCAACTCTGATGAGCCACAGGCAGCAGCCATAACCCCTGTTAAATGCCTTCTACCCAGACTCTTTCATTCAGACCCTTCCATGTAGCCATGCTACCAAACTGACCTTTGGCCCTTCAGCTCCTAAGATGGTTATAAGGGAAGCTTTGCTCATGTCATCCTGGGGCTCAGCTGCAGATGTCATATAATTAGACAGTCCCATTAGATCCCACCTCAAAGCCAAATTCCTTCATGTTCATATCACCTGGAAATGGATGCTCACTATCCCATGCTCATGCATAAGTATATCCAAGGCCCTAGAATGATTTCAATTAAGTAGTGTAACACAATGCTGATTTTTTTTCCCAGATGTTTTTGAAGAAGGTGGAAATGCAGGTCAGAAAAAGATACAGGTTTGCAGGCAAAAACTCAAGCTTTGTGAGCACATTATTAGTTCGCTGGCAGTGGTCCCTGCATGCAGAAGAGTGACATTCCAGGCCAACCCAAACTGGATTATTTTGGGAAGGGGGAGACAGTGAATGAGAAGAGAGCAAAATAAACCATGTTTTTCAAGGAAAATGTTTCAGTTTTGAGCCTTAACAACAACAACGACAACAACAAAAAAAAACTTAGAAAAGGAAATATCACTTTAATAAGAAAAAAAGGAACCCATAATTATGGAAACAGAGATAAGATTCACATTTATTGTACCTGACCAAGTATATTAGAAGGTGGCATGAATTCTGCTCTACCCTCTAAGGAAGACTCTGGGATTGTGAGGGTTGTCATCACCTTGCTCTCACCTTTCTGAAGCCGGAGCTGCTTGGCAGGGATGCCAAGTCACCTGCATGTCTGCTAAGAGTGATAAATCGTAGTGCTAGGGTCATGATTCTTGTGCTGACCCAGAGACATCATTTGGGGTGTGCTGTCCAGGAGGAGCTCCAGCCCTACTCAAAGCGGAGGACAGATGCGCCCTGCTCTGCACTGCTCACAGTCTAGATAGCAGAGGCACAAAATGTGAGAAGAGAAACACAAAACTGGCCCTTTCCATTGGGGAGCTGGAAGGATGGTGGCAGAGGCACAAAGGGCAGAGAAGGCACCAGGCAGAACTTGGTAGAGAAGAACACGAAATGGAGTTTTCTGCCTACAACCTGCTGCCTATCTTTATTGTAACCTGATGTGCAAACCTGCTGCTGAGGAGGTTGCTTTTCTGCTCCTGCTGGAGAAATGTCCTCAAACCTTCAGAAACATCTGCCAGGATGGCAGGCCCAACAGCCTCCCTGTTACTCTTATTATTCCACTAGCAGTGCTGGCAGGGACACATGCACATCTCTGACAATCTGCCATCAACTCTTGGCCTACATCTCTTTGGCTTGGGAACATGAAGGTGATTGCCCTGTTCCCAAACACTGGAGAACGCTCTTCATGACCAGGACCCCAAAACAGGAGATGTCATTTCAGGAGCTTTGCACCAGCTTGGTAGTCCTGATGCCCTGGGAGCTCAGCTCCAGCCTGACTCAGGGAAGCCTGATTCAGAGCCAGATCTATTGATACTGCAATAATGTCAGGTTTTTTTAAAAACCCTGAGCTTGCAAAGTGCCCAGGGATGTGAACCACAAAGCCAGTAACAGTGCAAGGAGTAGTCAGGGCAACCACAATGGTACCATCTCTGTGGGAGCCGGACAGAGTCAAGCAAAGCTGGAATGAGGGCACTAAGCTTGCATAGCAGTGACTTCATCTGCAAAAACTCCACCTGTAACTGCTCTCGCCCTCTCTCTGCCAGGCAGGCAGAAATGTCAGTGTGGCTGCTAGACTTCTTGGTCTAGACTGGGAGAAAACAAAGAAGGTAAATACCAGGGTACACAGGGGCTGGAAAGAGCTCAGCCCCTGCAAGGGAGTGAGCCCATGGCCTGGCAAGCTCAGCACCCTGTCCCTGTTCATAGCCCAGGTTCCCCAAGAGTGCAGCATGCAGCTAGCATAGTCTCCTCTGGGCTGAAGCCAGAAAGATGAGAGATGTGAGTGCCAATGGTGGAGGGGCATTATTGGGGTGGGATAAATATTTTGCGGTTAGAAAGCTGTAATTCAACATTAGGCATTGCAAAGCAAGGCCATAGCCCCTCACCTGCTCTCCCAGAGAGGCAGGCGCTGAATCAAGGCAAACTTGCCTTCACATCTTGCAGGCCTTGAACAGCACATGAAAGGGCGCTGCTGGGAGCTGCAGATAACAAAAGGAGAACAGTGAAAGTTTGGGTCAGACAGGGATTTCTGGCTGGTGGGTTTTATGCTGAGAAATTCTCTCTGTCTCTTTCATGATGATGAAGATCCTTTTAATTTTCTTCCCCCTTTCTCCTCTCCTTCTTCTTTTCCCCTTTTGCCAGGCAGATAGCTGGGAGCTGCGGAGCATGTGATGCTATCTTCCATATAGGGGCAGGAGCAAAGCAAGACCAACTGATGGACGCCCTAGGGCCAGACTTGCAGACAATATATAACCTACTGCATGATCTAAAACGCTTCCCACTTTCACAGAGTGAACATCAGGCAGAGCAGAGAAGCAGAGAGAGAACAGGAGTCCTGCTTTCAGGTAAGCCCCTCATCTTTTCCTTTCCAAGAAGCCTGTCTCAGGGAGGGGGCAAAGTGTCAGGGACCTGCTCTTCTTCTGGAGGAGGGCGGCAGAGTGTGAGCCGTTTTGCAGACAGACTGAATTGTGCAGTTAGTATTATTATTATTAGTGGACTTTTTAACCCCTTTTGGTGTGGGCAATGTATGTATAAGCCAGCAGCAGAGTTCAAGATGGGCAGTTGGGATGCTTGAGAGATTGGTTCCTGCCAGAATACAGCCTCAGCCTCTCTCCTTGCAAAAACACAGATGCTGTAAGCTGAAGAGCATCTTGAACCAGCTGCTGTTTTGTTTTCTCATATCTCTTGCTGCCGAAGTTTGCCTGGGCTTTGGGTAGCCCACAGCTCCTGCCTGGGCTGTTCTGAGATATTTCCCACCTAGGTACTGATCCATTTAATCTGTCCAGTTTGGGGTTCTCCTGACCCTGCCTTTTAACAAAGGAACAAAACAATATCAAACAACTTTAAAAAGCACTTTTTCTAAGCCTAAAGCCCTCAGTGCCTGACTGGATTCTCTCACCTTCATGTGCTGGAATTTCCTTTGCAAAGAAAACTGTTCCCAGCCCAGGCTGAATGGGGGACTTGGGCTGGAGATAACGCGGCAGCAAAATGCAAAACAAAGCACAACAGGCGGGTCTTTTTCTGTGTCTGTGTGTGTGGGGAGGGAGGGGGGGGGTCTACACAGAACACCTGCTGGGATTTTTCTTATAACATATATCTATTCTCACTGTTAGGGGAGAGACTTCATGCCTGGGATAGTTTGTGTCCTGGTGAATGGAAAATATTCTTAGCAACAGCCTTGTAGTCTCTATGTCCATGTGTTGTATTGGGTTTTCCTTCTCCTGATATTCACTGGGGTATAAAACTGCATGTGGGAGCAATGTGGGAATGGAAGAGCCCAGGCTGTGTTTGGCATTAGGAAATCTTAGTAAACTTCCACAAACTTGAACAAGCTTGCATGGTCCCAGGCAAAATGGGTGGGTGTAATTGTAAACTGGTTAAACAGGGACAAAATCTTTAAAATGAATGCTTTAGGGAGTTCTGGTTTATACATCCTTGGTCAGTGCACACCTGATAAAAACTGCTCTGCGTGCAAGGGAGAGGTTAGCTGAGAGGGTGCTGTCTTGTTCTATATCTCAGTTTCACCCTCTGTACACTTTATGCAGTCCTGTCCTTCAATGCCATGCGATATTAGCATTTGCTGTGGTCCTTATGTGCATGTACAAAGTCACGGGTCTACCCAGGGAGTGATTTTTTTTCTTGCTTTTTGTTGGGGAGTCAGAATTCAACCATAGTAATTAAAACTATAATTATGAGAGGGGACTCAAGGGGCCTGCTACATTAAAACAGAGGTGACTTTGTGAGCAGATCCAGCTTTGCAGAGTGATGTGGGTTAAAAAGAGATGGATGCATCCATGCCACATTGCAGCAACGCTGCAGGACCGAGCATACCTGGATAGGGAAATGCTTAGGCAGCATCTTCTACCCTGCTTGTTACAACGATGAGGGCTCCACAAATGGATGGTGCTGGGAATTTTGAAGGCGCAGGTGATTGCTTATGACCAATTTCCCACTAACAGAGTCCTCTCCCAAAGCAGCTAAGCAAGGTTTGGGGTAAGGACTTGGGGTTTGATAACCCCACAATGCCTGGGGCCTGAGACCTGCCCCGTGAGAGGTGTTTGTCAGCCAATGAGAAGGGAGCGGAAGGCTTCATCTCCCTCTGCAGTCTTTGATGGGGGGTGGTCTAAAGCAGAGCTTTCTGCAGTGCAGTCAATGATTTGGGCCAATCTCTCCTGGCGTCTCTGCTGCTGTGACTTTTTCCTAGGCAGGAGTATAAATCTGATTCCTCTGAATAGCTCAGCATTTCCAGGATCAGACATTTCAAAAAGGTCTGGTGGAAAGTAGGGTAGTACCCTGCCCAACATGGTGTGGACCAAGGGTCTAGGAGAGGAGAGGACACCAGCTAGTGATTTCTGGCAGCCTGTAGCCGCAATCTCCTAGGCTGTAGAAAGGGGAAGGAAGTTGGACTGCAGGTGTTTTTACCTTTCAAAACCTTTCCTGGTAGCAGATGTTCTCAGATCTGCCTGTACATCTCCCCAGCCAGGCTGGGACGCTGATCTATCTGCAGGGTACTGAGCCCCCTTCTGCCTTTTGCTCCTGCTTAAAAAGAGACATGTGAAGAAAGAAGGTGAGGAGACACTGAGCACAGTTGGGCAATGCTGTTCCTGTCTTCCTTCCCCTCATGTTCCCCCCTTTTCCCCCTCTCCTGTAAGATGGAAGCAGGATTACGAGCTGAGCAAAAATGGAGAACTGGTGAAAAAGCATAGGCTGCACACGGTCTAGCTGCTGCAAAGCAATGGGGAGCAGTGTGGGGCGGCAGCTAGGTCCCATCCCACAGTCTCTGGGCTCCCTCATGCTTTTCATTTGCTTCCATTCCATCCCTGAATCCCTGGCTGGCCTCCCAAGTGGAAACTGCTTGGGAACTGGTATCAAGAGTGGCTTGGGCTGGGAAAAGTAGAGCAAGACACTCAGCTCCCAGCCTGCCTAAAGGATGCTTCAGTCCAGTGGGCACGAGGTGCCAGGCTGAACCCCCTCCTCAGAGCTGGCAGACTCCTGCAGCCTAAAACCCCAAAGCTGGGTGTCTGCTCCTTTTCTTCTCCTCGCTCTCTCAGCGACTGCTCACTGACACAGCCCTTGTGCAGAGCCAGCTCGGGAGTGGGGGCCCTTTACAGACTGTACCTGCATCAGAGACCCGCAGCCCCCCATTCACAAATCATCAAGTTGGCCATCAAGCCAACCTCTGAGACCACTGCTTGCCCCTGCCACGGCCCAAGGAGGCAGGTTTGGTTTTGGCAGAGGAAGTCACAACAGTGACAGGTCCAGCTGAGCTGGCCTCAAGCTGCATTCCCAGCCCTGCAGTTATACACATGCAGATCTTCCACTGGTGAGGCTGCCAGTAGAAAGTGTAACTGGGTCTTGAGGGTTTTTTCCACCCTCCCGATGAGAAGGATACCCTTGGTGTGCCCTTGAGGATGGTGCATCTGGGCCACTTGCCTTTGGACTGCTCCTCTCCCCAGTCCCCACTGATGAAGCCAGATGTGACCAGCATGTCTGCAGCTGCCAGCACAATTGAGGCTTCTCATGAGCAGAGATTTTAGGGCCCTGAACCCTGATAAATCCAAGTGCTGCCTTTGACAATTAGCCTGAGCAATTTCCATATCAGACCTGACTTCTCATGGGTGATTTAAGGTTTTGACAAGCTCTGTTTGTCCAAGGAGGGGTTAAAAACACTAACCCTTAGTGCTAAACAAACCATTTTTTGCTGTATGCTTATGCCCACTTCAAGGGAAAAGCAAAGATGCTGGAGATCTTTTCCCCTCTTGATGTCAGACTGGCACTATCTCCCTATTGCTTTTCTCCTTGTTGCTCCTCTGCCCACCTTTCCCATGGGGCTGCCATGGCACTAGTTTGAGGGCACTTTCAACTGAGCTGAAATGCAGTGTTAGCACTGCCTGGTCTCCCAGATCCCAAACTGGTTTTGGACAGCGATGCTGGTTTTGGTGGGACTGCTCTTCAGTGGGGGAGGGGCTATTAGGAACATGAAGACTTCCACTCCAGTGTCAAGCCCGAGAAATGTTCAACTGTTCATTCTTTCAAGAGCAACATCCAGACAAAGGTTTTACCTCCAAAATACCTTGTCTTACTCCAGGAATCCTGTCCAGGGTTTCTCAGCAGCACCTACAACCTCTGCACAGCCATTAGGGCACCTACGTGTGAAAAAATGTCAGCACTTAATGAACTAGACCAAGTTTAGCATCAGAGCTAAAAACAGGACCCTTGTCCTTTGACCGCTCTTGGTTTCTTGCTGATGCTAGAATTTGCTGATAGCTTGTTCGTTTTGTGCTGAGAGATCGTTAGGTTGCCTGCCTTGGTTTTCAGGTTATGCAATGTACCAATGAGAGGCCCTAGGTGTAAGAGCTGGGTATTGCTGTCTGTGTATTTGCATTAGGGTTGTTTGCATATTATTTGCAAGAAGCTGACTTCCTGTTTCTGATCCGCTGGAGCAGAATGCTACAGAAGCAGTGGGGCTTGTGCCTGAATCTGTATCTCGATCAGCAAAGAGGGCAGAGCATCTCAGTATTTAATAAGTTATTGCTATGGTATTATACTTGGGAGAAGAATCCATCAGATCCCTCTGCTGATCTGGGGAGAAAAGGGACCCCATTTCTGATGTGTTGTATCCCAAAGAGTGTGCAGAAGAAGGGTGATTTTTTTCCAGTGGCAAGTCACAAGTACAACTGGAGTCCCAAAGGAAGCTCATCACATTAAACCAAGGGTTCCTAAATCACTGCTCAGCCTTGCAAACCTTGACTTGGAGTATTCTCGATTATTTCTGAAACAGGCAAGTGAAAGAATGAGAGAATCAACCAGAAAGAAAGCCCATCTGGAAGAATTAGCGGAGAGTTCCACTGAGACTTGCAAGGCAGAAATTACAGAGTCATTGATTGCTTTTTCGTACAGCTGGAAGTTGTCCTGGGCGCAAAGTCCCTCCTCTGCCAAGATCCTTCCACCAGCCAGCAGAGCACTTTCAGGGAAGGATAACAGCACCAGCCCCAACACCAGGCAAAGCCACCAAGCCCCACACCAGGAAAAGCGGTAGGAAGGGCTTGGAAAAGTCAGGGAAGCTGGCACAGATGTGTGGCTTTCAGAGATATTTGATCGATAGCTTCTTTCTAACACTCCTCCATTCCCCCAATCTCCACATGCATTTTTCATGCTTCAGCCCTCCTGGGCAAAGGCTGTCTACTCAGGAAAAAAACTAAACAAAACAAAACACAACCAAAATCTACTCTTGTTACTCTGGTCCCTGGAGGCTGTTTTAGTTTAAGGGCCAATCTATAGATTTGGGGCTGGGAATATCTTTGCTCCGTGAACAAAGAGGCATGAGAAAGCTCCCCAGGGCCATTTTAAGCCTCTTCAGGTTGGCCCAAAGCTATAAAAGGCCAGGCTTTGTAAAGTGAGGACAGGCCTTATAATATAATACTGTCTGGGCAAGCCAATGAAGGGGAGGCTAGAAACAAGAGCTGGGCTTGTCAGCTCTGCTCCTTCTTATCCGCAGGCCTTTCTGATTTCAGAAGCCTTCCAAAATATGCCAGGATGAACCTGGTCAGACCTGGTTGGGAATGTGGGAAAGAGAAACCAGTGACCAGGAAGGCCCACAATTGCCTGTTCAGGCTGCAAAGTGTCTTTGGGGCTCTTCGTATAGCTGTAAGTATCTCCGCACACACAGAACTGGGTCCTGAGCAATCCTAGACCACTGCAAAGTCCAGTGGATCCCTTACACAGTCCTGCCTGTTCTGTGCAGAACTTGAAATGGCCTTGAAGCAGGTAACTCACCCTCAGGTCTCAGCATAACATTGCTGCTTATCCACTGCAATGGCAGAATCATCTCCCAGAGAATAGCTAAAATGAATGTTTGGACATTTCCTAGGATTAGGAAAAAAACTGCAGTGTTTGGGCAAAGAGCAATTTTCTAGGTGACTCCCCTTTTTCTGCCCCCCTGTTGTCTGCGTGGGGTGTTCCCTTTTTGCTTCCTGGTTTTGGGTGGCACCACTAAGACCCAGGAACGTCCCAAGGGTCCTGCTTCCCAGGCATGCCTACAAATCTCCCTTGCATCACTTGCGCCAGGCTGGCCTTTCCAGAGAAGCAGAGAGTCCCTGGAAGTAATCTTCCTACCAAAATGTTTGTGCTGAAGGAGTGTCTCCCCTGCGTGGAGGATTGGACATGCATGTGGAAAGTTTCTTGGGGATCCTCCAGACTTTTACCTTCCTCTTTATTCCAGGGCCAGCTGTAGCCCAGCACCAGGCAGAAAATGGGCTCATTTGGCCCTATCATCTTGGGATCATGTATGTACACATGACAGCATGGATCAACAAAGACTTCTCTCCCTGCCCCATTTCGCACCAGAAGAACTCTGGCAGCATCATGTGTGCTGCCCGATAACCAAAAAAAAATTGATTTCCAGCAGCATGTCCGAGAAGAGTTTCCTGTGCTAGAGTAGAAGTTGATCACAGGAGTCACAAAGTAAGATGCTCTCTCTGTGCACAACCCTGTAGGGTGGTTACAAGGATGTTGAGAACAGCATCATTAATAACACTCTCTCCAAAAATCCTAGGGCTAAATCCTAGGGCATTCCTGACCTTCGCAGGTCAAGGAGAGCTTGGCTCCCTGGTTTGAGAGCATCAATCCATACTGGCTCTTTCTTTACCAGTGTTGAGACTGGGTGCAGCAGCTGAACTGTAGAGAGCAGAAGGTCATGACACCACATCATGCACAGATCTCATCACCTCACAGTGGGCTTTCTGGTCCGTAAAGAAGACAGACAGTGTGGACAGCAATAGGGAAACTAAGGCCCAGCAAAGGTGAGCAGAAACCAGCCAAGTCAGGGAGTGTTAGAGAGTGACAGAGAGCATCGCTACCCTGTGCTGCCTGCTGGGGCCTGGCTGTGCTGCAATGAACCCTGCATGACTGAGAAAGTTTGTGATACTATGGCAGGAGGAAGAATCCCCCACTCCGCCTCCTACCTGCAGCCCTCTCTCTGCCGAAGTGCCTCCGAGGTCGAGATGTCAGGGATTGGGTTACAGCCAAGACAACTTGTTCTGGATGCTGCAGAAGGGAATGCTTCCCTCCTCAAACTGCAAAAGGGCATGGAGCAGAAACAGAAGGGGGAGGAGGACATCTTGACCTTTCCAGCAGCCAGTGACAAATAAAACTTTCTGGCTACCTGTAGAAATGTGCAGGGCACGTTCTGTTATCATCTTATCAAAGGACAATTTTCCCCTGTGAGCAGTGGACAGCGATTCCCCTGCTCTGCAATGCCTGTGGAGTTTCTGGTGTTCCCTCTGCCGGTTGGGAATTAACTTGCCAGTTCTTGCCAATATACTGGCTCTGCCAGGGTTGGCGAGCAGCCTCAGGGCACTGCTACAGTGGGCTGGCTACAGGAGCCTGCTTCCCAGGGTAGACAGTGGGATCTGGGCTGGTGGCCCATGGGGGGCTGGATGCAGCCAGGAGCAGCAGAGGGGATGGTAGAGAGAGAGAGCTGGAGAGTGGGGCTGCCAGGCAGCCCTGGGGTTTGTGCAATACCTAGTGCACAGCAAGGTCAGATCTGAGGCTGAGCACCTTCAGAATGCTCCTTGAGCAGCAGAGAGACATGGCCTTTCAAAGAGCTGAACAGGGGAGGAAGGATGGCTGCCACCAGGCTGCCACCAGAATAAACTACAGAGCAAATCAGAGCGGGCATCAGCTCCTCTAACTAGGCTCAGGCTTCTGAAGCTATATAAGGCTGCTCCCCAGCTTCAGGCGATCTCTGTGCCCAGCCACAGGGGAGCAAGGGAATGCTGTAGGGAAAGGTATTGGAGCCTTATTCAATATTATGCCTCTTTCTGGCTTGGGTTTTACTGACCTCTGGGGTTGAAGCAGAAGAAGCAGTTGACTGTGGGTGTGGAAGAGAGAAAAACTGCTCATGGGAGCAAGCCAGATTTCTATGAGAGCTGCACATGGGCCTCAGTTTGGCCAAGGTGTAAGCACAGACGGCCTGGCAGATAGGCATGGTCCTAGGCAGAGGGAGAATCCATCCCTGCCTGGGAAATGCTCCCTCAAAGCAAAGCTGCTTGGCCACATGTCCCCAGCCCTTGCTTAACAGGGATCTTGGGCTACACAGTGGCAGGGATATTCTGGGCTGAAAAGAGACCAGCTAAGAAATAATTTGGCACTGGATGCCTGTTTTCCTCAGATTCCACATGGGTGCCATGTAGGTGTGCATATGTGCAAGGTGCCTTCTGGTACTAGGCCCCCAGAACACTCCTTCAGGGAGGCTCTGCTGGAAGGAGCTGGGGGCCTCTCTCAGCTCCCCATGCATGCATGCCCCATGCAAAATAGGACATCCAGAAGCAGCAGTGAATGTGCCAGTGTAGCCATCCAGGGAGGGCGATGAAAAGGGGGGACAGAGCAGGAATGTGACCTGTGGTCGCTGACAGGGTCTCCATCTGAGCACAACAGCAGAAACCCCCACCCCAGCCATCCCACAAGCCCATGGTGATGGACCCAGGAGATCTCTTCTGCAAACAGGAAAAGCCTGGCAGGGCTGCACAGGGGCTGTCTCCATCTACCCTCCTCTTCCTCATGTTGCGGTGCTGTCAGCATCCTCTATATCCTCCAGCACACAGGTTGAGTGAGGCAGCCATGATAATTCTCCTGGCCGCAAGCCCCCCCCTGTTGTCCCTTTGCTCGGTGACCCAGGTGGGGAGACAGCAGCCAGCTCTCCCCGACCTTCCCTCTCCCAGATGGTCTGGAAAGCTGACACAGGTGGCCCTGCAAGTGGTAGCAGATTGGGGGACTGGCTAGCTCCAAAATGCCCTGGAAGGGGTCTGACTCCTCAGACAGAACTTGCCAGACTGCATCTCTGTGATGGCTTGGGGACAAGTGCAGGCAAGGCAGGCCAGCTTTGAGCATGCAGGCGGGAGCAAAGCCAAAGCCCCTCAATGCTGGGATGGGAGCGCAGAACTGTGAGGGGGCACTGGAGATGAGGTTTGGTTCTCCTCTTTCCCATGGTTGGCATGCACGATGATGGATGAAATGCTTTATCACTGGCAGCCTTGACGGCCTCTTGCAAAATGGGGCAAGAGCCCTGCCCAGCTGTAAAATGCTGAATTGAGGACATGGCCAGTTGACTGGGACCCTGCGGATCAACTGTGAAAAAGGACACAGGACCACCTCACTTAGCCCAGAAGAGAAAAGCAGGGACAGAGCATCAGGCAATTTTGGGAGGGTCAGATTTTACAGCGAACAACTTGTATTAAACAGAGAAAGGCTTGCTCCAGTCCCTGTATTGATTTGGACACTGGAGCTTCGCCATTGGGTTAATCGAGACAATTGGAAGCAGATGTGACACTGCTGGCTGGGGCAGTGGAGCCAGCCTGACTCAGACATCTGGGCCTGATCCAGCAATTCTCTGCAATGGGCTTTTCAGGGTGCAGCTGCCCCAGGCACTTTCAGCCAGGTCAGAGAGTGAGAAGAACAGAGCATGCCTGAAGGAAAAGGTGTCAAAAAATGCAAAGAAACACATATGAGCTTCAGGAACTTCAGATATTAAAAATTCCAGTTGCATTTGCGGGATAAGGAGGGCTTCAGGGAGCTGTGACGCTGCCCTGTAGTTTGATGGATGGCACTGCAGTGCATCCCTATAAGGATAAGGGTCCAGGGGCAGTCAAAAGGCCAAGCTTGGGTGGGGTTGGGGGAATGTTAACCTGGGATCACTCCACATCCGCTAGCTGGGTTTCGCCACAGTGAAACACTAGCACAGCTTATTGGCCACCTAACTCATTTTAGATGAGTAACAGGCACCAAAATTAGGTGGTGCGGGGCTCACTTTCTATTGCCGTAAGAGAAAGGGACCTGCAAAGGGAGAACTGAGGCATGTAAGGTCAGAATAACTTCCCAGGGGTCGTCTTTCTCTCTCTGCATGGTTGATTCCGCTCTGCCCCAGAGTGCTTTTTGCGTCTCAGCTGCAAATTTTTCCTCAGAGGACAACGTCGGTTTGGTACAGAGCTCTCGTGTCTCCCCTGTGCTGCTGGGGGAGCACCCTGACGGCAAGAGGGAAGGTCCCTTCTCGCAGGGGGTGGCTACCCCGCAGCCAGCCCTGCTGGAGGAGGGGCGGCGCAGGTCCCAGGGCAGGAGCTCCAGGCTGGGCCCTGGGCGGTGACGATGGCAGGGATGTCCCAGCACCAGGGGGCCAAATGCATCTTGCAAAGGGGGCGTCTTGGGCTGGCAATGTGGTGCAGGAGATGTCAGGGCATGGGCAGCCAGCTGAAGCAGGTAAATGATTAATGCTGGAGAAAACCACTCTGGCATCCTGCCCGTCACTTGTCGATAGGAAAAGTTGACGTTAGGAGAGGAATTTTTACATCTCACCTTCTCCTCCCTCCTCTGCATCCCCCACAGGGGCAGAGGGCTGGTGTAACAAGCCAGCCCCAAGACATGCACGCACCCAGCTCCAAACCAGCCTCCCATGCCTCTTGCTGAGCACGTTCTCCTCCAGCCCAGCTGGTTTTGCTTCCAGCCTGCTCCGTCTGTGCACATTAAAGCTTTTTCTAGGTCTGAACTGCTTTTGGCAAGCCAGACTCCTGTTGGCCTATTCCTCTCCCCAGCACCCTCCCCATCCCTTGCTTTCCACCCCCCCACCCCTTCCCCCGTCTCGCCTCCCTTCTCCCCCTCCCCAGTCGAAACACTGCCAGGGACATGGCAAATCAGAAAGAAGCCTGCGGGGCAAATCGGTACAAATGAGACCAAGCAAGAGGTGGGGAGGGACGGGGATGGGGACGGGGCAGGGGGGGGAATGACTCCTGGGTTTGTGCTTCTGTTCCTGAGTTTGATGTTTTCTACAAACAGCCCTGTAAATGCTCAGAAGCAGCTTTTGAAGTCGCTTGCCCCCAGCTCAGTGGGGCTTTGGGACACTGTGTCCCAGGAGGCGAAGACACCCTTTTCCCACTCTTTCACAGCCTACCTGCAGCTTCCAGGCCCTGGATCAGAGCAGGGCCTCAGCTGAGGCACTAAAACCCAAGGTGGGAACAGAGTTGAGCTGTAAGTCTTAACATTTTCATTTGTTTCTGGACTGGAAGAGGTGGGCGGGGGGGGAGAAATGAGCTTGGAGTATAAGTGAGCTCGAAAGCTGCCCTGACTTAGGGTTTCATGGCAGGTCAGAGAAAGGGTGACCTTGGGGAATGGAAATCTGCTGAGGATCTGGAAGCAGGGGGAAACTTCCCTGGAGTTAAAAGGTGCTTTCTCACATTGATTTTATACTCTCGCAAAAAAAAAAAAGCCAGGCTGTCCCACGGAGATTGGAGATGCCCGAAACTCCAAGCCGGGGCCGTCGGAGGACTGTGCTGCAGCCATACATTCACCCAGGCGGGCTGGAGCAGGAGGCAGGGTGCAGGAGCAGCAAGCTGCTGGGGCTGCCTAGTGTACCTGCTGTCACAGGCCCTGCAGCTAGAAAAGGGGGTTGTGCAAACTGTAGGAACAGGGAGGATTGCAGGACAAGAAACCGTTCAGAGCATGGATTAGATCATCTCAAAGTGGAGCTCTTTGATCCAACTTGCCAATACCTTTGCAAGTATTCTCGCTGCTTCTTAGTAAATGTGTTTGGCACCAAGGAGGTCATATGGGGCCTTTCTGCTTGGATTGCTCTCCTAATGATGTGTCCAATTGCCTTTACTGGGAATTTGCTCACGCGAGTCTTTTACAATAGAAAGTTTGTGGAGGATTTTGGAGCATTTCCCCAATACCGTGTGGTGTGTTACAGAGATCTGACTTTTCTTCAGACTAAAAAATGAAGCAAGGTATCAGTAAATAGCCTGGGTATGCAGAGCCATATATTAATTTTATGTGCTGTTCCCCAAAGACTATATTTACCTCTCTATATTCATATGTTTTATCCTGAATAATGAAAAAGGCAAGTGGTTTTCTTCAGATTGGAGACATGAAAAATACTTGTAACTGTGGAAAAAAAATTGAGGAAAAGGGTGAAATTTAGAATACAGACTTAATATTATCTATAATTTTTCCCTCTAAAGCCTTCTTAGTGGAAGCAAAAAGTAAACTGAGCTGCTGAATTGTTGGAGGAAGTTAGTTATTGAAATAGTTAATGGTATCTACTAGAAATCTACTTTCTTTCTTATATTAGACAATGCATGTTTACATTCATTTAGACAATTAAGTCAATAGTGATATAATGAGGAACATTTCACATTTGCATTCACAGAGCATTTTGGGGCCTTGCAAAAAGGGTAATGAAATCAGGTCAGTAAATCCCAAATGTGTATTGCAGTGGTGGCCAACCCAGGGACACCACTGGGTTGTGACACGGGAGATGTTTAGGCTTTTTGTCCAGTACCTTTTTGCATGGATGCTCTGAGTCACCTCTTGCTTCGTCTCAGACCTGCTCTCTTGCCTCCGCCACCCCCTCCTGCCTTTTGTCACCGTGCGGTTTGTCCGCGAGCATCTCTCAGATTTTGATTTTTCCAGCATGAAATTCCAGGGCAGGAGTTTGTGAATGTTCCTCTCACCTTCCCCATCAGGGTTTTCTGACCCTTTCCTGGAGCCTTTCAGACATTTCAGAGCCCTACCTGAACCTGCATTTTGGTAGGTACCAGTTTTGAAGAGGAGGGAGGCAGAATATCACCTCCTTTCCATGGACTTTCTGTGTGAGCAGCTCAAGGATTCGGTCCCATCCCGCAGACCTGGCCCATAGTGTGGCTTTTGCATTTGGCACTCCCAACAGATCATCTGGTCTGGCACTCACTGCAGTGCTGCAGATGTCCTGTAGACCCCAGAGCTGACAGGCAGTACACAGATTCTCTGGGACTTGCAGAAACACAGCTTCATGGCCATTTCTGTGCTGTTCTCACGGCCCCACAGCACGGAATAGGTTAATGAGCTGCCTTACCCAGTTTTATGCCACAGCTAATAACATCCCAGAATGTAAAGCCACGGTGGCGTTTCCTCAGGCCATTGTTACTCTTCCTGGTCGTTATATGACCAGTACAGACCTTACTGGGTTATTTAATGGCTAAGCGATGCCTCCTCTCTTACGTGCCTGTTCAGCATCTCAGCCTCTAGTTAAAGTCTTTTCCTCTGGTCCCTGTGCTGGAGCCTGCACCCTGTGATGGCACTGCGGCATGAGCAATAGCGGCCGTTACAGTGATGGGGGCTCAGAGGTCAAGCTGTTCTCACCTCTTTTGGCCTGTAAGAGAGGAAGGAGCTTGAAACAGAGAACAGGATGGACTGACTGGAGCAGAGGCAGCATCACTAAGGGAGTTGCCTTGATCTGCATTAAAATATATATATATATATCAAAAAATAAGAACAAACTGGAGAGGCTTCTGCTGCCTCCAGGTGACCAATGGCCTGCAGCTTCGCAAATGTTCCTGCTTGAGACAAAGTACATGTTTGGGGGAAATCTTGCAAATTGCCTGTGAATAGCAGTGCTGCTTCATGTGCTTGGATATTCCTGGCTGGCAAGTTTTCTTCCAAGACTGTGTTCCCTTGCACTGCCCTGTTCTCTACCAATATCTGATATTAGGAAAAATATTAGTTGCTCTTCAGCAGAACAATATTTTTCAGGCCTCCCTGCTCATGGACCAGAATCAGGGCAACCCGCCCGAGAGAGGTCATGTTTTTTGCTGATTCAGTTCTTACACCTTAGATCAAGTCAATCACAACCATTTCTGCTCATCTGCAATTTCTCTTGCTGTTCATACAGCTCTTTTAAATAGCAGCAAACCATAGTCTGTTTTGTTTTTTTTTAATCTAGCAGATATAGTTCCTTGTGCTCACCTATGTTGCAAGTGGATGGGGGAGAGAAAAGCAGGAGAGGATCTTAACTGGGAGCATTTTGAAATGAATTTTGCAATGAATTGGATTTTATGGGATGTGTTCTCAAAAATACAGCTGACCCTGCCCTTGGTGGCAGCACCAGTGCTGTGGCCTGTACTGTATGCGCTGCTGAGGAAATGGAGCATTGTGTTCCCCCCTGCCTCTGCCCCCCGTTTAGTTTATCAGCTTTTATCTTAAACATACCCAGTCCTTTGTAGGCAGCAATTCCTCAGTTGCTGGTTAGACTCATGCAGTGGAAATAATTCTTTGTTGGGGTTTAAACTTTTCCCTCACTGTTTGGATCCTAAAATCACTGCCCAGAGGCAGCACATGGGAGCTGGTAAGCACGAGGCAGAGAAGGCCTGGGAGGGATGAGCCCACACACAGTGACAGGTCCATGCCCTCCCTGACATAAAAAGGTGGCACCCACTGAGGTCCATGGATTTGCAGCTGCTAAGGGATCCTGCCTGGCTGTGCAAAATCCTGCTTCCAAAGCAAGTTAACAACACAGAGAAGGACATGTGCCTGTTTTGAAAGCATGGCTTAACACTGCCAATGTTAAGGCTGCTAGTGCAGCATCTTATATCATATTTACACGATAACTGCATCGAAGCAGACCTGATTCTCTAATGGTGGTTAAAATCACTGACTTATCTTGGCCAAGTTTTGGCTAAAAAGAGACCTGCCCTCTAATTTAGGGGGGGGGGGGGAGAGAGATCTTTTGGGCTTTGCCCTGCAAGGAGAGGGGAAATCCAATTTCCCATCCAAAAAGAAGAAGTGGTAGATCCTGTTTGTGCTTTGAATGGGGGCAGCTTGTTCCTGAAGGCAGGGAACAAGCTCCTTTTGTCAAGCTCTGTCCCATGAGATCTTCATTCAGCTGCTCTCCCCACCTCTGCCTCAGTTTCCCAGCCCACAGGAGGGTCTATCAGGAGGGAGGTAGTGAACTCGAATATGTTGGCTATAGTGGTTTTGTGTCCTGAGAGCTGCATTAAGAAGGCTCTTCTGCTGTGCAAAGGAGATCCCAATGATGGGCTGGGCACATCCAAGGGTGACTGGCCATCTGCCTTAGGGCAGGCCATCAGGGCTGCTGGAGGAAGGAGTACATTGTAGGAAGAGATAGCTGTGGGTATGGCTTTCCCCTCACCATTTCTATTCTTGAGGACCTGCCTGCCCTGAGTTACGTCTCTCCTGCTGCTTACACAATGGACTCAGCCCCAGGATGGATCTGGGAATGTTATCCCAGGAACAGCAGTCTGGTTTTGTCAGAGCTAGGAAGAAACCAGCCTGAGGGCCTTGGATGCAGGAGCCTTCCCTTCCTCCTGCTGGGAACCAGCTTGAGTACAAGCTGTGCTTGAAGCTGTCCTCTCCTGGGAGACAGACCCCAGCAGAGACCCGAGACACAAGGACTCCAAAAAGGCTCCTTTCCAGCCAGCTCCAACATCCTGCTATCCCCTTAGCATTCCCCCAGGAGGGAGTTGCTGCTGTCACTAACAGGGTCCTGTCTGGGAGAGGCTCAGCCAGTCATGCTGTCAGGCTGAAGCCCCCAGGGATGTTAACTCATCACAGAAAGTCCCTAGATGGTCAGCTCTGTGACACTAGCAGATCAACTTCCGCGGTGTGCCTGGCCCAAACACAAACTCAGTTGAGATGTGCAGATTACCAAGTGGTCCTTTCATGGATTTAGTGGCTCCTGATGTGACATACCCTGTGACACAAGGCTGTTCAGACCCATATCACAGAATCACAGGTTGGCTGAGGTTGGAAGGGACCTCTGGAGATCATCTAGTCCAACACCCTTGCTCAAGCAGGGTTACCTAGAGCACATTGCTCAGGACCCTGTCCAGACAACTTCTGAATATCTCCAAGGATGGAGACTCCACAACCTCTCTGGGCAGCCTGTTCTAGTGCTCTGTCACCCTCACAGCAGAGAAGTTTTTTCCTTCTGTTCAGCTGGAACTTCCTGTGTTTCAGTTTGTGCCCATTGCCTCTCATCCTGTCACTGGGAACCACTGAGAAGAGTCTGGCCCCATCCTCTTCACACCCTCCCTTCAGATACTTATATGCATTGATAAGATGTCCCCCACCATTCTTCTCTTCTCAAGCCTGAAGAGTCCCAGTTCTCTCAGTCTTTCCTCATATGAGAGATGCTCCAGTCCCTTAATCATCTTAGTAGCCCTCCACTGGACTCACTCCAGTAGCTCCATGTCTCTCTTGTATTGGGGAGCCCAGAACTGGACACAGTACTCCAGATGTGGCCTCAGCAGGGCTGAGCAGAGGGGGAGGATCACCTCCCTCGACCTGCTGGCATCAGGGAGGTCGAGGTGGGGAAATGGGTCCAACTAAAAGCCCTGCACCAAGTCCTTCTCCTAATGCAGAAGGCAGGGAAGGAGTGGTTTCCAAGGCACATGACTGAGTTAGCAGCCTATGACCATAAAGTTTGAGTTCCCAGGGAGAGCCCAGGTCTAGAGAAAACTAATGATTCAGGTGGGTGCACTGTCACAGGAGGAAGTCCCTGGGGTCCTCAGCAGCACATCTGAGGACAAGAATGGCCTGCTCCAGTGTGCAGGGAGTTGAGCGAGTGGGTCAGCAGAGATGAACGGGGACCTCCTGACCAAGCTCAAAGACAAAAGGTAGCAGGGGTGGGTTGCCGGGGAGGGATAGGAAGACATTGCCTGAATGTGTAGAGATGGAGTTAGGAGAAACAAAGAGTTGGATCTAGCTGATGTGATGGGCATCAGGAAGGGCTCCTGTAAGTACAAGAGCAGCGAAAGGAAGGCTAAGGAAAATATGGGCCTGCCACTTCATGGGGCAGGGGACCTAGAGACAGAGAACATGGAAAATGAGGTACTCAATACCTTTTTGCCTTTTTTTACCTGTAAGGTTTGCCTTCAAGCCTCTCAGATCCCCAAGCTTCCTAGCAGAGTCTGTGGGAGTGAGGCATTGCCCACAGTAGTGGAAAATAGAGATTAGGAGCATGTAGGCCAGCTGTCCATGCACAAGTCCATGGGACCAGATAGAATGCATCCTGGGGTGCTTTGGGAGCTGGACGATGTCACTGTGAGGCCACTCTATCATCTTTGAAATGTTGTGGCAATCAGAGGAAGTTCCTGATGACTGGGAAAAGGCAAATGTCGCAGCCATCCTCAAGAAGGGCAAGGAGGAGGACCAGGGTGGACCAACCTCACCTCAGTCTCTGGGAAGGCTGTGAAGCAAATCCTCCTCAAAGCCATTTCCAGCCCAATGAACGACAAGAAGGTGACTAGGAACAACCAGTATGTGTTTACCAATGGTAGGTCATACCTGACCAACATGATTGCATTCTACGATGCGGTGACGGGCTGTGTGAATTAAGGGGAGATCAATGGATGTTGTTTACTGTGACATTAGCAATGCCTTTGACATGGTCACCTGTGGTACCCTTATAGCCAAACTGGAGACATATGGGCAAGTGCACTGTAAGGTAGGTGGAAAATTGGCTGGACTGTCAGGCTCAAAGGGCTGTGCTCAACAGTAAAAGTGCAGCTTATGGCCTATTACTATTGGGACCAATACTGAGGCCTGTACTGTTTACTATCTTTATAAATGACCTGGGACAGAATGCACCCTCAGCAAGATCACAAAGGATAAGAAACTGGGGGCGGCAATGGATATGCTAGAGGGCAAGGCTGCTATTCAGAGAGACCTGAGAGAGCTGGCAGTACCTCACAGAGCTCAACAAAGAAAGTGCAAAGTCCTGCCTCTGGGGCGGAATAACCCCATGCAACAAGACAGGTTAGGGGCCAACTGCCTGAAAATCAGCTTTGCAGAAAAGGAACTGGAGGTGCTAGTGCACAAAAGTTTGAAAATGAGGCAGCAGTGTGTCCTTGCAGGGAAGGAAGCCAACTGCATCCTGGACTGTTTTTGCAGAAGTGCAGCCAGCAGGTACATGGAAGTGATCATTCCCTTCTATTCAGCACTTGAGAGACCACAGCTGGAGAACTGTGTCCAGTTTTGGGCCCCTCACTACAATAAAAGCATAGACGTACTAGAGAGAGTCCAGCAGAGCCCACCAAGGTGGTTATGGGGCTGGTCATATTGCAAGAGACTGAGAGAGCTGGGTTTGTTCAGCCTGGAGAAGAGAAGGTGAAGGGACATCTTATTATTGTCCACAACTACTTAATAGTGTGGTGAAGAAGAGATGGAGACAGACTCCCCTTGTAGGTGCACAGTGATAGTACAAGAGGCAATGGCACAAACTGGAACACGGAAATTCTGATCGGATACAAGGATTTTTTTTTCCCCCATGAAGGTAACCAAACAGCAGGAACAGGGCTGAGGGAGGGAGGAATCTCCATCCCTGGAAATATTCAAATCTTGACTGGACAAGACCCTACGACACCTGTTCAAATTGACCTTGCAGGAGGTTGGACTGGAGACCTCCGTAAGACCCCCCCAATCTAGACTGTTCGATGATCCTGGGATGACCCATATATCTCCCTAGTACTGGGGACATTCCTGGCTTTGGGGATAAGGTCCTGTCTGTGTACCTGTCACAGGTGGGGGGAGGGGTGCTCTCTTCTGGAAGGATCCTTTTTAGGACAGTTTTCATTCTCTACCCTTCCAACCCAAAAGGAGGGGACTGAGGTTAGGATTGAGGTTGTTGGTAACCAAATCATTTTGGGGCTTGTGGTTCTTCTGCAGTGGGAGGCCAGGCTGCCTGGGCCCCTTTCCCATTAGTCACATGTGGGGCTTGAGGAAGGTGGGGATGCCTTGTCAGAGATGGTGAGAGAGAGCAGGAGCCCAGTGTTCCCTGGACTGGAGATCTGCACCAGCTCAGGAACAGTCACGTCCGTCTGATCAAGGAGTCCCTGCTGAGATGATCAGACAAGTCCGTCACAAGACCAGAGACAGAGATTTGTCTGCCAGGAGCTAAACCAAGAGATGAGAGGATGGGAAAGAGTCTGAAGGAACCAGGAAAATTTGAACAGGGACCTGAAGAAATGGAAGGAGATAGTTGAGGGAAATGCTTGTGATGTCCATGTGTGGAGGGAGAAGATCTCCTTTAGTAGAGCAATATGAGGTAAAAAGGGATACAGTAATGGATGTACAAGAGCAGAAAAGGATTGGATGACAAGGGAGAAGATAGGCTGGCAAAGGAGACAGGGAGTAAAAGCTCTGCCCCCCCCCCCAATCTTCAGTAGGAATTGGATGAATTTGAATTGAAATAAGGTGAAACTTTCTGGTTACAAAACTTTACTGATTCAGTGGAGCAGGACACATGACCATTTAGTACAAGCATAACAGGCTGGGAGAGTCCCCAGCCTCAGGTGGGAGGGAGCTAGTTGAAGTACAGGGGCTGAAGGGTATGCAAAAAGTTATATCAAGAAGGGAACCTTTGGCCACCTGTGGACTGTTTTAGGAGAGATTACAAGAGCTGGACTCAGTTAGGCCGGCAAAAGCAAAGAAGAGAGGAGATCTCCTTCATTTCTTATCCTTCTCTTCCCAAGTGCATTTAAGGAGTCTGAACTGGGAAGGGATGAATAGAAAAAGAAAAGGGGAAGAAAATTTCTAAATTTGGGGGCTCAGGGACTTGACTGCAGAGGTTTGGGAAAGTCATGGAGCCTTCTGATAGGTTAAGGGGTGACAAAACACACCTCATTGTATCATGGAGCTCATTGCTTTGCAGGGGAGGCTGTAAGGTGCATAGTATCTATACCCAGCTTGGGGACTGTGCTCACAAAGGGGCAGAGGAGATGATCTAATGACTGTGTCCATGCTGAAGATCCTCACACATCTTGTTCTGTGCTGAGGAAGAGGTGGAAGGCAGATGCAGGAGGAAAAAATCTCAGGATCTTTCAATTTTCACTTCACTAATGATCAGTCCACTCTACTGTGGATGCAGCTTGTTCAGCTGCTTGGAAGGAGAGAACCTATGCTTCAGGGGCAGATGCAGGGCAGAATTGCCTTGTGAGGGACAGCACTCAGAGCAGCTTAGTCATCTGGCTGAGATCCTGCAGTCTTACAGACCTTGTTCTCCTTGCTGAAAAGAGGGAGGGTGGGTCTCATGGGGAGTGAATGGGGTAACAGGTTTGGCAGTGTGCCTGGATAGAGGGACTGTGGGAATGAGCGCTGAGCAGAGAGACTCATGGTGCTTTGTTCAGACTGTTTGTGTGCTGCTGAACATGGGAGGTGATGGGCTTGGGAGACAGGGAGGAAGGGGCTTATGGAAATGAAACATCACTCCCCAAAGGTTTTGCCAGGTGTTGGATGGCTCAGCTCAGCCCCAGAAAGCCTGAGAGGACATCTCCCAGGGCAAGTGGTCACAGACAGTGGTACACCATCCTGGGGTTGTCAGAACTGCTATCAAGCCAAGAGAAGAAACAGAAACTGGAAGAAGGTCTGGAAAACATTCAGGAGCAGCATAACATGTCCAGCATGAAGGTGACCACATCAAGCACCTTTCCAGCCCCCTGGGAACAGGAAAGGTAGCACTGTAGTGCCCTTTGGCAGGCAGGAATCCTGCACATCACAGTTTACCACTTCACAGGCTTTACCACGAGAGAGAGCTGGTACATACCTTCCTATTTCAGCTGTGTGCATTTCTCAAGCTACACACCCCACCCTTCTTCAAATGTTCTTCCTCTACCTCTGCTCACCATGACGGTGTTGGGCACCATCTCCTCTGAGCACCTTTGGGTGTCAGCCACACTGCTGACACTTATGGCTTGCACACAGCCATTTTCCCCTCTACCCAACTGCACATTTTCATTTGGATACTGCTGTTGTCTTCATACATCTGAAGGTCTGCTTACCATCAAGCCACTGACTTCACAGCTGGTAGCTTGTGGTCTGTTGGAGCTCATTAGCAAGTAGAAGTGGAGGTGGAGGAAGAAGGAAACTCCTGTACTGGAGTGCAGAGCACAGGCACAAGCTTGTGCAGGTTGTTGATAAAATGTGGAGAGACAGTCTTACATCACTTCTCAAGGACCTGCCTCTTCCCCTGAATTGCTGTAGCAGAAAAGCCTGTGGGAGGAAGTTCTTTTGCTGTGGAGGACCTTCGCATCTGTGGACACTGGAAGGTGTCACCACCTGATCTCATCTCTCGAGTCCGTGAGTCTTGTTGTGTGTGTCATAGGTGGAGGGCAGAAGACAATGACCCCAATCCAGTCATTTAGTTGAACACTTGCCACCATGTGTGCTTTTCATAGGATGCTGTGGTTGCCCTGGAGAGTCTTCAGGCTAATTGAGATTCGGGGGAGAGAGGTGCTTTGGGGGGATGGATGCTAGAAGCAGAGGAGCTCAGGACACATCAGAGACATAGAGATACTTCTTGAACAAGTGCACAAAAGAGAGAAGACTTTGACCCAAATTTGGAGGTTGGTGTGTGTGAAGGTGCTGTGGCTCTGGTACACAGCAGGGAGTAAGTTCACCATCTGGCCTGAGGGACGCTCTGAGGCTGGGAAAGCAATTCCAGAGAGCCTACTCTTCCAAAGGTAGCAATGCTTACTGAAATGGAACCACTTCATATCCAGGTTGGTGTTTGGTAAAGACAACAGACTGGCTTTGGGTTTGCAGATGGTCCTCACCAAAAGCTGTCTGTAGAGAGAACATGAGCTTTCTAAACCAGAAACTCCAGATCACCCTAAATGCTGGAAAACTAAAGGCTTGGAATCCAAATGCTGTCAGGCTTTTAGATAACTGAGTTTGGACATTTTGCCTGCAAAACAGATCCAGATTTGGCTGCATAAAGCTGACAAGGAAATCTATTTAGAGATCAAGGTTTTTTCTGTGGAAACAAAATGGCCCATTCCTCACCTGAAGCAAAGCACCCTGGGCCCATGTCTGTGTGAGGGCAGCCACTGCTCCAGGGTCTGGCAGATCAGGTTGGACAGGCCCAGGAAGCACTTAGAGGTCACCTCTCCATGAGCTCCTGAGACATGCTTCTGACTTTAGCTTGTCTTGGAAGGGAATCTCTTGGTTTAGTGACCTTGCACATGTCTGACTGGGTCAACACACCAGGTCAGCCATTCTTGAGCTCATCATGCAACTGTGATGAAGGATCCTCTAGGCAGTGGAGCAATGATGATCTATGTGACATGTGTCACAGCCCCTGGGGCTCACACAAAAAGACCATGACAGATAGGCAAACGTGGAAGGATTGGCAGGCTGCGGTACATGGGGAATCCCAGGCCTTTCTGAAGACATGCTGCAGCCCAGGAAGATAAGAGCTTTTGATATAATAATTGAGACCAACACAGAGTAAAGCACATCTGAAGACGAGAATAATTTTGAAGCTACTGCTGTAGGGAGCCCCAAAAAGAGAAGTAGCAGGATCATCTCACAAAGCCATTTTATGAAGCACAAGTGCAGTTTAACATTCAGTGCCTGCACAGGGTCAGTTCCAGGGAGATGCAGAACTCCCAGTAACCCTGTCAGGCTTCCCTCCTCTTCGTGGATGCCTGCTGCTTCACAATGGCCAATTGCCTTCATCCCAGCCTCTGATAAATGCTTAAAAGTTCAAATCACACAACCCCAGGCTATGAAAACAAAGGGGATGATATCCAGTAATAGCCAAGTAGCCCCTGCGGCAAAAGCACATAGTGTAGGGAAAGTGGTTTGTATTGATCACTGGCTCCCCTGCTGCTGTTCACTCCCCTCCCCGCAATGCCTGTCTGGCTGCTCCAGCCTCAACAGTGGCAAAAAAGAGATAAAACTTGTAGGAAGCACCAAAATGGGAGATTCCAGGTAATGGCAAGAAAAGGGATGATTGTGGGGTTAGATCAGGGTAAGCGTGACATCCCACCGAACAATCATTCTCTCCCTTATTGACAGCGTACCATCCTGGCTGACATGGTCATTTAAGCAGTGAGCTTCCTGATACAGCAAATGCTGTCTAGATTAGCAACACAGGGGCCGCACAAGTCATGAAGGAGGCTTGGCATGACACTGAGTCCCAAGACAGCGTGAGCAATTTGGACAGCCAGGAAGTGACCAGCTGAGTGAAGACAGACGAAGGGAAGAATTGTTCCTCCAGTTAGTGCTGGACGTGCAGGGGGACCACAAATTAATTCCCACCTGTACAGGGTACAACCAGCTCATGGGAGACCATGGTAGGCTGCAGCTACAGGATAGGAAGTTGAGTCCTGCATCACTGACTAGAAAAGAGCTTCAGTCCCTTTCCCAGCCCCTTCTTCCATGTCATGTCCCATGACCAGCTGGGAAAGATTGAAGGCAGCCAATTTCCATGGGAGAGCTGCAGCTCCCTAGCAGCCTACAAACAGCTTTTAAGGACTTTGAGGATGATGGCAAAGAAGGGAGGACATCAGGCTGAGAGATGGGGATTTTTTTTCTCTAGCCAGAAGAGCTCCTGAGGGTCTGCAAAAGCAGACATAAGGGCAGGTTTGCAGTGGCAAGGCTTCTTCAATGGACACTTCCTCTGTAGAAGAACTTTCTTTGAACCGGTTTGCTCCACTTCAGCAGAGTCTTTTTGTCTCTCCCTCTTCTGAGCAATTCAGAGCCAGCCCCACCAGCTCTGCCAGGGCCACCAGCACCTGAGGAGGCTGGCCTGCCAGAGTGGGACATGAAACATTTCATGGCTGGCTGCAAGGCTATTGGCTCAAACCCACTCGTGGAGAGAGACCTCTGGCACAACAGAGGAATTGATCAAGCAGCTGTACAGTCTAATGGCTTTATTGTGCCTTTGTGAACACCACAACAGATTTGCAACAGGATTGCTTGCAGCAAAGCAGCCCAAACCAAGAGCACAGTCGAGCCAGTCTCCTGCTGGAAGCAAAAGCATATGTGCACAGGTACATGTATGAATGGGGGCAGGTGGAGAGGGAGGGAAGGCTGTAGTGCTAGTTTGTACTGATACAGCATTCTTCAAAGCTACTTTCCAGGAGGAGAGACATCCCAGCATAAAGAGCCTCCTTGGGAGCAGATAACAGGCAGCTTACCCAGCACATCACTCCTCCTCTCCTACGGCTGTGTTCTTTGGCTGGCATAGTAATGAAATCTGTCTTGGGTGGACATTTGAACTGTGTTAACCTGTGGCCTGCTGCTGGAAGAGTATGTGTGGTAGAGATCCAGGGCAAGTTTTTAATCACCAAAGAGGCAGCAGAACTGATGCAGGAACAATGACATCTTGTAGCTCAGGTGAAGTATCACAATGCTGGGATCAATCCCCTCCGCAAGTCATAGCTAGCGATAAGCCCTGGATAGGACATGGTGGGCCAGATTCAGCCCATGTTAGCCAGGGAGAGTTGTCGTTCAGCTTCACACACCCAGTGTGTCATATTTCCCGGGGACAGGCATCTCTCCAGGGCTTACACTTGGGTCTGGTCTCAGCTTCTGTCAGGCTCCAGGGGCTCCTGTGAGAGAGGCACTGTGGTTTCATGGCAATAGGCATGGACTGCAGAGCACCATGAGAGCCTTCATCAGCCCTCAAGGCCAGGGCAGAGCATAGATGGGGGAAAAATGACACTGCAGCCAAAAGGGGCTTGCACAGGGAATCCTGTGGTTGCCATTTGCCTGAGTTTCTCTTTTCACCATTATTATTATATTTCACAAGAGAAGTCAACATTGTTCATAGCAGTTCTGGATGCCAATCAAAAAAAAAAAAAACACATTTGTTTTTTTTAGGAGCCCCTGTCTCCTCTCCTTGGCAGGTCTCCTGCCGACAAGCAGTGTTCCTCTGCAGCTCTTGCCTCCCGCTCTCACAGTTGCCTAACTGGTGGGCCATCTCTCCCTGTGCCATGCACACCCGCTCTGAGAGCACAGAGGGACAACCCAACAACAGGCCTTGCAGGAAGTACACATCAGAGCAGTAATGCAGTAGTCATTTTGAAATAACCAAAATTGTGAACAGCAGGCCTTTTGGCTCAGTTAGATTTTGGTTCACATAGGGTGTTTTTTTTTCCTGTATAAATGCAATAGCCAGCAGCCAAAATTAACTAACCAGTCCTTCCAGTACCCATGCAAAGAATCATCGTGTTTTACAGATGGGGAAACTGAGGTACAGGGCAGTGCATGTAAGAGGCTATTGTTGGGGCAGGAACCTGGATGGATCTCCAGCATCCCATTCACTGACGTCTGCCGTCTCTTTTTACCAGAAGAGTTCGTATTGCTAGGAAAGTGTAAGACTTCATTACTGCTCAAAAATGCTTCAATAGATGGGTATGGCACTTAGTGCACTGCCCAGTGTCTCCAGGGCAGGGGGATTCCGTACAGGCAGATCAAGTGGAGGGAATCCCTGTGCTGGTCACTTGGGAAGCAGGAAGGTCTTTGATGAAGACCCTTCCCTAGTGATCAGAGATGTGCAAGAACATCTCCAGGGCCTGGGCAGAGCCACCAGAAAGCACCCCCCCCCCTTTCCCCAGCCTCAGCCCCCATCTCCAAAAGGTTGTTGCAGAATGGGAAGAGATTCAAAGAAGGTGGAAGAGGTCTGGAAGGTCTTGCCCCCATGTTAGCCTTCAGCCTGGAAAAGAGATGACTAAGCAGGGGTCTGATAGCCACAAACTCCCACATGGCTGGGGGGTGGACTGGGATCAAGTGGTCACTGCTCCAGCTGAAGAGCTAGGGGACATAAACAAGTCTGGGAAGCTGAAGGAAGAAGCTCTCTGCATGATGTGCCAGGAAACTCCCTGCTGCAGGACATTTTGATTGCTGAACATTTCCACAGCTTCAGAAGACTACACAAATTCATGGAGGGGAGGTCCATTGAGATATACTGCATGCAGAGACATCATGTCTGGAAAAGTGAAAAATGGTGAATGGCTGCAGGTTTAAGAAAATTAGAGTGACACAATGCCATCTATGCTTGCCCTACATCCTAGGCATCTGCTTTTGTCTATTATTAGAGACATGAGCTAGATGGACTTTGATGTGATCCAGTTCAGTTGCTCTTATGGTTGTATGTACTTGCTTGTATTTCTTCAATGTATGGAGCTCATGTTGGGGCCCTGGGATTTTTAAAGTACTTGAACACTATGGACTGTAGATCTTTCTTTCTTGTGCATCTCTCCCCTCATTCTCTTTGTCTCTCCCTTTCTTTCTTCTCCCCTTCCTGTTCCACTCCCTCCATCTGACTGTGCCCCCCTTCTCTCTTCCCTGCAGTCCTAGTGGAGAGTGCAGGGATGCTGTAATTCCCAGGCACAGGTGCAAAGTCCCTGCTGTGTGCCTGCCCCCCAGGCACATCCCCGTAATGCCTCATCTGACAGCCCAGTGGAAATAATGTGTTATGGCAGAGAGAGATTCAGCAGACGAAGAAGATCTGCTGGTGCGGGAACTGCTCAGAAACCAGGAGCCGCAACACCCGTCTCCCAGCTCTGTGGGGCCTGATCCAGCTCTGCGGACTCCTCCACTCCCCCTGAGCCTTCTTAACCCCTCCCTTGACTCATACTGTGGGCACTTTCTCACTCTTTGCTCTTATTTTTCACTGCCTCTTTCCTCTGTTCCTCCCTTGCCATTTCTCTCTGCTACATTACAGAGGTGGAAGCAGCAACCAAGCAGAACAAGGACATTCAGCTCAGCCTCTGCTGAGCAAACCCCTTGTCCCCTTAGGAGATGGTTCTGTGCTGTCCCCTGCACCGATGAGCAGAGGAGGGCAAGGGCTTTCACAGAAGCATTGAAGGAGGAGAATCAGGTGTGCAGAAATGGAACAACCAGTTCCAGTCTTCCAGCAAAGATTTAATCTGCCTCTGGCATATAAACAGTAAATATTTGTTCAAATGACCTGCAAGCACACTGCATGCATCCCAGCAGGGATGAGGAGCCCAGCTCCCCACTCATCTGGTCCTTCCCTTCTTCACCTCAAACAGGACAGATCTATGTGGAGATGGGTCAGAGCAGCCAAGTAGAACTGGGTCCAGGAGACCACCCACAAGTCTGCTTTGGGGGCCCCAGCCTCAGCAGTTTAAGTTAGGGAGTGGTGCTGGAGAGGGAGGGCAGAACAGGGCCCAGTGCTTTGACTTTTCAGAGGTGTCCCATCCTTCAGACCCACTACCTAAATCCCTTCTGCTCCCCTGAATATCCCAGTGTGTAGACAGAGGTATCTCATGGCTCACAGGTGTGACACATGCATGTGGTGTCTGAAGTTTCAAAGACAAGCGTGTCACTCTGGACTCTCTCCACTGTCAAATCATTGCTTGCTGTGATGAACCTGCAGGCAGGATGAGGCCCTGAGCTCTGTCTCTGGTGTTGCAAGCTCAAATGAAAAAAGATCAGCTTTTGCTGCTGCAGGTGGTGTCTGCACCCTTGGACCTCCCCTTAAAATCTCAACCCTTCTACAGATAGGTATTGGAGCAGAGGGAAACAGGTCAGTTGTTTTACATGGGGACTTTTTTGACCATTTTCTGCAAGACCAGATCTTAGTGGCAGAAATAGCTTCCAGCTTGTCTGGCCTGTAGGCATCCGGAGTGCTGGCCCCCAAAACCCCTGTTTCCTACCCCCTATTTGCAGCTCAATCTTCTGTTCAGGCTCTAGGGAAGCAGAAAGAGTGACATACCTCTGGCTTCAGGCTACAAGGAGTATCTGTGCCTGCTTCCAGCCAACCAAAGAGCCCCTGCCCCAGCCCGGTACCCCAGTCCAACACCAAGCCCAGCAAGGCAGTAGAGATGGGTGATGAGTGCTACAGGGCCAGGAGCACAGCTCGCATGTGACACCAGGAAAGATGGGGTATGTTTTATTCAGTGTCTGCATCGCAGACAGGAGATGCTCTCTGCCATTTGACAAAAACCTCAGGAAGAAAGTGGAAAGGGTAAAAAATCAGGTAATGCCCTCCCCTTGTTATGCCAATGGTCTCAACATGCTATGAGGAGCAGGGGGAAAGTGATGCAACTTGTTCATGGTCATGAGGAAAGCCAGTAGTAGAGCCTGGAGGAGAAGGCAGGGAGCCTGTGTTGTGCTGTGTGAAAGCATCCTTTATCCCAAGGAAAGCAGGACCCCTCCTACTAACCATCTTCAGAGTTTGGGGCTGCTGGGACTGTCCACAGTACCACCACCGGCACAGAGTCCCCATGATTTCAGGTTGCAGCAGGAACAAAAGTGCTTACCTAGAGCAAGATGCTTGATCTCAGGAAGGGCAGTGTAGGCCAGTGCTTTGAGCAGATATTCTCCACAGACTTTGGGAGATGTGCCAGGGCTGAGAACCGTCTGGAGCAGTGAGGCAACTCAGCTCAGGGAGATGGAGAGGATCACAGGGTCTGCACATCCACCTGCCTCTTCGTGTGAGTGCTGGTGCCATGCGAGCCCCTTCCCTACCTATTCCTGCCCTGCTTCCAGCACTGCCCTGCTGTGCCTATTGTCCCCCCAGGAACTACACTGCCTACCCCCCACTGCCCAACTGGAAAGTGCTTAGACAGCCACTGTAAAAGGGGCCATGTGCAGAGGATGCCTGTTAATATGATGGAGTGACTCACCATCTGGCCCTGGGACTCCACAACCTTGAAACAGTCTTCTTGTGCTGAAACTTCACACTAGGCTACCGGCTGGATGCAGTCTGGTCTGGTGAGGGAATACTGTCCATTACAACTACCATCGGTTCCCACACCAACTGCCTAAACATGGCTCCAGTCAGTTCTGGTCCTTGCTGCCTGCAGGACCTGCCCTGCATGTGGTCCTCCTTTGCCCTCCTGGGCTCTTACAAGGTCCTTCCCAATGCCCCATCCCCATCCCTCCCCTGATATGGTTTGACAGTGTAACTTGGTCTCTCTGTTTGACAGTGTAACTGGTGGCTTTGTGCCAGTGGGAAATAATTGCTGTGGATTACTAATCTCTTGCATCCCTTTTCTTGGGACAAGCAAGGGAAAGAGACCCAGGAGCAGCCTCAACCTGGAGCCTCATTTGGGCTGGATTCAGCATCAGCCAAAGCCACGGTGTACCATATTGTGCAGAAAGACTGATTTTTTTTCTCTTCTAGTCCTGCAAAACTTGTCTCCTCCCTGGTGGGCACCTGCATTGCCAGCAAAGAAAAGCAGAGCAGATTGTTTCTCCTAATGGCTCTGGCTGCCCATGTCTGTGACAAAGGCAGGAGCAACCCGGAGATGCTGCTTTCCCTTGTTCCTCCCTTTCCAGGCTGTCCCTTTCCCTCAGCAGAGCTGTCTTGCCAGCATCGTGCCTGATTTACTGCCAGCCGGACTTCAGAGCCTGCTGGCTCCTAAAGGCTGTGGCTCCTCTTGGGAGAGCTCTTCCCTGGGATCTGCCAAATAAGCCTGCAGCAGGGGCTGTGGGAAACATTCGGCCCTGAGATATGAACCCAGTTCATGCCAGAATGAGTCCTTGACTTCACTGTCTTCCCCAGAAGAAATGCAAGTTTTTGTTCTAATCAGGGGAAGAGCCCTGTAAGTCCACACATCCCCCAGGGGAAAGCTGATATCTTGAGGGGTGGCAACAGAACATTTGGAGATGTGTGTTTTGGTATCATGATGCCCTATGATTTCAGGAGTTTGCTTCTTGGCCATCTGTTGAGGAGCTTGATTTTCTAAATATGGAGTCTCTGATGTCTCTGCAAATCTGACTCCACTGAGATACAAGAAGCCCATGTGCCAGCCCTCTCCCCTGCCTGTATTCCCAGGGCAGACAGCAGTGACTCACCAGGCCAGGTGGGGAGATAGGCTGCAGGACAGGTCAGCTGGCCCCACAAGCATCGTAACACAATCCAGCAGCCCCTAATGTGCATAGTCCTGGAGATGGGAGAGATTGAAGTAAGGAAGCATAAAAGGGTCAGCCCTGCATTGGTGGGGGGGCACACAAGCGGGCTGTGAGAGGCTGACATTTCCCAGCCATTTCAATCTACCTGAAGAAACCCATGATCAGGGAGGTTTGTTTTAGCCTTGATTGGCTTTCCAAGCCAGATTATCCCAAGTCCCTGTTCTGGCACAAAGAAGGGGATACACAGCAGGGGACCTACTGAAGAAGCCAGGGGCAGGGAGGACTGCAATGGACAGCTGCAATGTCAATTTAAGGTCAGTCCAACTGCAGCCTCCCCCAGCAAGTCTGTCCATCAGACCTTCCCCCCTGAGCCACAACCGCACATTCATGTATGGATCCAGTAGGAGCACTGGGGCTACCAGAATGCCGCCTGGATCCTCCCCATGACTCTGCTCTCTGACTCTTGCAGCCAGTAATGCCACTAAGCCACAAGCTCACCAGGTTTAGCCCCCTCCATCGCCACTGTCAGCAGAGAGATGTAACATCTCCAGCCATTCACATGGGCAATAAAACACCAAAAACATGCCTCTGTCTGAGGTCTCTGCATTTAAGTCAGCTCTGCAACAGCTTTTGCAAATGAGCTTGGGAACATGTCTCAGTCTAGACAGCTCCATCTCCAAAAGGGGACAGCAGCCCTGGGGTTTTGAAGGCCAATAGGATGGGCAAGCTCCCCACTGCAGGGCAGGGAGCACTTTCTAGTGTAGACTACCTGGCAACTGAGTTGGCTGCTTGTACCATCCCGTTTGGTTTTGCATTTCCTGGTGGGGTAGACTGCCTTTTCAGACCCTCAGAGGGATGAAGATGGGCCCATGGAGCCCCTTCCTTCAGCCTGGACTAGCAAGTTTGGTAGTGATGCTGCTGAACCTGGCGACATGGCAAAGCTGCACAGGCCCATGCCCAGTACAACACACTGGGTTGCAGGTGGATTTCTCCTCCTGTTCTCTGCCATTGGCACTGAAATTGTTAGGCCAGACAGCCTCCCTTGGCTTTGCTGGAACTGTCCCAGGTTGATTTCATGATATGTTGTAAGTTTGTCTGGGTGTTTCAATGTCAGCTCGAGGTAGTTTAGCCTCAATGCTTTAAATAGCACTTGTTTTCCTTTTTCACTGGGGTTGTTTTGCCAGAAGACGGTTAATTACGGAGACAGTGTTTATAGGTACACCTACAGCTCAGAGAGTACATGTTAATCTCTAGTGAGTAGGGGAGGGTTTGTGCAAAAATTTCATCCCTGGACTCAGTTTTAGTCCCCCCACAACAGCACGCAGAGGAGCTCCACACTGAGGTCCCAAGCAATGCTAGTCCCTGGACGCATGAGGTACTCCTGGAGCAGAGCCATATCCCTTGGGAAAACAGCAGCCACAACCACCATCTCGTGTTGTTGTCCTTGTTCTAGGGTGCACAGTGATTCCTGGTGAGGTTGCAAGAACATTCACCTCTGGAGCCAAGCACACAACATTCCCCTTCAATCCCACTGGGAGCAATCTCCAGCCACCCACCACCATGTCCAAGGATGATGTGGGCTGCAAGCTGACCTCAGCATACAAACACAAGGAGAGGAAGCCAAAAAAGCCCCACTACATCCCAAGGCCATGGGGAAAGCCATACAACTACAAATGTTTTCAGTGTCCCTTCACCTGCATGGAGAAGTCCCACCTCTACAACCACATGAAATACAGCCTGTGCAAGAATTCTCTCTCCCTCCTCATTGAGTCAGACTGGCCCTACAAGAAGGGAAATCTGCTCAACCCCGAGCTGCGCCTCCTGCACACAACAGAGGCCTCATGCCTCCATGGGCGACGGGATGAGCAGGAGACCTGCGACTCATCAGCTGTGTTGGGAGCACCATTGAGCACCAAGCAAGCCTCCAGCAGAGATAGCCCTGAGGACAAGCCAGCACCGGGGGTTGAGATTCTGCCTGCTGAAGGGGCTGGTGAAGAAAGCAGCCAGTTCCAAGAGGAGGAGGATGTTGCTGGCCTGTTGAGGGAGATGGATGTGGGAGAGAAGAAGGAGAAAACTGAAGAGGCAGTTTGCCAAGGTGACCCAGCTGAACCAGAAGTGAACACTTTGGTCTTCGGTTTCAAGAACAACAGAAACAAACCTTGCAAAGAGGTGGAGCCTGATTTCATCATCACGGATGTCTTTTCCCTCAAGAACCATGTCATGAAGAGCAGGGAAATGAGTTCACCAGACCTAGAAGCCAAGCCAAAGCATTGCAAAATGCCAAAGAAATGCCTGGCCAGCAGTGGGATCCTCATGGAGCAGTGGAAGCTGGTGGCAAATGGGCAAAGAAGGAACATCCCCGAGGTCTCCCCACCTTGTACTGAGGGCAACATCATCCCTTGCTACCCCCCTCCAGCCTACAGTGACTATCGTGAACCTCAGGGCCTCAACCTCTCACTGCTGGGTATTAACTATCCGTTGAACCCCAGTCTCTTCTCCTACCTGAGCCCCACCATGGCCAACAGTGCTACAACTCACCCCCATTTGGCTCAGCTGCCCTTCCTGGCCTCCACAGCCCAGCTGATGCACCCACATGCCTCCCACTTCCAGCACCTCCAGAGCCCTGAGCGCTCAGCTTTCCTCCCCCGCTTTTACTACCCCTTGCTCTTCGAGCACACCTTTGGCTCCACCGAAAACAAGATGTCCACCAGCAAGCCAGAGGCCCAGCAGACAGTAGGTGCTGTCATGCCCATGCCTACCCAAGCCAAAACTTCCAGTGAGCCCACAAAACCAGGGCTGCTGAAGGTACCTGTTCTGAAAACAAGCTTTCCTTGGTCAAAAGGTGTGAGAGAGGAGCCATCCTCTGAGCTCAGCCACAATGCCATGCTGGGGCAGGAAGGAGAGGAGAAATGGCTGTCCCAAGAGAAGGAGAGCATCCCAGCTTTGGGCCTCAACAACCTACACAAAAAGCCAGCTACTGACATCTACCAAAATCTGATGGGGATCAAAGATGGCACTTTTCCCCCCAACAGCATCCGGAAGGCTGAGTTACCAATGGTGACCTGTCTGGAGACCAACAGCCCTCCAGTCAACTCCCTGAAGAGGAAGTTCCCTGCCAATGGACTGGATTTGATAGGATCTGAAACACTGATCCCTGGAAAACTCAGCTACCAGACCAGGTAAGGTCTCTGATCTATCTGCCTCTTCTCATATCTGGCTGTCCCTAAACATCATTTTCTTACCCTGTCATATCCCTGATCCACTCACTTGCCTCTAAACCATGCTCCAGCTCCCCACATAACACAGAAATGGCAGGTTGCACTTACTGGTTGCTAGATGCTTCTGGAGTCCCTTTAGGAGCACCAAGAGAAGAGCTAAGCTCTGGCCTCTGCAGAACATGGGCAGAACATGGCACCACTGTTGTGATAGCATGGGCAGGGCTCACTCCGTCACAGAGCCTGGACAGATGAGGCTCAAAGGGACCAGCGCAGTCCAGGCTTGTGGTCCATACCCCCAAACACTTAGCACCAACCAGAATAGGGCTTTCTGCTGGCTGGGAACAAAGGGCAAGAGTTCTCTTGGGCCTTGGTTTTCCTGAAGTATTTGGGAACTTCCCTGTTGGCCTGGCCAATACTGTAAATTGAAAAAACTGAGGTCAGGGAGCTCTTCCCAAGTGGAGATGGAGTCTGAGGTACATCAGTTCCCATGGTGCCCTTGCTCCTGGGCAGACCCAAACTCTTGCAACTGCTCTTCAGGAACTGGGAGTTTGACCTGCATCATGTACCTGGGTATGTTAGCTCTGGGCCAGAACCTGAGCATCTCACAGCTTATTCATCCCACAGTCAGGCAACACTGTGTTGACTTTAATGACTCACAGATCCCCTGCAACCAAAGGCCTCTGGCAAACGGAGGTCCTGGTGTGCTAGGACAAGCCCAGTGTCCAGTGTTGTCCCTTCCTTGCTGTAGCCATGTCCTGATACCTGCCTCATCCTCACCTTACACTGTGAATAGCCTTCAGATGTCCAAGCACCTGGCCTGGGCCTGTATTACCACTTGCTGTGCCTCAGTTTCTCCCTCTTTATACAGAGCAAAAAGTGATGCAGTGTTTGTGTGGTGCAGTCCTGCTCTCCCCAGGCACTGGGGAATCTCCTCCTGGGTCCCCAAATATCCCATAGTTCCTGGAAGAATCATTACCTATCTTTAAAAATATACATTTGCATTCCTTTGATTTGCCTTCTGGTTTCAAAGCCCAGAGGGAAGGTCACATTTCCAAACATCTCCTTTTACCTGGGGCTAGAAATGCATACAGCTCTTTTTAACAAAATTTCAGTTCCTCCCCTGATCATGCAAGTCCAGCTGTAGCTCTAAGAAAAATGTCATGGTAAAAACCACAGCCTTTGGCAGCTGGAGAAGCTTTCTCTGGAGAAGCTCTCCATGTTCTTCTACTCACCTTCCCCTTCCCTGTTCTCAGGCTGGCTGGCCTCTGTGACTGAGCCTTTGGGCCTATGGGATGGTCATTTCCATCAGCACAGGTATCTGTCTGTCCCCCAGCCTCGCAAGGAGAAAGAGGAACGATGTTTGGCCAGCTGAGGAGGGATCACTCACCAGCAACATCCTCCAAAGCCAGACCAGTATCTTCCTTTGCTGGGGGGAGTCACAAAACAGCCTGTGCTGGGGTCTTCTCTTTATGCAGCCATCTACCTCCTGGTAGAACAAAACCATGAGCAGGTCCAGCTGGAGCTGTGGATGTTCAGACTAAAGTCTTTCTTGAGAAGACCTCACACAGGGTAGCAGACAGTAGAGGAACCCTGGATGAATCTGGAAATGCTGGTCCTGGACATATGTCCAAGGATCTTCCTTTGGCTTTCCCTATTGATTGTATCCTTTTCTTCTGTGCAGTGATTCAAGGGCCAACCCCAGCCACCTCCACCAGGCCCTGGACCATTGGCACATGGATGTCCTTGCAGGCCAGCCTGAGGAGGCAGAGAAGACCAAAGGCTCTGAAGTTCTGCCCGCTGCAGATGCTGCCTCTGACCATGGTCTCTGTAAGAAGAGCAGAGCACAAGAGACTTCTGCCACCATGATGGACCCTGAGCCCACGACCATGCTTATTGGGGACCTGTCCAAAACTTTAGAGGAGTACCAAGAAGTGGAGAAGAAATTGTCCGACTTGGCAAAGGAGGACACCCCTGGGCAAAAAGAGCTGAGGGAGCAGCTGGTCAAAATCCGAAGGGAGCTCTACTATATCCACCAAGCGCTGGAGAAATCCACCAAACCCCATGAGGGGCCCTTGGACCTCTCAGTAAAGAGATCCTCCGAAAGCATGGAGAAGGACCAGCAGGCCAAGAAAGAACCCTGCAATACGAGCCTCGTAAGTGAGAAGATCCACAGCAAAGATCAAGGGGTCCTCAACAAATATACAGCAACTGGAGAAGCTGGAGATGGGGAAGGGCTGCCAAACTGCCTTCTCGAGGCCGAAAACAAAACCATTGACCTTCTGATCAAGATGAGCCGGTCAGAGAGCCTCCGGGCATCTTCCTCCAAGGCCCACCTAGGAACTGTGATCAAAGCTGAAGTCTTGCCTCTCAGCATGCCACTGGAGCTCCGGCACGGGATGGAGCCTTACTACAGCCATACCACCAAGTGCGAGGCAGACTCCAGTGTCCTGCTCTGCTCAGATGGCAGATCCAACACCACCCAGGGCCCTCAGCTCCCAGCCACTGAGGATGGACCCCTAAGCTGCCGGGCCATGCAGCACTCACTGTCCTGCAGCCTTCCTGGTGAGACAGACACAGTGTGTATCCACAGTCCTTTGCATGCAGACCCATAAGTCCACCTTACTCAAAAGCTCCTGGATGTCACTAATCACCTCGTGCACAACCTTCCCAGTCTCCACCCCCATCTCTTCCCCACAGATGAAAGCTTAACCACTGTCTGAATCTGAGGCCACATAACACTGTGCTCCACCTAACTTCTTGTGACTGACTCCAGAAGGTGTAAGAAACCGGTTCGCCTCTTGCCTCTGTCTCCACTGCCAAGAACAGCACTCCTGGTTTGTACATACTCAAGAGGTTCAGCTCACTGAGCCTGGAGCTCCTTTCAAAAGGGAAGTCACTGGCAGGCAAATAAAACCATTAAAAGCACAAAGCTTTCAGCAGGAGGCTCAGTCAACCCCCCCAGCAGCATCCTCTCATTGGAGACACTCAGGGACTTTTGCAACCCAGCTCCCGTGACTTGCGGACAGAGGAGGAACCACAAATGGAGTATCTGAAATGCCAAGACCTGGATCCAGCTATGGTGGTGCTCATACAGACTGTGACTGTCACCTTGTACAGAGCAAAGCCAGGGACCCTGTGACAGTTTCAGGGTCACAGCAGAAGACTGGATGCCCATATGGACTGACTCAGAGGCCAAGCAGTTTCCATACTGTGGAGACAAGAGCATCCTCCCAGCCACACAGACAAGATAACATGGGAGCCTCCTTGCCTCAGACTACAGCTCCACACCTGGGTGCTGAGCCTTCCTGGAAAAGGGGCCTGCCACATGTGGAGACTGCTGGGCTGTGGAGACATGTTCTTGCCCACTGTTCTTCTAGTGTCCAGCTATTTCTTTTGCCTTTACACTGAAACAACCTTCCCTCCCTCTGCCCCCACAGCCTCTCCTCATGCACGTTCCTCATGAAGGCCTGTATCCCTGCAGAATGCCACTTTCTTGAGCTCCTGCGGCTAGTCCTAATCCCCCAAATGATGATAAAATGGGACAGCAAAACAGGTGAAACAGTGCTGCCACAAATGGCACTGCTTGCAGGGCAAATAAACTAACAATGACCAGAAAGGGATTTTGGGTTATGAAGCTGCCTGGCCTGTCCCAAGCTGGCCTACCTGGAATAATGCTGAACAGCAATTCCTCAGCCAGAGAAGATGGCAAAGTGAACAGCTGGGGAGCTAGCCACCCGGGGAAGTGCCTGCTGGCTTCCCTCTGTTGGGTGTGTGTTGGCCTTCCTGAAAGGCCACCTTCTTCCCATGCTTGCTGTGTGTTCTTGCCTCTGTTGGGCAGTCTGGTACCTACTGCTGGGCAGTTGCAGCTCCCTGTACCCTACCACCCGGCTGAGCATTATCTGATTTGGCTCAGGAAGTCCCCACACTTGGGCCAGGATTTCTTGGACTTCTTCCTGGTGTGGCAGGTATAATGTGCTTTCCTCAACCCAGAAAAGCCAAGTATACTGTCCTCTCCCGTCCACATTCTCCATTCAAGAGATGGTGGGGTTTTCTGTTTGTACCGAGGGCCTTCATTGACTCAACCTGCCCAGCTTGTTCTTTGCACTGAGAAAAAAAAGAGGGGGGAGGGGGAGAAGGATGAAGAGGTCAAGAAACAAAGTCACAAATAAGGGACCTACACAGCAGAGCAAGGGAGCTTTAGACACTAGCTCTTCTCTGGAGACAAAATGGACATTTCTACTACAAGCGAATGAAGAAGGCAGGCCCCCACATGAGACCTGGGAATCCCAGGTACTTTGATGGACCCAGTAAACAGGAAGAGTTGAATCTTCTTGCCTGATTGCTCTATGGACAAAACTTCCACCTCATCACAGAGGTTTATTTCTTGCTCAAGGACTTTGTTCAGGGCACACAGTCCTGTGGAGTTACTGGTCTCTACTCTCTGGAGAAGCAAGTGCAGTGGCAGGGAGAGTGGGGGAGGTATTCAAAAGGGGAGACACTCTGCTCAACACCATGTCCCTTAGAAGGATGTCAGGGAAGAATTAGCTCCGGAGGCTCCTGATGGGCCATGTCCTGTTGCTTCCCAGCATGGCCCTCATCCCACCAGGCTATTGAAGCTAATGAAACTCCACTAGCACAAGCCCCAGAGGTTGGGTGCAGAGTCCTCAGTCCTGGAGCCCAGAGGAGGTGAGGCTGGGGCCTTTCTTTCTGAGTTTGAAGAGTGCTGTGGTCTTTGCATGCTATAACATCATCAGCACAGCAGCCTTCTCCAAACCAAGCACCTTGTTCACATTAACCACTCCCAGCAGTTCATCAGTCCTTCTCCAGCTTCTTCTATCACGCTGTGCACCTCTGGCACAGGCACTTACACATCAGCTTCTCTGTGCATCTCTTCCCCCTTTACATCAGGACTCATGCGGCCCGAAGTAGAACAGGGCACACAGAGACAACTAGGAAGCTGGAGCTCCGTTATTCCTGTGACATCCTTCCCTGTCCACCTGGCCTTTTCCTTCTCAGAGGAACATCGGGACTCCTGGGTCCCTCCACCTATCCTAGTGTACAACCTCTTCCCACTCCCAAGCACTGCATTGTTTTTTCCTAGCAGATCCCTGGCTGAACTTGGGCACCTGGGAGATGCTAGACACCAGAGAGGTAGTTGGACCCTGTAGTTGGACTTTAGCAGGAGATCAGTGGACCTAAGCTTCAGGCTCAGATAACTAGATAATACTGCCTTTCATGCCTTTATCTGATGTATTGCTTGAAGACAGGTAGCCGCCCCCTTCCCAGCCCCTCAATTCATCCTGCCCCCCCAAAATGGGATGCAGCCACTGCTCACTGATGCCCAGGGAACTGAGGGCCTCTCCTGCGAGGTAGTGCCCAGGGATGCAAGTGGAGCTAGGGCCAGCAGACTTCACTACGTTGCTTACATAGGGCCAACAGAGAAAGTGATGAGGGCGGAAGGGTGGGGAGGGGAGGGTTCCAGTGGGAGGTAGAGGTCAATCACAGTATTTATTGTTCACAGTTTTACGAATGTACAAAACAAAACAAAACCATTAAACGGAAGACTTCCGAGCAGGAGTTGCTGTTGCCTGCTTATTTGCATCTCAAGCATGTGTTCAGGTACTCCAGGCCAGTGCTAAGCCTCTGTGCTGGGCAACCATTTGGCAAGGCATCCTTTGGAAGGTGAGGCATCTTCTTTGAACAACCAGAGCCGGGAACAAGTCCCCTCCATCAGCCATTCCAAGCATGTTTTCTTTTCCATGGTACTCTACGTACTCTGGTCAGACTCCCCAACAGCCCCACTTGATAGATCACCATTACAGAGATATTTACTTCCAAGTTTTCTCAGGTTCAGAGTTAGCCACCAGTGGGATGCGGCCAGATTTTGACACTGGGTGCACATGGTGATTATTTATGTGTATGTTTTTCGACTGCTTTCTTCTGCAGGATCAGCATTGGGACCCTAACCCCTTGGCCTTTGGTGGGAAGAGGAGCAGTTCACTATATTTAAAGACAGGGTAATGAGGGCTTGTCCTAATTCCTATAGGACAGTTCCCTGCACAAACTCAGAGAAGGACAGAGCTTCCTCCTGCTGAGAACAGACAGCCCAGCTTCCTTGACAAACTGTCCAGCACTGGGAATTAAAAGTGTGCCCCTTTCCTTGAAAACAGGGCAAATGCAAACAGAGCCTGGGAAACGGACTTGCATTTCCAGGCAGAGGTGAGATCTCACAGAGATGCTTGGTGAGGACGGGCAGTAGCACCCATTCCTTGCAGGCATTGAGAGTTTGTTTCTACCATTGCTCATTCAGCTGAGCAACTCCTCTGGGGCACACAGCTGGGGACTGAAATGGCTTGCAACAAAACACCTAGTGGTAGGCCCAGTTCTCCTGTCCTCTTCTGAGGTGCAAGTATATTGAAAAGATAATGGATCACAAAACACTAATAATATCACCTCAAACTCTTGTCAAGCACTTTCATCAGTGGATTTCTAAGATCTTTGCAAAAGACATCAGTTTTCTCATTCAAAAGCTGAGGAAACTGAGGCATGACATGAACAAGTGGTTTGAGCGTGCCCATGGAAGCAGGCAGGTCTTGCTCTCCTGCCACATATCCTGCTCTGGGAAAAGGCAAGCATGGCTGTTCCTGTCCCCAGAGCTGCCCACATGCTTGCAGTTTGGCTGCAGGGTCTCTCACCCTCCAGGACCTCCTGTTCTGAATGCAGCTGGCTGGAACGAACATGGAGCTGCAGTGTCTGGGAGACCATTGTCCTGGTGCATGAAAGAGCAAAGAGGAGGATGCTGGTTCAAGTATCAGTGATGCCCTGACACTTAACCTCTGCACCGTGTCCCCAGGGGTGCTGGTGGCACCCCCATGGAAGGCCTTGCAGAAGGATATGGCTTCCCTTTCTGCCCCGGCACAGCCGTGCAGGACAGACCCTTGCCCAGTGACTCCTGCCTGCAGGTCACCTGCAGTGTGGCCCTCAGGGAGGACAGGAACCTTCAGGAGGCGGCAGAGCCCATGGCACCATTCTAGTTCAAAAGGTGGAAGCATTTACCTTTGCATTTAAATAATGGATGGGAGTTGAACTACTGGGGTGGCTTATCCGGTCTGCAATCTGCCCCCTCAGGGCCCTCAGCCCACTCCATCACAGGGCCCATTACACAGCTATTTGGTCACCCTAAAGGCATCTGATAGCTAGCCATTACCTGGCTTTTACGGCAGGCCCACTTGATAGCCATCTTACTTGGTCACAGTTGACCAAAGTCCCCCCACTTCATTCTCCCCCCCCCCAGTTTCCTACTAGTCAAAGGTCAGTTCCAAACACCAGCTGGAGGACCCAACTGAGTGAGGCAAAATTCCTCCCTTGCCCTACTGAGGCCAGGAACACCCCCCTTCTCCCAGGGCAGAGGAGACAGGTTCACAGCAGGTCCCCGGCACAGCTCAGAGCCCAGCGGCTCATGGTCAATGGAGCTTCACAAATTTTATGGGTTTCTAACCTGAGGTGGGTACAGCTGCTCCCACTTATGTATTCCTTCTCCTCCAGGTTCAAGAGCAACAGACAGCTCAAGGGTTGACAAGGAGGAAAAAATTTCCTAATTAACAAACCCCCAGGGAAGGCTTATCTCGGGCGAGGCAGTGGAAGGAACAGATTTCAAGGTTCCTTGTGAAAGAAGAGGTTGTTGTTCTCCTCATCCTGCCAGCACAAAGACATGAGGCCAGAGAAACTGGGAACAAAACTGGGATACTGAGGGTGGATTTGCTGCATCCCAAGCAAGTTTTCCAACCTCCCCACAAGGCACACTGTGGGCTAGGTGCCATGTTATCTGCCTTGGCTGTGACTGATAGCTTTATGTGCTGCCAGGACCAGCAGCAGAGGGTGAGACAGCACAGGGGCTACCCGGGGACCCAGGGGCGTATGGAGGGGGCCATAATTTGTAGGGCAGGGTGGCAGGACATCATATCAGATGGCTTCACAAAAAAAGGGTAGGCCCAAGCATGATGTGGAAAAATCCCGCAGACCCCACAGAAATTCCCTTGACTTATTTTGCAAAGTTCCAGTGGCAAATTTAGGAAAGGGGGAGACTGATTCCATGCTGGGAACAGGACAGTTGCTGTCCCACTCACTTGCAGATGAGCAGTCCCCAGGCTGCATGAGACATAGCTCCACGGAGGAGTGCTGGGCTGGGAGGCGAGGTGAGCAGAGGGGCTGTGGCAGGCATTGCCTTCTCCTGCCAAGCTCCAGCATAACAGGAGAAACCACAGTCCCAGGGTCAGAGTTGGAAACACATGCACTTTTACCCTTAGGTAAAAGAAGGAGTATAAACCACCGGGGAGCATTTCCTGTTTTCAGGGGAAGAGGGTGCTGCCAAGAAAAGCTATGCTAGAGGGGTGCTTGCAATGCCTCCCAGACACCAAGAAATTGGCCATGGAGCAAGTCTGAAGCCAAGGTGAGTTAATCCTTTGCACATTGGTCAGTAGCTGGGTGGGTGATATTGAACTGATCTGGGACCATGCAAATCTAGAGGCCATGGCTGGAATGACTCAGGGAAGGTGAGCATTGAGATGATCTTATTGGCTCTACCTTTGTCAGGCAAGCAATGGTGATACATCCTGCCTGCCTCCAGGAATCTCTCCCATGACCCTCCCCAGGCAGGGCCCAGAGAGCTGGTTGCTCACTCGTAACGGTGGGCTACGAGGTGGAACCAGCTCAGGACAAGAAGTGGTTCTTGCCCAGCACAACCAGTTTTCTCTTACCTCAAAGCAGGGAGGCCAGAGCGCAGAGCAGTGGAAAGTTACCAAACATGGACTAAAAAAGGGACAAGGTCGGTAAGGAGATTTCTGAGCAGACATGTGAAGGTGCAAAGACAACCCGGAGCAGAATTGCTCTGTCTCAGGCAGGAGAGAAGTAATGAACCGACTTTGCAGTGACGGGGAGACTGAATGCAATGCACACTCTTTAACTGTGAGCTAGGTGAAGAGGACTCTGTAGCTGGGAAGACAAATCATGAATTGCCCAGAAGGGTCCCAGTCATCTCCAGGAACCAGTCCCAGCCCACCTTGTGTTTCCTGTATAGGGAAAAGAAGGCAGAGAAAGGCATGCAAGGTTTTGTTTCTGTTAAATTAATGCATGCTGGGAAGTTTTCCCCATGATCTTAAATAAAGAGCAGTGGTGTTTTCAGAAGCCTTGAGCAAAGTGTCCTAGAAGGTCCTAGCAGGACCAGGAAAGATTATCCTCTGTGGTCTTCCTTGGGCCTCTTCTCAACCTCATCTCTCCCCTTGCTTAGAAGCATTCGCATGCTAGAAGCAACCAGGGCAGGATACAGACTCCCCTGGAGGCAGAAATGTTGTCCCCAGGGCTGAGGACAAGCCAGAGAGTAACATGGAAGCAGTCCAGATGTGCTGAGACCTGGCAGGGGACTGAACTGCAAGGGCAATGAAGTTACATGAACTTATAGCCTATCTTGCAGACACTGTCTGTTCTCTCATCCAAACTGGGGCACTTGTAGAGAAACCAGGAAATCCTTTTCATCATCCTGGGAACTTCTCTCCAGAAAAAACAAACAAACAAACAAACAAACAAACAAACAGAGATCACGCAGCCCAGAAGAAGGCACCATGCACAGTATCTTCCACTGATCTTGGATCTGCTAATCCCATCTGGCTGTTGCAGCAACACTACTGCTTGCTGCGGCTCTTGGTATTGCAACCACCTCAGTGGCATCACTGCATCAAGCCATCGTGCCATGCCCTAGCAACTGTCTCCTGGCTCTGTGGGGATAATGTTGCAGTGGTTCAACTCGCCCTGCCTCCTCCAGCGTGGCAGCCACACCAGCCAGCCCTAGTATGAACCCTTCAGCCAGATCTTAAACATTAGCACGTGGCAATGCACACTAAATTGCATGGAAGTCCTGGAACTGATGGTCCTTAGTTGCTTGGATAATGACTGTATTCTCCATTCCCCCTATCATGTGATACCAGTGTAGATTAGCAAGGAGTGGGAGCTACCCCTTCTACTCAGTTTTATATGAGGAAAAGGAGCACAAAAGACTATAAAAGTTTCTCTGCTGTGTTTTTTTCCCTGTCCATCTGTTATTCCAATTGGAGGTTTCCTTTCCCTGCTCTTGGATGCCTCTGAATGGATCATTTCCCTGGGTGTTTGCCAAGTGCAGAACCATTCTGAATTTGGATTTGGATCAAAGGCCCGTGGAGTGAAGCAGAGAGCGTTGAACACTTAAAAGGGTTGCTGGAAGTGGGGAGGGCAAGAACAGCATTCTCCTGGCTCTCACCAGGGCTGGCTGAACACAGTGGAAAGCAAGTTTCCTTCGGGCACTGCAGGCTCCGGCAGGGTGAGATCCCAATTGACTGCAATGTTTGATCAGCTCCTCCCTTGCCTTCTCTCTCCCCTGCCCAATGGATGCGTGCAAGGGAGCCCACGCTTGGCTAGGGTCAAGGTGATAAGGAAGATGCTGAGGTACCACAGACGCATCAGGACTCCATGTTCAGAGCCAGACTGGGGCTTCCCTCTGCTTGCCGAGGGATGCAGGGGGAAGATACAGGGCCTGAGAGCAGAACAGCTGAGCAGGAAGGAGGACCTGTTTCTGCAGAAGCAAAAGCTGCTTGAAGACATGGGAGCAACTGAGCAGGCCAGGGAGGGTGACTGGAACAGCCCCATCTCCCTGCTCCCAGCCCAGGCAGGGACTGCTGCAGAGTCAAAATGCCCACATCATCTTCCTAGATCTGGGGCTGCAAAGGGCCAAATCCCCAAAGCTGTTGTTATTTCCTCCTTAATTTCTCCTCTTAATTCCTCCTTGGGTGTGGGGCACCCAAGGATTTAGACAGTTTGCATTTTGGGTGGGAAGTGCAGTTGCTTCCTTGCTCGGCTGCAGCAGGCACCCACCAGCCTGCCACACACTTCCTTGCCCAGAGCCAGAGCAATCCTTCCTGGAAACTGAAATGGCTGAGTACTGTGTGGAAAGAGGATGTTTCTGGCATATAGCTTTGCTCCATTAATCCCTGTGCCTCTGGGGCTACAGCACTGTCCCTGGACCCCCAAGAGTCCTCTCCACCATGAAGAGCACTGGCTGCGTTTGGGGAAAGCCTCTATTCTCTCTCCCGCATCCTGTACAGCCTCAAAGCTGTGTCTCCAGCCAGGCCATGAGGATGCTTCACTTTCCTCCCACCATTCACCATGAGGCAAAAGCCAAGCATGGACAGGCTGTAACAGGAGCCCAGACAGAGACAGAGGGCAAGAAGCTAGCTCAGAGTGGTGTCTGGGGGTGAATGGGGAAGGAGGCAATGAGGAGGCTGCTTCCAGCATCAGTCATGTCTCAAACTTAAGGTTGTTTCCTGCAGGAAAGGGGCTTTGTGCTGTTGCTTCATCTATGTTTCACGGCTTTTGGCTCATTTAGTTAAATTCAACAGGGAGCTTGATGTCTCAAAGAGGATTAACTACTTAATCCTCTTGTGAGTGTTACAAGAAGGGGAAGCCACAGAGAAAGAAGAGAGCTTTATTATTGCCAAGGGAGAGGCTGAGGTATCAGCTCAGCTCTTATCAGACACTAGAGAATCTTCTTCGCAAGTAAGGCTGACCTGCTGTCCGCACTCTCTGGTGTCTCATAAGGTGCCAACACTGACTGAAGATGGGGCCAAGGTAGTTTTAGTAGGGGCTGGGGTAGTTATAATTTTACTTTCTGGAGGGGACTTTGTGATGTCTGAAGCAGAGTTGAATTCTTGTTCTCTCCTTCCCTTAGCTGTGTTTAAAAATTCCATCTTCCTCAACCCCAACCCACCTCAGGAACCTGACTCCAAAAGCCTCTGTCTCCCAGCCCCTGCACACCCCAAAGCCTCACTTAAACCCTCCACCGACACCAGCTGGGAGCTGTTCCTTACTATGCCACAGGACCCTCTAAGGAAGGTGAAGCGCAGCAGTTGTCTGAGAGCATGGGCATGGCAGTGGGACAACAGAGGGTGCTCTGTCTCCTGAAGCTGGGAGGAGGTTACTCGGGCCAGAGACAAGATTTTCTAAGGCTGGCTGTGCAGTCAGGTGCTCAGGGTTCCCACCTAAAGCTCTTACATACAGCCCTGGGACACCACTTTCTGCTGCATGCATATACACACACACAAATACACACAGTGGGTTTGATTTTTTTTTTTTTAATTAGGGCTAATTATCTTTCTCTTGGTTATTTGGACAGACAGAGCCGCCTGGTGTCTAGGCAAAGAAACAACAAGCCCAGGTTCAGCTCCAATGCAGCTGCATTTTGTCCCGGTGATGGTCCGTATCTGGTTTATTAGCAAATAATCACAGATCTCTGCCAAAAACTTCCCACTGCCAGCAGCAGTCTGGGGCTGGCAGGTGAGGGCCTGATGACATCCTCCAGACTGGAGGCACCCTGGAGTCCCAGCATCAATCTGAGTTACAGAAACAGGCAATGGGGGGGCTTCATTGCAATGCAGCAATTAACATCCACAAACGTCATGAGCATTGGCATTCCGATGATCCTGTGAAATCGAGGCTGGGGATATGCTCACTCATCAACATTGTCTACCTGCCCCATGGTCATCTCCCTGGTTGCTGAGGCATGACCTAGACAGGCAAATATTTTGAACAGACAGGTCTGGGCTTTTTTTCACAATTCTGTGACTAGGTAGCAATGAAATCACAGACCTCACAATTCAGCTATTCCCATGGAAACTCCCTCTGGCTTCTTGCATGTGTGCACCATGCCAGGTGGGTGCCATGCCTTGGTGCATATGGACTGGCAGAGACCCAGGGCTTGCACTCTACTGCCTGTATGGTTTTCCTCGCAGAAATCCTACCAGCATGGAGTCAAGGTGGGTTTCAGGAAACCCTGGGAGGGAACATGCAGTGTGGCATGGAGCCCCACAGCACAGCCTGCTATGAGCTTGGCACTTTGCTTAGAGCTGGCACAGAGCCCTACAGAAGCCTCCAGAACACTGAGGCAAAGCTGATGTCCTTGGGGTTCAGGGAAGGAAAAAGCAGAGGAAGCTCACTGCTAATGCCTGCAAGTAATGTGCTCCAGGCAAGCCTGAGCTGGGCCCAAACTCCCTTCCCTTTGGTCCATTTGTAGATCTGGCAGCCAAAAAATATCGCTGTCCTTTGTACCCTGCAGCACCTCCTGTCTGTACGGGGATGGGTAGGGTGGGGCTCTTGGCTCTTACAGGGCTCTGCCTTGATAAATGTATTTGGTGAGGTTTGGGGGTGGCTTTCAAGCAGGCTGTGACAGAGCGATGGTCCTGAAAAGGTGAATTGGAGCCCCAGGACCAGTCTGTGTTTGTTTATCCTAGTGATGGAGCACACAACAGCGAAACTAAAGGTCAAACTGTTGCCCTGGGAGATGTTTTTTTGAAGCTGCCTCCTATCCTGCCTGGGCTCAGATGGAGTGGCCCTGGTGCTTGTCATATCAAGTTATTTTTGTACCTTTTGGCAGATAAAAGGGCCAAACCAACCACCCAGATCCTGTGAACTTCAGGGATACACTGATCCAAGGCCAGAAGTGCCCTAAACACATAAAGCAAGGAGATCCCAGCCCCTGGGCAGTTTAGAGGCAGATCCCAACCCCACAGCTCCCTGAAGTCAGCCAAACCCCCGCTCCAACTCACGTGGTTCTTTGGAAGGGCCAGGTGCACACATCCCCATCCAAACATCTCAAAAGGTGGGGAAAGTCTGATCTGAACTTCATTAACTTTGACCCATCTGAGTAATGAAGAGACACAAACTCCCTCAAGCCCAGGGAAAACCTTGGCCAGATTTAAGGCAGCTGCTTCAAGCTCATTCCTGGCAAGGACTGACTGAGCATTTTGTAAACTGAATGCTGCCAGTGCAGGAGGACTGACTTTGGCCAGTACTTCGCAGGCTGGGCCCAGCTGATTCTGCTTTTGCTCCTGACTCTCTTTGCTTGAGCCAAACCAATAAATACCACCTTCGACTCCAAACACTGTCTTACTTGGCTGGATCGAATAAAGATTGACCAGTGTGGAGAACAAGAGCTGTGCATGATGGCTCATGAGTCTTGGCTGATCTGCCTCTTTGAAAATAATCCTTCTTACAGCTTCATCATTGCTGACCTCGAAGCCTGCCATGGCTGGGGAAAAAGTCACAAGCCTCCTTTTCTTAAATGGGGAAAGCGAGGCACAGAGCTGAGCAAAGACCTGTCTGGGAGCATGTGTTAAGTCAGCAAAAGAACAGTGAGTGAAGCCAAGAGTCCTGACCTCAAGGTGTGACAGTGCCCCTGTCCCACCCCAAAATTTGTGTCTCATGCTAAGGGTCAAGAGCACTATATCCTCTTTCCCTGGTTCTTTAAGTAAAAACCCCAAATTGTCACTGCTACTGGGCACCTTGGGCCATCTTCTGTCACTAGCAGGAGCAAGTAGACAGGATATGGCCCTGATCCTGGAGGAAAGGTACTGATCGCTACTTTCTTTCTGGGTGCAGAACCAGCAGGGAATAAAAACTACATATCAGCCCTTGTCTCGCTGCTCCTGCTTGTTAGCACAAGGAACTTTTCTGTTTACCCAGGCCCAAGAGCAATCAGCCATCACTAACAACACACCATCTCTCCATCCTGCTGCCCTGAGCCAGGCAAGGGCCAGGACAGAGCCAGCAAGAGAGCAGCACTGCCATGGAAGGGCAAGCAGCCCCCAGGATGTTAAGAGAGAGGTATGACTTCTATCGGGCTGGGCTCATGGTCACACATGTGGTCATTGGCCTGAGCTACACTGGGAACAGGGAGTCAGGGCCCTATTTCTGGGCTTAGACCTGTAAATGAGCAACCTGGGTTTGGTTCAGGACACATTGCCAGGGGTCTGATGGCAGTTTTGTGTGCCCAGTGTCAGGGAAGCAAAGTGGACACTTCTGTCTTTGGGTGTGTGGTGACTACCAAGTTGGTTCCATGGCCGGTAACTCAGTTTCCTCATCTGTAAAATCCAGTTTCTTCAATTTAAAACCTCCTCTGCTATTGCCAGTATGACCTGGTCCAGCAGATGC